>NC_079504.1:6556693-7756693 GCF_030052815.1 Hevea brasiliensis | reverse complement strand
CTTCCTTTTCATTTTCAATAGGAGTTTTTAATTGTTTATTGATTTGAATGAGATTAGGAAGAAAAAAAAAATTCTTGTTTTGATATATAATTGAAGAAAATCAGAAAAACAAATCCACAATCTAAAAATATCTTTTAATTGCGAAAATAAATAATTACATGAATTTGGATTGATCCGATCCATATGCTTGTGTTCATAAGTAGTAATCTCAATATCAAACCTTTCTTTTTTTTGAAATTGTTATTTATTTTGTCAAAGGAAATGATGTTCTTGCTAATTTGCAGCAAACTACAAATCAAATGGGGAGAAAGAATGGTACTTCTTCACACCAAGAGATCGTAAGTATCCAAATGGAGAGCGACCCAATCGAGCTGCTGGAAAAGGATATTGGAAGGCTACTGGAGCTGATAAACCTGTTAATTTTGAAGGTTGTAAAGTTGGATTCAGGAAAGCATTGGTATTCTACCAAGGAAAACCTCCAAATGGTGATAAAACTGATTGGATTATGCATGAATATAGAGTAAATGAGCCTCCTAAGAGAAAAAGAGGAGGAAATGATATGAAGGTACGTTTATTTCCCCTTTCTTTAATGTTATTGGCTTACTCTACGAATAATGATATATTAACCTAGTTTCTTGTGGCAGCTTGATGATTGGGTCTTATGTAGGATTTATAAGAAGCTTGACAGATCTTTCAGAGCTCCAACTCGACCACGAGTTCAAGTTGTCCAAGATCACCAACCACCAGAAAATGGAATGCTGCTGCCTAAAGAATCCAAACAAATTCCAATGCCTACCATGGCAGGGAATTATAGCCAAGGGATTGAGATGAGACATCTCAATACAAATGCTGCTTATGCTCCTGCTTATCATTTGAATGGAATTGGGGCAGTTATCACTGAATCTTCTGACACTAGTGTATTCGAGTTACCTTACCGTGGGAATGCTGTTCATCCATTGATGGGAACTGCAGGAGCATCATCACCATCCTCTTCATCAAAATTCTCATATATGCAGAGTTATATTAGCGATGAGCAACCTATAAATGAATATCTTCATGATCCAGAGGAATTTTTTGCTGAACAAAGGATGGATAGTATTCCTTTGCCTCCGCTTGAGAACTTTAGTCCCTTTCCCTAAGAGGAACATGATGCTAGTAATAACTATCACTGTTGAGGCTGATAACTGACCTTTCTTTTCAGTCATAGCTGGTTAGCTAAAATTTACATTTTATCTTATTTGGATGTTTAATTAATTTCCTAGGATATGTTTTATCTACTTATTGTTTTAGGATTATTGCTAAATTTTCAAGCTTAATTTTCTTATCAGTTATTATCATTATTTTTCATATTAACATGTAGGCATTTTATAAAAGATTCATAAAATATTTGTTGGAATTTTTTTTATCTGACTAAATTGCCACAGAAAATAAATAATAAGGTCCTCCAAATCATGTCTAATTGCATTTACATGTGTACAGTGGGCTCCATGATGGAAAATGGAAATTTATAAATAATATGGTTAAATCTCTGTTGCTACTTCTGCAGAATTTCAATACATGAAAAACCCAAAAGAATTTGTCAAACGATTCAAGTAAAACAATCTCACTCCCAAACCCATATGGCAAATACATGAACACCATCTCTTTATCTTTGTAAATTAAAATATAACAAATCCCTGCAAATCCTGTGATTCTAAAATACACCCCAAAATATCCATTCAGAAAAGTGAGGATTGAAATAGCTTTGATATTAAAATCCTAGTAGTTTCCAAGAGAGTAAGATCCAACTTCAAATCATAACTACATTCTTGTAAAGAAAGCAGGATCACTAAAAAAAGAAAAGCAGGAAAGTTCTAATAGTAAATTTCAAGTTTAATGACAATGGCAGGCACCATTCTTTTATTCATATCACAAAGCAGAACATAGACTCACTTCTCGCTCAAACACGAGGCTAAGACAAGATATAATGCCAAATGTTAAACTGGATCAACACCTAAACAGAACCAAAAGAAATTCTAATCAGACATAAGCGCATGCACTGCATGTAATAATAAGAAACAGTGAAATTCGAAGATGATAACAACGAAACTAGAAGGAAAGAAACAAGGATAGTACTCAACTGAGTACTGACCAAACTTCAAAGATAAAGATATTACTGTGTTTGACACAGAGTAGAGAAGGAAAGAAACAAGAAGAGAAAAAGGAGAAAATTACCTATGAAGTGACTAGCTTATATCAAGTGTCTAGAGACATTATTGGTGACCAAGGAAGTCTCTGGAGTGGAGCGTCGGCCACGGGGATTCGAGATTGTGAGATTGCAGATAACAAATTCCTGATTAGATTAAACCGAAATTATCGAGTTGATTTGGATTGGATCGGTTGATTCGGTTGGCAAAGTAATGATAAATCTCACATAAACAGATAAATCTTAAATTTATAAAAATGAATAAAAATTAACCAATGATAAATTAGATCTTTCGATTCAAATTTTTTTGGCAGCAGGTTGGCTTAAGAAAACGACATATCCCTATTTTTTTTATTATTATTTTAAATATTATGAACAACCTATCCCTATTTTATTCTATGAGACTTTCAACTCTTGTCTGTCAAAGAAGCTTTCATCTTCTCATCAAAGTCCTACTATGGAGGAGGACCAACATAAGCGGAAGGTTGCAAAGGTTGCTGTAGCAAACCCTAAAAATAACACTACTCTAAACCCTATATATCCTTCTTCTCCTCATGTTATGCTATAGATGCTAGTTCAAACAATGGCGGCAGCAGCCGCAACAACCGCAACAATACTGATGCTTCTCTCGATCCTGTGATTAGCCACGGCAATAAAATTGTTATGGCTTATGATTATGATCATCACTATCATCATGGGGCTTCAGATTATGAAGAAGATGCGTATTTGGATTCATTCACTGCTGGATATAGGTTCAAACCCTACGATGAAGAGCTTGTTGTTCATTTCTTGAAAAAAAAAGATTATGAATGAGCTTTTGCCACCTAAGGAGGTTGAGTTATACAAGTGTAATCCGGATACTCTTGCAAGTATTTGTTAGGAATTTTTTAGGATGTATATTTTGGCTTCTTTTCTTTGAATATTTTCATTGATAATTATAAATATATTATTTTATTGTATTGATCTCAAGATAGAGACTTGAGTTTAAAGTGAGATACACTCTTGGGGAAAAATAATATGGAAACATTCTACAAAGATTCTTTATTAATTAATTTCTTTCGGATTTCTGATGAAATTTTACTTTGATATTTAATTGCTTTTGACTTCAGGAAATTTTTCAAAAGATAAAAAAAAAGGAAGTTAAAGATTGAACCCCTAATTAGATGGACACTCAAATAATCTTTTTTATTGATGAATTTTGTTTTTATGATTAAATTTGACATTTTTTTTATACACGTAAATTTGATACTTTTCAAAAAGAAAATAACTTCTCATTGTATTTAGATATGTGAATTTTAGTTAATTTCCAATATAATTTCTCTCCCTTTTCATTTTCAATAGGAGTTTTTAATTGTTTATTGATTTGAATGAGATTAGGAAAAAAATTAAAAAAAAAATCTTGTTTTGATATATAATTGAAGAAAATCAGAAAAACAAATCCACAATCTAAAAATATCTTTCAATTGCAAAATTAAATAATTACATGTTGGATTGATCCATTATGAATGATCCGATCCATGTGCTTGTGTTCATAAGTAGTAATCTCAATATCAAACCTTTCTTTTTTTTTGAAATTGTTAATTATTTTGTCAAAGGAAATGATGTTCTTGCTAATTTGCAGCAAACTACAAATCAAATGGGGAGAAAGAATGGTACTTCTTCACACCAAGAGATCGCAAGTATCCAAATGGAGAGCGACCCAATCGAGCTGCTGGAAAAGGATATTGGAAGGCTACTGGAGCTGATAAACCTGTTAATTTTGAAGGTTGTAAAGTTGGATTCAGGATGGCATTGGTATTCTACCAAGGAAAGCCTCCAAATGGCGATAAAACTGATTGGATTATGCATGAATATAGAGTAAATGAGCCTCCTAAGAGAAAAAGAGGAGGAAATGACATGAAGGTACGTTTCTTTCTCTTTTCTTTAATGTTATTGGCTTGCTGTACGAATAATGATACATTAACCTAGTTTCTTGTGGCAGCTTGATGATTGGCTCTTATGTAGGATTTATAAGAACCTTGACAGATCTTTCAGAGCTCCAACTCGACCACGAGTTCAAGTTGTCCAAGATCACCAACCACCGGAAAATGGAATGCTGCTGCCTTAAGAATCCAAACAAATTCCAATGCCTACCATGGCAGGGAATTATAGCCAAGGGATTGAGATGGGATATCTCAATGCAAATGCTGCTTATGCTCCTGCTTATCATCTGAATGGAATTGGGACATTTATTACTGAATCTTTTGACACTAGTCAATTCGAATTGCCTTACTGTGGGAATGCTGTTCATCCATTGATGGGAACTGCAGGAGCATCATCACCATCTTCTTCATCAAAATTCTTATATATGCAGAGTTATATTAGCGATAAGCATCCTATAAATGAACATCTTCATCATCCGAAGGAATTTTTGACTGCGCAAAGGATGGATAATATTCTCTTGCCTTCGCTTAAGAACTTTAGTCCCTTGCCCTATGAAGAACATGATGAACATGATGATAGTAATAACTAGTAAGGATGCAAAAGGCTGCCGTTGCAATATCAGTTCCTGAGGTTATGCAGAATCCAAAGATAATTGAGCAATCCAAACTATCATTGATGACTGATATTCCTTTAAGTCATGGTAGCTAGTTAGCTATTATTTACATTTTAGCTTATTTAGATGTTTAATTAATTTCCTAGGTTATGTTTTAGCTGCTTATTGTTTTAGGATTATTGCTGAATTTTTAAGCTTATTATTATTATTATTATTATTATTATTATTATTATTATTATTATTATTATTATTATTATTATTATCTGAAAATCTACTGATCAATTTAGTAAGTTTCCACATGTGGATGTAATTAAGTTACCCTATTGATAACATTGTTGAGAAAACCACTAATAAGAATCCTTAGATGCAAAAAAAGGATTTTTATTTTCTAAAATTTGAAATAAGGGTTTAAATTTAATTTTATTATAAATTATTGATAACTTATGAATTTCAAATAAATTTTTAAATTAAATTTAAAATAATATTATTATATAAATTATTCTAAATTCATATTTAAATAAGATTCTTTCCATATTTATATGTTTAATACATATTCATGACTATAATCAGCTGAGCAAAAAATATATTTTTATCAAATTCAAATTTTATATTTTAAATTTCTCAATTTAAGCTTAAATAAGGTTAAAAAAAATAACTAAACTAAGAGATAAATATAACAAGAAGATAGCCACAATTTACTAATGCTAGCTATTATCTTTAATATATGTTATCTTTCAGTTTTGGCTTAATCATAAATTTATTGTTCTCTAAATGGGAGAATATTAGAATTTTTATAAAACATTTACTAGGTACCATTAATTGTTGGCTTCTTTTTTTTTTTTTGAACTATAAGAAATGAAGGCTCTGTTGATATGACATTTATAGTCTGGGTCACATGTTGATATCATTGATTTAATCCAACTCCATAAAAAGGGACTTACCACTGAACCTAAAGTGGCACCCAATGAAACGAACCATTAGACAATCCATAATTTAAACTAATGCTAGCCATTATCTTTAATATATGTTATCTTTCAATTTTGGCTTAATTGTAAATTTATTGTTTTCTAAATGGGAGAATATTAGAATTTTTATAAAACATTTATGAGGTACCATTAATTGTTGGTTTTTTTTTTTTTTTCGAATTGCAAGAAATGAGGGCTTTGCTAGTATGACAGTTATAGCCCCTTTGGACTCGAGATCCGAAATTACCGGTTGACGTCCTTAATTTAACCTAACTCCATAGAAAGAGATCTACCACTGAACTCGAGGTGGCACCCAATGAAATGAACCATTGGACAACCTATCGCTGCCTCCTCCTATTGTACTACTATATAGAGACAATATTTAGTTATTACACTAATGGGAAGAGTCAAATCGGGGTGAGACAACTATCTCACCAAATTAACTATATAGCTACTACATTAGCGAAAATAAACTAATTAAATATATATAGTTTAAGGACACATAAGCAAAGTCTAATTTGTGTTATGGGCATATAAATATCTGCAGTAAGCTAGTATGGTAAGATGATAGAGGGATAGGCCTAATCCAATCAGGACTTGTAAAAGGTAAAATCTAAAAATACTATAATAAGTAGTTTACAAATGTTATATAAAATTCAATAAATAATTATAAATTTGATTTAATTAGCTATATTTAAGTCTAAATTGATGCTAGAAAATGTATAATTAGGTGTATTAATTAAATTATATTCATTTCATTCATGATTAGATTTTTTTTTCAATAATTAAAGAAGTAATTAAATAACTTAAATTATAATAAATTACTCCTTAATTTAATTAAATTACTCTTTATCTCATCTAATTACTCTAATTTCAACCATTCTTCCTTTGTTAATCTACAACTAAATTGTAGAAATAATAAAAAAAGTTATTATGACACATCTGGGATAATTGAGAGAGAGAGAGTGAGGAAATTGAAAAGATGTGTTTTAAATTATATTAGATGAAACAACTTTAAAAAATGACAGATAATATATATATATATATATATATATATATATATATATATATATATATATATATATATATATATATATTTATAGTTTGTGTTATATTTAAGAAAATAAATATAAACCCCATATAACTACCTATATGACCTCATATATATATTAAATTAAAAAATTTTTAATGTTAATTTAAAAATTGGGAATATATTTAATTAAAATTTAACTTTGATATTATTTAAATTATGGCCCCATATTAACATTCGTATTTGAAAATATTCAAATTTTAAAATGTTTCTTTTTTATTAACTCAATTAAATAAAAAATTTAATAAGCATATATTCTAATAATTTGAAACATATTTTTTATTGGTCTAACTTACTTAAAAAATTGGTCGCTAATATTTTTTAAATTTACTTTTCAACAATAAGCTAAAAATCTAATAATAATTTTAAAATTTAAAATTTTGTTAGGTTAATAAAAATTAATCTTTTAAAAATTAGAATATGGATACATTAATATTTTTGTTTAATTGAGCCAATTTACTTCTTTTTTAATTTTTTTTATTATTTAAAGGAAAATTTTAAAAACATAGGCTATTATTGTTACAATTTTGTTAGGTCAATATTTTAATCTAAAATTTTTCATAAATTTTTATTAAAGAATTTATATTACATTAATTTATTGGTCCAATTAAATAAAAAGTTTGATGAGTCCATATTCTAATAATTTTTGAAACTATTTTTTATTGATCCAATTTAATTGAAAAATTGATCCCGATAATTTTTTAAATTTACTTTTAAGTAATAAAAAAAATTAAAAAGATTCTAAAAATTTAATATAGGTTTTTTAAAAAGTGGTCTAGGTTTATTGTGTTAAAAGTAATTTTAATCGAATATCAATTACTCACAATCATAATATTTTTAAATTAAAATTAGTATAAAATTTAACACCTATCAGTCTATTGGCAAATAAAAACTAGACCTATTTTAATAAAAATTTTAATATCAATGATATTTTAAAGTACTTTAAATTAAAAGTTAAAATTTTGGGGGACTATTGCTTTGTTTTAACCATTGAATTCGGTGTTAGACAGATGCAATATTTAAATTTAGGTGCTTTATGTACTTAACTAACAATTTGAATCTTTTTAAAATATTTTTGTATTGTTTAAATGAATAATTTAAAAAAGTGTGTCGCCAATTTTTTAATTTTATTAGGTTAATAAAACTAATTTTATAAAAATTAAAATATGAACTTGTTAATTTTTTATTTAAAAAATATAATAATTAATGAGTCAACTAATTCTTGTAATTTCAACTAACTCAAAAAAAATTAATATTATAAATTTTAAAAATTTATTAGAATTAAAATTAAGTAATAAAAATTAATTTAAAAGAATTAAATTGTGAGTGAGGTAGATAAAACACCTAGATATAGTTGTTATATCCATCATTAGCCCATATATCTAAATGTTATAATCGTCTTTAATTGATATTTTTTTCTATTTGTTCAATAAGGCAAAATGTAATCTTAATAAAAAAGAATATTGTAATTTATTTAAATTTTTTTAAGTGTTTATGTATTTAACTCACGTGTATCTAAATATTAAACTAATATATTAATATTCAAATTTTAATCTGAATTATAACATTTAGAATATAGACTAATTTTTTTTATAATTTGAATATTAACTCAACTTAATTGAAAAATATTTTTAAATTTATTTTTAAGGAATAAAAAAGAATTTAAAAAGAACTAAATTATAACTAAAGTATATAAAATACCTAAACTTGGTTGTTATATTCATCATTAACTCCATATATCTAAATGTTATAATTGTTAATGTGGACTTATTAATTTAACAAAATAAATTTATTTTGGAGAATATATCCACATTTAAAGTACTCTAAATTAAAAATTAATTTTTTATATAGTGGTCTAATAATAAATTTATAGCCAACATTTTTAAATATATTTTTAATTAATAAAAAAATTTAAAAGAATTAAATTATGAGTGAGATACATAAAAATTTTAGTTTAGTTTACCTAAATTCTTATTACTTTTTTTAGAAAATATATTATTATTATTGGTTGAACACCCCATATGGATATGGAATCTCTATCTAAATAATTTTCAATTTGAGTCTCAAATTCTTATTTATCTCTCGTTCTTATCTTTTTATTGTTTAAAATTTATTATAACCGAACCAATCGATCTAATAATGAAAATCACACTTATTATTAGTTGATAAAATTTTATTAGAAGATATAAATTGCAAAATATCAAAGGATATTTATCAATTAAAGTTTAATTTCACTAAAAAATTATTATAAAATTATTTATTTGAATATATCATATTGATATATGAGAGTGCAATATATTTAAGGATTAAAATATAATAAATATTTTATTAAACTAATTTATAAATATAATTCTTTTAAATAGTAAAATAAAAAAAATTAGTGCCCTTATTTAGTATTTTTTTTACATATAAAAGTTTACAAAATTAAAATCTATACAATATACAAATGAGTGAAAGAGGGGGACATTGATGTTACCAAATCGCCCTTCATTATTATAGTATTTACAATTATATTTTTATTATTTATTTTAATTTTAAATTTTATATAATTTTAAAATTTTTAAGATTTAAAATTTAATTGTTTATATGATTTTAGAGTTTATATAAATTTAAAATTCTTAATTCTACTTATATTTAAATTATACTTAATTAATTAAATTTTTATTTTAATATAATTTAAAATAAAATTTTATAAAACACGCTTTCAAATATATATATATATATATTAGTTGAATATGTCAATAGAAAAATATCTTTAATTATTTATGTTAATTATGATAGTATAAAATTAATGTCAAAATATAAAACTTAAAAGAAACAAACCATTACAATTTTAATTTAACTTTATATTTATTTATTTATTTATTTTAATGTTAACTTAAATAAATAAATATAAAGTTAATTTATTTAATAAAATTCAATAAAAATTATTAGACTTCTAAAATAACATAAGTAATGTTATGGAGGAAGAAGAATAACATGAGTGATATTATGACAATTTTTGTGGAAGAAGAATACCTCTAAAATGTAAACTCAACGTTATTTATAAAAAGAAAAATTCAAACAAAAAAAATCTAATTATTTTTGAGAAGTCTAACTATTATTGTTTTCTAATAAAGCAATATAATGAGATTTTTTTTCATGTATTTGGAGCATATTTAATTTTAAAATATACTATTGAACTTAAAATTTTTTAAAAATAGTAGTTATAATTTGAATTTACCTTTATATTTATTTTAATTTTAATTTTTGTAATTATTAAGATAATTTATTTAATAAAATTCAATAAAAATTGTTAGACTTTTAAAATAATTAGAGTGATGTTATTATAACAGTTTGGTTGAAGAAGAATACCTTTATAAAAAAGCAAAACTCAAATAAAAAAAAAATCAGTCTAATTGTTATTACTCTTACTAAAGCAATTAACCTATAAAAAACGAGGTGAAGATTCTTAGTATTATATAATCGAGTTTTTGGGAATAAAAATGGAAGAATACTTCTATTGGATTCTATTAAAAACATGGTTCATATTAATATTTATAAAAATTTAATTTAAATTAATTTTATATATTATTTTTCAATTGTAGTGCAAATTAGTAGTTTTATTTAAAAAAATAAATATAATATTAATTATTATAGTAAATAATTAACCACATTTTAAAAATATACCAATCTTAATGATGTTAGTAAAAAAATTTAAGTAAATATGACTACATAAAAAAATAAAATGAAATAAGCTGTCAGTTAATTAATAAGAAATAACTCGAAAAATAGAATTGATACAAATCGCAGTTGATGAGTATCCTATTAACAGCTTATCACCTATTTGTTTGGACATTTATCAACCATCAGTTGCATTCAAAAGGTGCACTAAATACTTACATTACATACTGTTTGTGTTAGTAAAAATTTAAAAAGACAATTAATATAATATAAGTAATCATATAAAATAATATAATGTGAAATTTAATTTTATATAATTTTTTAATTTCTTCAATGATATTGTTGCATCAAATTAGTTAGGTTTACTACAGTCTTTAAATTATTAACATCCTACATATGCGTGGATTCGTATAATATTTTTTAAATATAATATATTTTTTTACATAATATTTACAATCTAATTATATGGCACATGAGTTTATGGAAAATTTTAAATAAAAAAGCTATCTAATAAAAAAAGAAAATTTTAAATTATTATTAATAATTTTTGATCTCTCACATAGATGAAAATATATTTCTTATCGCTTGATTTGGATTTTTTTTTTTTAAATCCAATATAGTTAATTTCAACATCAACATTATCTAACCACATTAAATTCTGTGCTTAAATTTTCTTTTTTTTTTTCATTGATTTGTTGTTAGATTGTAATCAATATTATCATTTTCCACTTGACTTTGTTTCTCCATGAAACAACTTTATGTTCCATGAATTATATTGCAATTAAATACAAAAACTTTGGATTATCTATAAATAATTCTTACTCAAGTGCAAGTATTATACAGCATTCGCATCATATGTTGGTTGTAACGTAATTTTGGCTATTGCTGTTGCAAGTCTATGGCATGGATACTCTATCAATATTGGCTCCTAGTAGTCTTTTTCGTAAAGGTAATAGTGAAATAGAAATAAATATAAATATTTTTTTAAAATTATTTTGAAAATAATTATATATATATAATTTTTATCAGTAATAAATAATATAAAGAAAATTCTAGCTATTAGGCTTATTGATAGAAAAAAGAATTATTATTAATTTTAAATAAATTAAATTTCTTTTAAAATATATTTATACTTAAAAACTTAAAATAAAATTTTAGTCAAAAAAAAATTTTTTTTTCTTGTTTCAACGATTTTATAACTTAGGACATGTTTAGTTTAATTGTTAGATACAATTGATAACTATTACCTGATAGCTGGTAGCTGATGATAATTTATTTATATTAAGTGTTTAGTAAAACTATATTTAACTGTTACTGTTAATATTAAAAATGACTAAGAAGGGTATATATCATATAATTTATTTTATTATTGAAATAAATATAATATTATAAATTTATTATATTATATTATTTATTTTATTAATAAATTAAATCGATAATTGTTAATTTAATATATTATATCATTTATTATACTATTAAAATAAATATATAATTATTGATTTATTATGTTCTATCATTTATTTTATTATTGAAATAAAAAATAATTAACTTTTTTGAAAAATAATTAAATAACTTTAAAAATATAGTTATAAAATAACAAAGTAATTATTATTGTTGATAAAGAAAAAAATTATAATTAATTTTAAGTTCTTAAATATAAAAAAAATTATTTTTTTATAATAAATAAATATTTAATATTTTATGTTATTAATAAAAAATATTTTAACAAAGTTATAATGCACTAATTAAGATGTTAAAATTATAAATAAAAAAAGATAAAAGCATTAATAATATTAATTTTTGAGTTAAATGAAAAAGGATATTACGATCTAAATAAAAAATAAAATCAAATCAACTATCGGGCTGATAAGAAACTGCTCTACAAATAGAGCTGATACAAACTGCAACTGATGAGTATCATATCAGTGACCCATTAACTATCAGCTTTACTTTTTTAAGTTTACCAAAACTCTAGTTCATCTGTTTTGAAGTTTATTAGCTATCAGTTATCAGTTATACCCAACAAGAGAGCTAAATACCCCCTTAGTTAATTTTAAAAAGCTTAATTAAATTTTTTTTAAAAAGTTTCAATGATTTTATTGTTTAATTAATTTTTTGAAATTTTTTAATATCATAAATAATATAAAAAATCATACTTATTTTAAAACTAATTTTAATTTTTAATATTCAATCAAATTTAATTCTTCATTATTTTAATCAGCCATCAGCTGCACCCAACAAGTAAATTAAATACCCCCTTAGTTAATTTTAAAAAGCTTAATTAAATGTTTTTAAAGTTTCAATGATTTTATTGTTTAATTAATTTTTTGAAATTTTTTAATATCATAAATAATATAAAAAATCATACTTATTTCAAAACTAATTTTAATTTTTAATATTCAATCAAATTTAATTCTTCATTATTTTAATTAATTTAAAATTATATATTATTATTCTAAATTTTTCCAATACTGTAATAATATGTTTCAAACCTTTTAATTAAAATCCTAAGTAAAGTCTATATAAGACTTTGCAAATTTAATGTTATGGGAGATTAACTTAAAAATTAAAAATTAATATTAATAATAAAAAATAGTTCTTTATTATCATTATAATAAATTAATATGGGTATTTTTATCAAACTCAATATCCCTTTATATATATATATATATATATATATATATATATATATATATATATATATATATATATATATATATATATATATATTATAAATTAATTTTAATTTTTATTTTTTATTAATTAATTTCTTATTTTGGTTAATTATTTTTTATAAAATATTATATTTAATTGAAGTTAAGCATTAGAAGATCAAGAATTTTAAATTTTATAAACTTTAAAATTAAGAATTTTAAATTTATACAAATATTAAAATTAATTTAAATAATAAAGGTATAATTATAATTAATTTAAAGAATTCCTTCCTATTTAAATATAAATCCTTAATTTATAAAAATGAATAAAAATTAACTAGATTAGATCTTTGAATCAAATGGGCCAAATTTTTTCTCAGTAGGGTGGCTTAAGAAAACGACTTATCCCCATTTTTTCTAATTTTTTTTTATCCCTACAAGACTTTCAACTCTCCTTCTTCAAAGTCCTACTATGGAGGAGGACCAACATAAGCGGGAGAAGGTTGCTGTAACAAACCCTAAAAATAACACTGCTTATCTAAACCCTATATATCCTTCTTCTCTTCATGGCTATTCTACAGATGCTACTTCAAACAATAGCGGCAGCAGCTGCATCAGCCGCAACAATACTGATGCTTCTCTGAATCCTGTGATTAGCCAAAGCAATAAAATTGTTACTGCTTATGATTATGGTCATCATCATCATCATCATGGGGCTTCATATTATGAAAAAGATGCTTATTTGGATTCATTCCCCGCTGAATATAGGTTCAAACCCTACGATGAAGAGCTTGTTGTTCATTACCTGAAAATAAAGATTATTAATGAGCCTTTGCCACCTAACAGGATCAAGGAGGTTGAGTTGTATAAGTATAATTCTAAGACTCTTGCAGGTGTTTTATGAGATTTTTTTTTCTAGGGTGTATATTTGGGTTCTTTTCCTTGAATACTTTCATTGATGAGATACTTAATATATTATAAATATATTATTTATTAATTGAGTTTTGAATTTATGATGAAAATTTTACTTTGATATTTAATTGCTTTTGACTTTAGAAAATTTTTTAAAAGAAAAAGAGAGAGAGAGAGTTAAACATTGAACGCTTAGATCGACACTCAAAAAAATCTTTTTTGTCGATGAATTTTGTTTTTGATGATTAAATTTCATCACTTTTTTCTTTTTTTTTTTATAAAGGTATATTTGATACTTTTATATATATATATATTATATATATATATATATATATATATATATAATTTCTCCCCGCTTTCATTTTCAGAAGGAGTTTTAGATTGTTTATTGATTTGAATGAGATCAGAAAAAAAATTAAAAAAAACATGATTCTAATCCATGAACCATGCATATTAGGCTGCGATCGATATTTGTGTCACTCAATGTAGTAAATCCACAATTTAGAAGTAACTTTTAATTGCAAAAATAAATAATTACATGAATTTGGATTAACCCTTTATGGATGATGCGACACATATGCTTGTGTTCATAAGTAGTAATCTCAGTATTAATTTTGTTTTTTGAAATTGTTGTGTATTTTGTCAAAGGAAATTATGTTCTTAGTAATTTGCAGCAAACTACAAATCAAATGGAGAGAAAGAATGGTACTTCTTCACACCAAGAGATCGTAAGTACCCAAATGGACAGCGATCCAATCGAGCTGCTGGAAATGGATATTGGAAAGCTACTGGAGCTGATAAACTGGTTAATTTTCAAGGTTGTAAAGTTGGATTCAGGAAGGCATTGGTATTTTACGAAGGAAAACCTCCAAATGGTGATAAAACTGATTGGATTATTCATGAATATAGAGTAAATGAAGCTCCTGAGAGAAAAAGAGGAGCAAATGATATGAAGGTTCGGAAATGAATCTGAGTAAAGCCGTAGAATGACGGTTTTGGTCCGGTTCTAAACCGGTTCCAGTTTTGACTGGCTTTAGTCCGATTTTGATCGAATTGATATCGGTTCGATTCTGGTTCGAAACCGGACCGTGGCCACCCCTATCCCTCATTGTTGGGTGGGATGTATATAGAGTATTTTGTTTTGTTTGTGTTATGCTTGCAGGTTCATTGGATAATTGAGAGGGTGTGGGTGTTAGAAGACCTGCTATATTCGAAAGTCTTCTCATTCGCGACCATGGTTCTGAGTCGATTTGGTGTATGGGTGCTGGGTTTATTCGACCTCCTTGCTGATATGTTTGTTGGGCTAGGGATGGGTGCTATTTATTCGCCTGCTTGTTGGATGCAGTGAAAGTAGGGCGCGAGTGGGACACCAGACAATCTAAATCATCCTCGCTCTCCCTGCTCCATTAGTGCAAGCCTATGGTTCAATGGATGCTTGATCTCTGGTTCTTTTGGTAGCCATGACCTTGTTTCTTACATGTGTTGGTGCCTTTAACTTCTACTGATCCTTGCTATGGATGTTGTGGTTGAGGTTGATTGTACCCGTTATAGTTCATCGATGGTGTGTTCTTGCTTGACGGTGCTGTAGTTGGTGTGGCTATCTTCTTCCGGCTTAGATATTACTAGTCATGTGGAACGGGTCTTGGGGTTTTAATTATTTTTTGGGCCTTTCGTTGAGACTGAGCCACTGGTAGGATTAGGGCCTTTTTGTGGTTATGGAACCAGTGTATGTTAGTCTGAAATGTGAGGCTTAACTCTCTAGTTATTGTAAGAGCTCTGAGCTTCTTTGTGTACCCAAAGCTTTATTAATGAAACTATTATTTTTGAAAAAAAAAAAAATTCAGATATCACCCCGTATCATGAAAAAAAAAAATCAAACTCAATCCAAAAATTTCAGAATGAATAATTTGAATTTAATTTTAAACTAACTCGACTCAGTTCACAGTCCTCAAATATAGAATTTTCCCCCCTTTATGCATTGGTTTAATGTTAAATAAAAAATACAAAATTTAACTATATTATAATTTAAATTAAATTTTTTATTAGTCAATATACTTAAATAATATAGTGAGAACCCTGGCCTTATTTTTTTAAAATATTATAATTATGATTTTTAAATTAGGAAATACACAAAAAGGTACTTGGCCCCCTTTTTTAAAAAGAAAATAGATTTAATAACTAATTTCACTAATTTATCACAAAAAAAAATTCCTTCAAATTAGGAAATTATAATTTTATCAAATTTAATATTTAAAATTAATTATAGAAAATAGATTAAAAATTAAAATAAAAAATATAATTTTTCGTGGCATGAAATTTCTCAATTTATTTTATTTCTATGATGTCGAAATATTTAATTAATATTTATTATAATAATTATAAAATATTATTTTAAAATATTTATTAGTTTAAAAATATTTCTATACTATTAAACTCTAAAACCTAAATTTAATTTTTCTATAACACTTTTACACTTAAACTCCAGAATTTAAATCAAAATTTCTAAAAGTTTATATCTTAACCGATTGCTAAACTGCTAAAAAAAGCATATAGAACCTTCGAAGATAAATTAAAAAATATTATTTTTTTTAATAATTACCTTTTTAGTATCAAATAAGATTTTAATAATTGAAATTCAAAAATATTTAAATAAAAAATTAATTTTATTATAATTTTTTAATATTAGTGGATATAATTTTATCTTAATAATATATCATTTAATTTAAAATTTTAGAATAAGTTGATTAGTAGATTATTTTATACTATCATTTAAATTAATTGTCATATACCAATAAAAATACAAATAAAGTAGAAGAACAAAAACACATATATCATATAGCAATTTTTATATTTAAATTATTATTATTTTTAATAATCTTAAATTTTAAATATAAAAAATATTTTTAAAATAAATTTTAAATTAAATGATAACATGTATATATATATATATATATATATATATATATATATATATATATATATATATTAAATTTTAATATTTTATATAACTAATAATTAAAAAATAAGAAATTAGTTAAAATAAAAATTAAAATATTTTGTATTTAAATTCTAAATATTTTATATTTTTAAATAAAATCAATTTAAACAGATGACATTTTTTATCAAGTGACATTTTTTATCAAGTGGCATATATGTCGATAATAGCTGTAATAAAAAAAATAAATAGAAAAATTTTAAGTTATTTTTTTAAACATGTGACATAATTTTATGAGTTTATTTATATGTTGTAATTTTAATATATATATATAGATCGTTCATAATATTAAATAAAAAAAAATTTAAAAAATGGGGAAAATTACCTATGAAGTGATTAGCTCATATCAGGTATCTGGAGACATGATTGGTGATCAAGGAAGTCTCTAGAGTGGAGCATCGACTGCGGGGAGTCAAGGTTGTGAGATCGCAAATAATACATGCCTGATTAGATTAAACCGAAATTATCGAGCTGATTTGGATTGAATCGTTTGGTTCGGTTGGCCAATGAATGATAAATCTCACATTAACAGATAAATTTTAAATTTATAAAAATGAATAAAAATTAACCAATTATAGATTAGATCTTTCGATTCAAATTTTTTCGCAGCAGGTTAGCCAAAGAAAACGACAAATCCCTATTTTTTCTAATTTTTTTTTATTTTAAATAATATGAATGACCTATCCCTATTTTATTCTATGAGACTTTCAACTCTTGTCTGTCAAAGAAGCTTTCATCTTCTCATCAAAGTCCTCCAATGAAGAAGGACCAACATAAGCGGAAGGTTGCAAAGGTTGCTACAACAAGCCCTAAAAATAACAGTACTCTAAACCCTATATATCCTTCTTCTCCTCATGGTTATGCTACAGATGCTAGTTCAAATAATGGCGGCAGCAGCCGCAACAATATTGATGCTTCTCTCGATCCTGTGATTAGCTAGGGCAATAAAATTATTACGGCTTATGATTATGATCATCACTATCATCATGGGGCTTTAGATTATGAAGAAGATGCTTATTTGGATTCATTCCCTACCGGATATAGGTTCAAACCATACGATGAAGAGCTTGTTGTTCATTACCTGAAAAAAAAAGATTATGAATGAGCCTTTGCCACCTAACAGGATCAAGGAGGTTGAGTTGTACAAGTATAATCCGGAAACTCTTGCACGTATTTGTTGGGATTTTTTTTTAGGATGTATATTTTGGTTTCTTTTCCTTGAATATTTTCATTGATGATTATAAATATATTAGTTTATTGTATTATATTTTAAATTTAAATAATGATATATTTTAAGATATAATTATTTAGTTAAGCATTATATGATACTAATGACTATAATTAGAGACAAATAAAGATAAATAAGATAATTAAATATTATCTATAAAAATTTATAATTTTTCAAGTTAAATTATTATTTTTAATATATTTTAAGATAAAATTATTTGCTTAAATATTATTTAATACTAATAATTAAATTTATCATTAGAGAAAGATAAAGATAAATAAGATAATTAAACATTAAGTATAAAAATTGATAATTTTTATAGTAAAATTATTATTTTAGTTATGTCAAGCCTCAACTAAGAGTGAAGCCAAATGTCAATTTTTTGTCAAACATATTTGAGTCCTTAACTTTCATATATATATATATATATATATATATATATATATATATATATATATATATATATATATATATATATATATATATATATATATATTAGATTGGGTGTTTGATTCATTTTGTAGGTGTAGCTTATTAGTAATAGACAGCCAACAGTTGGTTGATAGCTACACAATCGGTGAAACAAAGTATTTAGTAAGTAGTTAATAGACAACTAATAGAATACTTATTAGCTATAGTTTATTTGTTTTACATTAGTTTAGCTATTTAATTTTATTTTTTACTTAGATTATATTTTCTTTTAAAAAATTTATTAATTATAAAATTTTTATCTTTAAAATAATTTTTTATATCAATAGATTATTTAAAATTATAATAAATAAATATAAAACATTATAATATAATAATTATAATGTTCATTTTATATACACATATAAAATAACTATATTTTTAATATGTTATATAATAAATTAATAATTATGTCTATTTTCAATAATAAAATAAATAATATGGTATATATCATTATTAATCATTTAACATAATTTTAACAAACGCTTAGAATATATTAATTATAATCAACTACCAATTATCAATAACAGTTATAAATTATCAGTTGTATCTAACAGTTAAATCAAACAGACCTTAATTCTCTATAATTTAAAAAATATAATTTTATAGTCTCTTTATTTTTTTAAATGTTAAACTGTTTAATTACTATAACCATAATTTCTCTCTCATTTGAGTACAGGAGCGGACTCATAATTACATATAAAGAGGGTCAAAATTTAAATATTTATATAATTAATAAAAAATTCATAGATTACATTTTTATTAAATAATAATCAATATTCATTGTTTTTTGATAAATCATATATCTAAATTATATTTAGAAAAAAAATACGATGGCTTGCAAGTGAAGTCTTTGTGGGAAACATCTTGTAGAACCATAAAAAGACTATAATTATAGAACCATAAAAATTATAAAATCCATGGACATAGGTAAACAGAGTAATACATGGATAGACTACTAGAACCATGAGAAAGTCCTTGTGAGTGATTGCAAATCTTGCAAAATACATTAAATATTGAGACTAAAAAAATAAAAGCTGACACTATTTCTTAAGGATTTTCTTAATAAAAAAAATTAAACATAGCTGCTAATTGTTTTCTACAGAACACAAGTGAATTGAAAGCAAATTTATTTTTCACCTCTTTTTCTTCGAAGATTCTATATGCTTTTTTTAGCAGTTTAGCAATCGGTTAAGATATAAACTTTTAGAAATTTTGATTTAAATTCTGGAGTTTAAGTGTAAAAGTGTTATAGAAAAATTAAATTTAGGTTTTAGAGTTTAATAGTATAGAAATATTTTTAAACTAATAAATATTTTAAAATAATATTTTATAATTATTATAATAAATATTAATTAAATATTTCGACATCATAGAAATAAAATAAATTGAGAAATTTCATGCCACGAAAAATTATATTTTTTATTTTAATTTTTAATCTATTTTCTATAATTAATTTTAAATATTAAATTTGATAAAATTATAATTTCCTAATTTGAAGGAAATTTTTTTTGTGATAAATTAGTGAAATTAGTTATTAAATCTATTTTCTTTTTAAAAAAGGGGGCCAAGTACCTTTTTGTGTATTTCCTAATTTAAAAATCATAATTATAATATTTTAAAAAAATAAGGCCAGGGTTCTCACTATATTATTTAAGTATATTGACTAATAAAAAATTTAATTTAAATTATAATATAGTTAAATTTTGATTTTTTTTTTTCATGATACGGGGTGATATCTGAATTTTTTTTTTTTTCAAAAATAATAGTTTCATTAATAAAGCTTTGGGTACACAAAGAAGCTCAGAGCTCTTACAATAACTAGAGAGTTAAGCCTCACATTTCAGACTAACATACACTGGTTCCATAACCACAAAAAGGCCCTAATCCTACCAGTGGCTCAGTCTCAACGAAAGGCCCAAAAAATAATTAAAACCCCAAGACCCGTTCCACATGACTAGTAATATCTAAGCCGGAAGAAGATAGCCACACCAACTACAGCACCGTCAAGCAAGAACACACCATCGATGAACTATAACGGGGACAATCAACCTCAACCACAACATCCATAGCAAGGATCAGTAGAAGTTAAAGGCACCAACACATGTAAGAAACAAGGTCATGGCTACCAAAAGAACCAGAGATCAAGCATCCATTGAACCATAGGCTTGCACTAATGGAGCAGGGAGAGCGAGGATGATTTAGATTGTCTGGTGTCCCACTCGCGCCCTACTTTCACTGCATCCAACAAGCAGGCGAATAAATAGCACCCATCCCTAGCCCAACAAACATATCAGCAAGGAGGTCGAATAAACCCAGCACCCATACACCAAATCGACTCAGAACCATGGTCGCGAATGAGAAGACTTTCGAATATAGCAGGTCTTCTAACACCCACACCCTCTCAATTATCCAATGAACCTGCAAGCATAACACAAACAAAACAAAATACTCTATATACATCCCACCCAACAATGGAGGGTAGGGGTGGCCACGGTCCGATTTCGAACCAGAATCAAACCGGTATCAATTCGATCAAAATCGGACCAAAGCCAGTCAAAACTGGAACCGGACCAAAATGGTCATTCTACGATTTGGTTCAGGTTCATATTTTTTAGAAATCGTAAACTGACGGTTCCGAACCGTATTGAACTGACGGTTCTGAACCTAATTAAACCGGCGATTTAAATACAAAAAAAATTCAATAAATACCTCACTCCACTCCTAATTCATATATATATATATATATATATATATATATATATATATATATATATATATATCTATATATATATATATATATATATCTATATATATATATATATCATTGATTCTCTATACAATTATTCTCTAAACTCTCTTTAATTCTTAATACTCTTTCAATTTCTCTCAAATTTTTTAAATAATTATTTTCTACACTCCTTTTAATTCTCAGTACTCTCACAATTCCCCTATTTTATTATTTTATATACTCACTGAAATTTTTAATACTATCTCAATTATTCTGTTATTATTTTATATCTTCAATAAAATTTTTAATATCCTCTATTTTAATTTTTTTTCTTTTATAATTTTTTAATTATCAATTATCATATAATTTTTTAAAAAAGGGCAAGTAATACTCAACTCAATTAAGTTTTTTTTCTAAAAATTTATTGGTGTCAACTATATGGATTCTTTTTTTCCACTCTAAACGATTTTAGGGTAGATACTTGAAAATGTGTAATGCTTCTAGGTCATGTTGTACTGTTCTCCTCCAAGTCAGTTTAGGTCTACCTCTGCTTTTTTTTCTATCCTACTATATCTGTCTAACTGGAACTTTCCTATGTCTATGCTTCACATGACCAAACCACTTCAATCTCTCTTCTCTCAACTTATAACTGAAAATTTTGATTCCTCTAAATTCTAAAAGGATACGTAGGCAAAATTAAGTTCATGTACTTTTTCCTAATTTAAAAAAAAATCAATTTCATCTTTAGTTTTTTAATAAGTTTAAGGCTTTACTTATTAAATTTTTTTTAAAAGTAAGTTTTTTTTTTTCTTATTTTATTTTGATTAATAAAGTTCAAGGCAGCTTGATGATTGGGTCTTATGTAGGATTTATAAGAAGCTTGACAAATCTTTAAGAGCTTCAACTCGACCACGAGTTCAAGTTGTCCAAGATCACCAAACATCAGAAAATGGAATGCTGCTGCCTGAAGAATCCAAACAAATTCCAATGCCTACCATGGCAGGGAATTATAGCCAAGGGAATGAGATGGTATATCTCAATACAAATGCTGCTTATGCTCCTGCTTATCATTTGAATGGAATTGGGACAGTTATTACTGAATCTTTTGACTCTAGTCAATTCGAGTTACCTTACTGTGGGAATGCTGTTCATCCACTGATGGGAACTGCAGGAGCATCATCACCATCTTCTTCATATATGCAGAGTTATATTAGCGATGAGCATCCTATAGATGAATATCTTCATTATCCGAAGGAATTTTTTGCTGCACAAAGGATGGACAATATTCTTTTGCCTCCGCTTAACAGCTTTAGTCCCTTTCCCTATGAAGAACATGATGATAGTAATAAGTATCAATGTTGAGGCTGATAACTGACCTTTCTTTTTAAGTCCTGGTAGCTGGCTAGCTAACATTTATATTTTACCTTGTTTAGATGTTTTAATTAATTTCCTAGGTTGATTGCTAAATTTTAAGCTTAATTTTCTTATCAGTTATTTTTTTGTTTTTTCATATTAACATTTAGGCATTTTATAAAAGATTCATAAAAGATTTGTGGGATTTTTTTAATAATTAATTATTAATTTTTTTTTTTAGGAATAAGATCCATTATTTTTACCCAATAAATAGATGTAACACTCCAAATTTTTAAATTTATTATTTTGTGAGTAAATATTAATATTTTATTTTATTTAAATTTTAGGAAATTATTTGAAATTTTTCGGATTTTAGAAATTGGGTTCGATTTTTCGAAAATATAAAACTTTGATGATTTTTAAAAATTAATTTAAAAACCACGTGGCAAAACTAAAAATATATTTGGACTCTACGAATTTTTCTTAGTTTTCTAAAATTTTTTTGGAATTTTTGGGCCTTGTGTCCCAGGGCAGAGTAAAAATTCAAAATTTTGTATCTTGAATCGGACCGGCTGAATCAAACTAGACCGGATCGGACCAATCGAATAGGACCAACCTTTTCTTTTCTTCTTCCTTCCTTCCTCGCGTGTTCCCGTACCTCTTCCTCTCTCTCCCGTTTTCTCTCTCCTCTCTCCTCCCCACGCTGCGCTGCCGCCACCCCCGCCTCCTCACCTTGCCTGGCGCCGCCCCAGTGCCTCCCCACGGTCAGTCGACGCTCTAGGCGGCAGGAAATCGCGCGCGAAGACCCACCTGCGCGGGAGCAGTTTTGGCTTCCCAGCCAAAATCCGGCCGATCCCGCCACTGTTTGGGCCAAGTCTTGTGTCTAAACTCATCTACACCTCTAGAGCTTTCCATAGACACTAAGAACACCAAAATCCATCTAGCGATTTGCCTAATTTTTGTCAATGAAGTTTTAGCCTATTTTGACTTTTGGGCTAGATTTCTGGCAAACCGTGAACCCCACGAGAAAACCGAGAGTACCAGAGCGCTCCACTCGTCGAGAGCTTCGCGGCAATATAAATTTCGAAATTTTCCGATACTATTTTTCAGTGGGTCCCACGAAACTTTGCAGTATTTTTTCGAGTATTAAATGAGCTTATAAAATTTCGTAAAAATTATGTACTAACCCTCGTATTATGGGCTTCGTGTAGGTACCTTCAATTCCCCGAAATCCGACGGTTGCCCTAGTCTGTGAATTTCCGGCCAGACAGACAGGCTATCGAAAAAGTCTTAGAATTGGGTCAATATTTTGGCTACCCCACAATTGTCAAACGTCCCGAGCACGTCCCTGGAGTCGGAATCGGCTAGGTAAATCCGAACCTTACTTTTTCTTTATTGTTTAGTGCTTGAATTAGATTAGAAATCCGTAAAATATTCATGGTAGCTCAAAAAATTATGATTCCTTTTGCATTAACTTAGTAATATTGCTAAAGACCGCGGGGCAAAGTTTTAAAATTTTTAGAGCTCATTTGGGTAGTTTTTGTAAAAGGGTCAATTATAAGGATTAAACTGTAATTTTACATATTGTGATTGATGACTGTTTGGATGGGCCCAGGAGAAGCTGTGTGATGTGATTGAGTTGTGGGTGTATGAGTTGTGGATATAGAAGTGCGTTTTAAGCCCTTTTGCAGGTTGAGTAGGTCTTAGGTATAGGGAAGACTCTGCCGGATTTTTTACACGACTTAGGACATCTTTGATCTTTTTCTTAGTTTGTATTGAGTCAAAAGTATTAAATAATTGTAATAAAATTGTCAGGTGAGCCAGTATAGCCTTTTTACTACACCCAACCGCTACAGTGACTGCGGTTAAGTTTATGAGTAAAATATTAATTATTATATATTCAAGCCTGCCCATGCATCACTTATATGTATATATCTATGTAGTTAAACTCTAGGCATGTTTTATGTTGCATTCACAACTGTTAAAATGTCATGGATGTTGTTTGTGGTAATTTGGAGCAGTGTGCATGCGTTGGCGTGCATGTGGTATGGTGTTGGATATGGACAAGATGGGTAGACACGGCTTGAGATCTTCGCTGGGACCCGATCTTTCGGGGTAGACACAGCTTGAGTTTTTTGCTGGGACCCCGTATTTAGTTTATTAAGTGAAAGTCCGGCTTGAGATTTTCACTGGCAGACGTTGGATTAAGAAGGCTGTATAGGGAATCAGCTCCCATATATGTATTGTTTGACACTCTCGGGTGTGTGAGTGCTCCAAATTGCCTTTTTGAAGTGATTTGTATGAAATTTATGACGATGTTGCATTTCATTCTATAGGGTGCATTACCTTTAGATAGTATAGAGATTATGGTTAAAATTGATATTTTACTCTCTGAGTCGAACGCTCACTTCTGTTCATTTATTTTTTCAGGCTACAGGAGGATTTTTGTTGTGCCTAACCTGCTCTTCTTCTTCACAGGTCTATTGATAGTTTTAAATGTGTTTGTTCTATTGGGTTAAAATTCTTAGACTTCGCATGTGTTAGAAATATTTATTTGATTTAGGTCTATAATATAATTGCCATGTTGGACCTGTAAACTTATTTAAAAGCATGTATGTTGGACTAGATGAGGGAGCCAAGCTCCCATTTATTTTTATGGCATTAGGATTATATGGAGGGTGAGCTGAGCTCTCCAGATGATTATATATTGTGTTTACAGGTCGAGCGAGTCAAAAACTCCCCGTTAAATGGTTCATTTTATGGTCATACTGTCACGACCCAACCTATGGGCCGGACCGACACTAGGACCTGGGCCAGCCTAAAGCCCCCGAGGCCCGTAGTAAGTCTAACTATTCACTTAACCCAACTCTAAGGCCCATTTGGGCCCAATTTCAAGAAATCAACCGGACAGAGTCCGGCCATAAAATGGACCTACCAACGGGGAGTTTTTGACTCACCTGACCTGTAAACACAGTAAATACTCAATTGGGGAGCTCAGCTCACCCTCCACATACTCATCAGCATAAAAATAAATGGGAGCTCAGCTCCCTCATCCAATCTATCAAACATGCATAGAATATTAAGTTTACAGGTCCAAAATAATAATTTAGTTTACAGACCCATATCAAATAAACATTTCTAACACATGTGAAAATTCTAGAAATTTATAGAATTACACAAGCATGAATAAATAACCTGCGAGGGAGAAAGCTAGTTAACCTCAAAAATATCCTCCTGTGGCCTGAAAAAATATTGAACAGGAGTGAGCGTTCGACTCAGAGAGTAAAATATTAATTTTAACCATAATCTCTATAACTATCTAAAACTAATGCACCCTGTAGAGTGAAATGCAACATCAGCAATAAATCTACATCATAACAGCAAAAAGGTAATTTGGAGCACTCACGCACCCAGCAATATCAATCATATATATATGGGAGCTGATCCCCTATACAGCTCTCTTAATTCCAACTATGCCAGCGAAGAACTCAGCTCGGACTTCCACTTAATAACCAAATCGGGGTCCCAGCGAAGAACTCAAGCCGTGTCTACCCTGAAGGACCGGGTCCCAGCGAAGATCTCAAGCCGTGTCTACCCGTCCTATCCATAGTCCACACCACATCACACGCACGCCAATGCACGCACACTGCTCCAAATTACCACAACAACATACATGGCACTCTCACAGTTATGAATGCAACATATATCGTGCCTAAGGTTTATCTACATAGATATATGCATATAAGTGATACATGGGCATGCTTGAACATATAATAATAGTGAAATTACAATTAAAATTAATATTTTACTCACAGACTTGACAACGGTCACTGTGGCGGCTGGACGGAGGAAGAAGGCTGTCCCGGCTCACCTGACAATTACATTACACAGCCCCTCCTGGGCCCATCAAATCATTCATCCATCGCAATATGTAAAATTTTAATTTAGTCCTTATAATTTATCATTTTTGCAAAAACTACCCAAATAAGCTCTAAAAATTCTAAAACTTTGCCCCGCGGTCATTAGCGATATTACTAGGCTATTGCAAAAAGAATCATAATTTTCTGAGCTGTCACGAATATTTTATGGATTTTTAATCCTATTTAAGCACTAGAAAATTACGAAAAAGCAAGGTTCGGGTTTACCTTTGCCGATTCCGACTCCGGGGACACACTCGGGACGTCTGACAATGTGGGGGTAGCCAAAACCTCGATCCAATTCGGAGACTTTTCCTGTAACGGGTTTGTCTGGCCGGAAATTCACAGACCAGGTCAACTGTCGAATTTCCGCGAATTGAGGATACCTACACGAAGCCCACAACACGGGGGTTAGTACATAAATTTTTCAGAATTTTCTAAGCTCATTTAATATTCGGAAAAACACTTCCAAGTTTCATGGGACCCACCAAAAAACGGTGTCGAAAAATTTTGAAATTTATATCCCTGCGAAGCTCCCGACGAGTGGAGCGCTCTTGTACTCTCGGTTTTCTTGTAGGGTTCTCGCTTTGCGAGATATCTAGCCCGAAAATCAAAATGGGCTAAAATTTCCCGGGCAAAAATTGGACAAACCGCTCGATGGATTTCGGTGTTCTTAGTGTCTATGGAAAGCTCTCGATGAGTAGATGAGTTTAGACATAAGACCCGGTCCAATTGGTGGCCGGATCGGCCGGATTTTGGCCGGGAAGGCGAACGGTCGCGCGCGCTGCGCGTCCCTTCTAGAGTCGTTTTCCTGGGTTCCAGGCGGCGGCCGGCCGTGGGGGAGGGCTGAGGCGGCGCGCTGGCGAAGTGGGGTGGCAGGGGAGGCGGCGGCGCGGCAAGGGGAGGAGGGAGGAGAGAGAAAAAGGAGAGAGAAGGGGAGGAGGAGAAACGCGCGTGGGAGAGGAAGAAAAGGAAGAAGAAGGCCGGTCCAATTCGACCAGTCAGATCCGGTCAGGTTCGATTCGGTCGGTTCGATTCAGAATATAAAATTTTGAATTTTTACTCTGCCTCTGGACCGAAAATGAGGTCCGAAAATTCCGAAAAAATTCCAGAAAACTCAGAAAAATTTTTAGACTCCAAATATATATTTAGTTGTGCCACGTGGTCTTTAAATTAATTTTTAAAAATCATCAAAATTTATATTTTTGGAAAATCGAACCCGATTTTTAAAATCCGAAAAATCTCAAATAATTTCTTAAAATTTAAATAAAATTAAAATATCAATAATACTCATAAAATAATAAAACCTTAACCATTGAACAGATAAGGGTACTTGCTACGCATGTCCTGTTCTGACTCCCAGGTGCACTCTTCCACTGACTGACTCCTCCACAAAACCTTAACCATAGGGATCTGTTTTGATATTAGCTGTCTCACTTGATAGACCACTATGGCTACAGGTTGCTCCTCAAATGTCAAATTCTTCTTTAGCTCTATTACATCTGGTTGTAGTACATGAGAAGGATCTGGAATGTATTTCCTGACAATGGAGATGTGAAATACGGGATGAACGTGAGAAAGGTTGGGTGGTAGCTCCAACCGGTAGGCAACTGCTCCAACTCTATCAGTAACCTCAAAAGGTCCAATATACCGAGGTGCCAACTTGCCCTTCTTTCCAAATCTCATCACTCCCTTCATCGGAGAAACCTTCAGGAATACATAGTCGCCTACTGCAAACTCCACATCCCTCCGTCTAGGGTCTGCATAACTCTTCTGCCTACTAAAAGCTGTTTTCAATCGTTCCCTGATTAAGGGAACTATCTCTGAAGTGTACTGCACTAGGTCTATATCATGCACCTTTGCCTCTCCCATTTCCGTCCAACACAGAGGGGACCTACACTTTCTTCCATATAGTGCCTCATAGGGTGCTACTCCTATGCTAGAATGGTAACTATTGTTGTAGGCAAACTCCACCAAAGCTAGCTGATCATCCCATTGACCTCCAAAATCCAAAACACTCATGCGAAGCATGTCTTCCAGTGTTTGAATTGTCCTTTCAGACTGTCTGTCTGTCTGAGGGTGGAAAGCAGTACTAAAGTTCAACTGTGTGCCCAGTGCCTCCTGCAACTTTCTCCAAAACCGAGAAGTGAACTGGGGCCCTCTATCAGATATTATGGAAGCCAAAATTCCATGCAATCTGACTATTTCTCGAATGTAGAGTCGGGCGTACTATGCCACAGAATATGTAGTCTTCACAGGCAAGAAGTGAGCTGATTTGGTTAGACGGTCTACAATTACCCATATCGAATCATATCCTCGCGTGGTACGAGGCAACCCAGTCACAAAATCTATAGTAATCATTTCCCACTTCCATTCTGGGATAGGGAGCTCTTGCAGCTTCCCTGACGGTCTCTGGTGTTCAAACTTCACCTTTTGACAAGTCAAGCACTTGGACACGAAGTCTGCTATGTCTCTCTTCATGCCATTCCACCAATAGCTATCCTTCACATCATGGTACATCTTGGTGGAGCCTGGGTGGACATTGTATAGTGTATAGTGTGCCTCTTGCATGATTTCATTCCTGAGATTGTCCACATCGGGCACACATATCCTAGAACCCTGTACTAGGGCGCCATCATTGGCAAATCCAAACTCACCACCTTCACCTTGCTGTACTCTTTCTATGATCTTCATCAATTGTTGGTCTCTGTGCTGGGAAACTCTAACTCTATCCCGTAAGTCTGGCCTCATTGAAAAATGAGCCAACAATACCCCCTCATCTGAAAGATCTAGGATTAAACCTTGATTCATCAACTCATGTATTTCTTGAATCAATGGTCTTTTCTCTGCTAAAATGTGCACCAAACTGCCAGAAGATTTTCTGCTCAAAGCATCTGCTACTACATTGGCCTTCCCAGGGTGGTACTGGATGGTGCAATCATAGTCTTTCAGAAGCTCCATCCATCTTCTCTGTCTCAAGTTTAAATCCCTCTGTTGGAAGATGTACTTCAAACTCTTGTGGTCGGTGTATATCTCGCACACTTCACCATACAGGTAGTGTCTCCAGATTTTTAGTGCAAAGGCTACAGCCGCCATTTCCAAATCATGGGTGGGGTAGTTCTGCTCATGCCTCTTCAGCTGCCTTGAAGCATAAGCCACTACCTTTCCATTCTGCATCAAAACACACCTTAAGCCAACTCTGGATGCGTCACAGTACACAGTGTATCCTTCACCACTTATAGGTAGTGTCAACATAGGGGCAGTGTTTAGACACTCCTTAAGCTTCTGGAAACTCCTCTCACAGTCATCTGTCCAAATGAATGGAACATTCTTCCGAATTAACTTAGTTAGGGGAGTCGCTATCCTGGAGAAATCTTGCACAAAATGCCTATAGTAGCCAGCTAGACCCAGAAAACTTCGCACCTCAGTGACTGTTGTAGGCCTAAGCCAATCAGTTACAGCTTCAATTTTCTTGGGATCCGCTTGAATACCTTCACTAGAAACCACGTGTCCCAAGAATGAGATGCTTTCTAGCCAAAATTCACATTTTGAAAATTTGGCATATAGCTGGTGCTCCCTCAAGGTCTGCAACACCATCCTCAAGTGCCACACGTGCTCTTCCTTGGTCCGAGAGTATACCAAAATGTCATCTATGAATACGATGACAAAACGGTCCAAAAATAGCTTGAACACCCTGTTCATCAAGTCCATAAAGGCTGCTGGTGCATTAGTGAGTCCAAAAGACATCACCAAGAACTCATAATGACCATATCTTGTCCTGAATGCCGTTTTGGACACGTCCTCATTCCTGATTCTCAACTGATGGTAGCCTGATCGCAGGTCTATCTTGGAAAAGAATCTAGCCCCTTGAAGCTGATCAAATAGATCGTCGATCCGAGGAAGTGGATACTTGTTCTTCACAGTCACCTTGTTCAGCTGTCTGTAGTCAATACACAACCTCAATGACCCATCCTTCTTTCTCACGAATAGAACAGGAGCGCCCCAAGGTGAAGTGCTCGGACATATGAAACCTTTATCCAACAGCTCCTGTAGTTGCTCCTTTAACTCTTTCAATTCTGCTGGGGCCATCTTGTAAGGTGGCATTGATATGGGGTTTGTACCCGGAACAACATCAATGCAGAACTCTATTCCCCTTTCCGGTGGCAACCCTAGAAGCTCTTCAGGAAAGACATCCATGAATTCTCTGACAACAGGAACATTTTCCATATTGACACTTTCTACACAGGTATCTCTCACCAATGCCAAATACCCTTGACATCCACGCCTCAACATTTTTCTAGCACTAATTGCTAACACCAAGTTATATGGAGCCACGCTCTTGTCACCATCGAAGCTAAACTCTTCCACACCGGGTATGTGGAAATACACCTTTTTGTTCCTGCAGTCTAAAGTGGCATAATGAGTTGCCAACCAGTCCATTCTCAAAATTACATCAAAATCAATCACTGGTAGAGGAACCAAGTCTGCTGGGAGGATCTTTCCATCCACCACTACTGGGCTACCCGGAAAAACCATATCTACATCTATGTTGTCACTAAGTGGGGTAGCTACCTACATAGGGCATTCTAAAGTTGTAGGGTTTCTACCCAATCTCATGGCAAACACAGGGGAGACAAATAAGTGCGTAACACCCGGATCTATTAAAACACGAGCCTCATAGGAACAGACCAGAAGAATACCTACCACAACTGCATTTGAAGCCTGAGCATCCTGATGGGTCAGGGTGAAAACCCGAGCTTGACCCCTTCACTGAGTGGCGTAACCACATCGACTTCTACCTCCTGATCTGCCTTCAAATCCAAGTCCCACTTATCCTCGGCCTGTACATCGAATCGATCTGCCATGCTAGAAGCACCCGGATACATCTGACGAGGAACATTTGCAACAGAACCTTGTGACCCCATCTGTGGCTCACTGAACACGGGGCATTCCCTAGCAAAGTGACCTGGTTGGCCACACCTGAAGCATATTCCTGAACCCATCATACAAGGTCCCGAATGTCCTCTTCCACACTGTGCACAAGGTGCTAAGGAAGATCTGAACTGCACCAGGTCGCTATACCCCGAATCGTGACCATTCTTTGGATCCGCACTGGTCTGAACCCTCGGGATTTGTGTCTAAAACCACTTCTCTTATTCCTGCTTCTTCCTCTGTAATTAGTTTGGCCACCACTATCCGTAGTACCCATGTGGGGAACACCTGAAGAACCCTCTGCTCTATTTTTCTTTGCTCTTTCGCTGTCATCCACAGCATAGCTAATCTCTATCTGTCTGGCTCGATCAACCACCACATCAAAAGACTGATCCCACATCATGGCCAGGTTTGCATACCTCCTGTCAAGCCCCTTTAGGAACCTCTTCACCTTCATAGTTTCTGTAGCAACTGTTGTAGGGGCATACCTGCTCAACTCAAGAAATTCTGTAGCATATTCATCTACAGACCTGTCATTCTGTCTTAAGGCCTCAAAGGCCCACTGCTTTTGATCCCTGAAGCTTTCTGGCACAAACCGATTGATGAACAGTTCCACAAACTGAGTCCACGACAAACCCTCCATCCTAGGTAATATGTAGTCATTCATCCATTGTCTAGGCATAGGCCCCATGACATGCTGCATACACTCTATTAGTCTTCTATCAGTCAACTGCAATTCTGTTCCTCCCTGTCTGCAGGAATCCAAAAATCGATATGCATCGTCTGACACATCATAAGTACCAGGCACCAACTTCTTGAAATTTATGATCTGTTTGTAAGGTTCTCCTCTTGGTGCGGTGGACTGCTGCTGCTGTGGAGGGTGGACCATATACTGCGCCATTATATCGATGGTCCTCTGCAAACCAGCTAGAGTAGCTGCCATGGGGTCCATGGGACCCTGTGCCATGAAAGACTGATCCTGAACTGTTGGCAGCTGCTCTTCTACTTGAGCAGCTCGAGGCCTCCTACCCTGCCTCCTCGGGGCAGGCGCCTCATCCTGTGCTGACACCTCGTCAGGCACATCCGTTACAGTGCGATGGCAGCTCTCCTACTTCTACGCATTTTCCTGAAATTCAGCAGCATTAGCCCACAAAATTCAAAATTACTCATTACACAGCTCTATAGACTCATATTTACACACAATATATGAAGCAGAAACTAGAAGCAAAGATGACAATGCAAGACGAATGTGGACCCTATTTTTTCGCATGTGACTCCTAGTAGACTCTTCCCAACACTTAGACAATTTTTCCCTATGAATCTGGAGCCTAAGCTCTGATACCACATTTGTCACGACCCAACCTATGGGCTGGACCGACACTAGGACCTGGGCCAGCCTAAAGCCCCCGAGGCCCGTAGTAAGCCTAACATTCACTTAACCCAACTCTAAGGCCCATTTGGGCCCAATTTCAAGAAATCAACCGGACAGAGTCCGACCATAAAATGGACCTACCAACGGGGAGTTTTTGACTCACTCGACTTGTAAACACAGTAAATACTCAATTGGGGAGTCAGCTCACCCTCCACATTCTCATCAGCATAAAAATAAATGAGAGCTCAGCTCCCTCATCCAATCCATCAAACATGCATAGAATATTAAGTTTATAGGTCCAAAATAATAATTTAGTTTACAGACCCATATCAAATAAACATTTCTAACACATGCGGAAATTCTAGAAATTTATAGAATTACACAAGCATGAATAAATAACCTGCGAGGGAGAAAGCTAGTTAACCTCAAAAATATCCTCCTGTGGCCTGGAAAAATATTGAACAGGAGTGAGCGTTTGACTCAGAGAGTAAAATATCAATTTTAACCATAATCTCTATAACTATCTAAAACTAATGCACCCTGTAGAGTGAAATGCAACATCAGCAATAAATCCACATCATAACAGCAAAAAGGTAATTTGGAGCACTCACGCACTCAAAGAATATCAATCATATATATATGGGAGTGATCCTATATAGCTCTCTTAATTCCAATCATGCAAGAAGAACTCAGCTCGGACTTCCACTTAATAACCAAATCGGGGTCCCAGCGAAGAACTCAAGTCGTGTCTACCCCGAAGGACCGGGTCCCAGCGAAGATCTCAAGCCGTGTCTACCCGTCCTATCCATAGTCCACACCACATCACACGCACGTCAACGCACGCACACTGCTCTAAATTACCACAACAACATACATGGCACTCTCACAATTATGAATGCAACATAAATCGTGCCTAAGGTTTATCTACATAGATATATGCATATAAGTGATGCATGGGCATGCTTGAACATATAATAATAGTGAAATTACAATTAAAATTAATATTTTACTCATAGACTTGACAACAGTCACTGTGGCGGCTGGGCGGAGGAAGAAAGTTGTCCCAGCTCACCTGACAATTACATTACACAGCCCCTCATGGGCCTATCAAATCAGTCATCCATCGCAATATGTAAAATTTCAATTTAGTCCTTATAATTTATCATTTTTGCAAAAACTACCCAAATAAGCTCTAAAAATTCTAAAACTTTGCCCCGCGGTCCTTAGCGATATTACTAGGCTATTGCAAAAAGAATCATAATTTTCTGAGCTGCCACGAATATTTTATGGATTTTTAATCCTATTTAAGCACTAGAAAATTACGAAAAAGCAAGGTTTGGGTTTACCTTTGCCAATTCCGACTCTGGGGACGCGCTCGGGACATCTGACAATGGGGGGGTAGCCAAAACCTCGATCCAATTCGAAGACTTTTCCCGTAATCGTGCACCGCCGGAAATTCACGGACATCTGGCCAATCGCCGAATTTCCGCGAATTGAGGATACCTACACGAAGCCCACAACACGGGGGTTAGTTCATAAATTTTTCAGAATTTTCTAAGCTCATTTAATGCTCGAAAAAACACTGCGAAGTTCCGTGGGACCCACCGAAAAACTGTGTCGGAAAATTTTGAAATTTATATCCCCGCGAAGCTCCCGACGAGTGGAGCGCTCTGGTACTCTCGGTTTTCTTGTGGGGTTCACGGTTTGCGAGAATCTTGCCCGAAAGTCAAAATGGGCTAAAACTTCCCGGGCAAAAATTGGACAAACCGCTCAATGGATTTCGGTGTCCTTGGTGTCTATGGAAAACTCTCGACGAGTAGATGAGTTTAGACACAAGACCCGGTCCGATTGGTGGCCGGATCGGCCGGATTTTGGCCGGGAAGGCGAACGATCACGCGCGCGCTGCGCGTCGCTTCTGGAGCCGTTTTCCGGAGTTCCAGGCGGCGGTCGGCCGTGGGGGAGAGCTGAGGTGGCGCGCCGGCGAAGTGGGGTGGCAGGGGAGGCGGCGGCACGGCAAGGGGAGGAGGGAGGAGAGAGAAAAAGGAGAGAGAAGGGGAGGAGGAGAAACGCACGCGGGAGAGGAAGAAAAGGAAGAAGAAGGCCGGTCCGATTCGACCGGTCTGATCCGATCCGGTTCGATTCAGCCGGTTCGATTCAGACTATAAAATTTGAATTTTTATTCTGTCTCGGGACCGAAAACGGGGTCCAAAAATTACGAAAAAATTTCAGAAAACTCAGAAAAATTTGTAGACTCCAAATATATATTTAGTTTTGCCACGTGGTCTTTAAATTAATTTTTAAAAATCATCAAAATTTATATTTTCGAAAAATCGAACCCGATTTTTAAAATCTGAAAAATCTCAAATAATTTCTTAAAATTTAAATAAAATTAAAATATCAATAATACTCATAAAATAATAAAATTTAAAATTTTGGGGTGTTACACATACTCTATCCGGTTGAATTTTTGAAATTAGGCCCAAAAGGGCCTTAGAGTTGGGTTGAGGAATAGTTAGGCTTACTACGGGTTTCGGGGGCTTTAGATTGGCCCAGGTCCTAGTGTCGGTTCTGCTCATAGATTGAGTCATGACAGAAGAAATATTTAAAATCCAATGAATTTTCATTCAATATTATTAAAATCGTTGCCCGAGCCAATCAAGCCTAATCAACCAAAAGCATCGTTTAAAACATTGGGAATGAAGATGGGATAAATCCATTTCCAACATTTGGGTGTGAAATGTTAAATGTGATGCCAAGCACTCAATAATTTCTGGCAGAAATCCTTGACTTCAACAGTCATGGACTGGATGCTTCATGCATGTATGGGTCAATATATAGCTAGGTTTCCAAGCTATCTTTGACCTGCCTGAACTTGTTTTTGAAACTCAGTGGTTCTAGTTCTGAACACAAAACCTAACTTTATTTCTAGTGATTTAATATTGCCCTTTTGCAGAAGCAGAACAATGTTATTTAATATTTTCAAGCTGAGCATTCAGAAATTTTGATGAGTGGGTATGGGTATTTTACAGTTCCAAGACTCCTGTCTTGTGGTTTATTTATTTATCTGTCCCTTTACTTTACCAAGATCAGGATGCTCCATTAATTTGATTAGAGGAGCATGTTAAGTGAAAAGCGACCTCGCTAAGCTGTTAACTAATGGCAGTTTGTGTTTCCGATCACAACCATTGCTCAGAAATCCAGTACTTCACAGAAGATGGAACAGTTCCTTTAGCAGAACTATTGACCATTGAATCTTTAATCCTTCAATTTTTTTTTTTGTTAATCATATATATATATATATATATAAAATTTAAAATTTTCAATTCAGATGACATTTCCATAGCTAGTAGCCAAAATAAGGGGAAAAAACTCAATTCAACTAAATCTTTATCCTAAAAATTTGGGGTCGGCTATATGAATTCGCTTTCTCCACTCTAAACGATTTTGAGTTAAATCCTCAGAAATGTGTAATGCTTCTAGGTCATGTTATACTACTCTCCTCCAAATCAATTTAGGTCTACCCATTTTTTTCTTTCTATCCTCTAACCTAATGTGCTTGAGCCTCTGTATGTCTACGTTTCACATGACCAAACCACCTCAATCTCCCTTCTCTCAACTTATCTTCAATTGGCACCACTCTTACCTTTTCTCTAATACTCTCATTACGGACTTTATCTAGTCTAGTATGGCCATTCATATACCTTAACATTCTCATCTCTGCAACTCTTATCTTAAACGCATACGACTCTTTCAGTGTCCAACACTCACTATCATAAAACTTTGCTGATAGTATGGATGTGCGATAAAATTTTCTTTTCAACTTATTAAGAATCTTAAGATCACATAAAACTCCCGTAACATCCGGCTTTAATCCTATGACTAATATTCCCCATCTTTACTGTTTTTCTATTTTCTTCTTATTTTATAGCCTGTACATCATGTATACTAAATGCAGCACGTGATTGGTGGAATAAATTTTCATCTTGTTAAGAAAAATATATTTTACCATTTAGTCCATAAGTTTGATAAAATCGACAAGTTAATACCTGTATTTAATGTTTATATTATTGAGTCACAAACTTTTAACTAATACTATTTATTGTGAGTGACAGATAGGCCTGGGCGTGTGTAGATGAGACTCGCAAACTTTAGTTATTGAAGGGGTAATTTTGTTTTTCCATATCACTTAAGGGCAAATTGAGTTGATTTTGAATTGATAATAATCATAAAATTAACAAATATTGAAATTAATTTTTGTATTTTATTAAATTTCAGAGATTAAAGAAATAAAATATCCTTAAAAAAATTACGAACATGTCAGGAATAATCCACGAAGCCCCTTTTATTAGATGATGTGTAACCACGTGTGGGCCATTTCTTCAATATTATCAGCTTTTAATTACAAGATTAACATTAACATGTGCTGCCAGTGAAACTATTTCCGTTCTTAAACCGCATAAACAACCTTAATTATATGGTGAAAAATAGACAACCTAAACTGTAAGAAGCTGCACAGTATTATTTGGATTGTTAATCTGACGATTCTGCTTACACCACAAGTACCCAAAAAGAAAAGAAAAATCTTCAGAAAACTGGTCTATGAATATTGGATACCCAAAGGGAGTTGGGATTCACTTACTACCCGTGGCAGTAGAATCCACAGATTAATCCAGAGGGTCAAACTGAGAAAACAGGTCCAAGGTAGCTGAGAAGTTCAATGATAACATATAAATAGTTAAGAGAATAGAAATCTTATTCTTTCTTTTGAGGTATTGTGTTGACGATTCTCCATAAAGCGTTCAAACAAACTCAACAATAATGTTCAATTGAAAATTTCCTGCAAAATATATATCTCATACTACATTTTTTTTTTCTTATTTTCTCTTCTATTTTTTGGCATTTTTCTATTATCCAATGAAGAAGTCCAAACCCTACAACTTGTCTCACAAATCCCAAAATAATAATAATAATAATAATAATAATAATAATAATAATAATAAAATAACCAATATTTCCCTTCTCTCTACTACTTGTCTTTAGCTGTTAAGAGTTCTAATATTTAACAGCTGAGACCGTTATTTTCATGCCAAGTGCATGAAACATTTTTTTCATCACATTCTGCCTCCATCCTCCAGCCATGACTCAACTGATTAAACTTTTCTGCATTTTCCTATTTTCTCTGCTTCCTTCTCTGCCTACGAGTTTTTTTCTTTGTCTCCCCTCCCCCCGCCCATTTTCTTTGGCAACACCTTCATAGACACACCAAAGCTCCAATTTACTGAATTCTAGAAGGTCCTTGCTAAAATTCAACTTCCATTACTGCAAGCTACACTTCCCATGGTCTATTTAGCTTTCTCCTTTTGGCATCAGGATTATTTTGTGAAGAATTTGTACATGACCCAACAGTTATGCCATCACTTCTATAGCTCAAGCATGCAGCATCCGACACCCCAAATTGGACTTTGGGGCACAGATAGGATTGAAGCATTTGCACTCTTAAAAGACTCACCAATCAATGACATATCATGAATTAGTTGAATACACTTCAGTACTCTCTCCTGCAAAAACAATAAAAAGGAATAATTAGCAAATATATATATATTCATTTTTATTGTTAAGAAAAAGGTTCTAGATGTTGAACTCATGATCTTTGCCTTCTACAAATATACTAATTGAGCCAATCATAGTTGGTTAGGATTGTAAATAACATGCCTCAATTGGTCACATAGAGAGCAATTACAACCTCAAAGTATATTGACCAAAAGTAAAATCATCATTTATGTTCTCTTTACTAGTTATGGACCACCAAGGCACCAATTGACCTTTTCTACATGTTGAATGAGAACAGATATTGCTTGCTCAGCGTCCACTGTTTTGATTTCCCCCACAATAGCTATGGCCACAGCTGCTGCAATCTCAGAAGGCCTAAATTCCAAGAATTCAATCCCTGCATTGAATTCCCACCCACCAAAAACATCAGACACCCTCTCCCAAATATCTCAATCACAACTGTTACAACTGCAGAGAGAAATTATTATAGGCTAGTACAATCCAAAAATTGTGTGTGTGGGAAAGAAAAAGGACCTTTAACTGTGCATAATATGAGCTGGATTGATTGCAAGATTAAAGATCTAGGTGGGGTTTCATCATTATTGATCTTGTTAAGGAAATGGCCTATGAAGGAGAAAGGTGTAATAGCTTGCATTCTCCAGCTCAAGGTGCTGAGCACAAGAAGCTCCATTCTTTGGATAGTTCTTGCTTCAAATACAATTTTTGACTCACCAACCTGTTAATTTAGAAGTAATCAGATGCAAATCGGAAACTTAACAGGAAAAGAAAACAGAAAATTCTAATGGATACTCACCTGTAAATCTAGAGAAAGTGGAACTTCAGTCTCCTCCATTTTGGCTGCGATAGATAAACATGCCACGGCCAATAACTGCATCATCCAAGCTTTACCCTTCTGGAGATGCAATCAAAGTAAAATTTGAGCAATATAAGAATAGGATCAGACGATAGGTAGCAGATGAAAGATGTTATATGGATTTGATTTTCAACTTACAGGAAGTTCGTAAGCAGAAAGAAATCTATCCAAGTAATTTATTGATAAATATGCACAAAGTGGTCCAAAACCAAAATGGGCATGAACCTGTTAGAACCAACGAGGCCATTAGTATTATTGACCATCCTGTGGGCTTCATAAAGGAATTACACAGAAAATTGAGTAGAACAGGTAAAGAAAAGAACAGCTCATATTATTAATGATGTTTGGCATGAGACTATCAAAGGAGAGAGGATCAAAGTAAGACAAAATATGCATATGAGAATAATTAAAGGAAAGAGAATAAAGGCAAAGATAAAAAATGCAAAAACAAATTCATACAGCAGAGAAAAAGAGAGGAATACACAGCAATACAAAATAACAAATCAGCATCGGCCCCAAAAAAGGGAGAAGAAGAAGAGAACTCACCAAACTCATATCAGATTGCGCAAAACATGAAGGGCAAAAAAATAATACCTAATAAATTGAGCATAGAACTAAATGGAAGACCTCCTGCCCATTTCATTGAACACCAATGCCAAAGAGTAATCAAACACAGTCAATGCTTGCCAAAAGGGTTCAAATCAATCGAAATACTGAGGAAAATCCAAATCCATCTCCAATATAAAAACCATAAAAATACCATTTTAGAGAAACATGTTTTTACCAACCATTCGCCATAAATGAAAAGGAAGAACAAGAAAAGATTCATAATATCTGGAAAACATGTCAAACAACATAACCCACCTTTCCCATCCAATCGATAGCCTCTTTTCTGGCCCCCAAGTCCAAGTCTCCCCTCCCCAGCCTCTTTAAGTAACCCACATTTGGCAAATGTTGGCATTCTTTTTCAACCATCAAAGCCAAACACTCGTTGCTCGGCATTGGCAATTCACCGTCTCCACCACCACCAGAGGACCTGTCTTGATGGTATATTCGGTGATTCTTATGATGCCATGTGGCCTCAAACTGCTCTATCACAGCACCAAAGCTATCGTTATCATCGAAAATGCTATTATTATCGTCCGCACACAGAAGGCTTGAAACCGCACAGTCAAAACTCGGTGCCATTAAAAGCTCTCCAAAAAAGAAAAACTCTTACTTTCTTTCTGTACTGTGTCTAAGCGATGAAGTTCATTACACTGAAAATGGCGCGATTAAATCGTGGTTTTTAATGTGTGTTCGTAGCAAAATACAGATGTAACTTAGACAAAGAACTGATTTTTTTGTATCAAACAATCGAAAAACAAAGAATGACCTTTCTGAAGAGTATAAAATAATATAAACTCAACATGTATTGAAGCAGTCTCCAACTCTCTCTCTCACTCTTTCAAAGTTGGGATGAAAAGACCGCTCCAAGCAGGGGTTTATGAAGGAAATGACAGCCTCTTTTAGGGCAGAGAGCAGAAAGAGAAGTGCCGAAGGGCACTATAGATATGAAAAATCACCGAGTGCAAAATACACAGAAGAAGAAGGGCAATTAGGAGACTTTGTAGAGGGAATGTTGTCTGCACATGTGGTAGGATAATTTTTTTAAGATTAGAAAGAAAATAAGGTAAGGAAAATAAAAAAATATTTTCGTTTCTTATTTTTTTATTTTCTTATTTAGGTGAAAAGAAAATAAAAAAATAAAAATAAAACTATTTTTTATTTAAAAATGATAAAAATAAAAAAAATATATGATAAATTTATAATTTTATATTATTTTTTTTTTTTTAAAAAAAATTAAATAGAAACCATAGTTTTGTAATTTTCTCATAAAAAACACTTTTTCACCGCATTTTTATTGTTTTTTTAATTAGAAAAAAAAAATAAGAATAAAATATATTTTATTCTTCCTCTTTTCCAGACATGAAAAAGTGTGAATCTTTCATTATTTTTCTAAATTATTTTTTCTCTTCTTATTTTCCACACATCAAATGATAGAAGATTGAGTCAAGATGGAGTCAACACCGGATGAAACTCATGGGATAATTTCATTTTCACCTTTCTTATAATAAAATTTCTCAATTTTAGTTATATTTATAAAAAAAAAAAAATCCTTCTAACTAGAGATGAAGCCACACTAGAGCCAAGGGGAGCATAAGGACTTATTAATAATTTGTAACTCATAGTTGTATTGGAGTTGAACACGTGCTGCGAGACGAACACAACCTCAGCGCACTTTCAATTGAAAGGAAGTGTTTTTTTATATAAGAATGAACATATATATAAACTTTATTCAAAGAGACGGACACAACCTCAGAACTTATACTTTTAAGTTTTCAGTATCTATCATCGGCCCTTATGTCTATTAATTAGTAAATTTATAATTTTTTTTTACAATTCTAACCCATATATTATTTAAAAACTCAAATTTACAATCTCTTTTTATAAGAAATATGAGATTATCTTAATTTTATCATTGATGAAAAGCTTTCATGAATCATAAAATACTTTACAATTTATGAGATGTGTTTAATCTATTATCATTTACAACAATCCTATCTGGTATTGAAAGTTGAAAATCTATTCTTCAGGCTTTGGTACTTTGGTCATAACATAGCTCTATAGCGAATGGACTAGTCTTTGGTGTAGGATATTTGAGACATTTTTGTGTTAATAGTAAAATATTAGAATAAAAGGTGATAAAGCTTCCTAATGATCTTAATTTGTGAGATGACAGTAGTAAAATGAATTCTACTCAGGATCATAAACCATTTTAAATTATAAATAACTCTCCAATACATTTTGTTTAGTGATTAAATTTAATATATATATATATGTACACATTTATCTTTAAAGATTGATATATTTTTAATTAGATCCCCTAATTAAAAATTTTACCTCTGTCATTGTATATGTAAAATATATATATATATATTATTTTATCACTATCTAAATAGAAAATTGCTATTATGGTCATTTTCTTTTTCATTTTTATGATTAAATTAATTAATAATTAATTATTAATAAAATTATTTGTTTTTAATAAAAATTAATATTTATTAAATTTATTAATAAAGTTATTTATTAATTTATATTTTTTTTATTATTTTTACTATTAATATAAATTTTATTAACTTTAATTGAATTTATCAATAAATAAATTTATTTGCTCCTTTAATTTTAGTATATTATATTCTTTTTTTTTTTTTTAAATAGTCTCAGTTCTGCTTCCCTTGTTCTCACTTCTATTGGCTGTCAAAACTTTTTCCTCTCTCCACCTTCTAGCGACGCCTAGAGCACCAATACTCGACCAATTTCTCCTATCTCCTGACAAATACATGAATGTTGACAGCTTACAACTTGATTGCCAAATAAAGAAGATCTAAGGTACCCTTTGCAACCTGAATTCTAACATAGAGAGCACGCAGATAGAAAATCATCAAGCAAAATAAGATTTTAAAGCTTGTCAATTTGAGGGTAAAAGAACTAGAATAAGATATTACTTATAAGGCTAGCATTGCAGCAAAAGCACAACTTGAGGCTGCTAAAGTGATACATGTAGTTGTAGTTTAGGAACTCAAATTCATTAATGATGAATTGGAACCACTAAAAAAGTCGTTGGACGCTTCATCTTCTATTGGAGTGAGATGCTTGCCAAACAATATGGAAATGACGGGAAGAAAGCTTGAAATAAGAATGAAAGGGAGGGAAGAGGGTTCTGTCCAAAAAACTTAGAGGGAGTTGAGTCATGTACTTGGACAAGAAAAGGTATATATTATTCTTCTTCCCTCTTTTCTTTTTTTAATTATTATTATAATAATATTTAAAATAATATTTTAGTAGAATATCTCTGATACTCACCATCAAATAAAATAATTTTATAAATTTTATTTGAGAATAATAATTAAAAATAATAAGAATTAATAAATAATATATAATAAATAAAATAAAATAATTTTATTGATATTAATTAATTAATTAATTTAATTATAAAAATGAGAGAGAAAGTGAGTAAAATAATAATTTTCATTTTTTTGAGAGTGGTAAAATAATAATAATTTTATATTTTTTTACTTGCTAATTTTTTGAGTTAGATTAAGAGGATTTTGTTTAAAAACATAACATAAATTGAGAGATTTTATTGTAATAAAAAGAGATTCAGAGACAAAATAAAATATTTCATTAAATTCAAGGATTATTAGTGCTATTTACCCTTAAATAGCTCATTGAAAGGGTCGTACGTGAAAACTAAAATATTGTAGGTAAATGCACATTAGCATTTAGCATTCTGAAATTTGTTCATTTTAGCTTAGCCCATTAAACTTTTTGAAAAATCTAATTAAGCCAATAAATTTTTAATTTTATATTTAAACATAATTTTACATTTTTTTTAGCATCATAGTAAAATGTATTATTCATGCACCTAATAACATGTTAATTATTAGTTTATAGAATGACTTAATCAATTTATAAACTTTAAAAATAAATTTACATATTTTGATATATATTCATTAATGCTCTTTAATATATACACTTAATTATATGCAATACCCTTTTTGTGATTGATGCAATATTTAGATTTAGAGGAGACTAGTGACGTAAATAATATTTTAAACTTAAATATTTTATATAGCTTAATCACAATTTGACTCATTTAAATTTTATTTTTTATTTAAAAGAAATTTTAAAAATTATAAATTATTAATTTTTCAATTTAGTTAAGACAATAATTAAAATATTAATCCATTATTTTTTTAGATTGTGCAAATAAAAAATATCAATTAATGATAGATATAATATGTAGATATACGAATAACATTTAAGTTTAATTGTATTATGTATATTACTCATAATTTAATTTATTTAGAATTCATTTTTTATTATTTAAAGAGACTTGTAAAAAATATGGCCAATAAAAAATTATATGGGTCAATAAAAAATTTTCTTTTAAATTATTAAAATCTCATTATTTTTTAATTACTCCAATAAAAATAATTTTTTAAATTTTAAGGATATATCCACAATTAAGTAATTATAAATTATAAATTATTTTTTTAAAAGGGTAGTTGTCTTTTGAGCCTCTGAGCAACATTTTGATTTATGTGTATTGTGTATTTTACCACAATTTAAATCTTTGTTAAGTTATCCTTTATTACTTAAAAAGAAATTTTAAAATGCAATATACTAATTTTTCAATTTAACTCTACCAATAAAAAATAGTCTTTTAAATTATTATAATACATGCTTATTACTTTTTTTTTTATTTTGTCAATAAAAAATTTAACTTTTTAAAATTTTGTAGATTATAACAAAAGTGATCAAAATGCCCTTCATTTTATATTTATTAATTAAAATGACTTAGTTCATAAAATTTTGTATCATAAATAAAATAGTCAATTAATTTTAACTTTATAAATAAAAGAGTCTCTTGATTTAAATTATTTATTTATAATATCATTATACAAAATTTTAACTTAAAACAATTATTTAAGTTAATTGTAGGTTTTATTAAATTTCACATATTAAATTATAGTTTACCCATTAATTTTTAATCTTCATTACAAAATCAGTTATCAGATTTAACCTTAATTGTAACTTTTTTCATTAGTTTTCTAAGATACTTGAAAGGTAGAGGGAGAAGAAGGAAGTGAGAAGGGCTCTATAGATACAGAAAATCACAGAAAAATAAGGGAAGTGAGGAAAGGGCACTGTAAATATGAAAAATCACATAAAATAATGAGCGCAATATATATATATATATATATATATATATATATATATATATATATATATATATATATATATATATATATATATATATAAGGGCAATTATGGGACTTTGCAGAGAGAATGTTGTCTCTACCACTATGTGTGGATAATTTTTTAAGAAGAGGAATATATATTTTTTTATTTTTTATTAAAAATGAAAAAACTGAAAATGAAAATGAAATTATTTTTTATTTAGAAATAATTGAGAATAAATAAAGGAAAGAAAATTATGATGAGTTTATAATTTTATTATATATATTAAAAAAAACTTGAATAAAAAGATAATTTTGTAATTTTCTAATAAAAATTATTTTTCTTTCACAATTTTTTTATTCCATCTTTGAATTGAAGAGAAAATAATAATAGAAAAAAATTATATTTTTCTTTATTTTGTTTCGGAAACATGAAAAAGTACCGATTCTTCATTATTTTTCTCAAGTATTTTCCTTCTCTTTATTTTTCACACATCAAAATACAGAGCATGCAAAGTATTGTATTTAAACATTAACTTATGATATTATTTTATTTTTATCATTTAACTTCAAATTATTATCATAAAATCTTTTAACTTTAATTATATTTAAATTAAGTTATCATTTTCTCTCTCATTTTTATGATTAAATTAAATAATAATTAAAACATATCTATTAAGTTGTTGACATTTTAATAAACTTATATATTTATCATTGCCTAGATGAATATAGATGTGAAAGTGTTCAAATTTTTTTTATTATAAAACAATATAATATAAAAATAAAATTTTCAATTAAATGATGTTAGTTCAAATATATAATATACCTAAAACATTAATAAAATAAAATGATGATATTATAATTAAAATTATAAATATTATAAAATATGGAAGTATTTTATAATAAAATTTATATTATAAATTTAAAATATTATTTTGATATAGTTAATGATAAATTGGACGAATAATTGGAAGAAAGGATCAATCTGCATATTGATTGAAATATTTAGGGCTAAATTTAAAATATATAAACTAATATATAGATTTAACTAAATTTTAAGAACCAAATTATGGCATATAAGTAATTTTTCTTTTTTATTAACGGAACTAAAATTTAAGTACCTTTTTATCACAAACTTAATTTTGAGAACCTATTTGACAAGTGTACTAAATTATAGAGTAGTAAATTATGATTTTTTATAATAATAATAATAATGATAAGAAGAAGGTTCTTTGAAATATTTTTATTTATGTTGATAATGCACCCCACATCTAGATTATATATTTAAAAATGCTCTCTTAAATGTTAAATATAATAATTAAAATCAGAAGTCAAAAGTGGGATTTAATCTTTATTATTAATTGTATTATTTTCAACTAATCATTGCTATATCTTGATTTAAAAAAAAAAATCCAGTGAATTGGTGCAAGAATTGAGATGGATTTATGCCATTTCTATTTTTCTATATAGAAAACATTTTTTTTCCTTTTATTTTCAATATATTCAAAAACTAAAAATTTATAAAAATTTAATTCAATTGAATTTTGTTATCAATATTTATGTTTAAAAAATAATAGATAAAAGAAGTTAATTTTTAAATTAAAAAGAAAATTATTAAAAAAAATAAAAATAGACAGAAACAATTATGTAATTGTGTAAAAATTTAATTCAATTTTTTTTTTAATGTGAAATCTTAAAAAAGCATTTTAAGTGCTGAATTAAAGTTGGTTAGTTACAGTATTCATTTTTCCTTTTTAACCTTCTATGAATATCATGTGAATATATCCAATGAATTGATTGTGAGAGCTATGCAATTTTTCAACGAATCAGGCTAATCGGCTGCCCGTTTTAATAATAATAATAATAATAATTTAAATTAACATACCTTAAAATTACTCGAATGTCATTAATTTTTATCAACGGGCTATCAAGTAAATGTATTATTAGGATTTACTTGCACAAATACGAGCATCATTTTATTATAATCTTATTTAATTAATAATGTAATAAGAAATACCATAATTAATAAAATTTTATAACTTTTAAAAATTTAACCAATTATATCAAAATTAAAGGATTGGATAAAATCATCAAAATGCAATCAAACTTAATTTTTTTTTTATCGATAGGTCTAAAAATTTTTCATTCCATTATTTTTTTTACACTATTTTCATTCCATTAAGATATGTAATTTTCCATTTTTGTCCCACGTGTTTATGATTTTTCTTTTTCTTTGAGTTCCAATTTCTTTACACTATTTTCTTTTTTCTTTTGATTCTCAATGATTAAAATTAGAAAATCTTCTCAAAATCATCCAAATATCAACGGCGTGGAAATTAAAGGTTACTTTATTTTTATCGCCTTTCTTTTGGTTTTTGCACTTTTGGGAGCGTCCCCTTTAGGTTCTGCAAATGCAAAATCAATAGTCAATCCAGCCATTTTTATTTTTATTGTTTAGCTTAAAAATGATTCAATTTGGTTATCAATTTGAGGAATTTTGATTAATTTAATTTAATTGTATTGTATTGTTTTGAATAAATATTTTGGATTGAAAATTGGGAGATTTTTTAAATCTCTATTAATCTCTTAAATCGAATACAATCAAATTGAAATAATCAATATTTAGGAGGATCCGCAAAGTTTTACCCATGTTAATTAAATTACAAGCTATGAGGAATCTGCTAACAAGTTAAAAATTACGTGGGTTTTGAGTTATGAAGTAGAGGAATGATTTTACTTTGGGAATAGTGCAAAAGATGTTTGAACCATTGGTATAACTTTCCATGTCAAGAGCAACTCTGTGGTCATATTCTAATATTTTTGGTCCATTGGGTTTCATTTTCTTCACTAGATAATGCGCCTCGACTAGGGGTTCATCGATTTAATCATTTGTTTTTTGACCTTTTTTTTTTTTCCAATTATTATATAGGGCCAAAATTTGTGGGTCAATACTAAAAAATGTTTGACGCATGAATTAAGTATTGAAGATGGTGTGGTATTATAAATTCCACTTTAAATGAAAATAAATTTTGTAATTATTAAATTATTTATATTTAAATTTATGTAAATATTTTAATTAATTTTATATAAATTTTAATATAAATATTTAATATAATAATTTTAAATTTTATTTTTATATGAAATCAATATAATTACAAATAAATTTTAACTCGATACTATTTAAGTCGTACTCAAAATTATAAATCATCGAGTTCAAGTATTAGTTAAAACCCATTATATATAGATAAAAAAGTATAACTACTGTAATAAATTTGGCTTAAAATTTAATTACACCATGTACTTATTGAAAAAGTTTATTTTAGTTAATTTTTAATTTTTCATCCAATTTAGTCTATGAGTTTCAATATAAGCTCAATTTAGCCTAAAATTAAAAAAAAACCAATAATTTAAACTTCTTAATTTTTTAGCTTAAATAAAAAAAAATTAAAAAATTTAGTCTCAAAATCAAAATTGAACTTCTTGATTTTTCATTTAAATAAAAAATATAGAAATTTATCTTCTAAATTTTAATTTTTATGCTAAATTGAGTTTAAACTGAAATTTTCTAATAAATACATTAGCCAAATTAAATATTTTACCTACTAAGTTTCATCTTATTTGGAGATAAGATAAATTTAATAATGATTAGATTAATAAAAAATACATTGTGGATGAAGTTGATTCACATTTATTATAAATCAACAATGTGAGAAGTTCTAATACCTTCCATCATTTATTTGTGCATACTCTTTTATGGAAATTAATTAAAGGGTAATAGTGTAAAACTGCTCATTTATTTGGTATGAAATTAAATAATTATCCCATTAATAAGCAATAAATGTGGATTAATTTAATTCATATATCATTATTCTTAAATTAAATATTTAGATCTAAGTTTTTATATTTATTATAAATTTTAATTGATTTTACATAAAATTTGATATAAATATTTAATTTAATAACTATTAAATTTATTTTCACATAAAATTGAACTTATATTAAATGAAAAAAATATATGAAATTAATAATTCAATAATAAAAATTATAATTCAAATTCTGACAGCTTGCTTCCATTTTAAAAGGTTTGGAAGTATAAAAATATTAAAATATATTATAATGAAATTTTTGAATATTTTTAAATAAAGAGAAAATGGTTGTTAGAGAATAAATTATTTATCCATTATAGTTGGTGATGATCACAATTGAAGACTTGGATCTCATATGCATTACATTAGCACGAAAGGGTAATAAAGCAAATCTTAACGGTAAAAATTGGATAAATATAGGGTTAAACTTAGGATGCTTTTGTGGTTGTAAAACAGGGTAACCCATGAGGCATGTGCTTAAAAATGGGTCTCTAAAGAGACTTTAGGGACACAAATTTCTAACCCTTTTTTCCCACTCCCTCATATCTTCTTTGAAATGCTCCTTTTCTTTAATTTGAAATTTACCCTTTTTATTGAATTGTTTAAAATTATATTGAATTGAAACTATTTTACTTCTTTAGTTTTATACATATATTTTTTTTATAACTATTTTACTTCTTTGGCTTAATATTATATTGGATTGCTCTTTATGTTCTAAATAATTTTAGTTAAATATATATTATATCACCTATAACCATTGATTACAAGTGTATTAGTATATTTTATATTATATCTAATTCTTAATAATTATATATGCACTTGATATTTAAGATTATATCAAGAACCACATTGAATTAACTTCAAAATATCAAAGAACTACATTAAAATCATATCAAAAGTTCAATTTGATTTCGATGCTTAAACAAGCCTAAACTAAAATCAAAATCACAGATTCCTAATTTTCACTATATATATATATATAAAAAAAAAAAATTCCCTAGAGGAGATTATTCTTATAAAAAGAAGAAAAACAAAAATGAGACCCTTTTCTCTGCCGCATGGGCGGGTGTCAGTTCTGTGCCAATCTCAAAGAGTGTGTTCCATTTTTAATTGAAGAGAAGCATTCTTCTAAGACTTTTCATTTTTGGTCTAAAGAAGAAGGTTTGGTTGTCGTTGGGTTGCCACTGCAGATCCGAGCTTAACAGAGTGTCATTAACACCCACTATACATTTCTTTAACTAATCTCCCTTTACTTTAGTTTCTATATGTTATTTTACTTTTTATATATTTTTTTAACTGTCACAAACCCAATGTTAGGGCATATATTGACCAGAGTTTCACCCAACATTCAGCATTTTGACTGAATCTTGTTCCTAAGCAAAAGAACATATGCACAAGCCACAGGCTTTACCATAGATCACACGTAATGCAGGATTCTTTTCTTTCCTCATGGAATGGACTTCTCTTTCTTATGACTTATGAGGGCATTTTATTTCCTCCATGCCTTTGTTTTGGTTTTATTGGAGAAGAGTTTACATCTCACAAGAGCTATTCTAATTTGTACATGTTTTTAATTTTTTTCCTTATAAGAAAACTCAATAGTTGAAATTTTTTAATTTTTTTAATTTAAAAATTTTATTAAAAAATAAAAATTATACTAAAATTAATATAATTATATGAAAATTTATTTTAATTATTTTCTTATAAATAATTTTTTTCAAAGGAAGCCATAAAGCTAACGTGGATTGATCCACTTTGTTGTGGATGAGCCGAGAAAATGAATGGAGCTCCAATCTCAGTTAACCAATTAAAGCGAACACAAAAGATGGGCTTAATGAATGGGCCTAATAACAGCCACTGGATTTTCATGGACTTGCCCAACTATGCATACGTGGCAGAACAAGAAGTTGTCTCTTCTCGGGGGTAAAGGTATCAGAAAGCAAATGAAACCGTCGGTGTATATAAACACAGAATGGCTTACGCCTTGTGTTCGGCTGGAGCTGCATCTGTCTTCTCTTCTTCTGCAATTCGAAGGCGTTTGCCCCTAGTTGGGGCATTTTGCATGCTGAGCTTCGGCCTCTCCAATCTTTGCCCCACTCTCTCCTCTTCCCTCAAGACGGGTTGCGCTCAATCTCTCCCCTTTGTATCTCTGTTGAGGTAAAACCCTTTCAATTTCATTTCTTTTTCTAAAGAAAAAAAAATTTGGATTTTTATTACACTATAATGAAGTTGATATATATGTGTTTAATTCGAGTATTAGATCAAAGTTTAGCACCCAATCGCAAGCTAATACTATCAAAATGGAAGCAAGTGGCAACACTGTACCCAGTATCGTTGTGTACGTTACTGTCCCTAACCGAGATGCAGGTTAGTTTTCCTTTCCCTCCCCTGCCCTTTTGTGGGTGTGAATTGATTGGATTATGCTAGCAATTGTTATTCATTGATGGGAATTTTGCTGTGTTATTGGTTTTATTCAACTCGACTAATCCTCAGTCCCAAGCTAGTTAGAATCAGCTTCGTGAATCCTTTTTGTCTTTTCTGCTGGGCATTTCCATTGATTTTTGATCAACTAATTAAGAACTTGGTAATATTGGAATCACAGAAGCATCGTTTTGGGAATAATTTGAGTGCCGAGCTAGCATATCATTTTAATTTTAGTTGTTATAAGCTGTATTATGCTGTGATTTGTCTGAAATTGGTTTTTAAAGTTTGTATATTGTCTATTCCTCTTAACAGAAGGGTTTGTATATGATTTGATCAGTTATATGAAGTTGCTTATATCTCTTAATCTGTCACTTGTGCGTAATGTGTCTGTTTGAAACCTTGCAGGAAAAAAGTTGGCTCAAAGCATAATCAAAGAGAAACTAGCAGCATGTGTGAACATAGTACCAGGTATGTGCTGATTTTTGATATTTACTACCTAACATTGCACTTCAACTATTTTAGCCAATAGAAAAATTTTTATCTTCTTCCACCCACCATAGTGTGTTGATTAATTGACGGTTTTTTTATTCCATGTTGAATAAGTTGATTCTTTGGCAAGTTACTAGGAAGGGCCATGCAGCAGGCTGCAAACATATTTCCCAACCTCATTCTTATGTGGGGTTTCGAGTCATCAATGACACTTAAGATACACAAGCCCAATTTAGGTTCCTCGTCACAAATTGCTGAAGGCTAGGGGTTTGCATGTTTGTTAAACTAGTGGAACCAAATTGAAATTTTGACTAAAAAATTTTAACCGACTCTAAAATAATAATTGAATCAAAATTGGGAGAAAATCGAACCCAACTGAGAAAAAAAAATTCAGTTGGTTATTAGTTATAACCGAATCAACTGAAAAATTATATAATATATATATATATATATATATATATTATTTTATTAATAAAATATTAATAAAAATATACTTATAATATTTTTTATTTATAAAAAATAATAATTATGATTTATTCAGTAAAAAATAATTATAAATTAAATATTATTAATTAATAAAAATTCAGTTATTTCGGTTAGTTTGCAAACCAAATAAAGTGCAACCGAACCGATGACTGAAAACTGAAAATTTTAGGAATTACTAACTGATAGCCAAACCCAATCAAACATACTCCTGCCAAAATAACTAAATTTCATTGGTTTGGTTCGGTTATTTGTCTATAATTGGATAATGCATACTCCTACTAGAGTCATGGCTTGTGTTCAATACCTTAACAAAAATAAATGGAAAACTGCTTATCTTCTTCTAGTTGTTCTCTTGGAAGCACAAATTATTCTTTCATAGTTTTTCTTCAGTTCATTGGTGAAATTTCTTAAATTATTTTGCTTGTCATGTTCTGTATTGGAAATTTCCTTACTGTTGATGGTATGGACTGTATAAAAAACTGTCAAATTGTGTTGTTTTCAAGACTACTATAGCTAGTCATTCCCGTTGTTCTCTCACAGTTCATTTATTCTCTTGCATTTATATGTTTGCTTATGCAGTTGCACTAAGAATTTGCTGACTTAAAATATATTCATGAAATGAATATCTTATGAAGCCTAACTATGTCGTGAATATACAGGTATTGAATCAGTATATGAGTGGAAGGGAGAGGTATGAATCCATTTTCCCAAATTATTCTAGATCTTTTATATATAAGCCTCAAATGTCTTTACTTCCATTCTCAGTCCAGATGTTTTACACCATCTTCTGTTTATGTATGCCCTTGTGCAATTAAGTTTTAAGTTGCTTCTGTCTATATTGGTTGCAGGTCCAGACAGATTCAGAGGAGCTACTTATAATCAAGACTAGGCAATCTCTGTTGGAAGCACTAACAGAGCATGTCAAGGCAAATCATGAATATGAGTATGTATAACAATAAAGATAAGTACCATATATGTCAATCGCGTAGCAAAAATTGCTTTAGAAGATCTGCTTTTCAAGATAAGTAAATGATACATGTGGAAGATCAACTTAATTTTTGGGCGATGGGATTAAAAATTTGATTCCAACTTTGTTTTTTACTTAGAATATGGTCATTATGTCTATTAGGATAATTGCAGTTGCATTCCTCTACAGCTCAAAAAGAAAATCGCTTAGAAATGGTTGAGAAAAATTAAGGAAATAATGATAAATATTAGCTAGATTATTTTGCTCTGCTCATTACTTATTTTCATTTTTCTTTGTTCAGGGTACCAGAAGTAATCTCCTTGCCTATAACTGGTGGCAGCATTCCATACCTAGAATGGCTCAAGAACAGCACAAGGGATTGACTTCTCACGTGTAGGGCAAAAATTTGAGCACAAAGACTTGGCACCTAATGAACTGCTGAACATGAAGTGTTGGGATGTATATACAAAGGGCCTTTCGGTGGCCCTATGCTTTGCTTGCATGTTATCCTTATAATTTGACTTTATATGCTGTGAAACCTATTATTTTATGTCAAAGTTCCTGTGAAGGCTATGTGCTGATGATTCTGAGGGTACGATTAAAATGTTGTTGTTTGGTTGGCTTTGTTGAATAAAATGTCATCTTATGGCTTGGTGTACTCTTGCATGTGCACCCCCACCCCTTTTCTTTGGCAATAACATGATCATGTATGGACAGATTGGCAAATAATGTTATACTGCAAACAGAAAATGTTGTCCCGTGTCTTTTATCATTTTGTTCTAATTAGATCTTCAGTGGAGTCTCAAATCTGTCTCTCTCTCTCTCTGTGATTGCAGTTTTTTTACATGTTTTTTCGAAAGTTCTCCGAGGCTTCATTTGCCAGAGACGATTATGAGACTCTATGTCTAAACATTAAGAATGAACATAAAATGCAATTAACAAGCTAAGGGTTGTAGAATTTTCGAATTGGGTTGAGGTAGTAGAGAAAATAACAAAAGACTGAAGATTTAAGGCCAAAGCAAGAAGAAGAAATAAATAAGAATAAAGTTGAACCATAATTCCATCCCGATCAGATATAAATATTATCGAATTTAGTAGTAGATTTTGCTGAAACAGCACAAGTATGCGTTTTAAAAAACCAATGGAAAGCAGCTAAATCTAAGCCAAGTAGCTGCTTTCGCATCTTGTAACTCGGCAAAATGAAGACCGGAGCTTACTCCAATGAAAGGAAGTAGCAGAAAAGAAAATAGACTGCTAATTACTCATGGGCACGGTCAAGTTCGTAACAAGATCAGATCAAAAAAATCTAATTTAAAATCAAAAAACCAATCTAATTTAAAATCAAAATCCAATTAAAACAGATCGAATCTAGATTTATTAAAATTAATTAATTTTTCTTTTTCTTAAAAGAAAAAATAATAATAAAATCAAACGGTTAACCTAAACCGGCCCAGACCACCGGCCATGATAGCATGGCAATCTAACTCGACGTCAACAGAGATTGCTTTAAAAAACAAAAAGTTGTTGAGAACGTTAAAAATATCAAACGAGTTGTGCCGACGTAAATATTTGTACTTGTACGTATGGTCAAATTCCTCCGCTGTTTTCTTCTTTCTATAAAATATCCTTCTCAGTTCAACTAAGATTTTATCCACATATTTTGTGCAGAACATAACGCCATAAACGGTAAACCAGGACTAGGAGCCGCATGAAATAAAAGGTAACAAATTCTACCCTTTCCAAATCAAAAGCAAATTCATTCCAAATATCAACCCATCGTATCATTGGGTTGATGCCAGTTTTCTAAAGTTAACACACTTTTAATCAGGACATATGGATGACATTCAAAGCCCACCTCCTTCAAAATAAGACTAGGACCGCCAATCTTCCTATGCCTTCTATGGCTCATCTAACTGGTCCTGCAAGAAAATTGAATCAAGTATGATTTTTTGCTCAATCAGGTGCCGCAGCAGTACATGAACTCGACTGCTGGTGGAGATCCTTGATTGTGCGCACTGAGAGAGAGAGAGAGAGAGAGAGAGAGAGAGAGAGAGTACCTGGACATCTGAAGTCCAAAGAGTAAGGTTATCCCTAAGGAGTTGCATGATTAGAGTGCTATCCTTGTATGATTCCTCTCCCAAAGTGTCTAGCTCAGCAATGGCTTCCTCAAATGCCTGCACAGAAAGATAGCACGAATAATTCGATGGATTTCTCATTTCTAGCTAATTACCACAATCTTTTTACCAGCCATACACTGTAAAACAATAAGTCAAACTGAACCAATCTAGGCCCATATCACGCATATACCAACTTGGTGCCGTGATATAAACTATGGAAAGACTCATTCTAATAAGAAAAGTTAACCGATAGCTATGAAAAATAAGAAAAAAATTGAAGAAAAATGCAAGTTTAGCAACACGTGCACACTTCATTATCCAACCCTTCTAATCCCAGCTGAATCCAGTGAGGTCATAGAGTATTATTCATAATACAAAACATTAACAATAGAAGAGAAAAATGAGGAGAAAGGAAGGGGATTATATTACCCAATTTCCCTTCATTAAACTAAAACATTTCAATCTAATTTGGAGTAAAATTGAGGGAAATGGAGATAATTATATGCTATTTAAATAAAAATTACTTATATAACTTTAACATCATATAATAATAAAATCACAATTAAGTAATTCTATGAGGGAAATAATATTATTTCTCTGTATCCAAACAATAATTTTCCTTTCTCTTCTTTAAGTTCTCCTCATCTCCTCTCAAATTTAAGGAAGGTAAATATAAGAATCAAAAACCATATCCTCTTTCCCATTCACTGCTAGTCTGCTAATAAGAATTTTTTAGGGGCAAATACAAACCAACCAAGGAAAAGAAAAATAAAGCCTACCTGTTTAGCCATGCTGCAAGCTTTATCAGACTGGTTGAGAATCTCGTAGTAGAACACAGAGAAATTGAGTGCCAACCCCAACCTTATCGGATGTGTTGGTGCAAGATCCGCGAGCGCTATATCCTTCAAAAATAAATCGCAAGACACCAGAATAAGGAATCAAACACTTTTCAGCTTCCCACAGAATATTCCAGCATTCAACTCTTTTTCTGCTTCATTTTCTTTTATTAAAACCAAATTTCAACTCTTTGAATTGAAATAAAATCCTAATTTTTCCAAAATCAGAATCTGGATAAGTAACTGTTACCTACATTAATCCTGGTTTAAGACTAATCGTTATTTGAGTAACGATTAAAACCGGTAAACTCTTAGTTTCGCAAGTGATCAAACAAATTCTTAATCCAATGCAAAGTTCTTTCAAAACCCTAGATTGCAGATCTTTCTTCAATCTAATCTAAAAAAAATCCACGACAACAAAAAAAAAACCGACAGAGAAATGAAAGGCTAAAAACGACGACGTACCTGAGCAGCCTTATAAGCTAGCATAGTATCCTCAGCAGCAGATTTTCTCTCATCACCAACCTTAAACTCAGCCAAGTACCTGTGGTAATCCCCCTTCATCTTCAAATAAAAAACCTTCGATTCACTAGCAGTGGCCGAAGGTATTAGATTCGAGTCCAACAACCTCAGTATACTCGCGCAAACGTCCGATAATTCACTCTCCACTTTGGATCTATAGTCCTTGACAAGGACAACATGCTCCTCATTCTTCCTCCCTTCCTCTTTCTGCTCGATCGACGACACAATCCGCCAAGCCGCCCGGAGTGAGCCGATGACGTTCTTGTAAGCTACGGAGAGAAGGTTACGCTCCTCCACAGTGAGCTCGCCGGAGGGAGTAGAGCCAAGGACGAGCTTTTGCATGAACTGGACCATCTCCTCGTAGCGCTCAGCTTGCTCGGCGAGCTTGGCCAGGTAGACATACTGGTATCTGGAGAGATTGTCCGGGACGGAGGCCGTTGCCATGGCAGTTACCAGCTATAGAGAGAGAGATGAGGAAAAGGAAAGTGATTGCGTTCGGCGGTTTTTTTTTTTTTGGGTTGGTTTTGAGAGTATAGTTGGTTGGGAGTCGAATCTTTTTTATGTGGGGAAGGGGATTGTCTGACGGTTGTTTGATTGGTTTGGGCTTTTGGAGGGGTAAGTTTGTAATTTTAAGTATAAACGCGTTTAGCGTCATTATTGAACCTTTGTTCAGGATCATAATCATTATGCTTTTATTAGTCACTTACTGCTTGTTTAGAACCTCTTTTCAACCTGACGGACTTCGACTTTTCCCGACGTTCCTATATTAACCTGTTGACATCTCAAAATTTTTAATTTAGGATAATTAATAAATTAAATTTTAAAATATAATAAATTATAATTAGTTTATTTTTAAGAAAAAATAAATATATTTTTTATTAATGAATTTAAGGTCGCAGTCTATTCTATCACCTCTTATAACAATTTAATATTTATAATTTTGATATTTGTAATAATTTAATTCTTAAATAACTATTTTGATTTGTGATTCACTGGCACTAAATTTTAATTGAAGTATTATTGTAGTAACAAAAAATATAAATTAAAAATTAATTTTATATTTTAAAATAAATAAATTAAATTCAATTTTAAAACATTTTAAAGATTTAAATTATAAAATATTCTTTAATTTAGACTTTAATTAATTCAAAAATTATATTTAAATTCTTCATTTTAGAAAATACATATCCAAAAATTTAAATTAAAAACAACTTTAACTTCCCCCGGCACAAGTTGACGAGCAGAGGAAGAAAACCGTCGTTTGAATTTCAATGGGTTTTGCTTTTAATGTAAGTAATACTAACAAACACTGAAATTATTAAATTTTATTGTCCATAACATAACAATTCTTAAAATATAATTTGTAAAAAATTACTAAAAATTTTATCTTTTTAAAAAATAATTGTAATATCAATAATCTAAAACGCTACTTTAATCCTTTTCTGTGGAAGAGTTTTATTTCCTTAGCAGTCGTATGAGACTGAGAGAGCGAGAAAATTCAAACCTGCCTAATCTATGGTTTTCTAACATCAAATTGTAAATAATTTAAGCAGCATTACAATCTTACACCTCAGCTGGACGATAAGCTCAAAACCAAGGACCTTAAAAAACACTCCCTGCCTGTTTCTTGTTTGACTGTCACAATCATCATCATTACCGTAAACAACTGCTAATAAATACTTCCAAATAATCTTAACTTCCATCTTCTTTTGCCTTTAGAACACAATTAGTTAATGGATGATAATACAATAAAAGTCGCAACATTACCAAACTCAAAACAAAAAATTATTGCTATTTTTTTTTGCTTTCTCTCCACTATTATTAATTTATTACCACTTCTATATGATATTTTTTTTAGGGATTAGGACTGCTTTGCTTTGAATTGGCTTGAACATCACTCAATCCCAATTATTCACTAACAGCTGTTTTTCCGGTTGAATAAAACAAACCACCACTGATAACTACAACGACCACATTATGAGAAGCTAAAAAAATCACCATAAGATATCAGCAAGATCGCTACCCTCAAAAGCGATGAGACGACAGATACATGATGTTACACTGGTCATTAAACTATCAATGTCTACCATATTAATGCACATGCGCCTACAACTCCGCAGTGCATTCTTAATGTGCTGCTCTTCATACTCCACAGTGTTAGTTGCTAACGGATACTCGGCAAATTTAATAGTGTTGCCATGTATGAGGAACAGTTGTGGCAATGCAAATGCATAGCGGTTTTAGATTTACCAGATTGAATTTCTAATCCCAAGACCATTACATGTTAATATAAGGCCCTTGTAGCGATTAAGATAATCCTGCAGCCAATTTCCAATAGAAAAGGGTAAGTAGCCAGAAATGTAAACGGATAAAAAGCATGTAGCTTGACGAGAAACGGGTAGGAGTCTTACGATTATGTTATAATCATGGACATAAAGCATCTCTTTCTTGTCATATTCTCTCCTCCTGACAGGATCACTCAAAACTGTTCAGACAGGCAAGATTCAATTGTTAGCATATAATTGATATTCTTAGCCTTTCTTCGTTTTTGTTCTTTAACAGTGATTGGTAGATTCAATGAATCAAATGCTAATCAGTAATTATCAACCAGCCAACTGCTTGACATTGTGATGCATATGCAACTGAGCTAAAGAATCCATGCGGTCAATTGATCAGTGGGTACAAGACAAAACAGATGAGGACTACGATGCAAACTTAAAGCAGCCATAATGCTCTGTGGATTTGAAGCACTGATTTTCAACATATGTGAAATAGTGAACAAGCCATCAACAAATAAATAAAAAATAATAAAATGCGATAAAAAATATAAAAATATATTTATAAGATTAATATTTTACAATTGGACTCGATGAGGTATAGTATTGTAAACACTACCAAGAATTATATAATTATTTATATCATTAAAAGCATTTCTCTATATATAACTAAAGTCATTCATTGATTAATATTGACAATAAAATAACTTACATAAGTTGAAAAATACTATTTATCCTTATCGAGTTTTAATTTTTACCAAAAAAAGGGTGCAATAATTAAATTTATGATGGGTTAAACTAAAACAATATATATATATATATATATATATATATATAAGTATTTTTTAATAAAAAGAGGGGTCATTTGACCCCTCTTTTAATCAAGTGCATCCACCACTGCGAACAAGAAAGAGTAATTACTCATACCCACAGGCGTCCCCTCTATGTAAAATAGACTTAATTTGAGCCATTTGGATCACAAAAACTTGTTTTCACCGCTATAGACGTTTAGGATAGTACTCACTGCAAAATGGTAGGGAGCAATCGCACATTTGGTTGACAAGCAATTAAATCTCACTCTGTTAACATAACTGTGGTGTTGCCCTTGCAAAAGCCCTTGATATGCATCATCAAGTTAAGCAATTGGAATCAATGAAGAGATGGCATACTACATAAACTACAGAATCATGATGACTTCCTTTCTTTTCGGAAGAGCCCTTTTGTCCTATTGTTTTGCCTAATACAAACATCTGAAAGATACCTATCAACAGCGGAAACTTTCCCATCTTTGATGAAGAAAGAAACTTGGTCCTAAACTGGGAATAAAGTTCCATGATAGACACCTTGTTTTCCCTGGACACTTATCACCCATTTGACTGAATTGTCACCAAAATGAGACCTCCAAAATCAAACCAGGACAAATGCAAATACATGTCCATTGAAAATGCCAAAATTCTTTCATATGCCCAGAATTGGCAAAATGTTCAATTTCACCCTTGTACTTATTGGAGAAATTCAATTTAGCTTATTTTTAATTTTTTGTTCAAATTAGTCCAAAAGTTTCAATTTAAACTCAATTTAGCTCAAAAATTAAAATTTATTAGCTAAAATTTTGAATTTCTTGATTTAAATAAAAAATAAGTTCAATTTTTTATTTTTAGATTAATTTTCTTGATTTAAACTCAAAAATCAATGCGCTCAATTTCTCGTTTTCTCGATTTTTGGGTTAAATTGAGTTTAAATTGAAATTTCTGGAATAATTAGACAAAAAGTTTAAAATATGATAAATTGAACTTCCCCAATAAGTACAGGGGTGAAATTGAGCTTTAAGCCTCCAAGAATCCTATCAAAAGCAACCTGAAAACTCGGAATAAAAAAAGAACTACTATGCAAATTCAAATATGCAGCACTTGTAGAAAGTGAAATAAATAATGCAGGATTTGAGTTCATTGTTGTATGAAACAGTCCAAAATTCTGCAAGACATTCCTTGGATCAAGTTGGGCAGAAATCTTCTGTATAGGCCCCCAAAAAACATGTGGGAAGTGGAGTTCAGAAGAGAAGAAACAACTCAAGAAAAGCTTGGTGGAGATATTATATTACGCTGTTAGATACAATACCGTGGCATATTCATAGGGAGGCTGATCACTGGGTTAAGTAGCCATACATTTTTAATACTTATGGTTGGGTTAAAATTATAGTTTGAAATCTTTTTGAGAGATGATGATTGAATGGCATTCAACTAGCAACATTTGGAACATAGTAGTTACGCCAAGTCCAAGCTGTGTATAAAGAAGAACAACAAGACTAGAAAAAGGTAAAACTGAAAATAAAAATGTACTCCATGTCTCTCATAAGTTGAGATACATAAGAGAGAGAGAAAAAAAAAAAAAAAGAATTGTGAGAATACATAACCATCTTTTTTTTTTTTCTGGGTTTGAGTTCTATTCATTCCTCTAAGAATACTTTTTGGACCACATCACCAGTAGAATGCAAGCATGAAAATTGGTGTGACACCAACAAACCCCATAAATGGATAACATCTAGTAAAAAAAAATGATGGGAAACTGTATCACAACAGATTGAAATCTAGTAACCGAGTGAAGATGCTAATAACAAATAAATATCATGCAAACACATCTTGAAGCATGAAATGCAAAAGTTTTTGTGACACAATTACCACAAAAATTATTTCCAAAAGGAGTTACTAGAAAACCTGATAGCCAAAATGGGAGCAGAAGATTTCTGTAACATATGTAATGTGCTGAAAACATGATAAGAGAGTACCAGTAAAACTCAGCAAGGGATTTTAGTTCACATAACGTTTTTGTTTCCTCAGAATATCGCCTATATCATTCGACGATCCACAATGCCCATAGAGTCATAGACCACATATTTTTCAAATTGCATTTGGCTCCACCATTACAATGCCTTCTCTTGCACCTGACCACCCCTTCCACTCTTAAATCTTTTAAATATGCATGAACTCAATTAATGAGTATAACCCATCATAAGCATTCCAAATACAAACCTTTCAACTCTAAAAACCTGTGTCACATGACACTGTTACTCCAAATTTTAGCACAAAATAAAAATTTCAGTTCTTCATAATCTATCTCCTAAGGAGGAACAAGGATGACACGTCTTGCTAGTCATCCTAAAAGGCCACTCGTGCCATAATGACATGATGAAGGATGCAGCAAAATGCACCATTACTATAACACCTAACAACGTGCGTGTACACAAACATAACTCTGAAGACCAAAATTAAGTCAGAAACAAAATAGTAAGTCTTGGCAGAACTTTCATTCACCCAACACCAAAAGTGAAATTGAGCTATGGAACAAAGAATTCCGAAACAAATAGAGAATGACACTAACCGTGGTAAGCCTCATTTATCTCTTGAAATATCGAAGTCGCACTATCCTGGTTTTTTTGCTTATCCGGATGCCATTTCTGCACCGAACAGCAGCTTAAGCCGTTGAGCAAGCCCTCAATTGAATAAAATCAAAATACCCAACTAAAAATAAACTAACCTATGATGTATTCTGTTTCTACCACCAACCCCCCCGGGAAAAAAAAAAGAAAAAAAAATGAAGTAGAAGAAGAAGGCGCAAACCAGAGCGAGGCGTATGTAATTGGAGCGAATTGCGTCGTCGCTGGCATCATAGTCCACCTCCAGTATTTTATAGTAATCCTATATTTCCAATCAACAAAGACATAACTCGAAATTACACATTGTAGTCTCTACAGGCCACCCACCAAAAGATAAAGAAGAGAAGAATGAGGAAGTGCTTATCACCTTGGGCTTGGATACAAGGGAAAGGAAATCGAAATTAAGGTGCGAGTCTGAGTCTTGGTCTTGGTCCTGGTGGCAATCGCCCCAATCGTCCCACATCATCATGTTTCAGCCTTTGGCTTAGGCAAGAAAGACGGAAGGAGTCGCAGCGGTGGAATAGCGAACCTTGAGTTTTGCTTGTAGCGTCGGTTGTGGTTGGGGATAAACTCGGTCGTACGGCGTGCCGTACTGCCACGCTAATGATGCTAATAGCCTAATACTGCTATAATATTGCTCGCTGGTCGCTAGCCTCCAAAGTTTTCTTACGATTGGAATTTTCCAGCTCTAGGCATTCCGTGCCCAATCAAGCCATTCTAGGCGTGGGGTTATTATTATTATTATAAATAAATTTATCAAAATTAATTATTTAAATTTTATTTATTTTCCTAAAAGTATTTTTTATTAAATTTAAAAATTAATATTTTTCAGTGCTTAAATACTTAATGAATTGAATTAATTAAAAATATTTTTAATTAAAGAAAATTAAAATTTTTTAAATAATTATCATTTAAAAAAATTATTTTTAATTTTCTAAATTTTAATAATTTTATTAAAATAATTATATATAATATAAATACATATTATTTATTTAATATTATAATTAAATAATAAAAAATATTTTTATGAAAAATATTTTTTCAAGAAAATATACAAAATATTTTTTATATATAAATTATTTATTACTAAATAAATGAAGTCAAAGACTTTATTATTCTTTTTAAACACAATTAAAATACATTTTTTAAAATTTTTTTATTAAAAAATGTTGATCAACTTGTTTTAAATTTTAATATTTATATCATTTTTTTCTTATGTAATTTTCATTATTTATATTCATATTATTGAGCCTCAATAATTTTAATTATCTATATTATTCAATTTTATTAATAACACCGAAATAAATTGAATAATATTTTTTATAATAAAAAATTAATAAAATGATTAAAAAGTTTAATTTTTCAAAATTTAAATATATTTTAATTAAATTTTAAAAAAATTAAGAATTAAGTTACAATGATCTAATAGTAATTGTTCATCAGTTATCATCATCATTATCAAGAAGTCCAATTCATGGATTTGAAACTGTTAAGATATTCAAATATTATTTGCTATAATAATTGATATTATTAAAGGGATATTTCTCTCTCATTTTTGTAACACCCCAAAATTTTAAATTTTATTATTTTATGAGCATTTTTGGTATTTTAATTTTATTTAAATTTTAGGAATTTTTTTTAGATTTTTAGGATTTTAAAAATCGGGTTCGATTTTTCAAAAATATAAACTTTGATGATTTTTAAAAATTAATTTAATGACCACGTGACAAAACTAAAAATATATTTGGAGTCTATGAATTTTTCTGAGCTTTCTGGAATTTTTTCGGAATTTTTGGACCTCGTTTTCGGTCCCGAGACAGAATAAAAATTCAAAATTTTGTATCCTGAATCGGACTGGTCAAATCGAATCGGACCGAATCGGACCGATCGAATCGGACCGGCATTTTCTTTTTCTTCCTTCTTCCTCTCGCGCGCGTCCGATCTCCTCCCCTTCTCTCTCTCTTTTCTCTCTCCTCCCTCCGCCCCTTGCCGCACCGCCACCTCCTCTGCCTCCCCAGCTCGCCGGCGCCGACCCCAAGCCGTCCCAGCCCACCGCCGCCGCCCCAAACGGCCGAAAAACGCGCGCGAACGTCCCTCCCTCGCGCGCGCGACCGTTCGTCTTCCCGGCCAAAATCCGGCCGATCCGGCCACCAATCGGACCGGGTCTTGTGTCTAAAATCATCTACTCGTCGAGAGCTTTCCATAGACACCAAGAACGCTGAAATGTATTGAGCGGTTTGTCCAATTTTTGCCCAGGAAGTTTTAGCCTATTTTGACTTTCGGGCTAGATTTCTCGCAAACCGTGAATCCCACGAGAAAACCGAGAGTACCAGAGCGCTCCACTCGTCGAGAGCTTCGCGGCGACATAAATTTCGAATTTTTCCGACACCGTTTTTCAGTGGGTCCCATGAAACTTCGCAGTATTTTTTCGAGCATTAAATGAGCTTAGAAAATTCTGAAAAATTTATGTACTAACCCCCGTATTGTGGGCTTCGTGTAGGTATCCTCAATTCGCGGAAATTCGACAGTTGACCAGGTCTGCAAATTTCGGGCCAGACAGACCCGTTACTGGAAAAGTCTCCGAATTGGACCGAGGTTTTGGCTACCCCCCCATTGTCAGATGTCCCGAGCGCGTTCCCGAAGTCGGAATCGGCAAAGGTAAACCCGAACCTTGCTTTTTCGTAATTTTCTAGTGCTTAAATAGGATTAAAAATTCATAAAATATTCGTGGTAGCTCAGAAAATTATGATTCTTTTTGCAATAGCCTAGTAATATTGCTAAGGACAGCAGGGCAAAGTTTTAGAATTTTTAGAGCTTGTTTGGGTAGTTTTTGCAAAATGATCAATTATAAGGACTAAATTGAAATTTTACATATTGTGATGGATGACTGATTTGATGGGCCCAGGAGGGGCTGTGTGATGTGATTGAGTTGTGGATATATGGATTGTGAATATAGAAGTGTGATTTGAGCCATTTTGCAGGTTGAGTAGGTCCTAGGTATAAGGGAGACTCTGCCGGATTTTCGGCACGACTTAGGACGTATTTGGTCTTTTCTTGATTGTATTGAGTCATTTGTATTAAATAATTGTAATGTAATTGTCAGGTGAGCCGGGACAGCCTTCTTCCTCCGCCCAGCCGCCACAGTGACCGTTGTCAAGTCTGTGAGTAAAATATTAATTTTAATTGTAATTTCACTATTATTATATGTTCAAGCATGCCCATGCATCACTTATATGCATATATCTATGTAGATAAACTTTAGGCACGATTTATGTTGCATTCATAACTGTGAAAGTGCCATGTATGTTGCTGTGGTAATTTGGAGCAGTGTGCGTGCGTTAGCGTACGTGTGATGTGGTGTGGACTATGGATAGGACGGGAAGACACGGCTTGAGATCTTCGCTGGGATCCGGTCCTTCGGGGTAGACACGGCTTGAGTTCTTCGCTGGGACCCCGATTTGGTTTATTAAGCGAAAGTCCGGCTTGAGTTCTTCACGGCACTGTGTTGGATTTAAGAGAGTCAGATAGGATCAGCTCCCATATATTATGATTGATACTACTGGGTGTGTGAGTGCTCCAAATTACCTTTTTGATGTTATGATGTGAAAATGTTGTTGATGTTGCATTTCACTCTACAGGGTGCATTAGTTTTAGATAGTTATAGAGATTATGGTTAAAATTGATATTTTACTCTCTGAGTCGAACGCTCACTCCTGTTCAATATTTTTCCAGGCCACAGGAGGATATTTTTGAGGTTAACCTGCTTCCTTTCCTCACAGGTTGTTTATCAATGTTTGTGTAATTTTATTAACTCCTAGAATTTCCGCATGTGTTAGAAGTATTTATTTGATTTTGGTCTGTAATATTATTATCATGTTGGACCTGTAAACATATAATGATATGCCTGTTTGATGGATTGGATGAGGGAGCTGAGCTCCCATTTATTTTATGCTGATGAGTATGTGGAGGGTGAGCTGAGCTCCCCAATTGATGATATATTTTGTTTACAGGTCGGGTGAGCCAAAAACTCCCCGTTGAAAGGTCCACTTTATGGCCGGACTCCGTCCGGTTGATTTCTTGATATTGGGCCCAAATGGGCCTTAGAGTTGGGTTAAGTGAATAGTTAGGCTTACTACGGGCCTCGGGAGCTTTAGGTCGCCTGTGTCCTAGTCTTGTCTGGCCCATAGGTTGGGTCGTGACAAATGTGGTATCAGAGCTTAGGCTCCAGATTCATAGGGAAAAATTGTCTAAGTGTTGGGAAGAGTTTACTAGGAGTCACATGCGGAAAAATAGGGTCCACATTCGTCTTGCATTGTCATCTTTGCTTCTAGTTTCTGCTTCATATAATTATGTATAAATATGAGTCTATAGAGCTGTGTAACATGTTGTTTTGAATTTTGTGGGCTAATCTTTGCTGAATTTCAGAAAATGCGTAGAAGCGATGAGTGCCATCGCACTGAGACGGATGTGCTGAAGAGGTGTCGACACAGGATGAGGCGCCTGCCCCAAGGAGGCGGGGTAGGAGGCCTAGAGCTGCTCAAGTAGAAACAGCGCCAGATTCGAGATCGGTCTTTCATGGCATAGGGTCCCATGGACCCCATGGCAGCTACTCTAGCTGGTTTGCAGAGGACCATCGATATGATGGCGCAGTATATGGTCCACCCTCCACAGCAGCAGCAGTCCACCGCACCAAGAGGGGAACCTTACAAACAGATAATTAATTTTAAGAAGTTGGTGCCTGGTACTTATGATGTGTCAGACGATGCATATCGGTTTTTGGATTTCTGACAGCGAGAGCAATTACGATTGGTGATAGAAGACTTATAGAGTGTATGCAGCATGTCATGGGGCCTATGCCTAAACAATGGATGAATGACTATATATTACCTCGGATGGAGGGTTTGTCGTGGACTCAGTTTGTGGAACTGTTCATCAATCGGTTTGTGCCAGATAGCTTTAGAGATCAGAAGCAGTGGGCCTTTGAGGCCTTAAGACAGAATGGTAGGTCTGTAGATGAATATGCTACAGAATTTCTTGAATTGAGCAGATATGCCCCTACAGCAGTAGCTACAGAAACTATGAAGGTGAAAAGATTCCTAAAGGGGCTTGACAGAAGGTATGCAAACCTGGCCATAACGTCTAATCAGTCGTTTGATGTGGTAGTTGATCGAGCCAGATAGATAGAGATTAGCTATGCTGCGGATGACAGCGGAAAAGCAAAGAAAAACATAGCAGAGGGTTCTTTAGGTGCTCCCCATATGGGTGCTCCAGATAGTGGTGGCCAGAGTAATTTCAGAGGAAGAAGTAGGAACAAGAAGAGTGGTTTTAGACACAAATCCCGAGGGTTCAGACCAGGGTACGGATCCAGCAGTGGTCACGATTCGAGTGCAGCAGCACTGGTCCAGTTCAGATCTTCCTTAGTACCTTGTGCACAGTGTGGAAGAGGACATTCAGGACCTTGTTTGATGGGTTCAAGAGTATGCTTCAGGTGTGGCCAACCAGGTCACTTTGTTAGGGAATGCCCCGTGTTCTGTGAGCCACAGATGGGGTCACAGGGTTCTATTGCAAATGTTCCTCGCCAGTTGTATCTGGGTGCTTCCAGCATGGCAGGCAGTCAGTTTAGTGGCCAACAGGGCCGAGGACAAGGGGGACGTGGATTTGGAGGCAGATCAGGAGGTAGAAGTCAGTATCAGGGTTCTGCCACTCAGGGTAGGGGTCAAGCTCGGGTTTTCACCCTGACCCACCAGGATGCTCAAGCTTCAAATGCAGTTGTGGCAGGTATTCTTCTGGTCTGTTCCTATGAGGCTCGTGTTTTGATAGATCCTGGTGCTACGCACTCATTTGTCTCCCCTGTGTTTGCCAAGAGGTTGGGTAGAAATCCTACAACCTTAGAATGTCTCTTGTCGGTAGCTACCCCACTTAGTGACAACATAGATGTATATATGGTTTTTCCGGGTAGCCCAGTAGTGGTGGATGGAAAGATCCTCCCAGCAGACTTGGTTCCTCTACCAGTGATTGATTTTGATGTAATTTTGGGAATGGACTGGTTGGCAACTCATTATGCCACCTTAGACTGCAGGAACAAAAAGGTGTATTTCCACATACCCGGTGTGGAAGAGTTTAGCTTCGATGGTGACAGGAGAGTGGCTCCATATAACTTGGTGTCAGCAATTAGTGCTAGAAAAATATTGAAGCGTGGATGCCAAGGGTATTTGGCATTGGTGAGAGATACATCTGTAGAAGGTGTCAACATGGAAAATGTTCCTGTTGTCAGAGAATTCATGGATGTCTTCCCTGAAGAGCTTCCAGGGTTGCCACCAGAAAGGGGAATAGAGTTCTGCATTGATGTTGTTCCGGGTACAAACCCCATATCAATGCCACCTTACAGGATGGCCCCAGCAGAATTGAAAGAGTTAAAAGAGCAACTACAGGAGCTGTTGGACAAAGGTTTCATACGTCCGAGCACTTCACCCTGGGGTGCTCCTGTTCTATTTGTGAGAAAGAAGGATGGGTCATTAAGGTTGTGCATTGAATATAGACAACTGAACAAGGTGACTGTGAAGAACAAGTATCCACTTCCTCGGATCGACGATCTGTTTGATCAGCTCCAAGGGGCTAGATTCTTTTCCAAGATAGACCTGCGATCAGGCTACCATCAGTTGAGAATCAGGAATGAGGACGTGTCCAAAACGGCATTCAGGACAAGATATGGTCATTATGAGTTCTTGGTGATGTCTTTTGGACTCACTAATGCACCAGCAGCCTTCATGGACTTGATGAACCGGGTGTTCAAGCCATTTGTGGACCGTTTTGTCATCGTATTCATAAAAGACATTTTGGTATACTCTCAGACCGAGGAAGAACACGTGTGGCACTTGAGAATGGTGTTGCAGACTTTGAGGGAGCACCAGCTATATGCCAAATTTTCGAAATGTGAATTTTGGCTAGAAAGCATCTCATTCTTGGGACACGTGGTTTCTAGTGACGGCATTCAAGTGGATCCCAAGAAAATTGAAGCTGTAACTGATTGGCTTAGGCCTACAATAGTCACTGAGGTGCGAAGTTTTCTGGGTTTAGCTGGCTACTATAGGCGTTTTGTGCAAGATTTTTCCAGGATAGCGGCTCCCCTAACTAAGTTAACTCGGAAGAATGTTCCATTCATTTGGACAGATGACTGTGAGAAGAGCTTCCAGAAGCTTAAGGAGTGTCTAACCACCGCCCCTGTGTTGACACTACCTATGAGTGGTGAAGGATACACCGTGTACTGTGACGCCTCCAGAGTTGGCCTAGGGTGTGTTTTGATGCAGAATGGAAAAGTAGTAGCTTATGCTTCAAGACAGCTGAAGAGGCATGAGCAGAACTACCCCACCCATGATTTGGAAATGGCGGCTGTAATCTTTGCACTAAAAATCTGGAGACACTACCTGTATGGTGAAGTGTGCGAGATATACACCGACCATAAGAGTTTGAAGTACATCTTCCAACAGAGGGACTTAAACTTGAGACAGAGGAGATGGATGGAGCTTCTGAAAGACTATGATTGCACCACCAGTACCACCCTGGGAAAGCCAATGTAGTAGCAGATGCTTTGAGCATAAAATCTTCTAGCAGTTTGGCGCACATTTCAGCAGAGAAGAGACCATTGATTCAGGAAATACATGAGTTGATGGATCAAGGTTTAATCCTAGATCTTTCAGATGAGGGGGTATTGTTGGCTCATTTTTCAGTGAGGCCAGACTTGCGAGACAGAGTTAGAGTTTCCCAGCACAGAGACCAACAACTGATGAGAATCATAGAAAGAGTATAGCAAGGTGAAGGTGGTGAGTTTGGATTTGCCAATGATGGCGCCCTTATGCAAGGTTCAAGGATATGTGTGCCCGATGTAGACAATCTCAGAAATGAAATCATGCAAGAGGCACACTATACACTGTACAGTGTCCACCCAGGTTCCACCAAGATGTACCATGATGTGAAAGATAGCTACTGGTGGAATGGCATGAAGAGAGACATAGTAGACTTTGTGTCCAAGTGCTTGACTTGTCAGAATGTGAAGTTTGAACATGTTATACTCATTTCATATGGGCATTTTAGGGTAGTTTTGCATCCATTTTGCCCTTATATTTTAGTATATTTTATGTTTTTAGCTTTATTTTATCTTATTTGTTAATTTTAGATACTTTATATTTGATTTTCGTAATTTTTGTTGTTTTGATAGGATTTTGTGGCAAATCGAAGATCAATGAGTGCAATAGGAAATAATTTGAAGAGATTTGAAGTTCTTTAAGCATGGAGGAAAGTTGAAGAAATCAAGCCTTGAAAGAGCAAACTAGCCGAAATTTGCTTGACACTTTGCTTAAGATCATGCTTAGGGTAAAGCGGCAGTGCTTAAGGTGCAGCACAGGTCAAGCATGAGCATAAAAGTCTATTTTACTCTAAGTCTGCCGAGATTTGCTGAAGGTCTGCTTAACCTTAAGCAGACAGTGCGACCAGAGGCTAAAATTTGCTAAGAAGCTGCTTAGGGTTAAGCCGAACCCTAAGCAGAATGCCCAGAACGTGAATAGTGCTGCTGACTTGGATAATTTTACACCTCATTTCCTATCTACTCCTTGTCTTTTATTTACTTTTAGGGCAACTTTTAGGGACCATATAAATTCATCATTTCCTTATTTTTGCCATAAGTGGAAGGGGAGGAAAAACAAAAAGGAAGAAAAATTTAATAGAAAGAGAGAGAGGAGGCGCCATTCTCTCTAGGAAGAGGAGTTGCTGCACGAGTTTGGAGCTCCAGAAACTAGAGACCTTGGTTCTTCCACCTGGGTTTTCCCATTTCAGTCCTTTTATCATATTTTTCTATATTCTTCCATCTATATTTCTTGTAAATACCATTATGAGTGAGTAATTTCTTTAGATTTCAGAGTTGGGAAATATGTCTTAGATTAATTTGTGGATTTGGACTGGGTATTTCCTTATTTTATATGAATATGAGTTTTGATTCCTTTCTTGTGTGCTTGATTTACTTGCCTAATGTTGGTACCCATTGGGTATTGTGTTAATCTTTGATTGAAGGACCGAAAGGTGAAAGTCATTGATGGGTAATCATGGATTGGAACTTAAAATCACCTAGATTTAGAAATAAACTAGGACTTTAAGAGGAATTAATTATTGGTTACAAAACTTAATGGGTTTTAAAGTAATCAAATACATACGAAAGTAGGTTTGATTATTTTAGAATACACTTTGATTTGCTTGAAAAAGATCTCAAAAGGATTTAGAATCAATTTCCTTCAAACTCTATTTTTCCCTAAAAATTGGAATGCCCAAGACAAATCCCAATTAATTTATGCATAAATCCCCAACTCTGGAATCACTTTTACCATAATTAGACTTTCGTTTAAATTACCCATTGTTAATTTTAGTTTAATTGCGAACTAGAATTAGAATTTATTTGTTTGCTCTTTACCCATTTCAATTAGATTAATCAATTTACCTTGCTCATTTACATTTACCATTTATTCATTAATCATTAGCCCAAATAATCGCTTCATTCATAGTTTGGTAATCAAACAGCAAATCCTCGTGGGAACGATACTTGATTCATCACTTTATTACTTGAGACGACCCGTATACTTGCGGATTTCGTACATCAAGTTTTTGGCGCCATTGCCGGGGATTTGATTTTTGTTTGATATTGAACAATTGTTTGTTTGGTTAATTTGGGTATTTTATTTTAATTCTTTTTGCCATTTTACTTTGAGAATTTGTTTATTTTGTTTTTCAGGTACTTTATTTTATGAGAAGGACAAAAAGTGAAGAAATCAATTTATTCTTTAACCCAGAAATAGAGAAGACAGCAAAGGCTTTAAGAGCAGAATCTAAGAGAAGAAAAGCTGAAATTAAAGCTCAACAACAACAAGAAAGAGCACAAAAGCAAGAGGAACTATAAGAAGAAATGGCCAATAACAACAACAATAACAACCGCTCTGTGAAAGATCATGCCTATCCTAACATTGGAGATTTCATGCCAAGTATCACAAGGCCAAGAGTAGAAGCTAATAATTTTGAACTGAAGCCTGCACTCTGTCAAATGGTACAACAAGCACAATTTGGAGGAAATCCAAGTGAAAGTCCACATGTGCATCTAGCACACTTTCTTGAGATCAGCGATATGTTGAAGATAAATGGAGTTTCTGATGATGCAATTCGACTCAGATTATTTCCTTTTTCTCTGAAGGACCGAGCTAGAGAGTGGTTACATTCTTTGCCACCGGGTTCTATCACAACATGGGATGAACTTTCTCAAGCATTTTTGGCTCAATATTTTCCACCAAGCAAGACAGCTAAGTTAAGAAATGAGCTGACTTCTTTGAAACCTAGAGATGATGAGAGCTTGTATGAAGCATGGGAAAGATACAAGGATTTGCAAAGGAGATGTCCACATCATGGGATTCCTAAGTGGATGCTTGTTCAACACTTTTACAATGGAGTTTCACCAGCTATTAGAAGTACAATTGATGCATCTTCTGGAGGTGACCTTATGGAGAAATCTGAAGATGAAGCTTTTTCCGCTCTTGATAAAATTGCTTATAACAACTACCAATGGAGTTGTGAGAGGAATGAGATCAAGAAACCAGCTGGTATGTTTGAGCTTGATGCCATGAATATGATTAATGCTAAGTTTGATGCTTTGACAAGGAAAATGGACAAGCTAAGCATGAAAGTAGATTCTTCAACTAGAGGTTCTAATAATTCAGTAGAAGTTGGAGCTGCAAATGTCAATTGTGCAGCAGATTTTTCTGCACTAAATCAAGATTTTTCAAGTGAGCAAGTGGATTATGTGGGGAACTACAATCAAAGACCAGGTGGTAACTCATTTTCTGCAACTTATGATCCAGCATGGAGAAACCACCCAAATTTCTCTTGGGGAAGTAGACAAGGGCAAAATCAGAATTTTCAGCAACCTTCTGGATATCAACAAAATCAGAATTTTCAGCAGAATAGAGGCCCTCCTCCTGGAATTTCTAAACCTCAAAATGCACCTGCTCCACCTCTACCACAACAAGCACAACTAGACAAGACAGCTAGATTGGAATCTATGATTGAAACTCTACTTGTGAGCCATCAAAGTCAACAAGAAATGATTTCTCAATTAGCATCTAAAGTGGATCAAATGGCAACACACAACAAGATGTTAGAGAATCAAATAGCTCAACAAGCTAGCTCTTCAAGTAACAAAGCATTTGGGAAGCTTCCTAGCCAACCAGAAAATTCAAGGGAGCATTGCAAGGCTATTACATTGAGAAGTGGAAAAATATTGGAGAATGGAGATAAAAAGATTGAAGAGGAAGTTGAAGAAAAGAAAAGCAGAGAAGGAGATGAACAAACTGAAGCTGAAGTTAGAATTGAAGCTGAGAAAGAAAATTCAGTGGAAGAAAAAGGAAGTAAGGAGAGGGAGAGCAAAGAGGAAGAACCTAAATATGTTGCACCTAAAGCCTACATGCCACCTTTACCATTCCCACAAAGGTTTCAGAAAGCAAAATTGGATAAACAATTTGGGAAGTTTTTGGAGGTATTGAAGTCTTTGCATGTGACTATTCCTTTCACTGATGCCTTAGCACAAATGCCTTCATATGCCAAATTTTTGAAGGAAATTTTATCTAACAAGAAGAAATTGGAGGAATTTGAGACTGTAGCTCTCACGGAAGAAAGCAGTGCTATTTTGCAAAATAAGCTTCCACCCAAACTGAAAGATCCTGGGAGTTTCTCCATACCATGTCACATTGGGGATATCAGTATAGATAAGGCTTTATGCGATCTTGGAGCCAGTGTTAGTCTGATGCCATTATCTATCTATGAGAAAATGAAGATTGGAGAAATGAAGCCTACTACCATATCACTACAGTTAGCAGATAGGTCTATTAAATTTCCAATTGGGGTAGTTGAGAATGTTCCTCTGAAAGTTGGGAAATTTTTCATACCAGTGGATTTTGTGGTATTGGAGATGGAGGAGGATGTACATATTCCTATTATTCTTGGTAGACCTTTCCTTGCTACTCTGAGAGTGATTGATGTAAAAAATGGGAGGCTTACATTAGAAGTTGGGGAAGAGAAAGTTGAATTTAATTTGTTTCAAGCAATGAAAAAGAAAGATGATTCAAACTCATGCTTGAGAGTTGATGTGATAGATGAAGAGGTTAAAGAAGTGCTTAAAAAGCAACATCCTAAAGATCCCTTAGAAGCTTGTTTGGTTCATAACATCAAAAAAGGGGATGAGATTGAGGAAGCTGCAGAATATGCTACAATTTTGGAAGGAAATCCACCATTGCCTATGGCTGATATTGAAAAGATTGGGAACTTGAAGCAAGATACAACTTCATCATCAAAGTTTGAAAAAGGTGAAGCACCTAAGGTAGAGTTGAAACCTCTTCCAACAAATCTCAGGTATGCTTTTCTAAGTCAAAATTCTACATATCCTGTGATTGTTAATGCTAAATTGACTGATTGTGAGGTTGAAAAATTATTGAGAGTTCTTAGGAAGCATAGAAGGATAATTGGTTATACCATTGATGATATTAAAGGAATACATCCTTCTTTTTGCATGCATAGAATTTTGTTGGAAAATGACCATAAAGCCTCTCGAGAATCACAAAGGAGATTGAATCCAAATATGAAAGAGGTTGTGAAAAAAGAGATCTTGAAATTGCTTGATGCAGGTATTATTTACCCTGTTTCTGACAGCAATTGGGTAAGTCCAGTTCATGTTGTACCTAAGAAAGGGGGCATCACAGTGGTGAAAAATGAAAATGATGAACTAATACCTACAAGAACTCAGAATCGATGGAGAATGTGTATAGACTATAGGAAATTGAATAAGGCAACCAGAAAGGACCATTTTCCATTACCATTTATAGATCAAATGCTTGAGAGACTAGCTCATCATTCTTATTTTTGCTATTTGGATAGCTATTCAGGGTTCTTTCAGATCCCTCTTCACCTGCATGATCGAGATAAAACTACCTTCACATGTCCTTATGGTACCTTTGCATATCAAAGGATGCCATTTGGACTATGTAATGCCCCTGCTACATTTCAACGATGTATGATGTCCATATTTTCTGACATGATTGAGGGTATTATGGAAGTGTTCATGGATGATTTTTCTGTGTATGGTAAATCTTTTGATGAATGCTTATCTAACTTGTCTAAGGTTTTGTAGAGATGTGAAGAGTTCAATTTAGTTTTGAATTGGGAAAAGTGCCATTTTATGGTACAAGAAGGAATTGTTTTGGGACATCTTGTGTCAAACAGGGGTATTGAGGTGGATAAATCAAAGGTAGAAATTATTGAGAAAATGCCACCCCCAACATCTGTGAAGGGAGTGAGGAGTTTCTTGGGGCATGCTGGATTTTACAGGAGATTCATCAAGGATTTCTCTAAGATTTCTAAACCTCTTACCAATTTATTGAGTAAAGATGTGGAATTTAATTTTGATACTAATTGTATGAATGCTTTTTGCAGGATAAAGGAAGCTTTGATATCTGCCCCTATTATGCAGCCACCCGATTGGTCATTACCTTTTGAGTTAATGTGCGATGCTAGTGATTATGCCATTGGGGCTGTTTTGGGACAAAGGAAAGATAAGAAAGTGTATGCAATATACTATGCAAGTAGGACCTTAGATGATGCTCAAATAAATTACTCTACTACAGAGAAAGAGTTTTTGGCAGTAGTATTTGCAGTAGATAAATTCAGGTCCTATCTTGTGGGGTCTAAGGTCATAGTATACACGGATCACGCAGCTATCAAGTATCTCCTTCAGAAAAAAGAGGCTAAACCTAGATTGATAAGGTGGGTATTACTCCTTCAAGAGTTTGACTTGGAAATTAAAGATAATAAAGGAGTAGAAAATGTGGTAGCGGATCATCTATCTAGATTGAGGCAAGAACAAGGAGACAATCTGGGAAAAGAACCCCCAATAGATGATTATTTTCCTGATGAGCAACTGTTAGTAATCATGAATGCAAAAACCCCTTGGTATGCAGATTTTGTGAACTATCTAGTGTGTGGAATCCTTCCACCTGATCTAACATGGCAGCAAAAGAAGAAATTTCTTTTTGATGTGAAGGATTATGATTGGGAGGAGCCATATTTGTTCAAGAAATGTGGAGATGGGCTGATTAGAAGATGTTTAGCTGATGAGGAGATAGGGAATGTTATCAAAGATTGCCATTCTTCACTTTATGGGGGTCACATGAGTGAGACAAAGACTGCATAAAAAGTTCTTCAAGCAGGGTTCTTTTGGCCACACATGTTTAAGGATGTGAGGAAGTTTGTAAATGCATGTGATAGGTGTCAAAGGATGGGTAATATCTCAAAGAGAGATGAAATGCCCCTCCAAAATATATTGGAAGTGGAATTATTTGATGTGTGGGGCATTGATTTCATGGGACCTTTTCCATCGTCCTTGGGACACAAATACATTTTAGTTGGAGTAGATTATGTGAGCAAATGGGTTGAAGCTATACCATCTCCAACTAATGATGTAAGAGTTGTGATTAAATTCCTTAAAAAGTTCATTTTTACAAGATTTGGAACTCCACGTGCCATTATAAGTGATGGAGGTTCTCATTTTTGCAACCATCAATTTGAAAGATTATTGCAAAAATATGGAGTGAAGCATAAGGTTGCAACACCCTACCATCCACAAACTAGTGGTCAAGTGGAGATCTCCAATAGAGAGCTGAAAAGAATTCTTGAAAAAACAGTGAATAGTTCAAGGAAAAATTGGTCACTAAAGTTAGATGATGCTCTTTGGGCCTATAGAACAGCTTTTAAAACTCCTATTGGCACCACCCCATTTAGATTGGTTTATGGGAAAGCTTGTCATTTACCTTTGGAGTTGGAGCATAGAGCATATTGGGCCATAAGAACACTGAACTTTGACTTAAAAACTGCAGGAGAAAAAAGAATGCTGCAACTAAATGAACTTGAGGAACTTAGACTGGATGCTTATGAAAATGCCAAGCTTTACAAGGAAAGAACTAAGAGATGGCATGATAAGCATATTAGGAGGAAAGAATTTCAGGAAGGTGATGTTGTTCTTCTATACAACTCTAGGTTAAGATTATTTCCGGGAAAATTAAAGTCAAGATGGCCAGGACCCTACACTGTTATAAAGGTATACTCCTATGGAGCTGTTGAGATAGGCAATGAAACCTCAGGGACTTTCAAAGTTAATGGGCAGAGATTAAAGCATTATATTGTTGGAGAACCCACGCAAAGGGTTGTAGAGGTTTCATGGCTTAGTTCCCCAATCAGGGATGCTTAGAATTGGAGTGGAAGGTCAAGCTTAAGACCCTAAACAAGCGCTTCTTGGGAGGCAACCCAAGCGTATCCTTTTATAGATTATTAATTTTCCATTTCACTTCATTTTCAGTTTTTACCCTCATTAAACTCAAAAGTGACATTTGTTTATCTTTTGTAGGTCATTCATGAAGATTGGGCAAGTTTACACTTGTGGCAAAAACAAAGAATTGAAAGGAAGCAAGTATAAGCAAAATTCTGCACTTTATCCAGTGCCTGTGAACAGTAACACCTTTAAACTTGTGCTAAATTGCTGATATTGCAATATACTTGATAGCACATGTTTGATTTTGTGTTTTGTGTAAATTCTATGAAATGCAACTTGAATGAGGATCAATTTTGATATTTAGGACTGATGTGAGCTTTATTGAAGTGCAAAAATAGTGTTTGTTAAGTTTTACCTTTTAGTGTATATATAGTTTTTGTAGTCTGTTAGAATTTGCATGTTTTTGTTTGAGTTACTGCTAGTTTTTGCAGTCTGCAGATTTTTGCTACTGTTCATGCTGCTAAAAAGGTCAATTTCTATGTCTTTTCTGCAATTCTTGAATGCTTGGAACTTGTCTAAAATGCTGCTGAAAATATGCTTTTGGTATAAGTTTAGAAAGGAGACCATTTCATTGAATGTGCAAAAAGATAGTCACAATTGGTGCCTAAATTGAAAAATGCTTGCATAAGCTAAATGAATACATTGTGTTTGATGAGTGCTAAGAGATGATGAACTTAAATCCCTCAATTTTATGGTGTTTGTGTGTATTTGGTAATTGCTGAGGGTCATGATAGCATTCCATAGCTTTTGGACTGTTTTTGGCAAGCAAAACCACAATTTTTCCCAAAACCTGCCGAAACTTGCTGATGACATTGCTTGTCAAGCAGAGTCTTAAGCAAATTCTGCTGAACCTTATGCTTAACCCCAAGCATGGCCCATCTTACAACAGGTCTGCCCCACAATTTAAAATAGCCCAAGATGTCCTCCAATTTTCCAAAAGCCTCCGCCAACACTCCCGATAAACCTCGTCGACTTCTTTTCCCACTCCATTTCTTCCGGCAATCTTTACAGGAAGCCGAACAATTTCTTTCCTTTCATTAAAATGGTAAGAACGAAAATGTGGTCTTCCCACAAACCCAAACTCAGCAAATTTTGACCTAAAATGGGTACTCCATCTTCATTGCCCACAAACCCTAACCCCAGCCCCAGTCCGCCACCACCTCAGTCACCGCCACCACAAACTCCACCATTACCACAATCGCCACCACCTCAGTCACCGCCACCACCCCCAAGCCAAATACCACCTCTCATTCCGCCGACTCCCCTCTCGCCGCAATCCGAGCCGCCAAATGAAACACCAATTCTCGACACCCATTCCCCAGAACCTGCGCCTACCCAAACAAAAACAAAAGGCAAAACAAAAAGGACCGCAGGTAGACCCAAAGAAACCCCTGTCGGAAAACGGAAATGAGTACCCTCTGTTCCTTTCGACCTAAACTCTCCACCTCAGCCGTCCTCTGAACCAGTTAGCAAAAGGACCAGGTCTTCCTCGCAAACCCCAACACCAGTGGTCCAAACACCAGTACCTCAGTCTCCCTTACACTCTCCAGCACCTGCATCATTTGCAGATAATATCGAAGAGGTAATTTCTCCATTACCTTAGGCTTTTAGGGATATGGATATGAAAAAGGCCTATGAGAAATTAGTTTCTAAAACTATTTTGGCAAACAAGTATATGGATGAGCAGATTTTGAAAGAATTAGGCATTTATGATTCTGTATTTGCCTATTTGGATGTTGTTAGCTGGACTGATTTTGCTAAAATTAGGGAACCAGTGTATAAGGATTTAACCCTGGAATTTTTGAGTTCCTTAAGGCTGAGTTCCTTAAGGCTGAGTTTCAAACCAACAGTGCCTGAACATAAAGATATGATATATTTTCGATGTGCTGGAATTGATAGGGAGTTAGACATGGCTGTTATGAATGCGATTTTTGGTTTTCAGGATTCGGGGTATAAAAACATTGAGTGGCGACAAGCTGTTTATGACCTGCTCATTCAGTGCGGAAGGATATTGCACCTTTTGGGGGTTATTATAGACAGAGGACTGCAAAAGCCTCTAGGATAGTTGATCATGTATTGAAATACCTCCATAGGTTCATTTCTTACACTGTTTTAGGAAGGGGACACAGTAACAGTATTGTGGGTGTTGGTGACTTGTTTCTCTTGTGGTGCATGAAGGAGAGAAAACAAGTAAGCACAGCCCATTTCATAGCCACTCATTGGCACCAAATTGTCACAAAGCATACTAAAGGTAGTATAGCTTTTGGGGGGTATATAACTGCTATAGCAAACTCATTTAGCTTTGATGCTAGTCTATATAAATTCTTTGCGATTTACTGGGAATCATATATAGACAGCACAATGTTGCTACATATGGATGTTTGTGAGAAAATAGGCCATACCTATACTCTGTTACAGCAGCATTGTGATACCACTAGTACTACAGACCCCACTACCTTTACACCAGCAGAACCACAACCAACCACTACCCCACAGTTTTCAGCAGACATTTTATCCCTTTTAAGATCCTTGGAATCCAAATTAACAAGTTTCACTGTCCAACCATCTGTTCCTTCACCTGACAACACAGAAATTCTTGCTACCTTGAAAAACTTAGAAATCAAAATTGAAACCATGGGTCAGCAGCAGGTTAACCAAAAGAAGAAGCTAGAAAAGAAACTTAAAAAGAGATTTTTATCTCTTAAAAAGAAACAGAAGCAACATCAACTTCAAATGTTGGAGCTTTACAACAAACTGGCCCAATCCTACAACAACTTATATCATTGGGGCCAAGCCATGTTTCAAGAAATGAAATACCTCACAGAAAATTTGGAAATCTTACAAGCTTGGATCACAATGAACCTACTGCGGAACTCAAGCGGACCACGATGCAAAGAACAAAGACTTGATAGCGAGCTTGATCAAGATGCTAGTTTTAATTTCTGTTTTAAGTTTATTTTGTAATCCGTTTATTTTAGTTTTCGAACTTTGGTACTAGTTGTAATACTTTGGTAATTAGTTTTTATGATTATACTTGCACTTCTTTCCTTTAGTTTACTTTACTTTATTTTATTTTATTTTCTGCTATAGACATAGATACTCTGTGAATGCTTTTTAGTTTAATTTTTGATTTAACTATTAGATTTTATTTCTTTACACTTTTCCATCTTCTTGCACATTATTTTTGCACTTTTTCTTTTTCTTCAATCCTAATTTTGTTGACATTGATGAGTTGCACAAATTTTCTTTGAGCCACACCTGTTCCACATCAGTTGGAGGTAACAGCTTACCCTTACACCATTTAAGCTTATGGTATGTTACCAATGCTTATGCTTTCGCTTTACCCTACGCAACAGGTTAAGCAACATCTTAAGCAGTGTAAATTCATACATTTGGGATACTTTTTCACATTTTTCTCTCTAAAGCTTCATTGTTAATATCATTTTGAGCTAATTTTGAAATACTTGAGCTTATATTGATTTAATCCCCAATTGTATAAATTTCATTAATTGATTAGTTTACACAATTTTGCCCATCTTTGCATTCATTTTAAACATTGAGGACAATGTTTCATTTGAGTTTGGGGGTGAGGGCAAAATTTTTGCAAAATTTTTAAAATTTTCTTTAAAATTTTCATTCATTCATTCATTTATTGCATTTCATTCATCCATATATAGATAATTCATACACTTATACATAAACCACACACATGTCTATACTCATACACATACATTTGCATATAGTCTTCATATAGATTACACTTAGTTTTAATCTGATTTATGCATTCATTTTAGGATCATGCATATCATAAAAAATAATTTTTTTTATTTTTTATTTTTTTTTTACCTTGTCCTTAGAGGATTGAGAATTGCTTTGAAGAGCAATTGAGCTTACTTTTAGAAGGGTTTGATGGATTGAAAGTTCTAGATAGGTGCAAAGTTATTAGATTCTTGCTTTAGTTTATATCTTCTTAGCCAAGGGCCACCCAATCAATTGCATTGACTTTGAGTGCTTAGAGAAAACTCTAGGGTGAGAAGTAGCTAATTGATGTCTCACCAATCCTAGAACAATCTTTCTAAACCTTTCAAGGCGAAATCATAGCATGCACTTGAAAAAGAAATGATCTAGGCATTCTTTGAATTTTAAACCCATATTTTAGCCTTAGCCAACCTCACTTCAAAATTTCCTTTGAAACCAATTTGAGCCTACATTTATCCCTCTTATTTCTTTGGAACCCACATTAATACCTAGCCATAAACCCAAACACTTACCTACCCTCCATGAGAATAATTCTTTGAGTGATAGATACATATAAATAAATAAAATAAAAATTAAAAAAAATGATAATAATTAGTTGGGAGAAGTGATTCAAAAAAAAAAAAAAAAAAGAAAGCTAGCAAATTCAATTATGGTATGTAAAGTAATTCACCACCCAAGTACACAAAGAAATGAGTTTGGGGGTGAATTGAAAGGGACAATTATAATTCAAGTCAATGATATTTATGTAGTCCCTCTAAAAGCTTCAAAATTATATGCTAGCATTAGTGAAAAGTTGTAAAGTTCCTTCTCCCATTTGATTTAAAAAAAAATAAAATAAAATAAAAAAATATATATTTTGTGTATCTTGATCTTTTAATAATTTGATTATTCTCATATTTTGTTACCTTTATCCTTTCTTGTTAACCACATTATCACCACCTTAACCACATTACAACCGTTGAAAGTCCTTTTGATCTTTTGATGGTGTTTTGCTACATTAGTGGAGATTGGAATAGGAGAATTGCCTATGGGATTGTGATATCATTAATCCATTCATTTACTTCCATCATTATTTGAAACACTTTAGTTTGTGGATTACCCTATAGTCTATTTAGGCACGATTATTCTTTGTGATTGATTGGTTTGGGCTTGATGATATGGATAATTGACCCAAGGCTAAGCGGTGATAACTTTGGTAAGGATTAAATTCTTTGTATCTTGAAAGTGGGTATATGGTGTGTTGGTGGCTAAAAGTAAGTTTAAGAGTTTGGATAAGTAATTTTCATAAATTTAAGGTAAGGTACCCCAAATTGCATTAATTGTTTTAATTTGCTTGAGGACAAGCAAAGATTTGAGTTTGGGGGAATTTGTTATACTCATTTCATATAGGCATTTTAGGGTAGTTTTGCATCCATTTTGCCCTTATATTTTAGTATATTTTATGTTTTTAGCTTTATTTTATCTTATTTGTTAATTTTAGATACTTTATATTTGATTTTCGTAATTTTTGTTGTTTTGATAGGATTTTGTGGCAAATCGAAGATCAATGAGTGCAATAGGAAATAATTTGAAGAGATTTGAAGTTCTTTAAGCATGGAGGAAAGTTGAAGAAATCAAGCCTTGAAAGAGCAAACTAGCCGAAATTTGCTTGACACTTTGCTTAAGATCATGCTTAGGGTAAAGCGGCAGTGCTTAATGTGCAGCATAGGTCAAGCATGAGCATAAAAGTCTATTTTACTCTAAGTCTACCGAGATTTCTTGAAGTGCCGCAACCTTAAGCGACAGTCAGAGGCTAAAATTTGCTAAGAAAGTTTAGGGTTAAGCCAGAACCCTAAGCGAGAATGCCGAACGTGAATAGTGCTGCTGACTTGAATAATTTTACACCTCATTTCCTATCCACTCCTTGTCTTTTATTTACTTTTAGGGCAACTTTTAGGGACCATATAAATTCATCATTTCCTTATTTTTGCCATAAGAGGAAGGGGAGGAAAAACAAAAAGGAAAAAAAATTTAATAGAAAGAGAGAGAGGAGGCGCCATTCTCTCTAGGAAGAGGAGCTGCTGCACGAGTTTGGAGCTCCAGAAACCAGAGACCTTGGTTCTTCTACCTAGGTTTTCCCATTTCAGTCCTTTTATCATGTTTTTCTATATTCTTCCATCTATATTTCTTGTAAATACCATTATGAGTGAGTAATTTCTTTAGATTTCAGAGTTGGGAAATATGTCTTAGATTAATTTGTGGATTTGGACTGGGTATTTCCTTATTTTATATGAATATGAGTTTTGATTCCTTCCTTGTGTGCTTGATTTACTTGCCTAATGTTGGTACCCATTGGGTATTGTGTTAATCTTTGATTGAAGGACCGAAAGGTGAAAGTCATTGATGGGTAATCATGGATTGGAACTTAAAATCACCTAGATTTAGAAATAAACTAGGACTTTAAGAGGAATTAATTATTGGTTACAAAACTTAATGGGTTTTAAAGTAATCAAATACATACGAAAGTAGGTTTGGTTATTTTAGAATACACTTTGATTTGCTTGAAAAAGATCTCAAAAGGATTTAGAATCAATTTCCTTCAAACTCTATTTTTCCCTAAAAATTGGAATGCCCAAGACAAATCCCAATTAATTTATGCGTAAACCCCCAACTCTGGAATCACTTTTACCATAATTAGACTTTCGTTTAAATTACCCATTGTTAATTTTAGTTTAATTGCGAACTAGAATTAGAATTTATTTGTTTGCTCTTTACACATTTCAATTAGATTAATCAATTTACCTTGCTCATTTACATTTACCATTTATTCATTAATCATTAGCCCAAATAATCGCTTCATTCATAGTTTGGTAATCAAACAGCAAATCCTCGTGGGAACGATACTTGATTCATCACTTTATTACTTGAGACGACCTGTATACTTGCGGATTTCGTACATCAGAACACCAGAGACCGTCAGGGAAGCTGCAAGAGCTCCCTATCCCATAATGGAAGTGGGAAATAATCACTATGGATTTTGTGACCGGGTTGCCTCGTACCACGCGAGGATATGGTTCGATATGGGTAATTGTGGACCGTCTAACCAAATCAGCTCACTTTTTGCCTGTGAAGACTATGTATTCGGTGGCACAGTATGCCCGACTCTACATTCGAGAAATAGTTATATTGCATAGAGTTCCAGCTTCCATAATATCTGACAGAGGGCCCCAGTTCACTTCTCGGTTTTCGAGAAAGTTGCAGGAGGCACTTGGCACACAGTTGAACTTTAGTACGGCCTTCCACCCTCAGACAGACGGACAGTCCGAAAGGACAATCCAAACACTGGAAGACATGCTTCGCATGAGTGTTTTGGATTTTGGAGGTCAATGGGATGATCAGCTAGCTTTGGTGGAGTTTGCCTACAACAACAGTTACCATTCCAGCATAGGGATGGCACCCTATGATGCACTATATGGAAGAAAGTATAGGTCTCCTCTGTGTTGGACAGAAATGGGAGAAGCGAAGGTGCATGATGTAGACCTAGTGCAATACACTTCAGAGGTAGTTCTTTTAATCAGGGAACGATTGAAAACAGCTTTCAGTAGGCAGAAGAGTTATGCAGACCCCAAACAAAGGGATGTGGAGTTTGCAGTAGGCGACTATGTATTCCTGAAGGTTTCTCTGATGAAGGGAGTCATGAGATTTGGAAAGAAGGCAAGTTGGCACCTCGGTATATCGGACCTTTTGAGGTTACGGATAGAATTGGAGCAGTTGCCTACCGGTTGGAGCTACCACCCAACCTTTCTCACGTTCATCCCGTATTTCACATCTCCATGTTCAGGAAATACATTCCAGATCCTTCTCATGTACTACAGCCAGATGTAGTAGAGCTAAAAGAGAATTTGACATTTGAGGAGCAACCTGTAGCCATAGTGGACTATCAAGTGAGACAGCTAAGATTAAAACATATCCCTATGGTTAAGGTTTTGTGGAGGAGCCAGTCAGTGGAAGAGTGCACTTGGGAGTCAGAACGGGACATGCGTAGCAAGTACCCTTATCTGTTCAATGTATAATCATGTGCTTTATTCTGCCTTGTGTAAAAATTCGATGACGAATTTTCTGTAAGGGGGGAAGAATGTAACACCCCAAAATTTTAAATTTTATTATTTTATGAGCATTTTTGGTATTTTAATTTTATTTAAATTTTAGGAATTTTTTTGAGATTTTTCGGATTTTAAAAATCGGGTTCAATTTTCCGAAAATATAAACTTTGATGATTTTTAAAAATTAATTTAAAGACCACGTGGCAAAACTAAAAATATATTTGGAGTCTACGAATTTTTCTGAGTTTTCTGGAATTTTTTCGGAATTTTTGGACCTCGTTTTCGGTCCCGAGGCAGAATAAAAATTCAAAATTTTGTATCCTGAATCGGATCGGTCAAATCAAACCGGACCGGATCTGACCGGCCTTTTCTTTTTCTTCCTTCTTCCTCCCGTGCGCGTCCGACCTCCTCCCCTTCTCTCTCTCTTTTCTCTCTCCTCCCTCCTCCCCTTGTCGCGCCGCCACCACCCCAGCCTCCCAGCTCGCCGTAGGCCAGTAGTCCCCGGCCGCCCCAACAATGGAACGTGCGCGAACGTCCCTCCCTCGGGCACGCGTTCGTCTTCCCGGCCAAAATCCGGCCGATCCGGCCACCAATCAGACCGGGTCTTATGTCTAAAATCATCTACTCGTCGAGAGCTTTCCATAGATACTAAGAACACCGAAATCCATCCAGCGGTTTGTCCAATTTTTGCCCGGGAAGTTTTAGCCCATTTTGACTTTCGGGTTAGATTTCTCGCAAATCGTGAATCCCACGAGAAAACCGAGAGTACCAGAGTGCTCCACTCGTCGAGAGCTTCGCGGCGACATAAATTTCGAATTTTTCCGACACCGTTTTTCGGTGGGTCCCATGGAACTTCGCAGTGTTTTTCCGAGCATTAAATGAGCTTAGAAAATCCTGAAAAATTTATGTACTAACCCCCGTGTTATGGGCTTCGTGTAGGTATCCTCAATTCGTGGAAATTCGACAGATTGGTAGATGCAAATTTCGGCGCATGCACTTCATTGGAAAAGTCTCCGAATTGGACAGAGGTTTTGGCTACCCCCCCATTGTCAGACGTCCCGAGCGCGTTCCCGAAGTCGGAATCGGCAAAGGTAAACCCGAACCTTGCTTTTTCATAATTTTCTAGTGCTTAAATAGGATTAAAAATTCATAAAATATTCGTGGTAGCTCAGAAAATTATGATTCTTTTTGCAATAGCCTAGTAATATTGCTAAGGACCGCGGGGCAAAGTTTTAGAATTTTTAGAGCTTGTTTGGGTAGTTTTTGCAAAAATGATCAATTATAAGGACTAAATTGAAATTTTACATATTGCGATGGATGACTGATTTGATGGGCCCAGGAGGGGCTGTGTGATGTGATTGAGTTGTGGATATATGGATTGTGAATACAAAAGTGTGATTTGAGCCATTTTGCAGGTTGGGTAGGTCCTAGGTATAGGGGAGACTCTGCCGGATTTTCGGCACGACTTAGGACGTATTTGGTCTTTTCTTGATTGTATTGAGTCATTTGTATTAAATAATTGTAATGTAATTGTCAGGTGAGCCGGGACAGCCTTCTTCCTCCGCCCAGCCGCTACAGTGACCATTGTCAAGTCTGTGAGTAAAATATTAATTTTAATTGTAATTTCACTATTATTATATGTTCAAGCATGCTCATGCATCACTTATATGCATATATCTATGTAGATAAACTTTAGGCACGATTTATGTTGCATTCATAACTGTGAAAGTGCTATGTATGTTGCTGTGGTAATTTGGAGCAGTGTGCGTGTGATGTGGTGTGGACTATGGATAGGACGGGTAGACACGGCTTGAGATCTTCGCTGGGACTCGGTCCTTCGGGGTAGACACGGCTTGAGTTCTTCGCTGGGACCCCGATTTGGTTTATTAAGCGAAAGTCCGGCTTGAGTTCTTCGCTGGCACCAGATTGGATTTAAGAGAGCTGTATAGGGGATCAACTCCCATATATTATGATTGATACTACTGGGTGTGTGAGTGCTCCAAATTATATTTTTGATGTTATGATGTGAAAATATTGTTGATGTTGCATTTCACTCTACAGGGTGCATTAGTTTTAGATAGTTATAGAGATTATGGTTAAAATTGATATTTTACTCTCTGAGTCGAACGCTCACTCCTGTTCAATATTTTTCCAGGCCACAGGAGGATATTTTTGAGGTTAACCTGCTTTCTTTCCTCGCAGGTTGTTTATCAATGTTTGTGTAATTTTATTAACTCCTAGAATTTCTGCATGTGTTAAAAGTATTTATTTGATTTTGGTATGTAATATTATTATCATGTTGGATCTGTAAACATATAATGATATGCCTGTTTGATGGATTGGATGAGGGAGCTGAGCTCCCATTTATTTTTATGCTGATGAGTATGTGGAGGGTGAGCTGAGCTCCCCAATTGATGATATATTTTGTTTACAGGTCGGGTGAGCCAAAAACTCCCCGTTGAAAGTTCCACTTTATGGCCGGACTCTGTCCTGTTGATTTTTTGATATTGGGCCCAAATGGGCCTTAGAGTTGGGTTAAGTGAATAGTTAGGCTTACTACGGGCCTCGGGGGCTTTAGGCTGGCCCAGGTCCTAGTGCCGGTCCGGCCCATAGGTTGGGTCGTGACAATTTTACTTCATAATTCTCATTCAATTTCAAAATAGTTCCACTACGAAATTGCACCAGCATTCATAAAATTGCCGAAAAATGATTTACTCTTCGATAGGCATGTTTATATTAATCTAAACAATTATAATTCATTTTAATATTTTTATATTAAGAAAATGCTAATGTAAATTGTCCCTGCCACATTTATCCCTCTTCCCTCTTACGCTCCTCTCCTAATCCACCCCCTCTCCTTTCTGAAGCCCTGTCATAGTTGAAAGCCATCTTCCTATAATAAGATGCAACTCAAAGTCCGCTTGGTGGAAAAAATTGAACCGGGAGAGGAAAAGATAATGGGATGGATTAATTAATCAGATAGAGTTATTTTAGACACTTTGACGCTTACTAATAGCAATTTGTATTTAATTTAGATAGAATAATTAAGTTGTTGATGGAATAAAATAAACTATGAGGGATCAAATTATTATATGTTCAAACGATAAGGATTCTTAGACAAAAAAAAAGGACTTGATTTGTAATTTTCGATAAATCTCGAAATTATTTTGTAAATTACCATTTTAAAATGTTTAAAAGTGAGATATATATGCCTGCCTGGAACTCTACGTCCGTTTTGCGGCTCCTCTCTGTCAGTGTCCATCGTTTATGGGCTTTAGAATTGACCCATAACTACACCAGCATGCCAAGCCAATGCATAATAATAATAATAATAATAATAATAATTAATTATAATAAATATTATCATTACTATTATTATTATTATTATAATAATAATAATAATTATTATTATTATTATGGGGCTGGGATTGGTTTTATTGTTAGAACTTAGAAACAATGATACAGTTTCGGTGGATGGTAATCATCATTATTCCCATTAGGAGTATTCGTTGGAATAACCAACTGGCAATTGACAAATGTCTAATATTTTCTCTTCCAATATGCTCAAAACATTTTTTTTTTCTAAAATTACCTATAATTACCCATGATTCAATTCATTATATTTATTTTTTTATTCAAATTTAACATTCTATTGGTTTGTTATTCCAATTAGAACACTTGATTTAGAGTATAATTTTCCACAAGGGAGGGTTGTGATCTGTTCCTCCCCTCTTGGGGCAAAGTCCTGGGCTCTTGGGGACGCTTTATTCTGTGCCGTTTTGAAGTTATTTTTTTTTAGAATGTTTTGAAGGGAATTTTGTCACGACCCAACCTATGGGTCGGACCGGCACTAGGACCTGGGCCAGCCTAAAGCCCCCGAGGCCCGTAGTAAGCCCTAACTATTCATTTACCCAACTCTAAGGCCCATTTGGGCCCAATATCAAGAAAACAAACGGACAGAGTCCGGCCATAAAATGGACTTTCCAACGGGGAGTTTTCGACTCACCCGACCTGTAAACACAATAAACAATCCATTGGGGAGCTCAGCTCACCCTCCACATACTCATCAACATAATAATAAATGGGAGCTCAGCTCCCTCATCCAATCCATCAAAACAGACTTAAAATATTAAGTTTACAGGTCCAACATGAATATAATATTACAGACCAAATTCAAATAATTACTGCTAACACATGCGGAAATTCTAGGAGTAATTAAAATTACACAAATATTGATAAACAACCTGCGAAGGAGAAAAGCAGGTTAACCAAAATAAAATCCTCCGTAATCTAAAAATATTGAACAGAGTGAGCGTTCGACTCGAGAGAGTAAAATATCAATTTTAACCATAATCTCTATAACTATCTAAATCTAATGCACTCAGAGTGAAATGCAACATCCACATCATTTTCACATCATAACATCAAAAGGTAATTTGGAGCACTCACGCACTCGTAACATCAATCATAATATATGGAGCCGATCCCTATACACTCTCTTAAATCCAACTCGTGCCAAACAAGAACTCACTTCTGACTTCCACTTAAATACCAAATCGGGTCCCAAATAAGAACTCAAGCCGTGTCTACCCCAAGGACCGGTCCCATGAAGAACTCAAGCCGTGTCTACCCGCCCTATCCATAGTCCACACCACATCACACGCACGCCAACGCACGCACACTGCTCCAAATTACCACAATAACATACATGGCACTTTAACATTTATCAATGCATCAAAAATCGTGCCTAGAGTTTAACTACATAAATATATTCATATAAGTGATGCATGGGCATGCTTGAACATATAATAATATTGAAATTACAATTAAAATTAATATTCTACTCACAGACTTGACGACACCATCGTGTGGCGGTAGGCGGAGGAAGAAGGTCATTCCGACTCACCGACAATTATATTACATTTATTTAATACAACTGACTCAATACAAGCAAAGAAAAGACCAATTACGCCCTAAGTCGTGCGAAAATCCCAGAGTCCCCTATACCTAGGACCTACCCAACCCGCAAAAGGGCTAAAAACGCACGTCTATATTCACAATCCATTTATCAACAGTTTAATCATATCACACACCTCCCGCCCATCAAATCACCATCCATCACAATACGCAAAATTTCAATTTAGTCCTTATTATTGATCATTTTTGCAAAAGCCCAAACAAGCTCTAAACATTATAAAACTTTGCCCCGCGGTCCTTAGCAATATTACTAAGCTAGTGCAAAACGAATCGTAATTTTCCAAGCTACCACGAATATTTTATGGATTTTTAATCCTATTTAAGCACTAGAAAATTACGAAAAAGGAAGGTTCGGGTTTACCTTGCCGATTCGACTTCGAACGCGCTCGACGTCGACAATGGGGGCTAGCCAAAACCTCGGTCCAATTCGAGACTTTTCCAGAACGTATGTCCGCCCAAATTTGCGCATCTGGCCAATCGCCGAATTTCCGCAAATTGAGGATACCTACACGAAGCCCATCACACGGGGGTTAATACATAAATTTATCAGAATTTTCTAAGCTCATTTAATGCTCGAAAATACACCGCGGTTCCGTGGGACCCACCAAAAACGGTGTCGGAAAAATTCGAAATTTATGTCGTTAAGCTCTCGACGAATGGAGCGTCTTGGTGGCCTCGGTTTCCTCGTGGATTCACTGCCGAGAAATCTAGCCCAAAAGTCGAAATGGGCTAAAATCTTCCCGAGCAAAAATCGGACAATCCGCTCGATGGATTTCGGCGTTCTTGGTGTCTATGGAAAGCTCACGAGTAGATGATTTTGGACACAAGACCCGATCCAATTGGTGGCGGATCGCGGATTTGGCGGGATCGGCTGGCGCGGCGCGCAGGGGCGTTCAGCGCGTTTCACCGTTCGGCGTGGCCGGTCAATGGTGTGGCTGGCCTGGTCAGCGGTCGGCCGGGGTGGAGAGGAGAGAGAAACGAGAGAGAGAAGGGAGAGAGCCATCACGCGCGGGATAACAAAAGTAAGATGGAAAAGGGCCGGTCCGATTCGACCGGTCAGTTACAGTCCGGTTAGATTCAGGATACAAAATTTTGAATTTTTACTCTGCCTCGGAAAAAAAACGAGTTCCAAAAATTCCGAAAAAATTTCATAAAACTCAGAAAAATACGTAGACTCCAAATATATTTTTAGTTTTGCCACGTGGTCTTTAAATTAATTTTTAAAAATCCTCAAAGTTTATATTTTCGGAAAATCGAACCCGATTTTTAAAATCCGAAAAATCTCAAAAAAATTCCTAAAATTTAAATAAAATTAAAATACCAAAAATACTCATAAATAATAAAATTTTGGGGTGTTACATTCTTCCCCCCTTACAGAAAATTCGTCCTCGAATTTTACACAAGCGTAATAAAGTACATGATTATACATTGAACAAGTAAGGGTACTTGCTACGCATGTCCCGCTCGACTCCCAGTGCACTCTTCCACCGATCGACTCCTCCACAAAACCTTAACCATAGGGATCTGTTTGGATCTTAGTGCCTTACTTGGTAGTCCACTATGGCTACAGGTTGCTCCTCAAATGTCAAGTTCTCTTTTAGCTCTATCACATCCGGCTGCAGGACATGAGAAGGATCGGGAATGTATTTCCTGAGCATGGAGATGTGAAACACGGGATGAACGTGAGAAAGGTTGGGTGGTAGCTCCAACCGGTGAGCAACCGCCAAACTCTATCAAGAACCTCAAAGGTCCAATATACCGAGATGCCAACTTGCCCTTCTTTCCGAATCTCATGACTCCCTTCATTGGAGAAACCTTCAGGAATACATAGTCGCCCACAGCAAACTCCACATCCCTCCGTCTGGGGTCTGCATAACTCTTCTCTCTTCAAAGTCGTTTTGCTCGTTCCACGATTAAAGGAACCACCTCTAAAGTGTCTTGCACTAAGTCTACATCATGCACCTTCGCTTCCCCATTTCGCCCAACACAGAGAGACCTACACTTTCTTCCATATAGTGCCTCATAGGGTGCCATCCCTATGCTGGAATGGTAACTGTTGTTGTAGGCAAACTCCACCAAAGCTAGCTGCTCATCCCATTGACCTCCAAAATCCAATACACTCATGCGAAGCATGTCTTCCAATGTTTGGATTGTCCTTTCTGATCGTCCATGCTGCGAGGGTGGAATGCCGTCAAGTTCAATCAGGTGCCAAGTGCCTCCTGCAACTTTCTCCAAAACCGAGAAGTGAATCAGCCCTCTCGAGATATTATGGAAGCCAAACTCCATGTAATCGACTATTTCTCGAATGTAGAGCCGGGCATCTTGTGCCACGTAGTAGGTAGTCTTCTGAGGCAAGAAGTGGGCTGATTTGGTCGACGGTCTACAATTACCCATATCGAGTCATATCCTCGCGTGATGCAGGCAACCTTGATCACAAAATCCATAGTGATCATTTCCCACTTCCATTCCGGGATAGGAGCTCTTGCAGCCTTCACGACGGTCTCTCGTGTTCAAACTTCACCTTCGACAAGTCAAGCACTTGGACACAAAGTCTGCTATGTCTCTCTTCATGCCATTCCACCAATAGCTATCTTTCACATCATGGTACATCTTGGTGGAACTCAGGTGGACATCATGCAGTGTATAGTGTGCCTCTCGCATGATTTCATTCGAGGTTGTCCACATCGGGCACACATATCCTAGAACCTTGCACTAGGGCGCCATCATTGGCAAATCCAAACTCACCACCTTCACCTTCTTTGTACTCTTTCTATGATCTTCATCAATTGTTGGTCTCTGTCTTTGGGAAACTCTAACTCTGTCCCTCAAGTCCGCCTCACCAAAAGTGAGCCAACAATACCCCTCATCCGAAAGATCTAGGATTAAACCTTGATCCATCAACTCATGTACCTCTGAATCAATGGTCTCTTCTCTCTTGAAATGTGCGCCAAATCGCGTAAGATTTTCTCGCTCAAGGCATCTGCTACAACATTGGCCTTCCCGGTGGTACCGATGGTGCAATCATAGTCTTTGAAGCTCCATCCATCTCCTCTGTCTCAAGTTTAAGTCCTCTGTTGGAAGATGTACTTTAAACTTTTGTGGTCGGTGTATATCTCGCACACTTCACCATACAGTAGTGTCTCCAGTTTTCATTGCAAAGACTACACCGCCATTTCCAAATCATGGGTGGGGTAGTTACGCTCATGCCTCTTCAGGCCTTGAAGCATAAGCCACTACCTTTCCATTCTCGCATCAAAACACACCCTAGGCCAACTCTGGAGGTGTCACAATACACGGTGTATCCTTCACCACTCGCAGTAGTGTCAACACGAGGCGGTGGTTAGACACTCCTTAAGCTTTTGGAAACTCTCCTCACAAATCATCTGTCCAAATGAATGGAACATTCTTCTGGTCAACTTAGTTAGGGAGCCGCTATCCTGGAGAAATCTTGTACAAAACGCCTATAGTAGCCACTAAACCCGTAAAACTTCGCACCTCGGTGGTATTGTAGGCCTAAGCCAATCGCCATTCTGACAATTTTCTTGGGATCCACTTGAATACCGTCTCTAGAAACCACGTGTCCCAAGAATGAGATGCTCTAGCCAAAATTCACATTTTGAAAATTTGGCATATAACCGTGCTCCTCAACGTCTGCAACACCATCCTCAAGTGCCATACGTGTTCTTCCTAGGTCCGAGAGTATACTGAATGTCATCTATGAATACGATGACAAAGCGGTCCAAAATGGCTTGAACACCTGCTCATCAAGTCCATGAAGGTCTTTGGTGCATTATTGAGTCCAAAAGACATCACCAAGAACTCATAATGACCATATCTTGTCCCGAAGCCGTTTTGGACACGTCCTCATTCCCGATTCTCAATCGATGGTAGCTGATCGCAGTCTATCTTGGAAAAGAATCTAGCTCCTTGGGTGATCAAACAAATCATCGATCCGAGGAAGTGGATACTTGTTCTTCATCACCTTGTTCAGTATGCGTAGTCGATACACAACCTCAATGACCCATCCTTCTTTCTCACAAATAGAACAGAGCGCCCCAAGGTGAAGTGCTCTGACGTATAAAACCCTTGTCCAAAAGCTCCTGTAGTTGCTCCTTCGACTCTTTCAATTCTGGTGCCATCCTGTAAGGTGGCATGGATATGGGATTTGTACCCTAACAACATCAATGCGAACTCTATTCCCCTTTCGTGGCAACCTCGAAGCTCCTCAGGGAAGACATCCATGAATTCTCTGACAACAGGAACATTTTCCATACTGACACCTTCTACAGATGTATCTCTCACCAATGCCAATTACCCTTGGCATCCACGCCTCAACATTTTTCTAGCACTAATTGCTGATACTAAGTTATATGGAGCTACGCTCCTGTCACCATCAAAGCTAAACTCTTCCACACCAGGTATGTGGAAATACACCTTTTTGTTCCTGCAGTCTAAGGTGGCAAAATGAGTTGCCAACCAATCCATCCCCAGGATTACATCGAAATCCATTACTGGTAGAGGAACCAAGTCTGTTGGGAGGATCTTTCCATCCACTACCACTGGGCTACCCGGAAAAACCATATCAACATCTATGTTGTCACTAAGTGGGGTAGCTACCGACAAAGGGCATTCTAAAGTTGTAGGGTTTCTACCCAACCTCATGGCAAACACAGGGGAGACAAATGAGTGCGTAGCACCCGGATCTATCAAAACACGAGCCTCATAAGAACGGACTGTAAGAATACCGCCACACCGCATTGGAAGCTCGAGCATCCTGATGGGTCGGGTGAAAACCCGAGCTTGACCCCTACTGAGTGGCGTAACTCGACATCGGCCACTACCTCGACCGCCTCCAAATCCACGTCCCCTTGTCCTCGGCCTGTGCCATCGACGATTGCATTCCATGTTGGAAGCACATGGATACAATCGCGAGGAACATTTACAATAACCCCGTGACTTATCTGTGGCTCGAAAATGGGGCATTCTCAGCAAAGTGACCTGGTTGGCCACACTGAAGCATACTCGACCCCATCAAACAAGGTCCCGAATGTGCTCTTCCACACTTTGTGCACACGGTGCAAAGAGGATCTGAACCAGAGCTGTAATCGCTGCATTCTCGATCATACCACTGGATCCGCACAGTGCGAACCCTCGATTTGTGTCTAAAACCACTCCTCTTATTCCTGCTTCTTCCTCTGTAAGTAGTTTGGCCACCACTATCCGTAGTACCCATGTGGGGAACACCTGAAGAACCCTCTGCTCTGTTTTCTTTGCTCTCCTGCTGTCATCCACAGCGTAGCTAATCTCAATCTGTCTGGCTCGATCAACCACCACATCAAAAGACTGATCAGACATCATGGCCAGGTTTGCATATCTCCTGTCAAGCCCCTTTAGGAATCTTTTCACCTTCATAGTCTCTGTAGATACTGCTGTAGGGGCATATCTGCTCAATTCCAGAAATTCTGTAGCATATTCATCTACAGACCTGCCATTCTGTCTTAAGGCCTCAAAGGCCCACTGCTTCTGATCTCTGAAGCTTTCTAGCACAAACCGATTGATAAAAAGTTCCACAAACTGAGCCCATGTCAAACCCTCCATCCGAGGTAACACGTAGTCATTCATCCATTGTCTAGGCATGGGCCCCATGACGTGCTGCATACACTCTATCAATCTTTTATCACCAATCAGACTGCTTCTGCCGTCAGGAATCCAAAAACCGATATGCATCGTCTGACACATCATAGGTACCAGGCACCAACTTCTTGAAATTTATGATCTGTTTGTAAGATTCCTCTCTTGGTGCGGTGGACTGCTGCTGCTGTGGAGGGTGGACCATATACTACGCCATCATGTCAATGGTTCTCTACAGACCAGCTAAAGTAGCTGCCATGGGGTCCATGGGACCCTGTGCCATAAAGGACTGATCCTGTACTGGGAGTGGCTGCTCCTCTACTTGAGCAGCTCTAGGCCTCCTACCCCGCCTCCTCGGGGCAGGCGTCTCATCCTGTGCCGACACCTCGTCGGGCACATCTGGTTTTGGTGCAGTGGCAGCTCTCCAGCTTCTACGCATTTTCCTGAAATTCAGCAGCATTAGCCCACAAAATTCAAAACTGCACATTGCACAGCTCTATAGACTCATATTTATACATAACATATGGAGCAGAAACTAGAAGCAAAGATGACAATGCAAGACGAATATGGACCCTATTTTTTCCGCATGTGACTCTTAGTAGACTCTTCCCAACACTTAGACAATTTTTCCCTAAGAATCTGGAGCCTAAGCTCTGATACCACATTTGTCACGTCCCAACCTATGGGCGGACCCAAGACTAGGACTGCCACCCTAAAGCCCCGAGGCCCGTAGTAAGCCCTAACTATTCATTTACCTAACTCTAAGGCCCATTTGGGCCCAATATCAAGAAAACAAACGGACAGAGTCCGCCATAAATGGACTTTCCAACGGGAGTTTTCGACTCACCCGACTGTAAACACAATAAACAATCCATTGGGAGCTCACCACCCTCCACATACTCATCAACATAATAATAAATGGGAGCTCGGCTCCTCATCCAATCCATCAAAACAGACTTAAAATATTAAGTTTACAGTCCAACATGAATATAATATTACGGACCAAATTCAAATAATTGCTAACACATGCGGAAATTCTAGGAGTAATTAAAATTACACAAATATTGATAAACAACTCGAAGGAGAAAAGCGTGTTAACCAAAATAAAATCCTCCGTAACTTTGAAAAATATTGAGCAGAGTGAGCATTCGACTCAGAGTAAAATATCAATTTTAACCATAATCTCTATAACTATCTAAATCTAATGCACTGTAGAGTGAAATGCAACATCCACATCATTTTCACATCATAACATCAAAAGGTAATTTGGAGCACTCACGCACTCGTAACATCAATCATAATATATGGAGCCGATCCCATACACTCTCTTAAATCCAACTTGGTGCCAAGAACTCACTCGGACTTCCACTTAAATACCAAATCGGGTCCCAAATAAGAACTCAAGCCGTGTCTACCCAAGGACCGGTCCCAAATAAGAACTCAAGCCGTGTCTACCCGCCCTATCCATAGTCCACACCACATCACACGCACGCCAACGCACACCGCTCCAACTTATCACAACAACATACATGGCAATTTAACATTTATTAATTCATCAAAAATCTTTGATAGAGTTTAACTAAATAAATATATGGTTATACGTGATGCATGGGCATCTTGAACATATAATAATATCGAAATTACAATTAAAATTAATATTCTACTCACGGACTTGACGACAATTCTTGTGGCGGTGGCGGAGAAAAGCTGTCGGCTCACCTGACAATTATATTACATTTATTTAATACAATCTGACTCAATACAAGCAAAGAAAAGACCAATTACGTCCTAAGTCGTGCCGAAAATCCGGCAGAGTCCCCCCTATACCTAGGACCTACCCAACCTGCAAAAGGGCTAAAAACGTACTTCTATATTCACAATCCATATATCATCAGTTCAATCATATCATACAGCCCCTCCCGCCCATCAAATCAGTCATCCATCACAATATGCAAAATTTCAATTTAGTCCTTATTATTGATCATTTTTGCAAAAACTGCCCAAACAAGCTCTAAAAATTATAAAACTTTGCCCCGCGGTCCTTAGCAATATTACTAAGCTATTGCAAAAAGAATCGTAATTTTCCAAGCTACCACGAATATTTTATGGATTTTTAATCCTATTTAAGCACTAGAAAATTACGAAAAAGCAAGGTTCGGGTTTACCTTTGCCGATTCCGACTTCGGGAACGCGCTCGAGACGTCTGACAATGGGGGGCTAGCCAAAACCTCGGTCCAATTCGGAGACTTTTCCGTGCAGTCCGTGCGGCGAAATTTGCAACTTGGCCAATCGCCAATTTCCGCGAATTGAGGATACCTACACGAAGCCCATAACATGGGGGTTAATACATAAATTTTTCAGAATTTTCTAAGCTCATTTAATGCTCGAAAATACACCGCGGTTCGTGGGACCCACCAAAACGGTGTCGGAAAAATTCAAATTTATGTCGCTTGAAGCTCTCGACGAATGGAGCGCTTTGGTGGCCTCGGTTTCCTCATGGGATTCACGGTTTTGAAATCTAGCCCAAAAGTCGAAATGGGCTAAAATCTTCCCGAGCAAAAATCGGACAATCCGCTCGATGGATTTTGGCGTTCTTGGTGTCTATGGAAAGCTCTCGCCGAGTAGATGATTTTGGATACAAGACCCGGTCCAATTGGTGGCCGGATCGGCCGGATTGGCCGGAAGTCGGCGCTGCCAGCAGGGGCGTTTTCAGCGCGCTTCCGCTGCCGCGCCGGCAGTCGGCTGGCCGCGGCTGGGCCGGGGTGGCCGGCTACGGGGTGGAGAGGAGAGAGAAACGAGAGAGAGAAGGGAGAGAGCCATCACGCGCGGGAGAAGAAAAGGAAGAAGGAAAAGGGCCGGTCCGATTCGACCGGTCCGATCCGGTCCGGTTCGATTCAGGATACAAAATTTTGAATTTTTACTCTGCCTCGGGACCGAAAACGAGGTCCAAAAATTCCGAAAAAAATTTCATAAAACTCAGAAAAATACGTAGACTCCAAATATATTTTTAGTTTTGCCACGTGGTCTTTAAATTAATTTTTAAAAATCCTCAAAGTTTATATTTTCGGAAAATCGAACCCGATTTTTAAAATCCGAAAAATTTCAAAAAAATTCATAAAATTTAAATAAAATTAAAATACCAAAAATACTCATAAATAATAAAATTTTGGGGTGTTACAAATTTAGTTTGTATTTTTTGAAACAAATGCATTGACCAGTCAATGCAGGCTATTATAGCCCTTAAAAGATCCAGTGGGAAATTGATATCGTAATTTCTCATTTTAAGAGTTTTTTTAAAATATATATATATAAATTTCGTTTGCATTAAACATGTTGCAGAATGCAGATTTGCAAGAGGTTTAGTAAAAAATAAGCTTATGAGCCAAGTTCTGCACAACCAAGAAACCCAAACCCAAAACCCAGGAGCCTAACCCTAGAGAACTAGAAAATCCTTCTTCATGCACATGCTAGCGTCTTGGTTCTTCTATCTGTCAGAGCCGGAAGAGATGACTGAAAGAGACAAAAGCCGAAAGCTCCTCAGCAAACAAGAAACAAGCCCGCTCACTAGAAACCACCGCCTTTCAACATCAAACCCAGCCATTCGCTAGCAGCCATGAGAGAGGGAGTGGACAAAGCTCATGGCCATCAAAATCCCCTAGATACCCACCCCAACAATGTAAACAACCCTCATAGAATGATGACCACCAACATGCGACAAGTTAGAGTTCCATAGAAGACATCATTTAAACCACAGATCTTCACAAAACTCTCACCTCTATCTCCGGATCTGCTGAAACCAACAAAAACCAAAACCTAAGAGCAACCTGCATACTTGGCTGGATAGAAGACGCCTTTCCTCACCCGAAGGTAGGGGAAGCAACCAGAACGAAGAAGAGGCTTTAAAAAGGCCGAGAGGCGAGCAATACTTGCAAGAAATTTCTCTCTCTAAGACTTAGAGAGAGGAAAGTCCAGAGCCAGCGATTTGTTAGACTTGCTTGTTTCTACTAATTTGTATTCTAGTGATTTGTATTTTAAGAACTGGGTGCCAAAGCTGCAAGGAGAGGAGCTATCTTAATAGGCTGGGCGACAAACCCATCCTCTTCGGTTTCAACTTTTGCCAGATGTTGATGTATTTCATCCCTCTCTTTATTGAATTTCCAGTACCAAATCCAGGGCCTTAAAAAACTCTGCATTGCAAAATGGGGATTAAAAAAAAAAAAAACTATTTATGTATATATATATATAATCCTCTAATTGTTTTCAAGGCATAATTCAACTCTTTTTCCTTTTCTGGAAACAATTAAACTTATAATTACTATATTGTGAGTATAGGTTGTGAAAGTAGAAGTTTTAAAGAGAGAGAGAATTAACAACAAACAACCAAACAATAAATGACAATACAACTCCTTATCATCGACAACTTGAGGATGACAATGAAGCCACGATAAATTTCCTCTTGATTCGAATTGCCCAATTTGCAGAATTGAAAATTTTAAAGAATTTAAAAGATAATAAAATCCAGAATTTATTAAAAAAAAAAGGATTTGCCCGCGTATGTTATTAAACTTAAATTGAGGCAGTATGAATTTAAATTAACTCCACTTTAATGTTGAATGTTGAATTATTATTCGTCTAAATTTTAAAGGTTTTTTTTTCCTAATTATATACACACATGCACACAATAAAAAGTAGTATTTAAATATGAAAAAATTATTTGAAAATTTTAACAAAATATTATTGTGGGATATTTTTTGGCATCACAGAATCTACTTGTGTGCTGTTTGTAGTGGTAATGGGCCAATGATTATTGCACTACTGGAAGTAGAGTACTACTGTAGTAGTAGCGGTCCATGCAGGGCAATTATGGCGAGTAAGTCATTGCTTCTCATAGAAAGTGGCAAGTTAAGTCCATTATAAGCTCCTGGACATAAAAAGTATCAGGTATTTGTATTTCACTGTCACAAAATACAAATATCCAAACTACTTCCAGCTGGAATTACAAGTATCCACTAAGGCAATATTTTATAAAAGAATTACAAGTATCCACTAAGGCAATATTTATAAAATTTATTTATAAATTTAAAATTTTAATATTTAATTTAAATATAAATTTATTTAAAATATTTAATAATTAATTTTATAAAATTTATTATAACTAAATTAAATTTTATTAAAATTAATAAAATTTATAAATAAATTTTAAATTTAAAATCATATATATTTAAATGATAAAATTATTTTTTTATTATATATTATTTTATTTTTTATTTTAAATATAAATTTTATTTCATTTCAAATAAATTTCATATTTAATATAAAATATATTAAATAAAAAAATTTATTTATAAATAAATTTTATCATAAAATTTATTTATAAATAAAATAAAATTTATTATGAAATTTATTTAAATACAAATAAAAGTGTTTTAGGATTTTAATAAGAAAGTTCATTAAATGAAATGAATTGATATAAAATTGTATTTTTTTATATAAATTTGTTTTTTTAAATAATTATGTTTTAATAAAAATGAAATTTAATTTTTTAAATCAAATAAAATTATTATATTTTCAAAACTAGAATTCTGAAAAGATTCGTGTTATCCTCTTACATGTTTATGAAAAGCAACTCAAATAGCAAAATTTGTCATTATTTTTAATGTGTAAAAAAAATTTTTGTCATTATTTTTGTAATTATTAGCGTAATAGGCTCTAATATTAAAATAAATTAATTAAAATTTTTTTTATTTTTAAATTGCGAGTGGAGACTCGAAACCGTCGGCGAATTCCAGCGGCGATTATATGTCCTACGCTTATGATACCCTCTTTGTCGTCTCTACAATTTTTTTTTTTTTTTTTTTTTTGGTTGCAATCACGATGTTGAGCACATTGGAATATGCGAGGGTGTTATCGTAATTATAACGCAGTCAACGTCCATTCTCGTCGGCTGAACGAGAGAAAACTCCACCAGCCAACCAACGTGTGAACCTTGTCCGATCACCAAAAACCCTATACAATCACAGCCCTTCAAACGGAGTCAAAGACAAGGACAAAAAGTCATCCACGCCCAAAAGCTACGCTTTCGATTTCACCAAAAAATATCGCCAGCTGTGGAGTAAGTACTCTTCTCTCTCTCCCTCTCTCGTAACAGTCGACGGCGTCGTTTCTCAATGGCCTCCCTCTCCGGCCTCTGCTCCTCTTCCCCTTCTCTCAAGCCCAAAACCCCTCTTCTAAAAACCACTATCAATTCCACGCCCCTTAAGACCTCACTCGCATTTCCAACTCGCTCTCGACTCGAGCCAATTCAGTCCATAGCTCGCGAGATCTCCTCTGATTTATCGGAGACGAATGATAAGTTGCCGAGTAAGCCGAAACAAGGGTTGACAAAAGATCCTACCGCTCTATGGAGGAGATACGTGGACTGGCTCTACCAACACAAGGAGCTAGGACTGTATTTGGACGTGAGCCGGATGGGGTTCAACGACGAGTTTGTGAGGGATATGGAGCCCCGATTACAGAAGGCGTTTAAGGACATGGAGGAGCTGGAGAAAGGCGCGATTGCGAATCCCGATGAAGGGAGGATGGTTGGGCATTATTGGTTGAGGAATTCGAGCCTGGCGCCCAACTCTTTTTTGAAAACGCAGATTGACTCGACGCTTGACGCCGTTTGCAAGTTCGCCGAGGAAGTCGTCAGTGGTGAGGTTAGTCTTTGTGGCGATGATTGTGCTTTTTTCAGTTTGTTTTAATGCATAAAAATCGATTATTTGGGCCTATTTTTATATTTATTTAATGGTTGAGGTGGAAATTTGAAGCAGGAGAATTCTTTGTCTTATTTCTTATAGTTTTAGGATATCAACTGCATTTATGATTTTGCATGCATGCTCTAGTTTGGGCGTTGAAGAAGTTATTTGAGGTAATGTTTTTCCTTGTATTTGATGGTTCTGTTATTCTTTCTACATTGATGCAGATTAAACCCCCATCTTCGCCAGAAGGCCGTTTTACTCAAATTCTCTCTGTGGGGATCGGAGGTTCAGCTCTTGGACCGCAGTTTGTTGCCGAGGCTCTGGCGCCTGATAATCCTCCTCTCAAGGTTTCTAAGAACCCTTGAAATTGTTTGCTTATTGCGACTAGTTGTGATGTTTCTCTTTCATACGTTGTTTTCTTAAGATTGATAGGGCCTATTTCAAAACTCAACTCAACTCAACTAAGCCTCTATCCCAACAAATTTTGGGGATAGGGCCTATTTCACAAAAAAAAAAAAAAAAAAAAAATCTGGTTTATATGATTGCATTTCTGAAACTACATTTAGGTCATTCAAACTTTCATGAGATTGTGTGAGCTTTGAATGCATGTTCTGAAAAACGTTTTCTCCATTTTGCCTTTTGTTTTTAACCCTCATTTTCCTGTGTGAGGTATTTTTAATGAATTTTACATCATATTCTGGTTGCAGCTTGTTTGTTAGTTCTTATGGGTTCCCAAAGGATAATTAATATGCTGCCTGTGTGCAATGAGCCGCAATAGAAGGCATCTTATTTATTTATTTATTTTTACCTTTTTAACCCTGAAAAATTGGAATTCTTTTCAATCATACCTTTGTTGTTTACTTCCAATGACTTGTGAGGATTTACATTCCCTGTTAGAACTGAGTCTGTTTGCAATGCTTATTCACTAAAGAAGTGCCCTGATTATCCTTTCGTTGAATGAATTAGCTACTACATTTAGGTAATTGTGTTAATGCTTTCTGTTTTGAAAATTTTGGTTATATTTTCTTGTTTTCTTGGCAGATAAGATTCATTGATAATACAGATCCAGCTGGAATTGATCATCAGATTGCTCAGCTTGGCCCTGAGTTGGCTTCTACTCTTGTAATAGTGATTTCAAAGGTATCCATGGACATTAAACTTCATAAGAAAGATGCATTTTACAAGTGTGTGTATTTTTTACATGTTGAATGTGTTGCTAATGTACCATCAGTTTCAATTCTTTGCAGAGTGGAGGTACCCCTGAAACTAGAAATGGTTTGTTGGAAGTACAGAAGGCATTCCGTGATGCTGGCCTGGAATTTGCGAAACAGGTTTTGATCTCAGGTTCTTGTTTCTGCTTTTTGTTAATTTCCCCTGCTTCCAATTATGAATTTGAAATCATGTTGGAACTACTGTTGGAATAAAACATTATGATGTGCAATCACTGACCAGATTTAGATTTATTTTTATGCTATTTATCTGTAATTTGTGTGTATCCAAATCTATGATGTGGCTACCCCTCTTATAGACAAGGAAATTGCAGTGATCACCTGCCTTTTCTTTTGTGCAGGACAATATGGGTGCAAATACTCGTCATAGTATATGGTTTAATGGGGCTCCTTTTTTTTCCCCTTGAAGAATCTTGGTTTCATAATCATTACATAGTGAGAAATTCATTGATTTTACCTCCCAGCATCTGCTGAAATTTTCGTTGCTTGAACTACTTTTCAAATGTTTCATAGAAATGTTTAGTGTTATCTGGTTTCAAACCTTGGCAACTAATTTTCCACATTTCATTGACCATCCATGAGATCATAGCAGTACTTATCTGATTATGTAATAGAGGTGATAAATAAAGTCATCAATTGTTTTTGAAAGCACTTAGTTCTTTGTTTTATATAGATGAAAACATTCAATATTTTTTCCAGCTTTGCTGCTATATATTGGAGGAGTTATGACTTTTATATAGTTTACCTGTACCTTGTGTGTAGTTTCTCTCCCCTGTTTTCTAGGTTGTGAAATTGATATGCATAATTTGATTCAGGGAGTTGCTATCACTCAAGAAAATTCATTATTAGACAACGCTGCTAGAATTGAGGGTTGGTTAGCTAGATTCCCTATGTTTGATTGGGTGGGCGGTAGGACATCTGAAATGTCTGCAGTTGGCCTGCTTCCAGCAGCTCTTCAGGTAATTGACCATCAAAATAAAATCTGTTATGTTTGTCGATCTCAATTTAGTTCATAATTCTTTGAGTTATCTTTACTTCAGGGGATTGACATTAGAGAAATGCTTGCTGGTGCATCATTGATGGATGAGGCAAATAGGATCACTGTGGTAAGTGTTTATTTGGATCCATGTATGGCGGTTAAATTTCAAGCATGATGCTAAAATATCACTTAAAGATCCAATCCATGTTTTTCCAGATTCATCTTTGTCCTATTGTAAATTTGGTCGTTCACACTCTGGGAGCTAATTGAGTGCATTCATGTTATTATTGAGAAGGTTTCTTTATGAATGCATTTGGGTTGGTTTGGGACTATCATGTGTGTGCTCTGTGGGGAATTCTTTTTTTTTTTTTGGTTCTTGTTTGTTTTTAGAGTTTGTTAAATGCTTTGTTCGAAGATCAATGGATTAATACCTAGTCTGCTGACCATGAGAACATTTGCATTGCATAATTATCTATTGGATTAATACCTAGTCTTTTGAACTATTTTGCCTTGCACTATCAGTCTATCAACAATTGTAGTTTATATTTGCATTTCTCCTCTGATATATTTCTTCTCCTCCAGCTTAGGGATAACCCTGCAGCTATGCTAGCTTTGTGTTGGTACTGGGCCTCTGATGGGATAGGATCTAAGGTATTTATTGCTTTGCATATTCAAATTCAGTACTCTCAATTGTATGATATTTTGAAACTGCTTCTATATGTCATTTAATTCTGTTTATTTCTACTTAATGCAGGACATGGTTGTCCTTCCATACAAGGACAGCCTATTATTATTTAGTAGGTATTTGCAGCAATTGGTCATGGAATCAATTGGGAAGGAGTTTGACCTTGATGGTAATCGGGTATGTCAAGTCAATTAGAAAAACTATCTCTTTATTTCTGCTTCTGCTGTGACTGTTGTTGGCAATTTTGCCCCTTCATTTTTCTGTTGGGATATATTTTTTTAATTTTGAGGATTCCCTTTTATTTTGCAATTATTAATTTTAAGATTATATTTTTCCCCCATTATAAATGCTGGAGTTGTTACCTGCTTGATGAGGAGTAATAATGGCTTTCCATCAATGAACATTGATATCGCTTAGGTTCTACTTTTTTTTTCTTGTATCCCTCAACATGCCTTAGGTCTAAAATTCTTTTGCCATGGGCTTCAGCTTGTAATGTGGTTACGCTACTTGATCTATACATGAAGCCATTGAGTTAGCCAGATATTAGTTTTGTGGTGCCAAATGCATAAAATCAGAATGATTAAAAAATCACAATTGGGTGGAAATCCTGTATATGTCTATAAAATATATATGTTGCTTCCTTTTTCTTTTTCCAAATGAGTCTGATTTAACGAGTCAAGTTGATTCAAACCATTATATTATGTGAACATGGATTTGTGATTTAATGTATTCACTTTCTACCCTTATGGGCTTAGTTGGTTCCTTGTTTTCTGTGATAACTTGACCTTTTCTTATTTCACAGGTGAATCAAGGACTTACAGTCTATGGAAATAAAGGGAGCACAGATCAACATGCGTAAGTAGTGCTATTTATCGTCGATGAGTCTATATGATTGTGATGATTATATTGATTTTTCTATATTGAGGCCTGGTGCACCAATTTATTCATTCTTCAGCTACATTCAACAACTGAGAGAGGGTGTGCACAATTTCTTTGTGACATTTATTGAAGTGCTACGTGATAGACCTCCTGGTCATGATTGGGAACTTGAACCTGGTGTCACATGTGGTGACTACCTATTTGGGATGCTACAGGTCAGCATTATTACGAGAGCCTGTTTATAAGCACTTCCCTATGCTTTAAATCTAGAGGTGAAAGTTTGACTTTATTGACTTATTACTGACAAGTGCTCCTCTGCCAAAATTGATTTGCTTTTATAGGGAACTAGGTCAGCACTGTATGCTAATGACAGGGAGTCCATAACAGTTACAGTGCAAGAAGTGACGCCTAGATCTGTGGGGGCCCTTGTTGCGCTTTATGAGAGAGCAGTTGGGATATATGCCTCACTCATCAACATCAATGCTTACCACCAACCTGGTAAACACCTGCATCATCTTGCCTCTAAATGAAATTTGGGTGTGGAAGTGAGAAATGAAGGTCAATTATTGTGGCTGCTGAATGCTTATGTATCCTACTCCATGTACTTTTGGTATATCCATGCATATTAACTGAGAAATCCAATTCTGACTGGTTTTTATACCTGGTACTTTATTTCATCTCAGGTGTGGAAGCTGGGAAAAAGGCAGCAGGAGAAGTATTAGCTCTTCAGAAGCGGGTTTTGGCAGTACTCAATGAGGCAAGGTAAAATTCCACATTTTACAATTGGCCTCAACTTCCTCATGCTGCCTTTTCTGCATGTCAGGGCCGTTATTATATCTGTGTATTGCAGTGTTAGGATTTATGCGTCACAGAGGATGTTGCCTGACTCACTATCCTGCCAGCAGTAGCACCCACTAAAAAAAGCCCTTGGATTTACCTGTGCAATGAATATTTGTCCCCATTAATTTAAACTGCTTAAAATATAAACCAATTTGTACAAGTTTGCAAAGGTAGAGAGATGTTTTAACTGGGTCATGAAACCAACTCCTGGGAACCCTATGTTGGGGTGGGGGAACAGATTTCCTTGAAAAATTGACCTCTTAAGTATGGGACATAAAATTTAACATCTTGAGCTGTCAAACTCTTAATTGCAATTCAATTCAACTCCAAATAGGATAGGCCTTAGTTACAAATGCAATATCTTCATCTTTTTCTTCAAATGTTTTATGAAGTGGGCTATATTACTGATGATGATGTTGTGCTTCTCTTTATTCAGTTGTAAAGAGCCTGTTGAACCATTGACGCTTGAGGAAGTAGCTGAACGTTGCCATGCAGAAGAAGATGTATGTAGAGTATCTTCCTTAATACTTTAGAGATTAAATGTTATCCTAACCTTCTATTTACTCATTGTGCCAGGTTGAAATGATATACAAGATTGTTGCACACATGGCTGCCAATGACAGAGCACTTATAGCTGAAGGTAGTTGTGGTTCACCGCGCAGCATCAAGGTGTTCCTTGGGGAGTGTAATGTGGATGATTCGTATGCTTGAGTTCAAACAAATGAAAATCATCATGATGCATGTGTTTGTCATGAAAAAATCCAATAAGCTGATTTTGACCTTGTATTACAGGGTCTGGGATTTTCATTTTCCCCCCTTTGGATACATATGGGGAATAAATTTCCATTGTGCTTGCTTGTCATTCAGAGTGGTCTTCAATTAGACTATCTGTTCATAAAAGCTGATGCAATTTGTTGGATACGAAAGCAATAATGGAAAGTATCTTAAACTCAACTCAACTCACATAAGTTTTTATCCCAAAAATTTGGGGTCGGCTATATGGATTCGCTTTCTCCACTCTGAATGATTTTGGGTTAAATTCTCAGAAATGTGTAATGTTTCTAGGTCATATTGTACTACTCTCTTTCAAGTCAATTTAGGTCTACCTTTTTTTTTCTTTTTATCTTCTAATCTAATGTGCTCTATTTGTCTAACTGTAGCTTCCGTATGTCTACGCTTCACATGACCAAACAACATCAATCTCCCTTCTCTCAACTTATCTTCAATTGGCATCACTTCTATATTTTCTCTAATACTCTCATTACGGACCTTATCTAGTCTAGTATGGCCATTCATCCACCTTAACATTCTCATCTTTGCAACTCTTATCTTAGATGAATACGACTCTTTCAGTGCCCAACACTCACTACCATATAACATAGCCAGTCGTATGGCTGTATGGTAAAATTTTCCTTTCAATTTATTGGGAATCTTACGATCACATAAAACTCCCGTGGCACATCCACTTCAACCATCCGGCTTTAATCCTATGACTAACATCATTCTCACATCCCCCATCTACTTGAAGGATTAAGCCTAGATATTTAAACTGATTACTTTGGGGCAGTATCACTCCATTCAAACTAACTCCTTACCTATCACCAGTTTGGCCTTAACTGAATTTGCAATGCATGTATTCTATCTTCGTTCTACTTAACTTAAAACCCTTTGACTCTAGAGTACTTATCCAAAGTTCTAGCTTTCTATTGACTTCTTTTCGTGTCTCATGTATCAGAACAATATCATCCGCAAACATAATGCACCAAGGAATACTCTCTTGTATATGTTTCGTCAGTTCATCTAAAGCTAATATAAAAATGTAAGGGCTTATGGCTGATCCATGGTGTAATCCAATTGAGATCGGAAAATCTCTTGTGCCCCCTCCCATTGTGTGCACAATAGTAGTTGCTCCTTCATACATATCTTTCAATACTTGTATGTACTTAATAGATACTCTCTTTTGTTTTAACACATTCCATAAGACCTCTCTTGGAACACTATCATAAGCCTTCTCCAAATCAATAAAAACCATGTGTAGATCTTTCTTCACATCTCTATATTTCTCCATTAAGCTTCTAATGAGAAAGAACGCTTACATAGTTGAACGACCGGGCATGAAACCAAATTGATTGAGAGAGATAGAAGTATCATGACGTAGTCGATGCTCCACAACTTCATAGTATGGCTCATGAGTTTAATTCCCCTATAGTTTGAGCAACTCTGTATGTCTCCCTTATTTTTAAAAATAGGTACTAAAATACTCTTCCTCCATTCATCAGGCATTTTCTTTGAGTTTAGAATCTTATTAAATAATTTAGTTAACCATGTCACTCCCATATCTCCCAAATATTTTCACACTTTAATTGGTATTTCATCGGGTCTACAGGCTTTACCTATTTTCATTCTCTTAAGTATTTTCTTTACTTCTAAAGATCTAATCCTTCTAGTATAATTCACATTCTTTTCTATTGTTCTATAATTTATATTCACGCTATTGCCATTTTGACTATTATTAAAGAGATCATTAAAATAATTTCTCTATCTTTCTTTAATGTCCTGATCTTTCACCAACATTTTTCCTTCTTTATCCGTAATGCACCTAACTTGATTGAGATCTTGACATTTTCTTTCTCTCCTCCTTGTTAATTTATAAATATCTTTCTCCCCTTTTTTAGTTCCAAGTTTCTCATATAACTTTTCAAAGGCTTGTGCTCTTGCTTGACTAACTGCCTTTTTTGCCTCTTTCTTTGTTATCTTGTACTGTTCATATGCCTCATTATTATCACATTTAGGTAATTTCTTATACCATTCTCTTTTTCTCTTCACTGCCTTTTGTACTTCCTCATTCCACCACCATCTCTCTTTTGAGGGTGGTCCATGTCCTTTAGACTCTCCAAGTACTTTTTTAGCTACTTCTCTAATCTTTGATGCCATCTGTATCCATATATCATTGGCCTCCATATTTAGATTTCATACTTCGGACTCGAGAAGCTCATTTTTGAACTTCACTTGCTTTACTCCTTTGAACTCTCATCACTTTGTTCGAGCTACACTATTTCTTCTGACCTTACTTGAATTGTTCCTAAACTTGACATCCAAGACCACCAATCGATATTGACTTGTTAAAGCCTCTCCTGGAATGACCTTGCAATCCTTGCATAGAGCTCTATTTGTCTTCCTATTTAAGAGAAATCGATTTGGCTTTTATGTTGCCCACTTTTGAAAGTCACTAAATGTGACTCTCTTTTTATAAAGTAGGTATTTGCTAGTATTAGGTCGTATGTCATAGCAAAATTCATGATGCTTTTTCCCTCCTCATTTCGACTGCTAAAACTAAAATCTCCATGATCATTCTCATAACCTTGTCTATCACTTCCTATATGCCCATTCAAATTTCCACCAATGAAAACATTCTCTTCATTCGGTATGCTTTACATTAAATCATCCATATCTTCCCAAAACCTTTGTTTACTCTCACTGTCTAGTCCTATTTGTGGGCCATAAGCACTAACTATATTTATTGTTTCTCCTTCTAGTACTAGCTTTATTAGTATAATTCTATCTCCTACTCTTTTCACAGCTATTACTGCGTCTTTCAATGTCTTGTCTATGATTATGCCCACTCCGTTCTTGTTTCTCTCCTTTCCGGTAAATCACAGTTTGTATCATAAATTACCCACTTCCTTACTTTTCTCTCCTAACCATTTAGTCTCCTGAATGCAAGCAATATTCACCCTTCTCCTTTCCAAGGTATCAACAAGCTCCGTTAATTTTCTTGTAAGTGATCCAGCATTCCAAGTACCAACCCTGATCCTCCTCCTATCCTGCTCCTTCCTAATTGGTCTCCTTCTATGATATCTTATATTGTTTTCTATGTCTATCTTGTATTCTGTTGCACTATTTATTCTAATATCTGTCCTATGGACTAACTTCTTTACCCACACCCGTCCATGATGTGGGAATTCTTGCTCACTTAACACCACACCCGGGCACTGACATGGCATGGCGCGTCGCTTTCGGTGAACGCCCTACACCCTTACATATTTCTCACTACACCCGGGCTCCGATGTAGCGCGTCGTTAGTAGAGGACGTCCCAACGTTTATATCATTTGAATCCATATCATAGGGTGTGACGAAATTTTTACGCTGGTTATCACCTACCGCAACCCTCCTCCTTTATCCGAACATGGAACCGGCTAAGCGCAAACTACTTAGGCGGAGTTGGAAAGTATCTTAAACATCAATTTATATATCATTACCATACATTTGCTTACAAGACATGGGATAAATGTACAATTTGCAGTCGTTACAGTTGTTAAATTGAGCAGCTTGATTAGCAGCCTGTGAACTGTGGAACATGGAGCTTTCGAAGGCAATTGCCCATTTTACATTTATTGGTGGGTGGAGCATCTCAAGGCAAACGGAATCTTGGCTAAGGCAGATATAAAATATGTCATATCTATTATTGTTGTGTCCGTCTGATCCTCTGCAATAGGCCTGGAAAATTAGCTCGGGGAAGTTTATACTAGCTGTTCTATTCCACCAGTCTTTTTCGTTTGGTCTACCTTTCTTCATAAAACGGTAGGTTGGTTAGGTAAGTAGCAGGTGCTGGCTTTGGTTAATTTTGTCTAGTAGCAAAAGCGAAATCGCTAGCTTTTGCCCATGTTGACATCAGCTACTGCTAATTTAGGGTCCAGTATTCAGTTTGGTTTAAATTGAATTAAATTGAGTTGAACTATTAAAATTGAATTATCATATTTTAAAAATTGAATCGAAATAAATAAAAAATTAAATAGAATTAAATCGCTTTATTTCGGTTTAATTCGGTTAGAACTAATTGATTTTTTAATTTTGATAGATTTTTTAATTTAATTTTGATTTTTAAGTTATTTGGTATATTTTGATCTTGATTTAAACATAATAATCATTAAGCAATGAAATTAAATAATTTATATATATATATATATAATTATATATAATTCATAAATTTCTTATAAAAATAAATTAATTTAAAAATCAATAAAACAATTTAGTTTAATTTGGTTCAATTGATATTTTTCTCTTTAAAATCGAACTGAATTAAAATAATCGAAATTTTTAGAATTTAAAATCAAATTGAATTGAATTATTTTAAAAATTAAATCAAATAATGATTCAATTTAATTTATTCAATTCATATTAAATAATGCTTACTCCCAACTGCCATTTCTTATATAACTTATCTTACCTTGGTGGCCTCAGCTAAGGGCAGAAGTACCCAAATGGTAACAAATTGGCAGCATGTTCAAAAAATTTTCAAATTAAAGCCTATATTCTCCTATGATTTCCACCTTCAAACGTGGAATGATTGGCTCAACAACATCTGGGGTCTTTAACTATAATAAAATGTTTCTTTTATCTACGTTCACATGTGCCGATCATTGAACAAGTCTTCTTCAAGCACTTCGATTTTTGAATCTATGTATCCCAATCTCAAATTTCTGATCCCCAACTCCAAGCAAATTAGGCAGGCTAGGCTTTCAATTGTTGTGTTCTACCATCATCGCATGTGACCTTGATCGTGCCTCGGTAATGGGCCTTAATCAAAATAAATAAATAAATAAAAGTCTCGTGGGCCCATCCCACCATGCGAGTGATTCCTTAAATTACTTACATAGCGGGAAAATAGAGCAAAAGCGTCCCAACGTTCGGCTCTTTGATGTTTGAAAAAAATGGGGAAACTGGGTCCTTTGCCAGGTCATTCTACCCGTTACTTTTTAACGACGTGCGCTTTATTTTCGGCTTAGTTTATAGCGTTTTCGTTAGCAATCCATCGAGCACGTAGGAATTGCGATTGTGCTTTTTAAACTGCGTGAAAAATGTTATTTTAAATATATTAATTAAATATTATTAAAATTTTTTTATTATAATATATTTTTGCAGTAATTTAAAATTATTTTTAATAATATTTAAATTTTTTTCTTAAAAAATAAATTTTAACTTTAATAGCAGCTGTTGTGCTCTAAGCATATTTCATCTAGCTAACCAATCGTACGGTGTCGTGTTTGCATGGAAAAAATTTTGTTTGAGATAAAAAAAATTAAAAAAAAGAACCCAAAGCCCTCATTATTGCGAAGAGAAAGGTTTGCGTCTCTTGCAGTCTCTCAGAGTTGTGCTGAACAAAACCATCAAAGAAAGCTTTTGAAGAAAGCAAAGCTTTTTCTGCTTTCTCAAATCTCGCACCATTTCCAACTTCTCTAATTTAATGTCTTCTCTGCCCTCTCACTTTCTCTCTCTTTCTTCTACTGCAGTAGTTTCATTCAGCTCTTGTTGCTGTGAATGAAACCCTGAGCTTGGATTCTTATGTGTGTTTGCCTGCGTTTTCCACTAGATTTTATACTTCTTCCTTTGGCATTATCTCGCTAACTGAGATCTCTTGCTCTCTCTGGGTCTCTGTATGTAAGGTGAAGCGCGCAATGTTCACTGAAGGACTCGATTCCAATGCCCTTCGATGGGTCCGAGAGGTAACATTCACAGACTTTTCAATTATTCGCTTTCTAATTTTACTTTACTCAGATTTAATTTAATTGCTGTTTTATTCACTAAGATTGCTCGGTTCGCTTTTTCAGAACCAGAAGGAGGCTCCTCTTGCTCATTCCGTTATGAGGCCTAGAGTTGACCCCATTACTAACTTTAGAGGCAGAAGCCGATTTGGTTTGCCTCCGCCCTCCAAATTCAGAAGCGGACACCTCCCGTCGACTGCAATTCCGATGTCCAGAACCATTCCTGGCAATGTTGGTGACAGCCGCTCCGCTTCTGACAATGACATAACCACTGAGTCTGATGAAGATGATGTTTATGGTGGACGGTATTCCCTTGATTCCTCTCCTCAAGACGAAAGAATCCCTAATTCCACTGCTACTGGGCAAAGATATGGAAATGCTGCGCTAAGACGTACGCTTTATGCTACTGATTATGTGTACTCTGATGTTAGTTCGTCAATGGAGACGGTGGCGGGGAGAGGTGGAACTGTGGCGGAGCGGTTGGTTGGAGGGAACGGGAGGTATGAGGTTCGAAGGAGTGGTTGCACAGAGGATGATGATGAGGAGTCAGATTCGGCTACTAGCTCCGAGTTTTCTACCACTCAAGCAGGTAGTGTTAGTAGTGCTTTGCCTAGGAGTATGCTTCGTGTTTCTGAGGGTTATGCTTCGAGTGTGCCTTCTTTGGCAAATGTTGAAAGCATTTCGCGAAAGGTTTGTTTCAATTTAATTTAACAGTAATTTGGAATTTCAAATGCTTGCATATATGGTTGTGGTTGGTTGTGCTTAGAGGTGAGAAATTGGTGTCTTATGCTGATGTAGAATTCCTTTAATCATTTCATAGTTTTTATTGCCATTGGTTTATTGATATCATGCCTTGAATTGGTTAAGCTACTGGGGAAGTTGGCATAAATATTTTGGCGTATGGTGAACATCCTTTTGTTTGCATTTTCAAGATTTTGATTAATATTATTGAAATCAATATTTGGAGATACTTGCGTATGGTTCCTCAACTTTTTTTTCATCTGTTAGTCTCAGTTGGCATGTGTACAAGTAATTTATTGCCTGATAATTGTGCGAGGTAAATATGTTTGTCATATGCCTGCTTCACTGCAAGTCCTCAAAATTTTATCTACTAAAGATTAAATATTTTGCATATTTGATGAGTAATCTTAAGAATCAGCAGTGAACCACTGGCCTGATGGTCTAAAAGAAATATAATCTAACAATTGAGGGGAATTTGTTTTTCTGGAATTATGAGGCATGAAATTTTTTATTATTTTCAATTTCAACTTCAATTGATAAAGAAGTACCTTATTTATCGGTAGTCTTACTTTCTGGCACATTATTTCCTGAATTATATGATTTGGAACTTTCATGACTGCATTAAATGACTACCTGTTCATTTCTATAGGTTGAGCTACTGAAACTTTTACTTAAATGTTTTCCTCGACTCTTCCAATAATCCAACCATGACAGTTATCCCCATTCTTTCTTCAGTATAAAGTCACTGTTAATGTTTGGGATGAGAAGAATATGGTTGTTGTTTGCAGGTGAAAAAGACAAAAATAGTTGTTATGGATAAACTTACAATTATTTAAAGCTTTGTTTGGGAAAACATACGACGGAAGAAAGAAAATGAGGAGGGAAAATAAGGAAATAATTCTTGCTGTTATTATTCCTCTTGTTTGGATTGGAGAAAAATAAATGTGAATCAAATAAAAGTAAAAATATTCTCTTGTTTGGAAAGACAAGAAAATAAAGAGAGAAGATTTATCTCTACTTTTCTGAAAAAAAAAATTGAGTGATAAATGTCTAACATATCACTTATAACAATGAATTAAAGATTGTAGTAACCAACTATTGTCCATTTTAATTTAATATTTTTATTAGATAATTTACTAATTTAGTAAATGGGCACAAACATTTATCATAAGACCACTGCACCAACATCTAACCTAGTAATTGATTTGTTGCTATATGTGATTCATCAATAATAAACAAAATTAAAAAAAAATTCATAAAAATGTTGTGAAGTCAAATGATCAACACACATTTAACATCATATAACAATTGATATCAAAATGAACTTTTTATCCAGACAAAATATGCCACCTCGTTCATTGATTGATTTTTTAAGAATAAATTTTATGTATATTTTGAAGAAAAAGCTCCACTTGATAGATGCCCAAGAAACTGGAGAGGAAAAAACAGCATCTTCCCAATTCCAAGAAAGACAAAATCGAGGTTAAAAATGTAATTTTCTTAGTTACAGTAACTTTCCCTTCAAACTTCATATATTTGCTCTCCAATTTGGACCTTATTTTCCTTCCTTTTCTTGATTCCTTTCTTATTTTACTTCGATCCAAACAAACTGTAAGTTCATACAGCTGATTTTCTTGGCATTCTCAGTGAACTCTTTAAGGGTGTTTTGGGGGCGGAGGGGAGTTTAGTGTGGGGAATAAGGGCCTCCTTTATGAGTACTACCAAAAAGTTAACAGCCAAGAAGCATTGAAGCATTTACCCTCTTATGTCATAGTAAATTGTCTCTAATATCATCTTATATGATTATCAATATTTTTCTGCTGATTCTTTTATTGCTTAAAACATGCTATAAGGAGTAAATTTCCTCTTGATAATTATTGCTTGTAAATATTAATTTCTTACTGTATAAACTGAAATGTAATGAGTGACAACTATCTTCATGATTTTGGTTTTTCCCCTTGTTTAGGATTTGATATTCTTGAGTTTGCATTTTTTCTCACTGGCATAGTTTGTCTTACAGGATTTTCATTCCAGGAACCTGCAGAATGAGAAATTTTCTTATGATGATGATGTTCCCAGTGCACCTCCATTTTGTGGTTCTGCTCAGGAAATTAAAGAAAGTGCCACACTAGCATCTGGAGTGCATAAAACCATACACATCACAGATTCCTGTGGTTTTTCTACCAATGATGACGAAAATAAAATCAAACCTATGTCTGGAGCTCAACCAAAGGAAAATTTGGGAAGCAAGAATCCCGATCAGTTTGTAAGGTTTGCAAAACTTTTCTAGTGGCTTGTCTTGGCTGAAACTTTATGCAAATACTATTATTTTGGAAGTCATGTTGTTTAATTTTCATAAAAGTGGAAAATTAAGTGTTGTATATTAGAACCAACGAACCTTATTTTTCACAGAACAACTGCCGGTTCAGAAGCTGCCATGCCTTCTGGTTCAAACCCAGCTCGGCTGCCAACATTCCATGCAAGGTATTTGTTACTAACACTGTTGTAGATGATATTAATGCCAAGAACGTCATTCTCTCCATTTTCTGTGTTACTTAAAGTGCTGATGCCTTTTAAATAAAATCAGTGCATTAGGGCCATGGCACGCTGTGATTGCATATGATGGATGTGTGCGGCTTTGTCTTCATGCTTGGGCAAGGGGATGCATGGAAGCTCCTATGTTCTTGGAAAATGAATGTGCTTTGCTGCGGGAGGCATTTGGGTGAGATTGTCTTTTTCTTTTACTAGTTTTTTTGATGAATTATCAATTAAGTTTTCTAGGAACAATATTATTTATGATAAATTTTAGAACATCAATTACTGTTTTAAGTTGCAATTTTTCACTAATTCTAGTTTCTATTTCTTGATCTGCAGTGTACAGAATGTTCTATTGCAATCAGAGGAGGAATTACTTGCAAAGCGCTCTTCTGAGCTTGTTAATGAGGGAGCCACTCCAAAACCTAAGAAAATCATTGGGAAGATGAAGGTGCAAGGTGAAGATTATCTCAGCTTTGACACTAACCATCAAGTACTTGTGATGATTTATCCTAATATCTCAAACACTGTGCAGTGCGTAAAGTGAAAACAGTTCTTGACCCTCCTACTGGCTGTAGTATGTCATCTCTGACTCTTAGGGCACCAAAGCTAAAACTCGAATCTGTCCGATATCGTTTCTCCAAGCTGCAATTAACACTTTCTACTGCTTGGCAAGCTTTTAGAAAAATTCGTGTTGCACCTCGCCTACCTGCAAAAGGTTCCTTCTCCCATCAAAGCTTGGCATATGTGCATGCCATCCCTAAGTATATAAAACAAGTGTCTGGACTACTGAAAATTGGTGTAACAAGTCTACGTAACAGTTCATCATCATATGAAGTTGTGCAAGGTATGCAAAGTTGCAACTCCATGCTTTTTGGTGGAAATTTTGCACCTTCATTATCCTATTTCTACTGCAATAAGGTCATTGAATTGGATCTAATTACTATTTGACTTTGGCTGGCTGTTCCTGGCCAGTGGCCAGATTAGATATCCTAGCAAGAAAATCGTTTATCTTAACCACAAAAAGATGCTTGGCTTTCCCATGTTACTGTCAGTACTAACTGATGCCATTAGGATCTAATATAATCTCCAGGAGTATAATAGCCTTCTGGTATGCTTACTTAGGCTAGTTGTTTGCTTGTAAATTTTAGGTGCTTCATTCCTTTGTTGGCGTAAACATCTGAACCTGTTGATAGCTTATCACTAACCCATATTATGCACAATACTTCTTCTTAACTGCTTTTTCTATCACAAATTTCATCAGAAACATACTCTTGTTTGTTAAGACTGAAAAGTTCAGGCGAAGAAGATGCCATCCGGATGCAGCCTGGATCTGGTGAAACCCATGTGTTGTAAGCACCATTATCTAATGTTCTCAGTTTTTGTTATTTATTTTCATAAAATCTACTTGAGAAAATTATTGATGACTCTACAGCTTTCCAGATAGTCTAGGAGATGATCTAATTGTTGAAGTCCAAGATTCCAAGGGGGATTATTATGGCCGCGCCCTTGCTCAAGTTGCAGCTATTGCTGATGACCCAGTAATATTTCCTAAGCTTTGAATAAAATCAGTTTGCATTGGTAGTTGATTTGTCTTTGACTCGAATCAAAATTGGTTATAGGCTGATAAGCTACGATGGTGGTCAATATATCGAGAGCCAGAACAAGAGCTTGTAGGCAAACTACAACTCTACATTAATTATTCCACAAGTTCAGATGACAGTGATCTCAAGGTGACTTGCTCTCGGTGCCTTTTAAAGTCTCATCTGTAACTAGAAGTTCACTTTAAACTTGTAGAAAGAGATGATTCTCCTTTTTTTTTTTTAATTTCTATTAATCTGTACATGGGTATATATGTACAATTGATTCCTATAATTGTGTTTTACTAATTAGGAAGAAATCCTAAATAAGAAATCCTAAATAGGAATACGGAATATACAGAAATAATATAGTGATTGACTTTCCATAACACTCCCCCTCAAGTTGGAGCATAGATGTTAATCATACCCAACTTGTTACAAATGTAGTCAATCTTAGCTCCATTCAGAGCTTTTGTGAAAATATCTCCCAACTGTTCTCCAGTTTTGATGTGTCCTGTTGAAATGATCTGTTGTTGAATCTTTTCACGAACAAAGTGATAATCAGTCTCAATATGTTTGGTCCGCTCATGAAACACTGGATTAGAAGTAATATGGAGAGCAGCTTGATTATCACACCACAATTTCGTAGGCAGGGAGGTCTTAAAACCTGTCTCATCTAGTAATTGAAGTATCCACATTACCTCACATACTGATTGTGCCATGGCTCTGTATTCCGATTCAGCACTAGATCGAGAAACTACACTCTGCTTCTTGCTTCTCCAAGACATCAGATTTCCTCTAACAAAAACGCAATATCTAGTAGTTGATCTCCTATCAACCTTAGATTCAGCCCAGTCGGCATCTGAAAAACATTCAACATTCAAATGCCCATGATTACCATATAATAAACCTCTTCCTGGAGCGCCCTTTAGATAATACAAGATTTGTTCCAAGGCTTCCCAATGAGCAATAGTTGAGGAAGACATAAACTGACTTACCACACTAACGGCATAAGCAATGTCAGGACGAGTGACTGGAAGGTAGTTCAATGTTCTTACCAATCTCCTGTATCTCTCTGGATCTTCAAATAACTCACTATTCCCCGCTAAAAGTTGTAAATTTGGAGTCATTGGTGCACTGCAAGGCATAGCACCTAATTTTCCTGTCTCTGTTAATAGATCGAAGACATATTTTCTTTGAGACAAGAAAATACCCTTTTTACATCTCATAACTTCAATACCCAAGAAATACTTTAATAATCCCAAGTTTTTGGTCTGAAACTGGGTTTGGAGGAATGTTTTAAGAGATGAAATACCTGCAGAGTCACTCCCAGTGATGACAATGTCATCCACATAGACTACCAGGAGAATTAGACCAGCCTCAGATTGCCTACAAAATACTGAGTGATCACACTTACTCTTTTGCATACCAAATTCTTGTACTGCTTCACTGAATCTCCCAAATCAGGTCTTAGGACTTTGTTTCAAGCCATAAAGAGACTTCCGAAGCATACAAATTTTACCCAACTCCCCATGAGCAACAAACCCAGGTGGTTGCTCCATATACACCTCCTCCTGGAGATCACCATGAAGGAAAGCATTCTTGATATCCAATTGGTGTAGGGGTCAATCATATGTAGCTGCTAAAGAGATAAACAAGCTAACAGAAGTAAGTTTAGCTACAGGAGAAAAAGTGCCCATGAGCAATAAACCCAGGTGGTTGCTCCATATACACCTCCTCCTGAAGATCACCATGAAGGAAAGCATTCTTGATATCCAATTGGTGTAGGGGCCAATCATATGTAGCTGCTAAAGAGATAAACAAGCTAACAGAAGTAAGTTTAGCTACAGGAGAAAAAGTGTCAGAGTAATCAACCCCATATGTCTAAGCATATCCTTTTGCCACAAGGCGTACTTTTAACTTAGCCACAGAACCATTAGGATTTAACTTTACTTGAATACCCATTTGTAACCTATAGCTTTCTTACCAGTGGGCAAAGGCAACAGTTCTCATGTACCATTAGCATCTAAAACCTCCATTTCCTTTTTCATAGCAACGCACCAACCAGGATGAGACAGTGCCTCACCAACAGTATTAGGAATAGGAACAGAGTCTAAAGAAGTAACAAAACACCGAGAACAAGAAGACAATTTATTATAAGAAACAAAAGAAGAGATAGGGTAAGTACATGAACGCTTACCTTTATGAAGAGCAATGGGTATGTCTAGGTCAGAATCATGATTAGTATGAGGTATAGGATCTCCCAATGAAGTAGCTAGTGGAAGATCTGAATTAAGAATCTCCAATCTCCTGGAATAAATATGAACAATGGGAAGTCGATTAAGTCTAGAGACAGAAGGAACAAGCTGTGGGAGAGGACTAGACATTGGTTGGGCAGTATATATTAAGAGATCATCATTCTTCCCCTGACTCTCATACACAGATGATTGATGAAAGAATGGAGTGGACTCAAAAAATGTGACATCTGCAGAAACAAGATAACGATTAAGAGTAGGAGAGAAACAGCGATACCTTTTTTGGAGCCGGGAGTACCCAAGGAAGATACATTTGAGAGATTTCGGATCCAATTTAGTAAACTGTGGACGAACATCACGCATAAAACAGGTACAACAAAAAATACGAGGTTCAACAGGGAACAAAGATTTTGTAGGAAACAAAGTAGTATAAGGAATATCCCCATTAAGGATAGAATACGGCATACGATTGATAAAAAAACATGCCGTATAAACTGCATCCGCTCAAAAGTGTTTAGGAACTTTCATATGAAAAAGAAGAGTACGAGTTACCTTAAGAAGATGTCGATTTTTTCTTTCGGCTACGCCATTTTGGGATTGTCACACCTTACTCCTCTGTAAGGCATAACATGATCTCATAGTATACCTAATGAATTACCGACTCCGTCTACTGATAACCCATTAAATATACTACAAGGGATTTTAAAATAATTTTCTTACTTGTTGAAAGTGGTGAGCTTTTCTAGCAGGCATTAAAAACATTTAATTGAAATTTAAAAACTAGTTAAAATTATTGTCAATTTTTATTTTTTTGCAAATTTTGAAAAAATTTCGGCAGAGTGCCTGCTGTATTTGAGAAAACCGAAAAATTTTATCTATAGAAAATACTTCCAATATAATACTTCATCAATTCGCAACCACCATTATAACTCAAATCAGCACAATTTCCTCCAAACTCCATAATTCAATCAATATGTCACAACTCAAAGTTCAATTCAATTATTTTCAAAAATAGTAATAATTAATTTCATACTCATTGCATTAAAGAAAATTTAATTTACATTTATCAGTTCAAAAATTACATCAGAAAATCCAAAATAATATTATTACAAAATCTGTACAACTGTTCATGACCAATTTACAAATGTACATACAGTCAATTACATCAAAATAAATATGTACAATCAGGGTATAAAATTATACCCAACAAAAGGTCCGGAAGTAGCTCTGAAATCCTTAGCAGCTCACTCTGCTGCTCTACTAGTCTCTCTATTTGCGACAGCAATAAACAACCATTGCTGAGTACTATGATTCAGTGGTGCACAACATGCTAAAATAAAATCTTATGCATAAATTAATTCACGTTTATTCACATATGGTACTGAAAATGAAAAACAAATACAAAACACAATTTATAATTTTAGTCAAAACAGTCTCATTTCGGAAGTCCCAAAACAGATTTCATAAACACACACAGTTATATCATGTTATCAGTATAATGTTCATCTCGATAGCCGGAAGCTTATGAGGAATCTCAAGGCTAGCTAGCTCAAACTATGGGTACCCATTCAATTTCTTCCTATACTAACACACACCTCAACACTTCAGCCAGAGAGGGAATTCAAAATTCAAAACTAATTCCTCCCACTAGGCATGCTAGTGAGGCATTCAGATATATGGTCATGATACTATGATTTCAAAACTATCTTAACATTTACTAAAATATATGGTCATGATACTGTGATTTCAAAACTATCTTAACATTTACTAAACATTTATTGACAATTCAAACACATACAATTAAATTTCCAATAATTTAAATCAAAAGCATAATATTCATTTCATTCACAAATTTGCAATAAAAATAAATCACAATTTATTCATCAAAATAAATTGTCAAGAGAATATATAGAAAAATTTTATGTTGTGTATAAACCTTGTGTGAGTCGCCTCTAGATTTTGACTCGATGTCTTGGGTTCTTTCCCGGTATTCTTTTCAATTGAAATACATAATTTTACAGTGTTTCAATATCATAACGTATAATAAATTCAATAATAAATTCACAATTACTTGTGTCTAGCTCTAATATGCTTAATTTAACGTTATTTGAATTTTGCATTTCAGGGTTACTATTCACGACACTATTCAAGTCAAATTGTTGACTTTCTTATGCTTAATAGGTATGGGAATTTCAATTCAATTTCACCTACATACCACATTTGGTTGCTTAATTTATTGATTTTGATTGCCCCTTTAATTTTTAGGTCTCTTAGGCACAATTTCAAATTTTCAGTTTTGGTGTCCTATTTTGCACTGTTTCATTGGTCATGTTGCTGTGAGAATTAGGCTAAGTGTTATTCATAGAAGTTGTTCCTTATTGTTTTAGTTTTATTCCCTTTTTTGAATCACTCCATTCGGAGTTTTGAAGCCTAAGATATGATCATTTGAACATGACTGGCCGGATTGGTTTAACCTAGATTTCTGGGCATCTAATTTGGTTCTGACAGTTTTGGACCACTAACTTTAAGTGGCAAAATGATTGGGTTATGGGCAGAATTTGGGTTTGTGTTCTTCATGAAAGTTGTAGTGCTATGTCATACCTTTCCAATGCCATAAAAATCAAGTCATTTGGGCCTGTATAGTTCAAGTTATGGCCTCATTTGGTCATTTTGGTACAGTGGCAGTGCACTACACCCGGGTTAACCTAATTGTTCACTATGTTAATGTCATTTTCTGGGCATGGTTTCTTAATGAAAAATGTGCCATTATGTGTCTATTTTCATTTTCAATTGGCCTCATACCATTTGGGTGGATAAATTTTCAGTTTTAGTCCCTGAAAGAGACCTAGGTCAAGCTGCCAGAATAGTGACCCTAACCAATCCGAATTGCACTTGGTTTCTACCAATTCAAACATACCACAATTGGTCCCAATTGACCATTTCTCACTTCAATTAGGGTCAATTGCATCAATTGATCATTTCCTTCAATTTTTCTCCCAATTTCTTAATTCAAGAACCCTAAATTTTTGACTTGTATAATTTAATGCAATTAAATTGTATATTTTTGATCTACCTACTTAATTCACCTCAATTAATCCTTCAATTTCATTAAATTCAAGAATTTTCAATCCTCCTTAATGCTGGCCGAATTTCCTATCTAGTCCCCCATATTTGTTTTCTTTTGATTTTAAGTTAATTTCTAGGTTAAGTGAATTAAAAGCACAAGTATTAAACTAGAATTTCAAATTAAACTACTAACCTCAACTTTGATGTTCCACTTCTTCAATTCCTTCAATTTCTCCTTTCTTCTTCTTCTTAAATCTTCTTGTCTAGTTGAGATAACAAGGTTTTTGGAGGAAATTTTTGAGAATTTAGGGTTAATTTATGGAGATGAAAAGCTTGGATCAAGTTTTAATGGAGGAATTTTAATGGAGGTGGGGTGAAATGTTTCGGCCAAGATTGATCAGGAAGAAGAAATGGTTTTGCTTTTTAATTTTTTTATGTTCTTATGTGTTTAATAATTGTATTTGACTTGGTCAAAAAATGTGGAAAAATTAAAATTAATTTTGACATTATATGTGATATCATCATGATGTAATAAGTCCAATTTTTATTCTTTTTCTTTTTCTTTAATTTTTTAATAGTTCTTTAATTTAATTCTCGATTCTGAAATTTTCGTTTCTCCGATTTTATTGGATAGTTAGGTCAGGAGTCCTCTCTAGGGGTAAATTGACTAATTTGCCTCTTGCCGGTCTGATCCTGTTTGCAAGTAAAACGATATTTCTTCTGGATCCCTGACCTAATTATTTGACCTGCTTAACAACTTTTTTCTGTGATTTTCTTTTTTTCACTATGTTCACTGTAGTCCTTAGGACTTTCTGATTCAAAATTCGGGTTAAGACTGACTTCGCGGTCATTTTTCGAGAAGGTCACCCATTGCCGTGACTCTCGGCTCATTTAACCTTTTATGTTCTGTTTTTCTTATTTATACTTAACTATTTAGCAATCACTAATTATTTGCATTCAGGGCTTATCTAGGTGTCTTAGATGTGGTTCTAATTCCCTTAATTGTGCGGACCGACACCGGTCACCGAAACAATGAAATATACCAGGCTAGGCATATAGGGGAGTTACAGGGATGGTATATGAACACAGAAAGACTGATGAAGAATGCCATTTTGTGTCATATAAGACTGAAATTGTGCTGAAAAATGTTCTTTGGCATTGTTACTTCTTAATATGCGCATGCGCAAGAGGCACAAAAGATAGAAAACAACTTAGAACGATTCTTCATTAAATATAACCATGTAACACGAGAGTAATTATCAACAAAACTAACAAAATAGCGAAATCTAGTTTTAGAAGTAACAGAACAAGGACCCCAAACATCAGAATGAACTAACTCAAAAGGGGAAGAAGCCCGTTTATTGACTCTAGACACAGAAGGCAAACGATGATGTTTAGTAAACTGACACGATTCACATTCTAGTACTGATAAAGACTGAAACTGAGGACACAACTTCTTCATGGTAGACAAAGAAGGATGGCCTAATCTACAATGAGCTTCAAGAGGTGTTAAGGTATTGGAGCAAACAAGCGACCTCGGTACATGATTTTCCAGAATGTAGAGACCACCTGACTCACGTCCTCTATCAATAATCTGCTTCGTCGTAAGATCCTGAAACAAACACTAGTAAGAAAAAAAGGAAACAAAACAATTTAAGGTACGAGTAAGTTTACTAACAGAAAGTAGATTAAAAGAGAATTTTGGTAGACAAAAAATAGGTGACAAAGAAATTGATGAAGTCGGGTTCGTAATTCTAGAACCCATGACACAAGAAGTAGAACCATCAGCTAAAGTAACAGTTGAGGAAGTGAGATGAGACTGAAAAGCAGATAGAAGACTAGAATTACGTGTCATGTGATCTGTCGCACCAGAATCAATAACCTATTTGGATGAGGAAGACACAAGGCATGTAGTGGATTTAACTTACTCAGCGATAGCAGTGACAGGGGAACAGGTAGGCTTTAGAGATGCCTAATACTGGAAAAACTGTGCAAAATCCTCTGCAGATACCAAAATAGTTTTTTCAGAGGAAGATACTGTAGAATCCTCTGCTGCCATATTTGCCATTTGTGATCGTTGATTTTTCCTCTGAAGTTGCGGATAATTATATTTTGTATGGCGAGGCTCATGGCAATAATAACAAATGATTCCTCTTGAGTCCTGATTAGAACTAGCCTCCCATTACGCTGATTACCTCTATTACCTGTAATTCCTCTACTTCCTCTTCTATTACCTTGTTGTCCATTTGGATTACGACTAATAAGAGTATTATTGGCAGGCTGTGAAGATTGAGTACTTTCTGTACGAAGTACCCGTGTAAACGTTTCATGCAAAGAAGAAATCTCAGAACTGGAGAGAATTTGGGATTTAGCAGTCTCATACTCTGAAGGAAGGCCTGCAAGAAAACTCATAACAGCCAGTTGTTTCCGTTGGGCCTGCTGAACTTTCACATCAGGACTAAAAGTCAACAATACATTAAGTTCCTCATATATCGTTTAAAATCCATAAAATAAGCCGTGAGAGACTTATCATCTTTTTTAGCATGGTAGAATTGCTTACAAACATCATAAATACGAGAGATATTTCCTTTACCAGAATACAGAAAATCTAAGTAATCTATCAATTCCTTAACAAATTCACAGTGATTAATTAAACTAATTACCTCACTGTGAATCGAGTTTCGAATCTGCAAAAACAACCGAGCATCCTCCCTTAGTCAAGTTTGCTACGTATCATCAGTAGGTGGGTCTTTAGTAAGGTGATCATCCTTATCAATGCTACGCAAATAGACCCTAGCAGTCTTACTCCACTCCAGGTAATTCGAATCATTAAGTTTATATTTCGTGATCTTAGTCATCAACGGAATCACATCAGAAATAACATTTTTATTGTCTGTCATTTGTTGAGACAAAGAAAACTAACTACAACACTAATTCAAAGTGCTTACAGCCGCAAAATAACCCAAAAACACAAATCAAGCAAATACCGAAATAGGATCTGAGAGCCAAATCTCAGAAGTACTTTAATGGTGTACTGGATCAGGTAACAGCACACAGTGGTGGAATGAGGGGGTTGAGGCGACGCCAGCGATGCTGATTGGAGTCGAAACGGCCGGCGAATGCTCCTCCACGCGTCGGCGAGTGAAGAAACGATGAGAACCTGAGTTGGGCGCGTGAGCCTCACGCGCTTCAATTCCGGCGACCGGATTAGAGGGGACGGCCTGTCGGTGGCCAAGGACTCTCCTGAGCTGGGTGGTGAGAACAAATAGTCACCCTAGATAAATGACCTAGAGTAACAGTGAGTTTCAGTCCATAAACAAATGGGAAAGAAATTCCAGATGGGAAAGAAACTGCTCTGATACCATGTAAAAAGAGATGATTCTCCTTTTTTTTTAATTTCAATTAATCTGTATATGGGTTTATATATACAATTGATTCCTATAATTGTGTTCTACTAATTAGAAAGAAATCCTAAATAAGAAATCCTAAATAGGAATACAGAATATACAGAAATAATATAGTGATTGACTTTCCATAACAAAACTGTTTTGTCATGATTGAACCAGAGTTGGATTCTTGTGATATTAAATACTAGCAAAACTGGGCCTTTGCGGTTAATCCTCAATCAAAGTTTATCATAATTTAGATGGTCATGTCATGATTGATATGGATGAAACAATGCTGTCTAAAAAGAGAGTAAATTTGTAAAAGGCTTTACACTGGCTTTACTACTATTGGTTGTAAAGCCAACTTAGCTAATTGGAATTTAGAGACGCCTTTGCAGTATTAACTACTATACATCAAATTTGATTCGTATTTTTCATTTCCAATGACAGAAACATACTATCTGGTTTAGAATTTTATTGTCCATATTTTAAGGATGAAAATTCTATAAAAGACAATCTGGTTGATTTAGGTGCATTTTGAAACTAGCTGTGTCCAACTCCACTTATCACGATATATACCTTAGAGTAGCCAACAACCGTATGCAAGTTGACCAAGTGTTTGCGCATGGAAACTTATTTCTCTTATCATACCGTTGATGCCTGGTTAATGAAATAATCTTACGATATTGATTATTGCTTCTTTTATCCTAGTGTGGGTCCGTAGCTGAAACAGTTGCATATGACCTCGTTCTAGAAATTGCTATGAAAGTTCAACATTTTCAGCAAAGGAATTTATTGCTCTATGGTTCATGGAAATGGCTCCTCACTGAATTTGCTTCATATTATGGGGTTTCGGATATGTATACCAAGCTGAGGTAATGGGACTTATTCTACATTTATGTTTAATGTCTTTCAACCAAATTCAAATCTATATGGGGTTAGTTTCATACCATTGTGCACCTTCTATATCAATATTGCTCATTCAGTATTTCTTCCATGAGAATTTTGAAAATGAAAAAAGGATGAAGAAGAGACACAAAAGATTAGGATTAAGATGAGGCCACATTTGTAATAATTGCTACTGCTAATGCTGAATTTCTGTTCTTTGGTCTTTTTCATTTTGCAATTTTGGCTTCTAATGTGATTTTGACAGGTATCTTTCCTATATAATGGATGTAGCTACGCCCACAGCTGACTGTCTGACATTGGTATATGATTTATTAATGCCTGTGATTATGAAGGGCCATAGCAAGAGCACTTTGAGTCATCAAGAGGTAAATTTTAGAATATTCAGATTTATGCATTTTACATTCAACATTTTCTTTGTCAATCTTCATCGCTTAACTGCTGCTTTTTTGGATGCTCTATTATTGACTAGACTTTATTTTCATCTGTTTCACTGTTTTCATGTTATTTCATAGTTTCCCTGCTTGCTGGTCATATCTTTTTTAACTCAATGTGCATAATTGATGGCCATTTCACTAGAATCGACTATTGGGAGAAATCAAGGATCAGATTGAACAGATTCTTGCTCTAGCATTTGAGAACTACAAGTCTCTTGATGAATCATCATTACCGGGTATTATGGATGTTTTCAAGCCGGCAACCGGGCTTGCAGCACCTGCACTGGAACCTGCTGTGAAGCTATATACTCTTCTTCATGACATATTGTCTCCTGAAGCACAAACAAATTTAACCCATTATTTCCGGGTATAAGATGTTGAAATTCTCACTATATTTTATATAACCTTGCTTTGAGTTTTCCATTTCTTTGTATCACTCAAGTAAAGCGTCTCCTCCAGGGTGCTGCCAAAAAAAGATCAAAAAGGCACTTGACTGAGACAGATGAATTTGTTACCAACAACAATGAAATCACTTTGATGGATTCTGTTGCAATTTCCACAGCCTACCAGAAGATGACGTCTCTTTGTTTGAATATTAAAAATGAAATTTGTGCTGACATTGAAATCCACAATCAACATGTACTTCCCAGGTGTGGCTATTTTTTTAAATTTCATATTGCATTACTTGAAAATTGGGTCTTTTTTTATTTTTATTTTTAAGCTTGATATTCTCCTGAAGACTTAACCTTTTTATTTATTTACGAACTAATTGAATTGAATGGCAAAATATAATTAAATTACTGATACATAATAAACATGTAGTGGGTGGTAAGGGTTATTTTAACGTGCAGTTTTTGTAGTTCTGCATGGAATAGAATAAATTGCCTCTAGTTTTTAATATAAGTTTTGGAACCTTAAATATATAAAATGGAGTCTTTTTTTTTTTTTTTTTTTTTTTTTTTTTTTTTTTTTTATCTTATATCTTAAAATGCATGCTGTGCAATTTGTTGATTTACTCTTAGAATGTTAATTAGTTGTTTGAACTAGTTGAATCATGCATGTCTTTTGAATCAAAAGATGGCTGAGCAGTTTTGTGTCATGTACCTACTATTGTGTTCTATCTGATTTTTAGAACATAATCTGCCTAGATCTCAACTACAAATGTAGTTTCCAGTAAAAACACAGTTAGATCCTTCTAATAGAAAGAAAATTTAATCCTGGGCAGCATAAAATGGGAAGAGCCTTTCTTTGAAATTGCAATTTCTGATACATTGGAGTGTGCAAGAACAGGACTTCTCTTTTGTATTTTTGACACAGTATAGGTGCCACATGTGGTTACCTCGTGTAAGTGGCACACTTTCTACTTAATTATGCATTTGATTTATTCTCTGAGGACAACTTTTCCAGTCAAACTTCCCCAGTTAGCTTTGAGATGTCAATTGAATGGTGTTTTGTTGTTTTAACCTATGAAAGCCTATGCCATTATTGTTCTGTTCACTCATCATTTGTGTTTTTCTTCCCAATTTGTAATGAATATGTAGGTGCTTGCTTGATTTCTGGGCTGGTCTTTTCTATGATCTGATGCCAGATATGTAAGATTCTGATGTCCAAGTTTCTTTTTCTGCAGTTTTATAGACCTTCCAAATTTATCTTCATCCATATACAGCACAGAGCTTTGCAATAGATTGCGGGCCTTCCTGCTTGCGTGTCCTCCATCTGGTCCTTCACCTCCTGTAGCAGAACTTGTTATTGCAACGGCTGATTTTCAGAAAGACCTTGCCAACTGGAATATTGGGTAGCACTAGGCAACAGAACTGTTTGAATTTGTTTCTTTAAACTGTTTCTGCTCACTTTAAATAATCTATTTCTCTTATTTCCTCAGTCCTGTGAAAGGTGGAGTTGATGCAAAAGAGTTATTCCATTTGTATATCATGCTATGGATTCAAGACAAGCGCCTTTCCTTGCTTGAGTCATGTAAACTAGACAAGGTACATTTGTTATGCAATTGCTTTTTATTCTTCAACCCCTATGTATCTGTTTGAAGCTTTGTAAGTATGCTATTTGTAATTGTTCTCTTTCCTTAAAGCTTTATTGATATGTTTCTTCATATTTGAATTTCTAATCTCAAATATTATTTAAAAAATAAATAAATCTCAACGAACTTTGGATTTGGATTTGATAGTCTTGCTTTGCTTGGGCCCATTGGATGGACGGTCATAAGCTGCAAATCATTTTCTTCTTTAGTTGATTATATTGGAATTTTGTTTGAGGAAGTGACTTCCCTTGGAAAAATCATCTAAAAGTTATTTAATTGCAGGTAAAATGGTCAGGAGTCAGGACACAACATTCTACTACTCCCTTTGTTTATGAGATGTATGACCGTCTTAGAGAGACCCTAGACAATTATGAAGTCATCATTTGCATGGCCAGAATATGTTTTTGTGCTAGAAAATGTAGGCCCTTGCAAGTTATCTCTCCTAGAATTTAATTTTCTTATGTCTGTACCAGGGGCGGAACACACCCCCACCCACCAACACAACACCCCACCCCCCCCTCCTCTCAAAGTTTTTAAAACTAAAATTTACCCATAAATTTTAATATTTTTTTAAAAAAAACTGTTTGCCCTCCCTATAATTTTTAAAACTAAAATTTCACCTATAAAATTGTTTTTTTTTTTAAATATTATTTACCCCTTCAATATTTTTATTTTTGTTTCAATCTCTGCACTTCTATGTATTTAATTTTGATCTTTTAATATTTATTTTTATTTTGGTCAAGTGATAGTTACTGAACTTGTTTATATTGGCTCTGCCTCATCAAAAGGCTATTGCTGATGTTGAAAAGGCCATTGTGGAAGCTTTGGACAAACAATATGCCAATGTGCTAGCACCATTGAAGGAGAATTTGACACCTAAGAAATTTGGCTTCAAGTATGTCAAGAAGCTTACCCAAAGATCTGTATGCTCATATACTGTTCCTGATGAGGTGAGCTGCAACTTGACTGTTTTAATTCCTTAAAAATTGCTATATTCTTGTGGTTTTACATTTTGGTTCTCGTGCAGCTTGGGATTCTGTTGAATTCCATGAAGAGGATGCTTGATGTCCTGCGTCCGAAGATAGAAACTCAGTTCAAGTCATGGGGTTCTTGTATACCTGATGGCAGAAACACTGCTCCCGGTGAGCGGCTTAGTGAAGTAACTGTGATGCTGAGAGCCAAGTTTAGAAGTTATCTGCAAGCTGTTGTAGAAAAACTAGCAGAGAATGTGAGTGTGATTTTGAAAATAATACAGTGCCTCTTTGAATTTATTTTCATTTTTCTACACTACTATCAGAAATTAGTAGATCAAGACAAAATATGCTCTTACACACTCTATAATACGTTTGGTTTGGACAGAATAAATTTGTCAGTAGATAATGTTAATGAAAATGTAAAGATAGAAGTCACCAGAAATAACTTAGGTGTAATAAGAATATGTATGGTGCAAAGAGAGTGAAAATAAGGCTAGTTTTGATGACTTTTATGTAAGAATGTTAATGTTACATTCTCAAATTGGGGGACTGTATGATTTGGAAAAGGTAGGCAAGTGAGGTTTAACTTAGAAGTGATGCCTAGTTAACTACATGTGCAATGCCATCTCTGAATGTGATTTCCCCTGTTTAAACATGCATTGTATAGGAATGCTACTGCAGGTCTTCATGAATTGAATTATTGCAGTTTTGCATTAATGTGCAGCAACCCGGATTGTATTGTTTTATTCATTTTGGGTAATATGGTTTTATGTACTGATTTGATGTGTCCCTCATTTGCTTTGTTTCCATGCAGGCCAAGTTACAGAATACTACAAAATTGAAAAAAATCCTCCAAGAATCAAAGGAATCTATGGTAGAATCTGATATAAGAGCTAGAATGCAGCCACTGAAAGACCAGCTGACAAATACAATTGACCATCTTCAATCTGTTTTCGAGACTTGTGTTTTCATTGCAATCTGTCGAGGCTATTGGGACTGCATGGGACAGGTAAGCATCATGAGAATGGATCAATTTACAGATTATGGTTCAAATGGAGTTGATTTTTATGAACTTATGGTCTTCCTTTTCCTGTCACAGGATGTTCTTAATTTCTTGGAGAACAGGAAAGAAAATAGGTCCTGGTACAAAGGATCACGAGTAGCAGTGTCTGTAAGTATTGCCTGTGCAACTTATCTAGTTCAACTTTTTTTTTTTTTTTTTTTGAAGAAACTAGTTGAAGTTATTTTTCGTTTGTAATTAGATAATTATTTCACTCAGGACTTTTTTTTCTATCATTATGGCTTTTTTTCCCCCTATTGATGATCTTATGTTGAACTTCAAAACCTTCAAACGGTGGTCTCTGAAATGATAGTTCTTGACATGCCCAGTAGTAATTATTGAAATTATGACCTTGTGGCCATTTACAGGTACTGGATGATACGTTCGCATCACAGATGCAGCAGCTACTTGGGAATGCGCTGCTACAAGAGAAAGATCTTGAGCCACCTAGATCAATCCTAGAAGTTCGATCAATGCTTTGCAAGGATACTCTCAATCACAAGGAGAACATCTACTACTATTAAAAATGGTTTTGTTCGTAGATAGAAGCGGTACGAGGGTATGTGATTAACATGGAAGGAGTTTGGTCTTTTGCAAATCATGGCCATCGGTAGCATGGATGAATACAAACTGCTGGTACATCCAATTTTGTCAAGGGAGCAAGCGACTCGGTTGCCCTTTGATTTCACATACCTGCCTCCTTCAAGAAGCTGCTTGTGCGCGTGTTTTTTTTTTTTGTTGTAGAACACATTTTTGTAATCGCCATACGTATTATATAATGAGCACAGCTTTTAATGGTATTAGAAATGGAATGAAATGAAAATGTAAATTTTAAAATGTATATGTATATTTCATAGTATTTATTTTTAAAATAATTAAATAAAATTTCCCTTGCAACTGTTAGACTACATTTTGAATTTCGAAGTGAACCAAACAGGGTACAAAGCTTCCAACACGTGCCTTCGTAGTCTTTTTCGTGCATTGGCTTCCCATTACATTACACCGCAAAAATAGGACCATATAATCAATAGAAACAATCTTTTAAAAATGTCTTCCAACATTGATTGAAATTCAATTAAAGTAGGAATTAATTTTGTCAGTTGGAAACAAAGAATAAAGCTCCAAAATGTAAAGCCTGATTTAAAAAACTCAAGGGAGGTATGACTTGTACAACCTCCTGCAATCAAATACAATACATATAACTGACTTTGACCGCCAATGTGAAGCTTCTTTCAGTTGCTGGGCATCCAAGACATTGAGCCTCAAGGAAAAAAAATCTACCTTTCCATCACCCAATAAAATAATAAGTTTAATGCGTTCCCATGTGGAAGGCAACAATTCAAAGAGTGACAGATCATTGCTTCCTAAACCAACTTCTATACCCAATCATGCATGCTTCTAATCAAGGCAACACAATTGTCTAGAGGAGATGCAACTTACAAACTAGATTCCAAGTTAATCCTTACAATGAAATTTTGCCAATGAATTTCAATTTCACCCAGAAATACTTGAAATAAGAAGAATATTTACAATGACAAATCATGTCTGCATGCCATGATATGAAAGAATAGAATACAACGCGAGAAACACCCAGCCACATTAGCAGCACAAGCACACACCCAGCCACATTAGCAGCACAAGCACAACTACAATAGTGAATCCCAATACCAGAGCATTCTCCAAGTAACAACAGGCACATCAGAGAAGCTTTGATATAACATGACATGAAGTCCAGAATGCTTTAGAGGCAGCCCTAAGAATTACTGGATTTTGGTATATCCTATTAGGCAAAAAAAGAAAAAGGAAAATGGAGATCAGTAAATGTTTTACACCTAAGAATCATCATATGCTTTGAATAGAATAACAGAAAGGAAAATGTAGAAATGCTACTGAAAGTTTTACTGAAACATGCACCAGATAATGGCACAACTATAAATACTGCATACAAGATAAACTGTATTAAATGAGATGCAACTCAAATAGCCTACCCAATGGCAGTTGCCCCCCAGGATGCTACATTATAGACGACTTTGCTTCCATCCCATGCCTTCCGAAGCTTACCTTTCTTCTTTTTTACAGAGAATGTTTTGCTAAGGGCTAAAAGAAAATTAACATATCATGTCAGAGCACTTCCAACCAAATTGGTGATGATGGAGCTTGTTTTCACAAAAAGCAATGGAACATAAAAGGACTGGAGATTAATTAGAAAAGCTTTTGTTTAAACTGACCTTCCTGGAGTCGATTAGGGGACAAGTCCTGGGGGAAAAAAGAGTACCCAAGTAACAGTATTAGATGATTCATATACAGAATATCACTATCCAGATTCTATTCACTAGCATAATGGTTCATATTACTAAATCAGAATTCAAATATCAGTAGTGCCCAAATGATTACTTGTACTAAATGTATCATGAAAAAAAAAATAATAAACATATAAATCCTCAATATAGTATCAACTAAGATAACAGTTGTCAATCTAAAAGTCACATGTCTATACGGATCACAAGAAAATGCTTTGGGGGGACAGGAATAGATAGAGCACCTGACATAGTCTAACCTCAGGAGGAACTCTGATTGTACATCCATGTTTGTCAGCATTAAAAGGTGCCATGGTTGATACAAAAAACACTATTTTCAGAACTTAAAATAAGGAAAAAGTTTAGAAAAATTCCATGTAGTTTAAAGCTTTGATAATAAGGACAAAATTTTTTCATCAGTTAATACCATGACATTCAATCCATTGTCACTTAAGTGCCACATTTCATTGATAATGATATCATTAGAATCTTACTTACATGTGGAGTCGATGAGTTATAAAATAATAATGATTAGCATAATTTAGTACTCTACTAACAGGATAAAATGTAAGAAAGAGAAAAAAAAAAAAAAAACTTTCCATACCTTTGTCTGTTTAAGAGACAGCAAGTAGGCAGCCATGAAGCATGCAATGCCCTCAACTATGTCTTCTCGCCGAACAAGAACATAATCTTCTTGATCAGAATCAACATTTTCATCTTCCCATAGATCATTTTCACTGACCATGTCCCAAGAACTACCTTCTTCTCCTACCATATAATAACTCTGTTAGCAACAGTCCATTCTAGGTCCAAACAACAAATTCTTTAAAGTTTCACTTCAAGACGTGAATGAAAAGCCCAAGCAGCAAACAATATATCAAGTAACAAGTAAAAAATAAACATCTGCATATGAAGTACAACAGTTGCCATCTTCAGGTTCATACCAGAAATATTTTGTGGAACCGACACGTGAGCACACTCTAGCTTTTCAAGGAAGTCAGGGCATTCAACTCTAGATTTGAGAAGGTCGCACAACTGTATAAACGGAAAAAGACATTCAAAAATATCTAAATTAAAATAAGGAAACTTTTATCTGATAAGAAATCATGTTTTCCCTCACTAAACTTGCATCAACTACCATGAATCACAATCATTGTAGGTGAAGTCCTTGGTATGAAAAGGATATTCTGCAATGTTTCATCGTATTCTATTAAGCACCCCTAATGTTGAGGACTTTCTACTTTTCAATTAAAAGCAAGAATTGCATTATTAACCTTTTGGCCAGCTATTATCCCAACAAAATCACATGAGCTCATGAAATCACAGTTCTAAACTATATAGTCTAGTAACTGTAAAAAGCTGCTAACCGAATTCCTCTCCTTACGATGCATGAACTAAGAATTGAGTACGTCAACACAGAAATATAGATTTAACCTTATGAGTTGGAATCTCCTGAATCTCAAACCTACAATTTTTAGTACATTCAATCACCAAAAGCAAATGACTACAGCATATCCAGAATTCATTATACGTTCAGTTACACGAGCATAACAGAAACAATAAAACAAATTTAAAAAATTCATACATAACAAAGACTCCCTTTTTTCCTTATAAACATCTTAGTATCCTAAATAAGATCATAGCTTCATTTAAAAAAAAAATAAAACAACAACAACAACAACGCTAAGGTTTCATGTTCAGTTGCTTCATCAAATACTCAAAATTCTAATATCAAGCTCAACTTAACTTGTATCATGCAAGAACCCAAGCTTAGCCAAACTATTTCTCCACATAAAACGCAAATATTTACAAAATCATCAAAAACATTAAACTATAACTTGATTTTCACTAAGCAAAGTTTTCTCATAATCTAAGAGCTAAAAAACAGATGAATGAAATTTAAGACTCGAAAGTTTGTTCCCTAAGCTACAATTGAACATAACCGGACTTAGAAATAGTTAAAACCATACCTCATAGGCTTCCCGATCACAAGGCGACGCCACTGAACACTCTCGGCGGGGCTCGTCATCGTCGTCGTCCTCAACAGCCGGCTTACCGCCGCCGTTATCATTATCGTCATCCTCTTCGTCAACAACATCAGTGTTGTTACTGAGCAATTCGAGAGATCTCTGGCACTTCTCGAGCACGGCCTTCAAGGTCTTCCTCTTGACGCGAACAGGATCCTTATCTTCTTCTGCTTTATTCTTGCTGGCCCCCAAATCGACTAGATTGGAAGAGCTGGAGAACTCGATTTCCATGGGTTGTATTTTTGTGTTAATCTGTTTGGTTTGGGGTTTTCTTTCTCAAAACCCTAGAAATTAAATTCCTGGTCCATAACTTTTAGTTTTGAGGAATCCTATAAATCATGAGGTAGCAGAGGAATAATTATTGGGATTCAACATATGCTATTTTCTTTCGTTGTATTTAATATTGATTGGGGGTGCAGCGGAGGAACGATGCCGACGAGATGACTCTACTTCTCAACCTTTTTAGCAGCCGTGCCCGCATAAAATTGGCTTTCTGAGTTGCATATTATTAGGTAAGGTTAGGTCTCCTCTTGGCTCCGTGGATTAGCGTTTGCGCACAGTTGCACGGAAATGTTATCTTTTCTTCTTTTTCTTGTTTTTGTTTTTATTTTTTAAAATTAATTATTTAAAAAATAATAATCTCATGATATTATTATTATTATTATTATTATTATTATTATAGAAAAAAATTAAACAAACTCTTTAAAACTTGCTGCCCGGCTAGTCTCACAAATGGCTATTTTTTCGACTTCATTCTATATCGTATTGTGTGAGATGAAGACAGAGGAAAGTTTATCTATTTTGAATTTTCATAATTCATCTTAATAATAATATATTATTATTTTTTATTAAAAATAATTTATATTTAAATATTATGATTTTAATAAAATATATATTATTAAGATTATATTTGAAACACATGTTTTTAATTTATAATTTATAGTTTTAATAAATAAATTTATATTATATAATAATAAATTAAAATTACAAAAAAAATGTATTGGAAAAGTCACCTCAGTACCCAGTGGAAAAGTTTACATCCCAAACCTCAATTTTTTGCAGGAATGAAAATGAGAGGAGCGACTCACTCCGACCTGTATCGCTTTATCCCTAATTTGGACTGTTTGAGTTTGGGTCATATACATAGCTAGTGCTAGCAGCTAAACAATGCGCCACATTTGCCAAAGGTGGTAAATGGTAATGCACCGCGCCAGATCTGGGCCACTTTTTTTTTTGACCTTTGGCCCAATAGCTCAAGTTGAGATGAGGCTACAGCTGCTCAGCCTTATAAGCCACGCTTGCTAAGACGCAGGATTTCCATTGCCTTTATGTTCACGACGGATTTCGGACAAAACTTGATCGGCTCAAACGAGAAGCTCGAAAAGCTTATTCAAGCTCCGAATTTGACCGGGTACGGGCTATCTTCGCCTTGCCAATGGCAACGTGACAACAACTGAATTAAAAGGGTCTTTAAATTAATTTATAAAAGTAAATTTATAAAATATGTATTTATAAATTAATTTAAATTTCTAAATATTTAAAATTTTAATTAATTATATACTTAATTAAAATATTTATAAGTAGTTGATAATTAATTAATATATTTAATAAAAAATTAATTTATAAATATATTTATTATTAAAATATTTATATTTTTAGTTAAAATGTTTATATATTTGATTAGTTTTAATTAAAGTATTTAATAAGTAATTAATATGTTTAATAAAAAATAGTTTATAAATATATTTATTATTAAAATTATTAAAAAATATATATTAAATAGATATGTATTAAAATTTTAAAATTTAAAAGAGGATAATATTGTAACATAATTAATTAAATTAATTTATAAATATTAAAATAAAAAATTAATTTACGACAACTTTTTTTTATTCATAAACTCATATTATAAGTAAAAAAATATTGTAAACAAATAAGTATCTTTATTTTTAGAGTTTATAAATTAATTTGACTAATTTATAAGTTAAAATCAATATCTTTTAATCTCTTTCCTCTACCTCATCCTATCATTGTCTCGATTTTCATATTAATATAAAAATGTATTCATATGTTGTCATTTTAAATTATATAAATATAAAAAAATTATTTTATTTTAAAAATATATTATTTATTATTTAATTTTATTATTCTTCTTAATTTTATAATAAAAATTATTTTTTTATTATATAGTACATTATCTTTTAGTATACTAAATATATTTTATATTTTATCATATTAAGGAGAGACAAAAATGATAAAAGTCAATCTCACCTCATGGTGTATTTTATGATTACTTGGTTCTCTACAAAGTATAGTTATTTTATTACAAAAAATAAAATAATTTAATATAAATTTACAACCCATTTAATAAGATTTCCATAAAATAATTATTTTTTCTATAAAATACTTAGTCAACTTTATTAACCTAATGAAAGAAAATAAAGTTTTTTGCATCTAAAAATAATATTTTTAAAAAATCTAATAAATAATATTTAATAAATCCTAAAACTTTTTTTTTTAATTTTTTAATAAGATTTATCATATATTTTTTTTAAAATATTATTTATATTTTTTATTTGATAAAACTTTATTTTTTTAAGCTAATAAATTTTTATTAATTAAATACTTCATGAGAAAAATAATAATTTTTATAAAAATCCCATGAATATTTTTTTTATAAAGTGATTATATTTTATGTGAAATCAAATCTATTTATATACAGATAAAATAGAAAGATATCCACAAAAAATTTATATGTAAAATTTTATTTTGTGATATTATCACGTTATATTTTTTATTACATTAGCATGTGACTCTCTCTATTAAATTATCTCTATTTTAATTAATTAATCATTTAATGACTTTAAATTATAATTAAATTATTAATTTTAAATATATATATATAAATTATAAATAATTTAATACTTATTCTTTAAATACTATAATTAGTAGTTATAATATATTAACATATGTTAATTATATATATTTATATATTTATATTTATTATATGTAATTATATATATTATATATATATATATAGAGGTAAATTTTAATTATTTTAAAAAAATAAAAATAATAAAATAAAATATAAAATAATTAATAAAAATTTAAAATATTTATTAATTTTATATATTAAAATTAAAAATATATATAAATCAAAATTATTAATAATTAAGTACTAAAGTAATTCTCTTAGCAATCAGCACTGTATTGATGTATTGACAGTTGACAGCGGCAGCTTTTGTAGAAAAAAAATCCATGTGCGAGTCACGTGGACCTCACACTTGAGAAAGGGAAATTTCTGAATTCAGGAATACGCGTCCTGTGCTTGAATTTGAACTGCTGCCCACAGACGCGAGTGCTTCAATCCCATGTTCTCTGTCTGACTTCTAATGCTGCATCCGTTGCGTCCATAGTTATCTGCTATGCCACTACAATGCTGTAGATTTTACACATAGGTCAGGTTTCAATCTATTGTTTTTGGTTTACCAAAATTTAACTTAGAACAATTTTTATTTTGTAATTAATTTCAGTAAACTTATTAATTAATTATTTTTTAGGCTCGATAATTTATATATAAAAAATATTGTTTATAAAAATATTTTATTATAATATTAAATTAATAATATATATATTTATATTATACATATATAAATATTTTTATTTTTTAATAAAAATATTAAAATTTAAAAAGTAAAAATTTTTATATGAAAAGAAAAATATATATTTTTAATTTCTTATTTTTATTTTAATTAAAATTTATTTTTTAAGTTAATTATGAAAAATATAATAAATAATTTTAAAATATATTTTAAAATAATCTAAATAAAAAATTATGAATCTAGGCCACGTTTAAATTTGGTTTACAAACAGGATTAATGTTGAAACAACGGACAGCAGCTGTGCCGTCTATTCGAAACAGACGTGTTGACAATTGACACATAGGACATGATTGTGAGCAGGAAGCAGCCGATTGCAATGAGGTACAAGGAGAACGACATATGAAAAGGAAGGAGAGAGTTCCAACCAGATGGACAGTGACACGAGTGGAAATTACATAAAAGTGCCTCAATGCCCCATCATTATCCATATTTCCCTCCAACACGTTCGCCCTGAAATATCATATGCTAATTACATTAATATTTAAATGAAAAATTATTGCACACTTTTTTTTTAATATAATTAATTATTTAATTTATTTATTTTTAAAAATATATTATTTAAATTCTATTTATTTTATAAAAAATAAGTTATATCATTTTAATAAAAATATTTTCTATCATTTAGTTATTATGTTAAATTAATGATATATATTTAGATAATGTATATATAAATATTTTAATATTTTAATAAGGTTATCAGATTTAAATATTAGAGAATAACTTTCTCTTAAGAGAAAGTCATTTCTTAAAAGATATTTAATTTTTATTTTAATTATAAAAATATTTTTTATTAAATTATTTTTTTAAAATTGCAAATGTTAAAAATATATAAAAATATTTTTATATTTTTTATGAAATAAATGAAGCCTTAGTATGTTAAACTATTAAGTAATTTTTTCAATTTTTTACATTATTCAACTAAATTTTGTGTCAATCATACTATTATTTAGTCTTTTTATTTCAATAAAATTAATTAGTTATTCTTTATATTTTAAAAAAAATACTACTATTTAGTTCTTTTATATTAGTTAAACTAATTAATTGATCTTAATATTTTGAAAAATATATTTCTAGATAAAAAAATTATAATTTTTTATATGTAAAATTAAATTTGAATATGTATATTTTTTAAATTATTCAAACATTTTCATTTTAATCTTTGGGCTTTACTTGTGTGTTGTCTGTTGGGAAACAATGTTTGATCAAATATTGGTTGATTTAGATTTCCAAGTTAATCCAGAAAAAATTGATTTTCAATAGAAAAAAACATAAAAATGATGGTTGGAAAATTAAATGAAATTATACTTGAACAATTTAAAATATTGTAAATCAGGTTTAGTAAAATTTGAAAAAAATTATACTAATTTAAAATTTTGTATATCAGATTTAGTATTTACATTAAAAAAATTTTATTTTTTATTTAGAAAATTTTTTAAAATATTATATTTTTAGAATGTATGAACCAATTAATTACTTTAATTAAAATAAAAAAATTAAATAATAATATTTTTTAAAATATAAAAATTAATTAATTAATTAATAATTAATATAAAAAAAATTAAATAATAGTTTGGCCTATTAAAATACAGTATTTTTCAAAATGCTGAATTAAATAGTTAACTTCGGTACAATAATTTTTCTTATTTAAAATTATTATATGTTAATTAAATATATAAATCAAATTATGCCCTCCAATTTAACTAAGAATGCGGATGACGTGTACAGGTGGTAGCCCCGGCCAATTTGGGCAGGCTTTTTGCTTGACCACCGGGTTTCCATTGGAGGAAAATCATTTCTTTCTGATTCTGTAGAAAAAAAAAAAAAAGCCGCACCACCCCCCACACCACCACAGAAAATTTCTTGCAAAACTCTTTCTTCTCTTCTCTCCTCTTTCTATCTTTACGCTTCCTTCTCCTTCTCTTCTATACTTTTCTCTCTGTCTAAACCAGGTACATTGTTCTCAATTCAACTATTTTTAAATCTTCATTTTTTCGTTCCCATGAAATTGAGCTTCAGCGTGATCAATGTGGCCATGGTGGTGCCAGTGCAGGTTCAGAGTTTATTCGGTTAAACTGATCGTCCATTGAGATGTGATTTGTGGATCAAGCGATGACTACCAACAAGAACGCCAACACAGAACCGTCTCTGGTATAATGTGATGCAAAATGATGCCAATTAAATGATATAATCAGTTTTTTTGATGGCTTGGCTGTTATTCTTCAAATTAAATTTCAATGCAACCGTGATTGTATGTGATTTTTTTTTTTGTGATTGATTTTATGCCTGTGGTTTTATTTTGTGTAGGGAGATGGCGGTGCTGCTCAACCTCCTGCTGGACCTCCGCCGCAGGGACAGTCTGAAGATGTTCGTTCCCGGGCTGGGAATTCGGTGATTTCCTTTTTTTTGTTATAAAAAAAAAAATCGATAAGATCCTCATGATCATTGTCATTATCGTTAGGACATTGTCACAATTATTGGTCAGGTTTTTTGTCGTTTGGCATATAATTTTTTTTTCCGCTTTCTCTAAACTAATAATTGAGATGGATCATGCACGGACATTATAATTAATCTTTTTTTAATATATGAAACCACAATTTGATTATAATTGCCGCAATCAAGCTCACCAGTGTCTAAGTAGTGATAATTTATAATTAAATATATGCTTGCGAGTTTATCACTTGATGGTTTCCATTGGTTATTTTTGATGGTGTCCATTGGTTATTTTTAATTTTGATCTACAATCTCTTGTTTTGAAGCTCCTGGTCTTTTTGCAGTCTAATGTATATGATATTTGTTGCAGGTTTTTAAGAGTGGGCCTCTTTTTATATCATCTAAAGGTGTGTTTCAATTCTTGTGTTTTTGTATTTTCTTAGTTCTTACACTTAATGATAAATAGCAAGACACTGTTTGCAAACATGTTAAATGAGCATGTATCAAGTCTTCTAAAAATGGCACAATTCTCGATACTTCCAGAACCAACATATATTTGTTGTTATATATATATATCCTGCTATGTAATTCCATTGGCATAGAAAGAAATTATGGAAAAAGAAAGAAGGTAGAGTTAGAACTTGCTGTTATTTAAACTCGATTTTTGTGTGAATTTTGACAAGATCTTACATTTATGTATTAAGGGTGTCCCTAGTTGAGAAGGCTCTCCATCTGCTTTTCTACAGAGAGGCTGTTTAATGAGTCAAAACTCTTGACTTTAAAATTTAAATTAAACTTTTTTTCTTTTTCTTTTTTTTTTCAAAAGAAGGGGCTAGTTCTTATAGTTCAGTGTAGTATATTAATCAAATTTAACTAAAGTTTAGGTATCTCTATGGGAAATATGGAGTGTGGTTTTCTTGCAATTTACAGAAATTCATATACTTCCTATGGCCTTTCCTGTCTTTTTGATGCTGACTATAGACATCTATGCTGGATGTATTTGTTTGTTCGGATAAAATATGCTCTTGATATTTCAGTTTTAGTGGCTTATCTGAGTTATGTACAACAATCTATGCACACTATTTGAGTTTTGTTGGTATCAATGGTGCCTGTGTATATTATATTGTGAACATTTAAGATGTATCTGTCATTACCTTTATGAGGATCATGGCCTACTCTGAACTCTGAAGTTGTATTCTCTAAACATTTTATGTAGGAATTGGCTGGACATCCTGGAAGAAGCGTTGGTTTATTCTTACGCGAACTTCACTGGTTTTCTTCAGAAGTGATCCAGTAAGTAATTTGCATACAGCAATTATGGGATCTTATTAATTTCCACACATGCATGTCCTATGGATAACAGCATATATTATTGTAATCATGGAAATTTTTTCCCATCCCCCTCTTTCAGCATTCTGGTTTTGTTTTTAGAGTTTTATAAGGTTGACCTACTATATTTGAACTTTCCAGAGTGCTGCTACTCAAAAAGGGAGTGAAGTGAACTTGACTCTTGGTGGTATTGACCTCAACAATTCAGGCAGGTCAGCTTGCTTTTTCAAATTAGTTAATTTCTGTTTTGCTTGTCATAGTGTTTACACAACAGAATTGAGTCTAGTTTACATACTTCATAGTATTTTCTTTGGATGATTTCTAGTGTGGTCGTGAAATCAGACAAAAAACTATTGACTGTTCTCTTTCCTGATGGTCGTGATGGGAGAGCTTTCACTCTTAAGGTGGCTTCTATTTCTTTATTTGTGTCTCTTTTGAGATTGCTTTTGCTGTATTATTGTTCACACAACCAAACAAATAAGCTATGTCGAGTTTTGCATTAAATTCAAATCGTGTCAAAGTCAAGGAAGTCTGAACTCAGTAGTTTCAACTCTGTACTTCATTATATTCCCTTTATGAACTGCTGCTTTGGTGGGAATGACTAGTGAAATCGACTTTGCTTTCAATGCTATGAATAACATTTTAATCAAAGGGGCTTGTGAGGGAAAAGAATTGATGTTAGTTTTGATTGGTCAAAATTTACTGAAGAAATCATCAATCAAGCAAATGTGGTAATGTTAAATTAAAGGCATAAATGAAAATTGGAAGCTTTTTTCCCCACAATTTATTATTGCCTTGCTGAAATTGTGTTATCTACTGTTGATATATGGTGTTTTTGTTTGTCTTGCAGGCTGAAACTTTAGAAGATTTATATGAGTGGAAGACTGCTCTTGAGAATGCTCTGGCACAAGCACCAACTGCTGCTCTTGTGATTGGGCAAAATGGTATCTTCAAGAATGATCAGAATGATGGAACTGATTGTTCTATAGACCATTGTGCAGTAACATGTATGTTGGTTTTTCATTCGTGTTTTGTGATTACCACTTGCCACTGTATATTTTTGTATTTGAGATTCTTGCATGGCTTAAATTTTTTACATAGATGTACTGAGACCTAAGACAATCAGTGCTAATTATTTCAAAAGACCAGATGTTTTACTAGATCAATTTTTAATGCAAAACAAGGAACGACCTTATGCCAATTTTATTAGTATTTTACTTCTTGTGTTCTCCCATGACCATTATATCTTTCTTCAAAATTTTCTTTTCATTTTATTATGATAATTTGTGTCCATCACAGCTGAATTATTGGGCATGCAAAGTTCTTTTAAATTATTAGTTGTAGCATGAGTTCTTTTGTGAAGTTTTGAACTGGGAAACCTTTGTTCTCTTCCATTTTTTGCTTAATTGGGATACTGACACTTTATTTTTCCCCTTGTAGTGAAGGATAAAGTGCCCGTGAAAGCTTTGGTCATTGGCAGACCAGTTTTACTTGCTCTAGAAGATGTTGATGGTTCTCCGTCTTTCCTAGAAAAAGCTCTTAGATTTATCGAAGAGCATGGTAAGTTTTTCTATTCCATGCTTGTTTGTGATACTATTTAGTAGTATTTTAAGATGTGTTTCTAGGACTGAATTACATTCTTGCATATTTCCCCCGCTGAATATGGCTGGATACCTTTTCTTCTTGTGCTTGAGAATGCATGCGTTACCTGAAACAACATAATTGGCAAGTGCTCTGCCCCAAGGTTATGATCCCTTTTTTTTTCGTTTTTTTCCCTTTTATAACATGCAAATGGATGAGACTTTTTTTGAGCAATTTTAGTACTATAGCAAATCCCCCAGCCCAGGTATGTACTTCCTTTTGCCAGCTGATATGGTTTGGGTCCCTAACTCGTCTCTGTGTAGAGTCTATGGGTTGTTTTCTTGTAAAAGAAAAAGTCTCTGGAAGTATTTTTTTTCTCGGTTATCAACTTTCAAGCTGCCTCAGAAATCATGCATGTAATTTGGTAGCTGTGGGTTGAGTTAAAATTGCTTTCTTGACTATTATAGTTTTGAATTCCTTTGAAGAAAATAATAACTTCTTTGTTTTCATATTCATTTTTAGTTTTGATATAAACAAAGAAGGATCTTATAAAGGATCCTGTAATTTCCATTTTCCAAATTCTCTTCAGATTTATTTTACCTTTCAAAGTTTCTTAAGATAAAGCTTTCACGTTGAGGTATTTTCTTCATCTACCAAGATCTCTAGTGAGTCAGGAAACCTCTTCTGCCAATATGGACAGATTTGTTTCTTTTCCCAGTTGTTTGAACCTGATCAATTGAAAAGTAATAAACAGGAGTAAAGGTGGAAGGAATCTTACGGCAAGCTGCAGCTGTTGATGATGTTGAGCATCGAATTCGGGAATATGAACAAGGTTTTTACCAAATTTATTTTGTAATACTTTCTTGTTTGTTTTTAAAAGGCAATTGATGCATGTGGGCAGTAATTTTTCACATTCACATTTTAGACCAATTTAAAGTTTAATGTTCAGATACTGTTTTCTTTGAATTAAAATTTAACAGTAGGTTGCATAATGTTCAGATAGTAATTAATTAGCAAGGCTCTCTGTGTTTATGGAGTAGTATTGCTAGTTACAGAAGGCAGTTGCATGGCTCACATTGGAAATATTTTTAGTTCTGAGTTACCCTTTTATATTTTAAAGGTTTGGGTCATGCTTTATGATTTAGGAAAATCAGAGTTCTCTCCAGAGGAAGATGCACATGTAATTGCTGATTGTGTCAAGGTATTTCCTTTTTTCAGTCACAATGAATCCAGTCTACAGCATTTTATTAAACCATTACTTTCTTATTCAATTTTCTTGCAATCTTCCAGTTTTTCCTCCGTGAGTTGCCATCCTCTCCTGTCCCTGCATCTTGCTGCAATGCACTGCTAGAAGCATTTCGTAAGTCTGTTGTTGAAGTGTGCATTTTATTATCATTGTCTGATATTATGTTGCTTTATCTATTAGCCATGCATGTTATACTTCAATGCAAATTGGAAGTATCACAAGTGCCATTTTAAATCGACAATGTTTATCTTTTTCCTTTTTTCATAGAAATCTTATTGAGTCACAATCCTTAGTTTGAACTCCGCAGTTTTTGGTCTCCAAACATATAGTTCCTCTTACCATTATTTCAATCAGATTTTCAAGATTGGGCAGCATTGTAGTTCTGTTTGTCAGTCAAATTAAATTGAATGTAAGATGATGTTTTTGGTTTTGTGACATAAGAAACTATGTTGAACTATGTAAAGCTCTATTTCCTCTTCTTGAATTATTGTGCCTTTCACATGTAATAATTTCTGTGCATTCAGTTATGTTGTGGTGGGTAAGTGGAACACAAGTTTGTGTAAGTGTTATGCCTGGAAAATCACAATATCTATCCCAGTTCTGTTCTAACTGAATGCTTTTTCATTACCTGCATAGTTGCCTTAATATCCACATATTGATTGTGTTTGTTATACTGGCATAGTTATTCAGTTTCCTTAATAAGTATTCTGTGATTGAATAGAGTATGCTTTTGCACCATTGGCCTTTTATTCTTGTTTTAAAGGAAATGGTTTGCCTGGATGGTATATTTGGCAATAATGGTGATAGCTCATAGTTTAAAGTCTGCCAGAGATTTGATTTGAAATCCATCTTGAGCAAATCGATCATCCTTGATGTTAAAAACAAAAGTTCTTGGATTTGTGACTAAGTTAAAGAATTGGGTCAAAGATTGAATCCTTTCCAATATTATTGTGTTGTTAAATTGGGGTAGTGAGGAACAACACAAGTTATTTGAAAGGAAGGTGATGGAAATTTATGATGATGTACCTTGAGCCTTTGTAATGTAGATGTTATACTGACATTCTTGCTGTGCTGAAGTGGTAAGCTTCTTAAAAAATTCATTGGAAATGAGTCAAGGAAATTTGGTTCTACATTTTATTCTTGTGACATTGTATTTGGCTGTTTTTAGTTGCTTACATATTTTTCAATTCCCCTTATCTCATTATTTGATGACTTTTATTACTATGGTTAGGAAAAGATCGTGGCAATCGAGTTAATGCCATGCGAGTAGCAATATTAGAAACCTTCCCTGAGCCAAATCGTCGCTTATTACAAAGGTAGTTAATGTCTCTTTTTTCTGTATTTATGTGTGTAACATTTCTTCTTGCTTGCAATATCTCTAGTGCACTTGCATTCTTGCACCCAAAGGTTGTCTGTTGTCCCACATTGGTCTGGAATGAGGTGTTTAAGCTATATATAAAACTTGGCCAAACTTTCTCCCCTTGAGCTAGCTTTTGAGTTGGAGTTGAGCCTAGTCTATTTTCTCTACATGGTATCGGAACCTATCTTGCTTCAATGTTGGGCCACCCGCAGATGTGTTTACTTGCAAACTTCAAGTTTCAGATATTCATGCCCAGGCATGAAGGGGGTGTGTTGTCCCACATTGGTTTGGATGAGGTGTTTGAGCTATATACATGACTTGGGCAAACCTTCTCCCCTTAAGCTAGCTTTTGAGGTAGAGTTAAGCCCAGTTCATTTTCTCTACATTTTCAAAGCTTTTGACCAAAAGGATACTAAACTTTAAGATATATGTGTGTGCCTCAAGTCTATGCACATGAAATGGAAGGCAAGATTTGGAAGGGGATGTTTTCTAAGTATGTCAGTTAGCTTTTTTTTTTGTAATTATAATTTTAGAATAGACATAATTTTAGTCATTTGGACTATAAATTTGGATCACATAAACTGTCTCATTCATGTTTGAGATTAGGAATGAATATAAAATTGTGTTAGATTTACCTAATATTTTTTTCCATGAATGATTTCCTTTTCCTATGTCAACATTGATCTCTGCTCAGCCTATGGTGTTTTTTTTTTTTTGTGCGTTCAGAATTTTACTGATGATGCAAACTGTGGCTTCCCACAAAGCTGTGAATCGAATGAGCACTTCAGCTGTTGCTGCTTGTATGGCACCTTTACTTCTTCGTCCCCTTTTAGCTGGCGAGTGTGAAATTGGAAATGATTTTGATATGGGAGGTGATGGTTCCATTCAACTTCTGCAAGCAGCTGCTGCAGCTAACCATGCTCAAGCCATTGTTATAACATTATTGGAGGAGTATGATAAGATATTCAGTGTAAGCTGTAATTCTCTATTTTTATTTTGAATCACTTCTGATATAATTCTATTATCATGTAAAGCATGCTGATGTCAAAATTTGGAAGCTTTTCCTCTCTACTCAGGGTGTTAACTAGGATTACAAAGATCTAGGCATTAACTATGTTTGAATAACTTTTGGAATACTTTGGGGTCTAAAATGAATATGGAGAGACAAGCAGCCATTAGGAGGAGATGGTGAGTTAGGCTCAATAGATTTTTCATTCTTCTCTTTGTATTAATATCATGTAAAGTCAATAACAGTTCTGAAGTCCATTTAGAGATGGAAACTGGTGTTCTTATTGTTGGGATTATAAATCTCACATCGGAAAAGTATAAACATAAAAAGGTAAATACAAGTGGTTATATTGCAACATTGACTTGACTAGTCATTTTGATGTGTAAAGCAATCTAATCATTTATATAAGCCCGAATTAAAATGAATAAAAGTGTAATTTATCCAACACTCTCTCAAATTTAACATGGTATCGGAGCCCGGACTGGATTATGGGTTTCAGCTGCCCATAAGGCTGTATAATTGTGCCTGTATTGGGTTAAAAATATAAACTAATTGTCAAGTGACAACAAGCAAATGAAAATGTAATCCTTTGAGGTTCATTCCAATTCTCTCCCTTTTCTTCTTTCTTTTTAAAAACTCAATATGGTATCAGAACCCGGACTGGGTTGTGGGTTTCAGCCGCCCATAAGGTTGTATAATTAGGCCCGTATTAGGTTAAAAATATAAACTAATTGTCAAGTGACAACCATGTGGTTGCACTTGTGGGGGGGAGTGTTGGGATTATAAATCCCACATCGGAAAAGTATAAATATAAAAAGGTAAATATAAGTGGTTAGATTGCAACATTGACTTGGCTAGTCATTTTGATGTGTAAAGCAATCTAATCACTTATATAAGCTCGAATTAAAATGAATAAAAGTGTAATTTATCCAACACTCTCTCAAATTTAACACTTATCTTTTTAACTAATGTTTTTCAGTTTAGCAGCAATTACCCTTGAATTTTATCCTGACTTGAGGAGAAAAAAACACTAGTATAAACACTTGAAATGATATGGCGACTTTATAGTGCAATAGAATGTGAGGTACAGGCCATTATTGGTGTGCTACAAGTAATTATGACTATATGATAAGATAAATATTTAAATGTCAAAGTTGAAGAATTTGACAATGCTTTCTTTATATTATAGTGTTTATTTCATCTACAAGGTTTTCCTTTATGCTTCTTATGAGTTCATGTAACTTCTTCAGGAAGGCGTCATGTCCCCTGGATTATACTCCGACTCAGAAGAGTGTGAAAGTGAGGATGAGGAGGTAACAGATGATGATGAATCCTATGAAGATGATGAACAGGACGATGTATCACAAGAGTCTGATGCATATTCAGAAGATGATATTGACAATGTATCAACCGGAACTGAGAGTGGTGAATCTGGGGACAATGATATGTCTGAGAATAAGGTCTGTAGGCTTTACTTTCTAGCATAAGTATCTTCATTGTTTATACAATATACACATGAAAATGTGGTTTCTCTAAGCGTTTTGGATTATTAAGACAGCAAAAATGCAGAATACTTACCCTAGCTGCTTCTAAGATGCAGGGTGATGATCATAGCTCTGGTTCTGACTCCCCTCATGTAGATAATGATTGTAGAGTTGAAGAAGAGTTGTCAAATTCAGTTCAAACTTCAGTACCTTCACATCATGATGTAGAAAGGAGTGAGAATATTCTGGGCCAAAATAACAATAATTTGCCAAAACAAAGCATTGAGTCAGGCAAATTGGCAGGAGGATTTCCTGGAGAAACAATTTTGGAAAAAATACAAACGGGTTATCCATCTGCTTTCATTCAAAAATCTGTGAGCATGTCCAATGGAGAGGAGCATAAGTCTTCAACCATTTTGGACCAAATCTCTGTGAGTATATCTATGTCTATAATGTGGTTTGGTGTTTCATTAATGGTCATTTTCTCATTATCAGGAGTTTATAGTACAATGTGATAGCTATTTGTGATCTGAGATTCCTTTTCCCCTCTTTCCTTTCGGACATGAGTTCAGGCAAGGAAGAACCTATCTATGGAATCCATTGATTATGATTTTGATGATGAGTAAGTTTTGCTAATTTCATTTGCACAGTACATTTTTTAATGATCTTATGGGCTTATGTTATGTTGGTGTAGTCATTTTTGCATCCTTCTACCACAAAAATTAAGTAGATGAGCTTTAATTTGTTCAGTTTTTTCATTGAAGGGTAAAAATGAAATGTGTTAAGACATAACTTTTGGTTGGTCTAACTAATGCTTTATGTGATTATGTAAGCATGCATTTGCTTATATGCATGCATGAGAGACAGACAGAGAAATGACCATTATAGAACAATTTTGCATCCTTAAATACCAAGAGGAAGATGTTATATTTTTGTGACATTCATTTTTCTGTTGTTTATCTTGATCATAAAAGAGAAAAAAATATTCCAAGATAAGGGATGATTGATGTACAGGCAAAACATTTTGGGATGTTATTTAGAATGGGACCAAGCCTAGTTTATCACCCCCTTTCCCTGGAGTATTGGTTGGAGTTCTTAACCAGTGCTGTTACTTTTTTTGTCGACTAGTTCTTATGGTAGTATCAGTGAAGATTTGGATAATTCTCCCCTTCTAAAATCCAATGTATCCTTCTCTTTTTGTGCTGACACTATCACCATTCAGTTCTTTTACTTAATTTTCAATATATTTGCAATTTCTTTCATAATTACTTATTGTAGTTAGGTACCCCTCATCTTTGTGGTGTCTAGCTTTGAGTGACTTGACTTTGGATGCTTACATTCCCAGTATCAACAGTTATGCATCTTCTTGTAGGATTTAATGATGCAGCAAATTTAAAACATACACTAAGTTTTTTTTTCTCTTGTTTTAGATTCTTTTTCCTTAAAAAATAGAAATTTTTAGGACTGGTATGACTTTTCTCTAAGTATCATGGACAGCTATTAGTTGGCTCAAAATCCTATTGCATCTAACTTCTTGACTTGAATGTAGAGTTGAAATCCAGAAGCTGGAGGCTACTAAAATTGACTTGCAAAATAGAATTTGTGATGAGGTGCATATTTCTAATGGTGCCTCTTTCTTGTAGTCAATATTGAAGGGTTTTAGGAGTTTTCACAATAATTCACTTTATTTTCCCTTGCAGGTTAAAGATAATGCAGTTTTGCAAGCCAACTTGGAAAAACGAAAGAAGGCATTGCATGAGCGCCGTCTAGCCCTTGAGCAAGATGTATGTTCTGTATGGGAGAATTCACTATCCTTTATGTTGTCGTGTTGGTTTCTCCCTTTTTCCCCATTTTGTCCCTTCCCTATTTCATATGGGTGAGGATGTTTTATTCACCTAGGCAAGCAGAGGTGCATGCTGAAATTTTCAGCTTTTCTTTTTTTCCCCTCTCCCTTTATTTGCCACGGTAGGAAATGTGGGAAGTGAAACAGATTCATTAGATCTACTTCTCATGATAGTGTTAGTGTGAAAGAACTAGGAAGTTACCTCACATGGAAGTAAGAATTTTTATTTAAGTGGGGCCATAAACATCAATGTATGATTTCCATTGCATGCTTTTCATTACTTAGTTTTTCCCTCCTTGAAAATGGCGGTGCAATGGCAAATCCATGTTTTATATTGTGCAAGAAATTAAGTAGAAGAGAAATTCTTTTACCTTTTCAGCATGGACTTGAATTGAAGTTGTATTGATTGAGTTTCAGTAAATAATAGAACCTATTTGTAGACCAAGGGATTTGCGAAAATAGAATCACGTCGTCGTTACTTGATTCCTGGAGACAGATATTGAATGTTGGCTATGATCTGTGTTATCATTGTTCCCTTACGTATTGTTTTTATCCAAGTTCTCATCAGATAAATTATGTGCACTTAGCTGAATATTCTTTTTAATTTTTTCAATAAAATGCTGGTGAGTAAGTGTAATTGTGATTGTAGATGTTAAATGAATGTACAGGTGGCAAGACTACAGGAAGAGCTGCAAAAGGAGAGGGATAAGAGGATGGTTCTGGAAGCAGGACTTAACAAATCTCAGGCACACCAATCTATTCCAGCTATAATTGATGAAAAAGTTAGTTTTACTCTGATAAATGCTAATTATAATGTCTTTTTTATAAAAAAAATGATAATTGTCTTCATCACGCACCAAATTGTCAATTTTGCAATTGTGCTACAGATGAAGGCGGACCTTGAGGAAATAAGTCAAGCAGAGGCTGATGTCTCCAATTTGAAGCAAAAGGTGGATGATCTCAGTGTGCAGCTAAATCAACAGATTGAGCAAAACTATGGCTACACACATGATTCAAGCAATCAGCCAATGCATACTTCAAATCATCAAGCAAAGCGGTATAGTATAGCTTTAAATAGATGATGTGTGATGGGGGGAGAGGGGAAGGATCTTGTTTTTCCTTTGGAAAAACAGAAAAGAACAAGAAGAAACTGCAATGGTGCATATGTGCTTTAACTTATTGTTGCTGTGTTTACTTACAGGAAAGATAAACAGAGAGATACTGAAGGTAATGCTACTTCAAATCTTGGTGGGTCTGCAAACAAGGTAAGCAATTTTGTAAGCTTGCATTTGCTTATATGCATCCATGAGAGAGAGACACAGAGAAGTGACCATTATAGAACAATTTTGAATCCTTAAAACTAGAAGATGTTATATTTGGCTGAAATTCATTTTTCTGTTGTTTTATCTTGGCATAAAAAGATAAGCCTTCAAGACTGACTTTCTTTCTTGCCTTAGCAGTTGGCATTTCTAATACCTCACTAAGAAGCTTTGGAAGAGTAATAGAACACAGATTAAGAGATGACACAACAAACTCTACAATCCTATTGGTTTTATGCTAGGAAGATCAACTACAAATAGAGAAGTCTTTTATGTGGTTTTTTATTGTTGTAGAGAATGCATATGGAAGTCTTGAAAGACATTTTATGGTGGGTTTTGGAATCGAAATGAGTACCCATTAGATACACAAAAGCTCTAAAGGATATGTATGAAAGTGTAATTACTATTATTTAGACAGTCAAGATTGATAAAGATTGTCATTTTACAGTTGGATTGCACAAAGAATTGGCCTTAATTTTCTTGTTGTTTTAGTCATGGATGAATTGACTAAGTACATTTAAGTGGGTCTGCAATGGTGCACAACATTTGCTGATAATAGGTCTTAATAGGCAAAACCCAATATTTGGTTAACACAAAACTAGAGAAAAGCATAATGCCTTCCTTAAGCTATTAGAGAATCCTAATTAATCTGAGCCTGACATTGTTTAAAAGGGTGTCCCCGGTATAAAACACTTCCTGCTCCCCTCCTTTGCAAGGGTCAAGGTTTGAGAGAGGGTCATCTATTATACCCTACCTTCCTTTTGCTTCTTTGCAAAGAAGCAGATTTGTTTAAGCTTGAAAAATAAGTTTGTGGTTGATTTTATTTGATTGACTAATGAACATAAAGAAGTTTCTTAGGAATCTACATCAACCTATTAATTAGCATAGGTTGTCATTGGAAATACACTCTGATGATGTGCATGGGATTAACAGTGATTTTTGGTATGACAGGATACTTGTGCAGACGAATCAACTAATTTAACAAACAAGCCTGCACCTCAAAACCAACAGCCAGATCCAGCACGAAGCAGCAACTCCAGGTCTTCAACCAATTCCAAGAAGTCTAGCTTGAGAAGTGAGGTAAACCATTGTACTTTCTAATTGTGTTGGGAAAACGGAAAGCCCTATGGGAAAATCAGATTGTTGCCTTGGTGGGTTGAATGCATGATATGTGTGTGTGTAAGATTGATTTCTGAAACTTCTGGCATACAAAATTTTCTCTCAGAGCCATTAAAGTAATTGCTTACTTCGAGTAGCCAAGTTGGCCTGAAAGAAATTCACAAGTTTCATTGGAATTATTAGTTCTATGTATACTCATGCTACTTACCACAACTGTGCACAACAGGGGGTGAATTCTACAACTTTTGCACTGACAAAGTTGACAACCCGACTCAATTTTCTGAAGGAGCGGCGTAGCCAGCTTACTAGTGAACTCCAAAATATGGATAAAGGCCGAGCTTCAGGTCATGCAACTACAACTAATAAAGTTAGAGGATCAGAGGTCCGTCAATCATCCCAAATCCCCGACAAGAGCCAAGGTTCAGAAATTCATTCTGTTCAAAATCCAGAAAATGATAGAGGATCAGAGAGCTCTCATTGCCTTCTAAACGTAGATAAAGGACTGGGGACAGAAGGTCAATCACATAAAAATTCTGAAAAATCTCGAAGATCGGATAATCACCTAGATGGAGGGAAATCTTCGGAAAGTCAACATCCCCAAGATTCGGAGAAAGGAAAATCTGAAGGCCATGGATCTCATAATTCTGGCAAAGTTAAAGGATTGGGAGGCCAACCTCAGGCGACTCCAAGAACCAACTCCAGATGATGCTAAATGATTATCATTTTTGTGCACAAACTAGCATTGTTTATGTCCTTCCTCGGCAATTTGTGTGAGATGGATCATACACTTGGTAAATGGAGATAGCAATGCATCAAGGTGCTTGATGCCTACAATGAAGAAGTTGCTCAAAGTCCGGACACATCCCATAAGCCCTAGATGTACATATCAACCATTTCCTTGAAGTAAGTTGAGTTGTACAAGTTGAATGGCTTGGAAGTTAAAAGTTAGTTGCTGATATTTTACTGGTTTAGAGCCAAAGCAGGAGTTCGAAGCATCCTTTGTATAAATGCAATTTTTAATGTAATTAGAGTTGCTCGGCCAGTGTGCTCTTACAGGACCTGGAATCAAGCCTTCACCTACCGTCTTGAGGGTTTAATTCAGATACATCGATTATCCTAGAGATCATTTTGATTAGATGATTTTCATTACCCAGTTTCTGCAATTTTTAGCAAAATCATTAAGTTTATTCTTCTTCAATCTCCCATTTTTTTCTCCAAGTCGTAGGAGAACAGACATCATGGGATGATGGAACTCACTGTCGTCTCCCATAAAGAACCAAACTGGCAAACTTTTTTTTTTTTTCCTATCATAGGCCGATTACCAAAGCGTCCGGGCCCAGACTCCCACGTGCTCGCCGCAGGTTCCACAGTTCATAACACAAGACTCCCAAAGAGACTGAACAATTCTTCTATGACGAGAGGAACCGCTCAAAGAGCCTGAGGTGACAATTAGACCTGACCATGGTTAGGTTCAAAATCAGAAGCAGATCGAAATTAGATCAATTTAAATAATATCAAACAGATAAAATGAGTATTTGACTTAGATTATGAATGAAATGAGTTTAAATTGAGCTAGAACCATGGGGTTTGATTTTGACAAAATCATATTTTTTATTTAAAAAATAGAATATTAAAAAAAAATTAGACCATTGAATTTGAATTGAATTAAATGAAGCTAAATTGAACTGAAATCAAAATCAAAACCTTAGGGATTCAAGAGCCGATTTAAATTCATCCTTTTTGGTGAACTGTGAACCATCAGTTCCAAATTGATTCAAACTGAAATCGAGTCTGGTGACAATGACATTTATTAAAATTAAGGGTCAATTCACAGTTTTATAGGAGATAAGAGCACTGCTTAGATTATCTAAATTTAAAAGAATTTCAAGAATAATTTTTCCCATTAATAATAATAATAAAACTACATATCCGGATTTTTTTTTCAAATCAAATTATATTTATAAAAAAATTTAGAAAAAAACTTAACAAATTAGATCCATACCATAACTTAGGCCAATAGGCCAAACCAATACACCCAACTTAGATCTCAAAATGTTAAGTAAAAAAACCTAAAGAAATATTAGAACAAAAATATTATAAAGGGGGCTCAGAGGCTCAAACTATGAAGTAAGACTAACATATAATATATAGCCACCCTAGCAAGGGAATGAGCTGCTACATTAGTTTGTCTTCAAATCCAAACTAAAGTCCAATTAAACCCTTGTGATAAAAGGTGTCGACAATCATAAATAATCCATCCAATTTCTGAAAAATCATTTTCCAATGAATTAACAACATCAATGATCATTTTAGAATCCATTTCAATATGCACACTCCTCTAGTTACAACTACCCAACCAAAGAAGTACCTCACAAAGACCCATAGCCTTAGCCATATGCAAAGAATGCACAACCTCAACAAAACCTGTGATAGCCGAAACAAAATGCTCGCCATCATTCGAAAATATGGCAGCATCCATGTTACATTTGACACGACCCACCAAAGACATGTACCAGCTACTAACACACCCCTGCTGAGAGGTTCCAACATTTACAAATGCTTACTCATTTGCCTTAACCCATTCGCCATAAAACTTTGAAGCCGAGTCAACTAAGGACTGGGTAGTACTCGATTGTCCTTGCCATAGAAGTAGGTTTCTTTGATACCACATGTTCCACATCAACACACATACTCGTCCCATAGCGTCATCATCCAACGAATTAAAGAAATAACTTAACAATTCATGCATCAAAGAGAAAGAACATGCACCTGAATGATGACTAACTTTATGCCAACAGTCTTGCGCAAGGGGGCAATGAATAAAAAAATGCATATCATCTTTCACTATATTACAAACTATATAGCCCAGCTCAATATCAATTCCCTTATTTCTCAAGTTGGACTTTGTAGGAAGGATACCTCTTAACATTTTCCATAGAAAATTTTTAACCTTAGGAAGGACATAAATTTTTCATACTTTTTTCTAATCTCCAAGCACAATAAAAATAGAAAAATCTTCATTCGAATTAAAAATAGAATAATATCAAGATTTCACAGTATACTTTCCAGACTTAATAATATGATAAATTTGTAAATTTTTTCTCCTAGATATACTTAAAGGAATTCGGATAATAGTTTTTACGCCACTAAGAAGAAATAATTCAGAAATCAAATTCACGTGTCCATTTCTTAAAAGCCCAAAATAATATTAAAAATTTGATATAGTTATAAAAAATACTCCAATTGGTTAAAAATCTAGCTTTCTTGCCTAGAAGTTGAGTAAGTGCTATCTCTCTCTGTAGTTTCTATAGAGAGATTTTTTCTCATTTTAGCTTTTGTTTCTCTAGGGTTTCTTACCCTTTCTTTGCCAGATTTGCAGTCTCTCCCCCCTCCCTTGCTCAAAAGTGGATTACTCCCTCCCTACCTACGGACAAGTTGTACATAGATTTTGGCTTCTGTTTTTCTTTCCTATGCAGATCGCTATGCAAAGAGAGAGGGGGATGGCTAAGGATCTACTTTTCTATTGTTATCTAGGTTGGTCGTTTACTTGTGCCGTGCTTCATCTATGTGTTGCAGAAGAAGAGGGTTATCTTAAGGCCTTTCTACGGACACTTGATGTTGTCCTTCTACTGACCCTATAGTTACATGGGATTGAGAGGCTGAGAGCTCTGCCTTTTTTCTCCATCAGAGGCACTGAAGGTAGATTTTGCTCAACATCTGAAGTTAGGGGTGCAATGTTCTAAAAGGTGTCTCTTCTTATTTTTGGTTTGATCTTAGGGTCTGTTTGGGTGGGTGTGAGGAAAGGGTAAATAAGGGTAACGAGGGGTAAGTAATTATTATATCGCTGTTTGGAAAGGGATGAGCTGGTAAAGGGTAAGGGTAAGTAAGGATAAGGTTTACCCTCCCTTACCCCTCAAATTTCAATTTTTCTTACACCCCAAATTGGGATGTAAGCAGGGGGAGGTGAGAGATGAAAATTATTTTATTTTTTATTTTCCTATTATGTCCTTAATTTTTTATTAAAAATTCAATTATACCCATTAAAAATAAACCTAGCTTACCACTATAAATAAATGTCTTCTCTCTGTGGCTGTATCTAATCTCTTCGCTCTCTCTCGTGGATTTTGAATTCTTGCAGAAAAAAGGTTAGTTTTATCTTTTTGTTTAATTTTAATTATTAAATCATTTATTTTTTCAATAGTTTGCTATAATTATTATGTTCTAATTATCAATTTTTTTTCTTAATAATTCATTCTTTATTCAATCCTTGTTTGATTTATTCATTATTATTTTGATTTATTAATTTTGTTATTTATTCATAATGAATCATTACTGTTTATAAATTTAAGATTTATCGTGATGAATTTACTATTTAATAAATTATCTAATCACAAATTAGGCATGATCGTTTAACTTTTTAGTTTTTAGTTTTTTGAAAACTAAAACGTTGACAATTTTCTATTGTTTGTCTTTTATAAACTATTTTTTTTTCTTTAGTTTAATGAAATACACTCTAGCTAATTGCCAAAGCCTATACAAACCTCTTCACGTGGTCTCTGATGATTCTAGCACTTAATCCACTAATTTAAGATTAAAAAATTGGGTACTAAATGCCAAGAAAGATTCGCAGACTTCAAGTATGGTGCAGTACTATTGCCTTAGTGACTGCTCCATCCGGAGAAAGCTTTTCTTTAATGCACAAATTAAACTTAAAGATTAGGTGAGCCTTCCCTTCTTCCAGTTTTGTGATAAATATTCCATACTCTATTGCATATATTATAATATAATATGTAAATGTCAAAATATAATAATATTAGTGAAGATTAGAGATTAGATGGGGACATTTAAGTAACATTGTCAATTATGGGAATGATCTATATATTTTTATTATATATTATTCAATTATTATTTTATTATATTTTTTTCATATAATATATAAATTATGCAATTAACCCATTGATTGTATATATGAGACTAATAGTACAGCAAGCTTATGATTTTATTATATTTTGTTCATATAATATCTATTTTGTCTCTCTAAAAGCATATTATATATTAAATGGATGCCTACTTGATGAATTGATTTTTAGTAACCTAACAATTCTTTTATGTTTTAATACATAATAGATGGATGCTCGCAAGTTTGAAGATGATGCTTTTCTAAAGTTGAAACAAAGACATCATTCATCAGTTGCACACATTATTTGTATAATTATGTATTGGTATGGGTTAAGAAGGCGAGAGCTTAAAAGATTAAAATTAACCCATAATGTTCGTTTAGAAGGAGAAATAGTAAGAACCGAGTTACTCACAAACATCCTATCTAGTGATCTTTGTTGTAGTATTATAAGAATGTGTCCAACAGCTTTCACAGGATTATGTGAAATTCTAGTTAAAGATGGGAGACTTCGACCAACATTACGAACAACTATTGAAGAACAAGTTGTTAAATCACTATACCTTTTAGCACATAGCGTCACAAATCGTGAGCTTGCTGTTTTTTTTTTGTCGATCTGGTGAGACTACCAGTCACCATTTTCATAATGTCTTAAGAGCTATACTAGAGTTGGAGGACAAATTTATCAAGCAACCAGATGGATCACAAGTTCCATTAGAAATACTGAACAACAATAGGTTCTATCCATTTTTTAAGGTGAAAGCAATTTCTTAATTAAATTTTAAAGAATGAATCTCCATAATATATTTTATTAATTAAAAAATATATATTTTCAGGATTGTGTTGGGGCTATTGATGGAACACATATTCGTGTGAAAGTTTCACCATCAGAAGCTCCTAAGTACCGTGGTAGGAAAGATTATCCAACACAAAATGTGTTGGCTGCATGTACTTTTGATTTAAAATTCACTTATGTCTTACCTAGGTGGGAAGGTACAACTTCTGACTCAAGAATTTTGAAAAATGCTTTAACAAGACAATGCCCTATTAAAATTCCCGAAGGTAATATTGATAACTCTTATGAGTTAGGTATTATTTCTTCGTAAACTAATTTTATGACAATTGTAACTGTTTTAGGAAAATACTATCTTGTTGATGCTGGATTCTTGTTGAGAAGTGGATTACTTACACCTTATAGGGCAGAACGCTATAATTTGAAAGAGTATTCATGAAATCCACCACGAAATGCACGTGAATTGTTTAATCTTCGACACGCATCACTACGCAATGCAATTGAACGAGCCTTTGGTGTAGTTAAGAAACGATTTCCTATTATTGCAAGTTATACAGAACCACATTATGGAGTGGAAAAACAAAAGGAAATTATTCTTGCTTGTTGCATTTTGCATAATTACTTGATGAATGTAGATCCAGATGAAAATATACTTGCAGAGGTGGATGCAGAACTTACAAATAATGATATTTATCAAGATCAACATCGCAGTAGCAGAGAAGAGTCAGAAGATGCATTGAGAGGAGAATTACTAAGGGAATCTATTGCCACAACTATGTGGGCTAATTATATTGAGTGAACATGTTTGTCTTTTATATATATATATATATTCCAAATTTCTATGTGTTACATATAATTATCTTTCTTGTATTAACATTTAAAATTGTTAATCTTCTATTAAAAATAAATGTGAACTTTTTGTATTGTGTTTTCTATAATTATTATTGGTTACATTATTGCTGGAATTTTTTATTGTGTTTTGTGCAATTACTCTTTTTGTCAACTTTTCTTTTGTGCTTATCAATTTTGTGTAGTTCTAAGGATGTCAAAAAGAAAGCAGCCACTAAATAATGAAGGGAAGTCAGTTGGTGGGAATACACAATGCTTTTGGAGTAAACCAATGGATGATACTCTAATTGATGCATATGTACATCAACATCAACAAGGCTTTAGAGTGAATGGAACTTTCACTGTAACTGCTTTGGAGAATATTGCAAAGGAAGTGAAACAAAAATTTCCTGATCAACCTATTGATAAGGAAAAGGTTAAAAATTGTATGAAGCATATAAAGAGATGTTGGTTTCCAGCTTATGATATTTTCAAGAATGGCATGAGTGGTTTTGCTTGGGATCCAATATCTGAAATGTTTATAGCTGAGCCAGAAGTTTGGGATCAATTAATTAAGGTTTGCATCATTCTTATTCATATAATATATCATAAAACTTATATATCATGCTTATTTTTATTTTGAGTTTATTAGTTTGCTAAACCTTGTTTTTTTTTTTTTTTTTGAATTTTTTTTAGGTTAAACCTGAAGTTGCTGCTTGGATGAACAAACCAATTCGAAACTATGAAAAGTTGTGTCTACTTTATGGGAATGATAGGGCTACTGGAAATCATGCTGAAACTGCAGCAGAGATGAGGCAAAGGAGGGCTAGAGAAGGAGAGACAAATGCTTCTCATGTGAATAACATTGATGAAGTTGATTTCTTGGTATCAGAAAATGAAGTCACCTTAGAAAATTTTAATGGACCATTTGAAGAAGCACAAAATATAGCATCTGAGGAACCTATTGGAATGGAAAGATCCCAATCTCATTCTCAATCTGAAAATTCATTAAGGAATAAAACTGCTAAAAGATCAAAGGTTGATGAAAAAGTTGTTGTATTAAAGGAGGGACTTGATAATGTTGCCCAAGCACTTATGAATTCTACAATTGAGTTTGTCAAAGCCACCAAGCTTCTAATTTCAGAGAATAAAACATGGACTTTATTGGAAGAACTAGGTGTTGAGTCACATTTCTTATCTACTTGTTATTTGTTTTTTATTCAAAAGCCTGACATGTTACGAGGTTTGCTTGGATGTCCTCCTGTATTTCGCAAGAACTTGTTGATGCAGATGATGGGTGGTTCTAATGCCTCACAGAATTAGGCTGTTGGTTATCTTTTAATTAGCATCTCCTTATTGTGTCGATAATAATATGCATTTTTTGTAGATTATTTTGAGATTTATGGACATTAGTTAAGTCATATATCTATTTTCGTTAAGTGTGCTAGCTATCCTTTGAGTAGCATCTCTTTTATTATGCTAATGATAATATATACTGTTGGTAAACTATTTTGAGATTTTATGGACATTAATTAAGCTATATATCTAATTTGCTAATTTTTGTGACCTTTTGTCCCTTTGAGGTTGTAAGAATTCTTTTTAGCTTAGCCTTATAAATTAATTAACTTATTAATTCTCTTTATTTTTACTTTTAAGTTATCAAGTAATATAAAATCTTTCTATTGTTATTAATAGTAATTCTAAGTGCTTTTCCTCTAATTTTAGCGATTAAATTTCTTTCACATATATATATATTCACGAAATGGAAGATAAATTCCTTTCATACTATTAAATTTTAATCTCATCCATTAAAAAAGTCCAGGTATAAAATGATTAATTAATACCATTCAAAGTTATTAATAAATAAAAAATTATAAAAGTTTATTTTATAACAATAATATTTTAACTACCTTTTAAAAAAATAAAATATTTTAAAAGATGCAAAATGATATTTATATTACTTTATATATATATAAGTTGAATGTTGAAATAATATATATCATGGTCTAATATAAAAAGACAATAAAAAATATAAATTATAAGCCATTAAACTAAAAATAAAATGTCTTAATTTACATATTAAAAAAAAATAAAAAATAAATTTTATCTAATAGAAAAAAATATTTTTATAATTTTAATAATTATTTACTCTTCTTTCACATTTTTTTAAACATAAAGAATAAACATCAACTCTCCTTACCTTTTCATTAATTGTAACTCTCCTTACCCTTCTCCCTCTCTTCTTCCTTCTTACTCTCCTATTAATTACCCTTCCCTCACCCCATCCAAACAGACCCTCCCCATCCAAACAGACCCTTAGCTACGCATGGCTGCCAGAGGAAGGGTTCCCACATTTCTTACTTTAGTTGGATGTTGTTGACCTATCGAGGCTAGACTTCTCGATAATCTGGAAGAACGATGCTGTAAAAAGATACATATGGCCCTACTATGGTTTCTTAACTAATGTTTGCTTTGTTTGTTTAACTTTAGGGTTCTTTTGAGTGGGCTTTGAACTTAGCCTGTGTTTGTATTTAGTTAAACTAGATCTACCTTATTGTGTTCATTCTTGGCCCTTTCGCTAAGCATTTTGGTTTTCTATGAATGAATCTATCTTTTAAAAAAAAAATAAAAATAAAAATCCTTGAGCAAATTCCTAACTTGTTAAAGCGTCGCAAAAAGGACCACAACCCTGCCTTGAAAATCGTAGGCATAAATAGTAAACCCACCATAACTCCTTCAGCTCTCACTGTCTTATTGAGCAATCAATCACACCATTGTACGGCGTGGCCTTTCTTGCCTCCACTTTTATGTTCATCACCCTTGTCTTTGTCACATCTATCGGATTTGACACTACCGCCGCCACAAATCCTGCCGTGAAGCCCGCCGTCACTTGCATCCTTAGCTCGTCCCTTAGCACGCCCTTCTCCAAAATCTCCTCTTCGATCTCGTCATACAACGCCAGTTGAGATGCCGTCATGATCATCACACGATTCATCTTCAGGGATGAGCCGCGCCATAAGCTGGCGATTCCTTCCCGCTTCGACATTCGCGTTAATGCATCTATCACGCCATTATAGATGCACCGCTGAGCTAAAGGAAACCGCCCTCCAGCTTGCATCCTCACCATTGCCACATCGTCTGTGTTACTGACGGCCGCACCGATTCCTCCGGTGATTAATCTAGCGGGCATCTTGCTCACCAGCGGCATGCTTCCGGTATCTGGATTTGGTCCATCTTTTTTGACGACATCATAGAGGCCCATGCGAGTGGTGGGGTAGAGTGTCTGATGGAGAACGATGGTGGAAACACTAGAGAACAATGCGGCAACACCTTCGGCATGGACAATGCGAATCCCGACAAAGACTGAGTCAACACGGGGCAATGAGGGGGACGGGGAGGGGACATGGATAGACTTGGGACTTGGGAGGAATGATGGCAGCAGAAGCAAAGGGATTAAAGGCGAAAGCAGGACAGCGGTTTTGGATTTGGTGGTGAGGGATAAGCAAGTTCTCACCCCGGAGCTGCATACAAACCTTAGATCAGATCGAGAGGATGGGTGGAGTAGCAGCAACAATGGAGACAATCCCACCTATTTGCATGAGATGATGAGAAAGCATAATATTCCTTAGCCCATAGAACGTGACCTATTTTTGGAATTAACTGTAGCTTATTCGCATGGGCTCTAGGCCCATACATTTCAGCCCTCATTGAGGGCAGGCCCTTTTTTGATGAGCGCTGTGATGTGTATTCCTAACAATAAAAAAAAAAGGAACCTAAATAATTAAAGGCTGGAATTTTTTTTGGGGAACTTAATAGGCTAGAATTATATCATTGAGAAATTATAGAATATATTTTGTATACATAAAATAATATACTGTATATTAATAAATTAATGGGCTTTCTTTAAAATATAAATAATAATTCAAATTATACAATATGTATCCATTAGATATTAAATAATTTTTTCATCCTCTTGTTTGAAATGTAAAATTTTATAAAAATTTAATTTAATTAATTTTTTTATTAATTCTCGTATTTATAATAAAATTAAAAAAAAATATTTAAAAAAGAATAAAATTCAGATTGTGTGTGAATTCTTTTAATATAATAGCTTATGTTTAGTTAAAGAATTAAGATAAGTTACAATCTCCAATCTAAATATATCAACTAAAATCTTTAACGAGCAGTGGAGACACCCAAAACTTGTTGTAAGTTATAATTCTCACCAATGGCTAAGCACAATTATCGTAGAACCAATAAAAAAAAAAAATTAAAACTTCACACGTCTGCCTTTTTCCCTTATATTTCTCTCTCTCTCTCCCATAGCCCTATCCGGCCCCTCCTCATCTCATTGGAGTTCCCTGCATACTAAAGGGGCAAAATAAGAGAAGAAAAAAAAGGAAAGAAATCTCTATGGTCTCCCTCCCTCCATGTCATTTTGATCGGTGGTAAAAGCTCTTAGGCGCTTACAATGTTGTCGCTAACATTAAACCAAAGTTAGTGACATAAGAAACCATCGATCTGGGACTCAGATTTCAAGAAATGGAGGTGCAGCGGTTAAGACAGTTGATGCTTCTTTGGTCTAGAATTCAAAGTAATCGTGTCGCCCTCGTGGGTGGAAATCACACTGCCGCCAGATTCTGCACTCGCTAAGTGTTTTTATTTCTTGGCTTTTCCCCCCTCCCTCATTCATTTTCTATAATTTCTTTTCACTTTATACTTACCCTTTTCGGCTTTTATACCTCCAATTCCAATACAGAAACCATTTTCCAAGAACAAGATTTTACAAGCATGGCAGCCCAAGTTATAAAAGGGTTACCATACTCTAAAGGCCCCAAGAAATTCATCAAGGCCTTGCCCTTGAATTATTCCAATGGCTTTAGTTTGCATGGTGATGCATACTTGATCATCAAACTCCCTCATTCTAGGCTTTTGAGGCTTTTTGCTCGATCTATGGTTTTGGCTTTGTTTTTTGTTACATTCTTTATGTTTCGAAACATTTTTGGTGCTTTTCCATTGATCTCTCTACCACAGCCTGTTGTTGAGCCTGAAACTGCAAACCGATATTCCACATCAGTCGATCTTGGTCTCTTGCCTTTGCTTTCCCGTGATTTAGCAAATGAAGGCCTCCTTAAAACAGGCGATAAAGCTGTACTTTTAAGCAATGACAATGGCAATGATATTGATCATGACGATGCCATTGATATTTCTCATATCCTAAATGGCAATTACGATATTGATCTAATCTCGGTCTCTGATTTTGATCGACAAAGCACAATTCTTGAAGAATCTCTGGACTTTGTCATCACCTATTGCTTCCCTGGTGCCCAAGAATTCATCGATCGCACCCTCAAAGTGGGAGGCATTGCTGTTGTACAACTAAACGATAATCCTTCGTTTCTATTAAATAAGCCATCCAATTACAAAATAGTTTATCTCAGGAAATTTCAACCAACGGTGATGGCCATGAGGAAAACAAGCTATAGTAGTAATAATAATCTCAGCGCACAAAGGAAGCTCCTTGCATATAGAACTGAGGCACGAAAGGCTGCACTAAAGAACCTGGAAGATGTGCTCTTAGAACCCCCACGAGCAGCTTCAGGCAAGTCAAGACGATACTTGAAAAAGACAAGGTATCTGCCTGATTTAATGGGCGATTCACTGGAGGGCTATCCACGTCGCGTGTTCATCGACGTGGGGTTGCCAGAGAAAGAAGGAGGAAGTGGCACTGGGTGGTTTGCGAAGAATTACCCGACCAGAAATCTTGATTTCGATATGTACAAGATTGAGACAGTAACGGAGGTGTCATCAGGGAAGGAGGTGCTACAGGTGGAAGAGGTAATTGGGATGTCGGGTTGGTTGAGGAAGAATGTGAAGGAGGAAGAATATGTAGTGATGAAGGCTGAGGCAGAAGTGGTAGAGGAGATGATGGAGAGCAAGGCAGTAAGGTTGGTTGACGAGCTTTTCCTGGAGTGCAGGCCGCGAGGACACGGAGGAAAGGGGAATAATGGAGGCAGAAGGGCTTATTGGGAGTGCTTGGCTTTGTATGGAAGGTTAAGGGATGAGGGTGTTGCGGTGCATCAATGGTGGGGTTAAGAAAGAAAGAGAGAGGGAGAGGTGATCACAGAAAGAAATAGAAATCCCTTCTACATTAGTTTTCAATTCGTTTCATTGTTCGTATAATTTTTGTGTGTTAAATTTGTTATTTTTCATGGTGGAAGAGCTTGGAGGATCTGAGTGTTTCCGCACCTTCCTAGCCTATTAGGAGGAATTTTTATTTGCTTGCTTTGTTATCTGTCTACTTCAAATGAGTGTTTCTTGATCATAATTAATGGATGAATAGGGGACATATCATATGGATTTTCTTCTTTTTTTTTTGGGTTCTTTTTGTATGTGTATCAGTATTGAAGGTTATATTTTGCATTCGAGCAAGTTTTAGCCTGCAAATAACCTAATTACTTTGGATCTTGTAACGAGAGATTTGCTAGATGTTCATGTTGTAATATCTATCCTTTTGTAATGACAGCTTTTTTTTTTTAATTTCTAATATATAAGGGACTTGTTGAATTCTTAATTAAATTGAGCCAACTTTTATCCTATTCATTAATGAGAACTTATTAGTGCACTCGGTGCTTATGCACCATCTCTTACAATCACATGGGACTCATTCTTTATATTATAGGTAAGGCTCACTATGAAAGAGAGATTACTATTTTTTAATGCTCTCAGTGTATCTAATAATTAGTCATTATTAATAATTTCTACCTTAACCTTGAAATCAGGGATTTAAAAAAATTCCACCTAAATTTCATGATAGTGAAAATAAGATATATAAAAGTCAACTATATATATATTTCAATTTTTTCTCTCCCCTCTTAGTTTCTTACTCACTCAATCCTCGATTCTTCATTTTCTCTGCTATAGAGTGCCTCCAAACTTTGACGAAGCAACACTAGATTGTTGATCTCTACTTATTACTCTCATTGTTATCGTCGCTTGTGTAAGAGACGTGTTATAAAAATATAGATCACTTTATGTTGCTTACCTCCTTTCGAGGTGCTGCAATTGACCTGGCAAATGCAATCACAACCTTGTAGTGCTACAATCAACTCCACAAATGCAATCGACCTTGTTAGCATGATTATAGGAAAATTTGTCTTTACATGATTATAGGAGATTTATTTAGTATAATTACAGCAATTAGCATGATTGTAGGAGATTAGTTTAGCATAATTATAGTAATTATTATTCTTATCAAAATTAGCTCATATTCTGATGTATAAATAAATGTAGTATTTCTGTAAATAAGACAGCATACATATACACAATCTTTTCCATCATCACTTATATTCTTTCTGCTAATATGGTGTCAGAGCCTTAAGGCTTTTATTCTTAGTTTCTAGGGTCTCTCTTCTCTCTCTACAACCTGTTCTGGTTCATTCTTTCATTCTTGTTATTATACCACTTTTTCTCCTCATCTTGTTATCAATCTACACTCTGCTACAGACCAGAAAACCAATGGAGAAATCTGATATTTCAAAACCTATTGCAACGGTTGTGACTGGTTCCAACTATAATCTTTGGGTTTAAGAAATGAAAAGTTTTTGCATAGGTCGCAAGCTTTGGCGTATTGTTACCGGAGATATCACTACACCGACAAAAGAGAACGATGAAACTGATGCAAAATTTGCTGACTGTCTTGAGAATTGGGATAGTAAAAATCATCAGATTATCACATGGTTTCGCAATATCTCTGTCTCGTCCATTCACATCCAATTTGCTGATTATGACTCTGCAAAAGAAATTTGAGATTTTTTGGCTAATTGATATCAAATCACTGGACTTGCCCACTATTATCAGTTGTGGACTACTCTTCATAATTTGAAACAAGAAGTAGGTCAATCTGTGAATGATTTTCTTGCCCAGGTCCAACCCATTTGGAATCAAATATCTCAGGCCAAAATTAGTGAAGATCATCTTCATCTCATTCAAGTTCTAATGGCTCTTCTACTAGAATATGAGACCGTTCGAGCGTCCCTACTACATCGAAATCCACTCTCATCATTGGATACTACTATTCAAGAGATTATTTTGAAGAGACTTATCTCAGTTTGGATAAAACTTCTCAATTTGAAATAGCTCTTGCAACTACTCAATCCTCACATCAGAAATTTGGCAATCAACTCTATAAGAATTGTAATCAAATTGGTCATGCTTTTGCTTATTGTCCTACTATAGAATGCAAATATTATCATGGTTACGATCATATTCTTGAACATTGTCCCACACGCCCTCCAAGAATAAAAGGAGGGCATTCTAAATTCAAGAATGTCTCAAAGCCTAGATCTTCCTCTATCACTGCTGTTGCTGCTACTGAGGGTTCTACTGCTATCACCATGAATGATCTTGAGGCACTATTCAAACATGTTATCTCTTCTAATTCCCCTGCTGCCACGTCTGCCACTCCAGGTAATTCTTATTGGCTTTTTGACTCTGCATGTTTTAATCATATGACCATTAATCTTAAATTCTTGTCTTCTGCAAAACCTATATCTTTCTTACTACCAATCCATACTGTAAATGGTACTAAAATGAACATCACACATACTGGTCATGTGTCTACCTCAAATCTTCATCTCTCTGACACCTATTATATCCCTAATTTGGCACTCAATCTTATTTCTGTTGATCAGTTGTGTGAAAAAAGACTAAATGTTATTTTTTCTCTCCATGGTGTCCAGGTACAGGATCCACAAACGGGATAGGTTCTTGGGATGGGTCGCAGAGTGGGTCGATTATTTGAGCTTGCATCTTTACATCTTCCTCAGAGACTTTTGTCTGCAACTACAATCCTCAATTCCTCTATTCACCAATGGCATCTTCGTCTTGGTCATGCCTCTGCCAGTAATATCCAACCTTTAATTTCTCATGGATTATTAGGATCTACTAAGTTTGAGTCATTTAATTGTTTAAATTGTCAGCTTGCAAAACAACCTGCATTGTCTTTTTCTCATAATAATGCTACTTCAGACACTCCTTTTGGCTTAATTCATTCTGATATTTGGGGTCCTTCTCCTATTTCTTCAATAAATGGTTTTCGTTATTTTATAATATTTATTGACGATTATTCTCGGTTTACTTGGATATATTTCTTGAAACAACGATTTGAGTTATCACAAATTTATATCACATTTGCAAAAATGATTAAAACTCAATTCTCTTGTGACATTAAAATTCTCAAATCAGATAATGTCATGGAATATCGTGATTCTTCTTCACTTCAGTTTCTTAGTCAACAAGGCATCATTGTTCAACGTTCTTGTCCTCACACCTCTCAACAGAATGGGTGAGCCGAACGCAAGCATCGCCATATTCTTGATTTTGTCTGTATTCTTTGTAACACCCCCGTTTGCATAGCCTGGTAGATTTCACTGTTCCGGTGACCGGTGTCGGTCCGGACAATTAAGGAGATAAGAACCACACTTGAGTCAATTAGAGAAGCTATAAACACAAATAATTAGTAATGTTCAATTAGTTAAGTATAAATAAGAAAAACAGAACATAAGAGGTTAAACGAGCCGAGAGTCACAACGATGGGTGACCTTCTCGGGAATGACTGCGAAGCCGTTTTAAACTCAAATTTCGAACCATAAAATATGACGCCGCGGTCCTTAGGACCCTTATGAACACAGTGGAAAAGAGAAAATCACGAAAAAGGACTTTTAAGTCAGTCAAATAATTAGGTCAGGGAGCTGGAAGAAATATTGAATTATTTGCAAACCGATGAAGGGCAATTTGGTCAATTGACCCGAGAATCGACTCTGACCTAATCACAAATAAAATCGGAGAAAAGAAAATTTCAGAGTCAGGAATTAAATTAAAGAACTAATAGAAAAATAAAAAATAAAAAAGAAAAAGAAAAAGTGTAGGGAGATGACATCATGCATGATGTCATGCATGATGTCATAAAAGTAATAATTAATATATTTAATTTATTAGATTTTTTTTGGGTCTTCCATAAGCTAAAATACATAAAGAAAAGAAAAGAAAAAAAAATTATTAAGTCATCTTCTTCCCATTCTTGCCGCCTCTCTCTTCTCTCCCTCACAAAATCTCCATTCAAGCTCTATTGTGAGCTTGAAGAACTAAAAATCCCACTACAAAAAAATAGTCTACCATAGATAAAACTTGTTTGGGCAACTAGAAAACAAGATCTAAGGGAAAGAAAGAAAATAAAACTTGAAGAAAAGGGAGAAGAAAATTCTGCACACAAGGTTAGTAAACTAAACTTGACTTGTTAGTTGATTTAGTTATGTTTATAGCTTAATTAACCTAGAAATATACTTAAAATGAAAAGAAAACATCTTTAGAGAACCAAAGGAAAATTCGTCCAGCCTATGTAGGGGTGAGAATTTCATGAGTTTTATTGAATAAAATATGTTAGAAAGCTTGAATAAGTTGAGGAATTATGTTTGTATGGTTGGAATTAGTAAAATGTAACAAATTAAGTGAGTTAGGGTTTTGGGACTTAGGGTTTATGGAGCGAAAAAGTAAGAAACGAGTAAATGGTGTCTTGGACCTATTGTGAAGTGAAAAATGGTCATTTGTGACCAAATGAGTTGTGTTGGAATGGTTGGAGTGAAAGCTAAATTTGGAGGGAGTGTGGTCATGCTGCTGGCAGCATGACCAAGTCAACTTTGAAGGACCAAAACTGAAATTTTACAAGTCCAATTGGTATGGGACCAATTGGGGATGAAAATAGACATAAAATGACACAATTTTCATTTAGGAACTATGCCCAAAAAGTGACCAAAACCTAGTGAACAAATTGACCAAAGTTGGAAAAGTGCAGGGTGCCCTATACAAACTGACCAAATGAACAGTGTTTGTTCATTTGGTCATAACTCGATCTAGGCAGTCAAAATGACCTGAAATTTTACCAGTGACTAGATGATATATATACCTAAAACTTTTATGAAGAACACAAACCCAAATTCTTCCAGAAACCAAGTCATTTGGCCACCCCAAGTTGGTAACCCAAAATTGCCTGAAAATGGGTTGTTTTCAATTCGGCAGCCATGGTTCAAATGGCCATAACTTGAGCTACAAAACCCCAATTGGGGTGATCCAAAAATGAGAATAAACTTAAGACAATAAGCAACATTTTCTATGAAGGAAGTTTTGCCAAATTCTAACAGTAGAATGACCAATAGAACAGTACAACTAGGGACACCAAAACTGAAAATTTGACAATGTTGCCTAAAGGACTTAAACTTTGAGAAAAGGACCAAAACCAACAAATTTAATGACCAAAATGTGGTATGTGGGTGAAGTTGGAGTTCCCATATCTATCAAGCCTTAAAAAGTCAATAATTTGACTTGAATAGTGTAGTGAATAGTAACCCAAAATACAAAAATTTCGAGAACATCGAATTTAGCACGTTAGAGCTAGGTAAAAGTGAAGCTAAATTTATTTTGGGTTTATGTTAAGTTCTAGTGCTAAAACATTATAAAATTGTGTGTTTCAGTTGGAAAGGATACCGGGAAAGAACCCGAGGAACCGAGTCGAGGCCAAGAGGCGACTCGCTTGAGGTTTGTGCACAACGTATGACTTTTGTAAATTATTTCTGCATATTGTTTTGAATAATTTGAATCAGTGAATTATGACAATTTTTATGATGTTTTGATTTAAATTATGGAAAGTTAGTTGTGTATATTTGAAATGAAAATGTTTAGCAAATTGTTAAGATAAGTTTTGAAACCACAGTGTCATGACCATATATTTGAACACCTCACTAGCATGACTAGTGGGGGTAATTAGTTTCAATTTTGATTCCTTCTCCGGAGAAGTCTTGAGGTGTGCGATAAGAGGATGTGAATGGATATCCATATATTTGAGCTAGCTAGCCTTGTGATGTGATTTCTCTTTAGCCTCTGGCTATTGAGATTCTATTTGTTTCGAATGGCATGATCTAACTGTGAGTTTTATGAAATGTGATTTGATACTTCAAAATGAAATTGTTTGGGATTAAAACCTCATAAATTATGTTTTGTGTTTAACTCGCATGCTCAGTTCAAATTTTGAATAAATGTGATTTAAGTTTTGCATAAAGATTATTTTAGTATGTTGTGCACCACTAAGTCCTAGTACTCGATAGCTTTATTAGACTAGAAGAGTGCTAAGGATTAAAGATCATTCTGCTTGAAGTTATCGGGTATAATTTATACCCTAATTGTAAATATTTCTTTTGATGTATATATTGCACATAAATGTATGGACATGTAAAAATGGGTCTTGAGTAGTTTGTATAAAATTTTATAAAGTTGTAATATATATTATAGTTTGAAATTCTCTTAATGTAAATTTTGTAATGATGTATATAAATTGTTTTGTTTCTAATGAAATATGAATGAAACTATTTTATTTAAATTGAATGAAATGGATTGCTAGTATTTTGATGATCATTGGATAGTGGATTTGGAATTTGAAAGTTGATAAATGTGTTGAGAAATTGATTGAGATTGAGTATGAAATTGAAGCAGTTGTTGAGAAAATTTTTTTTAGAAGTGCTTTTTACAGGTATTTGAAGAACTGTTTTCTCAAAATACAGAGGGAACTCTGTCAAAATTTTTATAAAATTTGCGGAAAAATAAAATGGGCCGAAAGTTTTAACTAGTTTTAATTTTAATTAAATGTTTTAAATACTTACTAGAAAATGGTCACCACTTATCAAAAATAAGAAAATTGTTTTAAAATCCCTTGTAGGGTACTTAATGAGTTATCGGTAGGTGAAGTTCGGTAGTTCATTAGGTATTCTACGGGATCATGTTATGCCTTACAGAGGGGTAAGGTGTGACACTCTTCTTCTTTCTGGCTCATGTCCAGAAAAAATCTTGGGGAGAAGCAACTCTTCATGTTGTTTATATTATTAACTGTCTTCCTACCTTGGTTCTTCATAGTTTATCTCCTTTTGAAAAGTTGTTTGGACAACTTCCTGACTATTCCATCCTTAAACCTTTTGGATGTGTTTCTTTTGTTCTTTTACAACCTCATGAACATACCAAATTAAAACCTCGTGCTCGTCTATGTTGTTTTCTTGGTTATGGCATTGAACACAAAGGGTATCATTGTTGAGATCCTGTTTCTAATAAGTTATGCATCTCTCATCATGTTACCTTTTGGGACAATACTATGTTCTCTTCTCTTTTCAAATTTCATCACTCTGTCAATACTGACTCTCTATTTTTCATTGACTCCTCCAAAGAGCTGTTTCCAAGTCCTGATCCAAGTGATTTTGATGTGCTAAATACTAGTCCAACTCTACCTGTCCCTGTTGAACCTGCACCAGTTGTTGATCCAGTACCTGCACCAGTGCCTGCATTTCCTCCTAATAGTACTCTTCGTCGTTCAACCCATGTAAGAGAAACTCCTCATTATCTTTCTGATTGTCACTGTTACTCTACTATTGCAACCCTTCACTAGCCTCGTTCTTATCGTGAGGCAAGTACTGACCCTCTTTGGCAGCAAGCTATGACTGAAGAACTATAGGCTTTAGAGAAAACTCATACTTGGGATTTAGTTGATCTTCCACCAAACAAGACCCCCATTGGTTGCAAATGGATTTACAAAATCAAGACCTGTTCTGATGGAACTATTGAATGCTACAAAGCTCGCTTAGTAGCCAAAGGTTACACTCAAGAGTATGGTATCGACTATGAAGAAACTTTTGCTCCAGTGGCCTGATTAACATCTATTCGCAGTCTCTTAGCTATTGCTGCAGTTCGTTAATGGAAACTTTTTCAGATGGATATCAAAAATATTTCTCTTCATGGTGATTTATCAGAAGAGGTTTATATGCATCCTTCTCTTGGTTATCATTCTCCTCATAAGGTTTGCAAGGTGAGCCTTATATGGATTAAAACAAGCTCCTAAGGCCTGGTTTGCCAAATTTAGTTCTACTCTTGCTCAACTTGGTTTTCTCTCTAATCCACATGATTCTGCATTATTCACTTGCAGAGCTGACAGTGGTATTGTTCTTCTGTTGCTTATGTTGATGATATGATAATAACAGGAGATGATTCATCTGGTATTTCAGAGTTACAATATTATCTCAATCAAAATTTTGAAATGAAAGACCTGGGTTCTCTCAGCTATTTTTTGGGTCTTGAAGTTTCTCAAAATTTTGATGGCTATTATTGTAACACCCCAAAATTTTATTATTTATGAGTATTTTTGGTATTTTAATTTTATTTGAATTTTAGGAATTTTTTTGAGATTTTTTCGGATTTTTAAAATCGGGTTCGATTTTCCGAAAATATAAACTTTGATGATTTTTAAAAAATTAATTTAAAGACCACGTGGCAAAACTAAAAATATATTTGGAGTCTACGTATTTTTCTGAGTTTTATGGAATTTTTTTCGGAATTTTTGGACCTCGTAAAAATTCAAAATTTTGTATCTGAATCGAATCTCTTCTCTTTTCTTCCTCCGCGCGACGCCTCTCCTCTCTTCTCTCGCTTTCTCTCTCCGAACGTCCCTACTTCCTCGGCCAAATCCGCCGATCCGCCACCAATTGGACCGGTCTTGTGTCCAAAATCATCTACTCGGCGAGAGCTTTCCATAGACACCAAGAACGCCAAATCCATCTAGCGGATTGTCCGATTTTTGCTCGGGAAGATTTTAGCCCATTTCGACTTTTGGGCTAGATTTCAAACCGTGAATCCCACGAGGAAACCGAGGCCACCAAAGACGCTCCATTCGTCGAGAGATTCGCAACGACATAAATTTTGAATTTTTCCGACAGGTCCCACTAACCGCAGTGTATTTTCGAGCATTAAATGAGCTTAGAAAATTCTAAAAAATTTATGTACTAACCCCCGTGTTATGGGCTTCGTGTAGGTATTCTCGATTCGCGGAAATTCGACAGTTGATCGAGTTTGCAAATTTCGAGCCAGACAGACCCGTTACCGAAAAAGTCTCCGAATTGGGCCGAGGTTTTGGCTAGCCCCCCATTGTCAGACGTCCTGAGCGTTCAAGTCGGAATCGGCAAAGGTAAACCCAACCTTGTTTTTACGTAATTTTCTAGTGCTTAAATAGGATTAAAAATCCATAAAATATTCGTGGTAGCTTAGAAAATTACGATTCTTTTGCAATAGCTTAGTAATATTGCTAAGGACCGCGAGGCAAAGTTTTATAATTTTTAGAGCTTGTTTTTTGCAAAAATGATCAATAATAAGGACTAAATTGAAATTTTGCGTATTGTGATGGATGATCGATTTGATGGGCCCAGAGGGTGTGATATGATTGAACTGCTGATATATGGATTGTGAGTATAGAAGTGTGTTTTGAAACCTTTTGCAGTTGGGTAGGTCCTAGGTATAGGGAGACTATTTTCGACTTAGGACGTAATTGGTCTTTTCTTTGTTTGTATTGAGTCGATTGTATTAAATAAATGTAATATGATTGTCGGGTGAGCCCTTATTCCTCCGCCACAATTTGTCGTCTAGTATGTGAGTAGAAAATTAATTTTAATAGTAATTTCGATATTATTATAAGTTATCCATGCCCAAGCATCACTTATATGCATATATTTATATAGTTAAACTCTAGGCACGAATTATGTTGCATTCATAATCATAATGTGCCATGAGTGTTGTTGTGGTAATTTGGAGCAGTGCGTTGGCGTGCGTGTGATGTGGTGTGGACTATGGATAGGACGGTAGTCACGCTTGAGTTCTTCGGACCCGTTCCTTCGAGGGGTAGTCACGCTTGAGTTCTTCATTGACCCTCGATTTGGTTTATTGCGAAAGTCCGGCTTGAGTTCTTCACGGCACCAAGTTGGATTTAAGAGAGTCAGATAGGATCACCCCAATATATTATGATTGATGCTACAGGGTGTGTGAGTGCTCCAAATTACCTTTTTGATGCTATGATGTGAAAATGTTGTTGCTGTTGCATTTCACTCCACAGGTTGCATTAGTACTAGATAGTTATAGAGATTATGGTTAAAATTGATATTTTACTCTACGCTCACTCTGTTCAAAAATTTTTACAGGCCACAGGAGGATATTTTGTTCAGGGTTAACCTGCTTTTCTACCTCGCAGTTTGTTTATCAATATTTGTGTAATTTTAATTACTCCTAGAATTTCCGCATGTGTTAGCAGTAATTATTTGAATTTGGTCTGTAATATTATTATCATGTTGGACCTGTAAACTAAATATGCTATGCATGCTTGATGGATTAGATGAGGGAGCTGAGCTCCCATTTATTTTTATGTTGATGAGTATGTGGAGGGTGAGCTGAGCTCCCCAATTGACTATATTGTGTTTACAGGTCGGGTGAGTCGAAAACTCCCCGTTGGAAAGTCCATTTTATGGCCGGACTCTGTCCGTTTGTTTTCTTGAAATTGGGCCCAAATGGGCCTTAGAATTGGGTAAATGAACAGTTAGGCTTACTACGCCTCGGGGCTTTAGGTGTCCTAGTGCCCCGCCCATAGGTTGGGTCGTGACAAATGTGGTATCGAGCTTAGGCTCATTCTTAGGGAATGTTGTCTAAAGTGTTGGGAAAAGTCTAATAGAGTCACATGCGGAAAAATAGGGTCCCTATTCGCCTTGCATTGTCGTTTTGCTTCTAGTTTCGCTTCATATATTGTATGTAAATATGAGTCTATAGAGGCAATGTGCGCTTTGAATTTTGTGGGCTAATGTATTTCAGAAAATGCGAGAAGGTGAGAGCCGCCACTACACTGATGTGCCTGACGAGGTGTCGGCAGATGAGGCGCCGCCCGAGGAGGCGGGTAGAGGCCTAGAGCCGCCAAGTAGAAGAGCGCCTACCCACGCTCAGAATCTTTCATGGCACAGGTCCCATGGACCCCATGGCACTACTCTAGCCGGGTCTCAGAGAACCATCGACATGATGGCGCAAGATATGGTCCACCCTCCACCGCACCAAGAGAGGAATCTTACAAACAGATCATAAATTTCAAGAAGTTGGTGCCTTGTACCTATGATGTGTCAGACGATGCATATCGATTTTTGGATTCCCGATAGAAGATTGATAGAGTGTATGCAGCACATCATGGGGCCCATGCCTAGACAATGGATGAATGACGACGTGTTACCCCGGATGGAGGGTTTGACATGGGCTCAGTTTGTGGAACTTTTTATCAACCGGTTTGTGCAAGAAAGTTTCAGAGATCAGAAGCAGTGGGCCTTTGAGGCCTTAAGACAGAATGGCAGGTCCGTAGATGAATATGCTGAATTGAGCAGATATGCCCCTTCTACAGAGATTATGAAGGTGAAAAGATTCCTAAAGGGGCTTGACAGAGATATGCGAACTCGCCATGATGTCCGATCACTTTTGATGTGGTGGTTGACCGAGCTAGACAGATTGAGATCGCTTATGATGACAAATGGAAGAGCAAAGAAAACAGAGCAGAGGGTTCTCGTGTCCCTTCCATGGGTACTCGGATAGTGGTGGCGAGTAATTACTTAGGAAAGAGTAGTAACAAGAAAAGTGGTTTTAGACACAAACCACGAGGATTGATCCAGCAGTGGTCACGTCCGCTCAGATCCTCCTTGGCACCTTGTGCACGTGGAAGAGGACATTCGTGACCTTGTTTGATGGGATCAGGAGTATGCTTAAGGTGTGACAAACCAGGTCACTTTGCTAGAGAATGCCCCATGTTCGAGCCACGATGGGGTCACAATGTTCCTCGGCTTGTATCCGGCGCCCAACATGGCGACAAGGGGGACGTGGATTTAGAGGCGATCAGAGGTAGAAGTCTCGTGGTTCTCGCCACTCGTAGGGGTCAAGCTTTTTCACCGACCCACCGTGATGCTCAAGCTTCAAATGCGTTGTGGCGGTATTCTTCCGTCCGTTTCTTATGAGGCTCGTGTTTTAATAGATCCGGGTGCTACGCACTCATTTGTCTCCCCTGTGTTTGCCATGAGGTTGGGTAGAAACCCCACAACTTTAGAGTGCCCTTTGTCAGTAGCTACCCCACTTAGTGACAACATAGATGTAGATATGGTTTTTCCGGGTAGCCCAGTGGTAGTGGATGGAAAGATCCTCCCAGCAGACTTGGTTCCTCTACCAAGAATGGATTTCATGTAATCGGGATGGATTGGTTGGCAACTCATTATGCCACCTTAGACCGCAGGAACAAAGGTGTATTTCCACATACCGTGTGGAAGAGTTTAGTTTTGATGGTGACAGAGCGTGGCTCCATATAATTTGGTGTCGAATTAGTGGTAGAAAAAAGTTGAGGCGTGGAAGACAAGGGTATTTGGCATTGGTGAGAGATACATCCGTAGAAGGTGTCGCATGGAAAATGTTCCGTTGTCGAGAATTCATGGATGTCTTCCTCGAGGAGCTTCCAGGTTACCACCAGAAGGGAAATAGAGTTTTGCATTGATGTTGTGCCGTACAAACCCCATATCGATGCCACCTTACAGATGGCACCAGCAGAATTGAAAGAGCTGAAGGAGAAACTACAGTAGATTTTGGACAAGGGTTTCATACGTCCGAGCACTTCACCCTGGGGTGCTCCTGTTCTTTTCGTGAGAAAGAAGGATGGGTCATTAAGGTTGTGCATTGACTATAGACAGCTGAACAAGGTGATTGTGAAGAACACGTATCCACTTCCTGATCGATGATTTGTTTGATCACCCAAGGAGCTAGATTCTTTTCCAAGATAGACTGCGATCGCTACCATCGCTTGAGAATCGTGAATGAGGACGTGTCCAAAACGGCTTTCGTGACAAGATATGGTCATTATGAGTTCTTGGTGATGTCTTTTGGACTCACTAATGCACCTTCATGGACTTGATGAACAGGTGTTCAAGCCATTTTTGGACCGCTTTGTCATCGTATTCATAGATGACATTCGTATACTCTGACCGAGGAAGAACACGTGTGGCACTTGAGGATGGTGTTGCAGACGTTGAGGAGCACCAATATATGCCAAATTTTCAAAATGTGAATTTTGGCTGAAAGCATCTCATTCTTGGGACACGTGGTTTCAAGTGACGGTATTCAAGTGGATCCCAAGAAAATTGAAGTCAGAATCGATTGGCTTAGGCCTACAATGAGGTGCTAAGTTTTCGGGTTTACTACTATAGGCGCTTTGTACAAGATTTTTCCAGGATAGCAGCTCCCTTAACTAAGTTGACCAGGAAGAATGTTCCATTCATTTGGACAGATGACTGTGAGGTGAGTTTCCAGAAGCTTAAGGAGTGTCTAACCACTGCCCCTGTGTTGACACTACCTGTGAGTGGTGAAGGATACACCGTGTATTGTGACGCCCAGAGTTGGCCTAGGGTGTGTTTTGATGCGTAATGGAAAGGTAGTGGCTTATGCTTCAAGGCACCAAGAGGCATGAGCAGAACTACCCCACCCATGATTTGGAAATGGCAGCTGTAGTCTTTGCACTAAAAATCTGGAGACACTACCTGTATGGCGAAGTGTGCGAGATATACACCGACCACAAGAGTTTGAAGTACATTTTCCAACAGAGGGACTTGAACTTGAGACAGAGGAGATGGATGGAGCTTCTGAAAGATTATGATTGCACCATCCAGTACCACCCGAAGGCCAATGTTGTAGCAGATGCCTTGAGCAAAATCTTACATTTGAGAGAAGAGACCATTGATTCAGGTACATGAGTTGATGGATCAAGGTTTAATCCTAGATCTTTCAGATGAGGGTATTGTTGGCTCACTTTTCGAGGCCGGACTTGAGGGACAGAGTTAGAGTTTCCAGACCAACAATTGATGAAGATCATAGAAAGAGTACAGGTGAAGGTGGTGAGTTTGGGTTTGCCAATGATGGTGCCCTAGTGCAAGGTTCTAGGATATGTGTGCCCGATGTGGACAACCTCAGGAATGAAATCATGCGAGAGGCACACTATACACTGTACAGTGTACACCCAGGTTCCACCAAGATGTACCATGATGTGAAAGATAGCTATTGGTGGAATGGCATGAAGAGAGACATTGCAGACTTTGTGTCCAAGTGCTTGACTTGTCGAAGGTGAAGTTTGAACACCAGAGACCGGCAAGAGCTCCTATCCCGTAATGGAAGTGGGAAATGATCACTATGGATTTTGTGTTGCCTCGCACCACGCGAGGATATGATTCGATATGGGTAATTGTTGACCGCTTGACCAAATCACTCACTTCTTAAAGACTACATACTCGTGGCACAAGATGCCCGCTCTACATTCGAGAAATAGTCGATTGCATGGAGTTCCGCCCATAATATCCGAGGGCCCCGCCACTTCTTTGGAGAAAGTTGCAGAGGCACTTGGTACACAATTGAACTTTCACCCTCGAAGGACAATCCAAACATCGAAGACATGCTTCGCATGAGTGTCTTGGATTTTGGAGGTTAATGGGATGAGCAATAGCTTTGGTGGAGTTTGCCTATAACAACATTATCACTCCAAAGATAGGGATGGCACCCTATGAGGCATTATATGGAAGAAAGTGTAGGTCTCCTCTGTGTTGGACAGAAATGGGGGAAGCAAGGGTGCATGATGTAGACCCAGTGCAATACACTGCAGAGGTAGTTCCTTTAATCAGGGAACGACTGAGGACAGATGTAAGAGTTATGCAGAGGGATGTGGAGTTTGCATGGCGACTATGTATTCTCAAGGTATCTCCAATGAAGGAGTCATGAGATTAAGAAGGGCAAGTTGGCACCCTGTATATCGGACCTTTGAGGTTACCGATAGAGTTGGAGCGGAGCTACCACCCAACCTTTCTCACGCTCATCCCGTGTTTCACATCTCCATGCTCAGAAATACATTCCCGATCCTTCTCGATGTGATAGAGCTAAAAGAAAATTTGACATTTGAAGAGCAGCCATAGTGGACTACCAAGTGAGACGAGATTAAAACAGATCCCTATGGTTAAGGTTTTGTGGAGGAGTCACGGTGGAAGAGTGCACTGGAGTCGAACGGGACATGTAGCAAGTACCCTTATTTGTTCAATGTATAATCATGTGCTTTATTCTGCTTGTGTAAAAATTCGAGACTAATTTTCGGAAGAATGTAACACCCTAAAATTTTATTAATTAAGAGTATTATTGGTCTTTTAATTTTATTTGAATTTTAGGAATTTTTTGAGATTTTTGAATTTTTAAAATCGGGTTCGATTTTAAAATATAAACTTTGATGATTTTTAAAAATTAATTTAAAGACCACGTGGCAAAACTAAAAATATATTTGGAGTCTACGATTTTTCTAGTTTTATGGAATTTTTTCGAATTTTTGACCTCGCTGGTCCCGAGGCGAGTAAAATTCAAAATTTTGTATCTCGAATCCGACCGAATCCGGACCGAATCGACCGGTCTCTTCTCTTTTCTTCCTCCCGCGCCACGCCTCTCTCTCTCTTCTCTCTGCTTTCTCCTTCCGCCCTAGCCAACGCCCCGATCCGCCACCAATTGGACCGGTCTTGTGTCCAAAATCATCTACTCGGAGAGAGCTTTCCATAGACACCAAGAACGCCAAATCCATCGAGCGATTGTCCGATTTTTGCTCGGGAAGATTTTAGCCCATTTCGACTTTGGGCTAGATTTCAAAACCGTGAATCCCACGAGGAAACCGAGGCCACCAGACCTCCATTCATCGAGAGCTTCGCAACGACATAAATTTCGAATTTTTTCGACACCGCTTTTTCTGGGTTCCACGAACGTATTTTCGAGCATTAAATGAGCTTAGAAAATTCTGAAAATTTATGTACTAACCCCGTGTTATGGGCTTCGTAGGTATTCTCGATTCGCGGAAATTTGATCGAGTCCGCAAATTTCAAAAGTCTCCGAATTGGGCCGAGGTTTTGGTTAGCCCCATTGTCGACGCCCCAGCGCAGTCGGAATCGCAAAGGTAAACCCGAACCTTGTTTTTACGTAATTTTCTAGTGCTTAAATAGGATTAAAAATCCATAAAATATTCGTGGTAGCTTAGAAAATTACGATTCTTTTTGCAATAGCTTAGTAATATTGCTAAGGACGCAAAGTTTTATAATTTTTAGAGCTTGTTTGGGCTTTGCAAAAATGATCAATAATAAGGACTAAATTGAAATTTTGCGTATTGTGATGGATGACTGATTTGATGGGCCGAGGGGCTGTGTGATATGATTGAATGATATATGGATTGTGAGTATAGAAGTGTTTTGAAACCTTTTGCAGTTGGGTAGGTCCTAGGTATAGGAGACTCACTGATTTTCACTTAGGACGAATTGGTCTTTTCTTTGTTTGTATTGAGTCGATTGTATTAAATAAATGTAATATGATTGTCGTGAGCCTTATTCTCCGCCCACCGCCACATTTGTCGTCAAGTTTGTGAGTAGAATATTAATTTTAATTGTAATTTCGATATTATTATATGTTCAGCATGCCCATGCATCACTTATATACATATATTTATATAGTTAAACTCTAGGCACGAATTATGTTGCATTCATAATCATAATGTGCCATGAGTGTTGTTGTGGTAATTTGGAGCGGTGTGCGTTGGCGTCGTGTGATGTGGTGTGGACTATGGATAGACGGTAGTCACGCTTGAGTTCTTCATTGACCCGTTCCTTCGAGGGGTAGTCACGGCTTGAGTTCTTGACCTCGATTTGGTTTATTAAAGTCCGCTTGAGTTCTTGCACAGTTGGATTTAAGAGAGTCAGATAGGATCACTCCCAATATATTATGATTGATGCTACAGGGTGTGTGAGTGCTCCAAATTACCTTTTTGATGCTATGATGTGAAAATGTTATTGCTGTTACATTTCACTCCACAGGTTGCATTAGTACTAGATAGTTATAAAGATTATGGTTAAAATTGATATTTTACTCTCTGAGTCGAACGCTCACTCCTGTTCAAAAATTTTTACAGGCCACAGGAGGATATTTTGTTCAGGGTTAACCTGCTTTTCTACCTCGCAGGTTGTTTATCAATATTTGTGTAATTTTAATTACTCCTAGAATTTCCGCATGTGTTAGCAGTAATTATTTGAATTTGGTCTGTAATATTATTATCATGTTGGACCTGTAAACTAAATATGCTATGCATGCTTGATGGATTAGATGAGGGAGCTGAGCTCCCATTTATTTTTATGTTGATGAGTATGTGGAGGGTGAGCTGAGCTCCCCAATTGACTATATTGTGTTTACGTGAGTCAAACTCCCGTTGGAAAGTCCATTTTATGGCGCTTGTTTTCTGAAATTGGGCCCAAATGGGCCTTAGAATTGGGTAAATGAACAGTTAGGCTTACTACGGGCCTCGGGCTTTAGTCCTAGTCCCATAGGTTGGGTCGTGACAATTATCTCTCTCAAGCAAGGTATGCATCCGACTTACTTTCTCGAGCAGGCATCACTGATAGCAAAACAGTATCAACCCCGATAGAGCTCAATTGCAAACTTACACCTCTTGATGGCACTCCTTTTGATGATATCCTACTTTATATCGACAGCTTGTCGGGAGTCTTGTTTATCTCACAGTTACTCGACCTGATATTTCATATGTTGTTCATCCGTCACGCTTTATGTCTGCTCCTCGCTCAATTCATTTCTCTGCAGTACTTCGAATCCTTCGTTATATCAAAGGCACTCTTTTTCAAGGTTTGCACTTTTTTTTACCTCCTCCCTAGTATTATCTGGCTACTCTGATGTTGATTAGGCTGGTGATCTGACAGACCATCGCTCTACAACTGGTTATTATTTCTTCTTAAGTGATTCTCTTATCTCTTGGCATAGCAAAAAACAAACTGTTGTTGCACGTTCTAACACAAAATATGAAGATCGTGCTCTTGCTGATGCTACATCTGAATTACTTTGGTTACGGTGGTTATTAACTGATTTGAGTGTCATTCATTCTTCTGTCACGATGCTTCATTGCGATAATAGAAGTGCTATACAGATTTCTCATAATGATGTATTTCATGAGCGTACCAAACACATCAAAATTGTTGTCATTTTGTACGTCATCATATTGCTCATGGCACCATATGTTTGATTCCTGTCTCCTCTGTCAGCCAAACCGTTAATATATTCACCAAAACGCATCCTCCCACTCGCTTTCAGGATCTCTTAAGCGAACTCAAGTTGGCACCCGTGCTACCACCTTGAGTTTAAGGGGGGGAGGGGGGGTTGTTAGCATGATTATAGGAAAATCTATCTTTACATGATTATAAAATATTTATTTAGTATAATTATAGTAATTAGCATGATTATAGGAGATTAGTTTAGCATAATTATAATAATTATTATTCTTGTCAAAATTAGCTCATATTCTCATGTATAAATAGATGTAGTATCTCTATAAATAAGACACAATCTTTTTCATCATCACTAGTGTTCTTTCTGCTAATAGAGCTTTTCTCGTGATGCTGCTATCCATCTCTCAGTTGATTTTTCTAATAAGTTTGTGACTTTGTATATTGGTTGTGTTTAATTTCTTTTTCTCATCATTATTTCAATTTGGTTATATTTTTTCTTAATTTATCTTTTATTTAGACCGTTTGAACTTTTTTACAAAACTACTCACGAGATGTTGATTTGTCAAAATTTAAAGTTTACGAATCTACTTGAAAATAATTCAAATTATATATATATATATATATTAATAATAAATTACTAAAAATTATTTGATGCATTTAAGTGAAAATAATATATCTTTTTTTTATAATTTAATAAAAGCTTAACACATACCTGCTACTCAAAATAAAACATGTATACACATTTATGTCCACTACTGCCGCCCAAACCGGAGAAGTTGGTTCCATCTTAGGTTGCCGTCCCTTTCTTATCTTCCTCTTTCCCTTTCTTATCTTCCTCTTTTCCTTTTTTTTTTTTTTGAACCTTTCTTATCTTCCTTTAATATTGGCTTTGCTCAACTTAGGATGTCCACGGCCATGAAACGATTTGGAAAATGATTTTTGAATTGCAGATTTCGGTGTGAGTCTTAATTTAAAACGGTTTAAAGAGCGATTTGAAAGAAGACGATTTAAGATAGTTTAGAAGCGATTTAAAAAAAAATTAAAGAAAAATTTTATTAATTTATAATTAAATTATATTTTAATTTGTCTTAAAAAATTTTCAATCAAAATAAAATAAAAAAAAGAATGAAATTAATTTATCTTTAAGAAAAAATTAATAAGAAAAGATTACAACTTGATTAAAAAATTATAGATTAAATTATTTTTTTTAAACAAATTAAAAAAAAAATATATGAACTTAATTTTACCTATGTATCCTCTTGGATTTAGAGAAATCAAAGTTTCTAATTTTATTATTTGCCCTTTTTCTAAGTAATTTGATAATTAAAAAAATATAAAAAAGAAAAAAAATAAAATATAGGATATTAAAAATTTTATTGAGGATATAAAGCAATAACAGAGTAATTGAGATAGTATTAAAAATTTTAATGATTGTGTAAAATAATAAAGTAGAAAGTAATTGTTTAGAGAATTTAAGAGAAATTGAGAAAATATTAAAAATTAAAAAGAGTACAGAGAATAATTGTATAGAGAATATAAAATTTATATAAATAAATTATGAGTGGAGTGAAGTATTTATTAAGTTTTTTTATTTAAACCATCAATTTATTTCAGTTCAGAATCAGAGGTTCAATTCAGTTTAAAATCACCGATTTATAATTCCTGAAAAATATAAACCTAAACCAAATCGTAGAAGAACGATTTCAGTTCGATTTAAAACTAATTCTGATTTTGATTAATTACAATTCGATTTTAATCAAATCAATTTCAATTCAAAAAAAACCTCCTACTTTAACTCTTATTATTATTATTATTATTATTATTATTACAGAGAGCATACAAGGGCCCACGGGAAAAGAAAAAAAAAAACAAACAAACATTAAACAGAAACTTCAGCACAGCACAAAGCCAATTCACTGTAGCTGATTGTTGAATTTAAGCTTTGTTAAAACAGTGGGCAGCACCATTGGCTTTTTTGTTAAAATTTTTAACAAAGGTATAAATAAAACACACTCCAGAGCAAGACAACAGAGCAACAGGACTTTTCCTGTTTATTATTCTTTTTTTTTTTCTCAAGCACAAAGAAGGAAGAAAAAAAAAATATATATATATATATATATGTAATAATCTAGTTGCACAACTCACGGGCAATTCCCAATCGAGAATTGGGCACATCAAATAAGATCCTAAGGTTTTGTTGCTGCAAATTGGCTATGACATTAAGCACCGAGTTCACATTTTTTGGTGCAGCAGCCATAGACAAGCAAGCCAGCGACCCTGCGCTGCTATGTATCAAGCTGTTCTCCATAGGCAACACTAAGTTCAAGCCTGTGAAATGCAACTTTATTGCTGGTGCTACTGCTTCATTTGTTGCTGCGAAGCACGTGTCGAATGCACCCAAAGATGAAAAAGGCCCTTTCACTTGTTTTCTGAACTCATCCCTTATTGATGCGTAAATCGGTTCAACGAATCTGGTTATGACTGTGCCTGAGTCAATTATAGTCCCCGCTCCAGTGTTCGGGTTAAACGTTAGGAGCTCTTGGGCAATCGGTACCCGAACCCGACCTACACTAATGCCGGTGAGGTTCACATAGTATAGTGATGGCCGGTGTGGGTTTCGTAGAAGTGGGGTGGTTCTGATGGTCTTGGGTTGACCCGCTGGGCCTAATTTGAGTGAACCCGAGAAATAATAGGATTTGAAACTGGGTAAACAATATGAAAATACACCGGAATAAAGCGATCCAGATTGAGAAAGTAACGATAAGGGTCCCCTACCCAAACCCAACAACCCTTGATTGGGAATTGACCCACCAGAGATGGAGTTGATGCATCCAAAAGCAAAATTTGGTATCACGTCATTGGCTAATCTTAAAGAATCTTGCACAAGAGAAGCTGAGAAAGAGGAATCTCCACCGTAAGATTGGTTGAAAAGGCAGGAGGAGGTGCCGGTGGCTGGGCAAGAGAACCCGCGGGCTTGGGTGCATTGGGTCACGGAGCAATCCAATGACCCGTAAGTGGAAGAAGTATTGGTAATGAAAGTGGTGCTGGAGCAGCCAGCACAGCCAGAGCAGGGTACCCAGGCAGCATCATTGCTAGTGTCTAAGACCATAAACATGATTTGACCCGGCGTACCCAACTTGACCCGGACGACATAGTTGCCAATGTTTAGGACCTGCTGGCCTGGAGCAATTGGGACAGAAGTGGTCATTTGGGCCTGTAGGCTTGACAAATACTTGAGCCTTTGTGGGTCTTTGGAAGCCATGTTAATGAGTGTGTTAACCAAAGATTCCTGTTTGGGTGGACTGAAAGGTGAGCATTTGCTGTAGATGGGAAGGATCGAAAGACTTGAGTCATCTGCTTGAGAGGCACAAGGGTCCAGAGCTCTGGCACTTGAGATTAGAAGAGCAAATAAGAGAAGTTTGGAGACAATTGATGTGTCCATGGATTGGACTCTTTAAGAAAATTGGAAATAGAAGATGAGGTAGAAGATTGTAGTGTGCCCATGCATGGGAAATCAAGAAACGTATAAAACGAGTTGAAGGCTCCGAGATTACTGAAATACCCTTGTAATTATTAGAGGGATCTTTGTAACCACTTGATGAGATCTATTATCAGACGAGATGGAACATTACTTAGGGTTCACGAGAAAGAAGATAAAGGATGCTTTTATGATAAAGAAAGCCAAGTTGGAAATAAACTGAAGCTAAATTACAATGAGATATGCTCTTCCTAGGGAAGAGAAATGGAAAGGACAAAATGAGTGGTGAGATATGGGTCCAAAAGAATGTCAATTGTCTAGTTAAATATCTAGCTTCAGATTTTTTTAACTTCTCCATTTATCCCAAAAAAAAAAAAACAAAGGAAGAAGCTGATTTAAAAAAAAATAATGTTTACTCTTTTCATCACGGTGGACCAAGGCAAAAGGGACAAGAGCAGCCCGTGAATACATCTAATTTGAAGGCAAATCTGCAAATTGCTAAAAAGAAAATAGAATTTGTCCGTACATGGGCAGTGCACAAGATGCTGTCGTTCACGGGCATAAACAGACTTTTCCATGACGTATATGGGTCCAGTAGCTCCTGCCAGCAGTCCCACACTAACACTGTGCTCCTCCGATCTCTTTCCCAGATCCAAGCCTGAAGACTTGAGGATCCCTCACATGCAACAAAACAAAATGCATTTGGGTGTTCGGTAGAAAGAGAATTAATCAATAATTAAATCTTGCAAACCGGTTGATCACAATTGTCCTGCATTTTTAACAGGTAAGACAATCTGTTTCTTTATCCCCACCCCTCCGTTTCAAAAACAAAGATGACAGAATATCCAACGCTAATGGAAGTTGAACTTCAAACCTCTTAGGGCCTCAGCCTCAGCTAGCTTTACAAATAGACTAAGGACTCATTGGCAGAGGTGTCTCTGTTTAACTGTTTATGTTTCTAGTGCAAATTATATTTTTGGGTGCAAATTATATATATTCAAATAAATGAATTGAAGTATTTGACAATCTTAAAAAGGTAGAGTTGGTGATTGATAGATAACTGATATGATATCTATTATCAGCTCTATTTTTAGAGTTGTTTCCCATCAATTGATAATTGTATTAATTTTATTTTTTATTTATATCATATTATTATTTTTCTTGTAATTTAAAAATTAATATTATTATTATTATTGTTTGACTTTTTTTTATTTATAATCTTAGAACATTACAATTTTGTTAAAATATTTTTGGTTAATAATATAAAATATAAAATATGTAGTTATGAAAAAATACATTTTTTTCAAAAAACTTAAAATTATAAGATTTTCTTTCTTTATCAATAATAAAATTACTTTATTATTTTATAATTACATTTTTTAAATTATTTAATTATTTTTTAAGAATTTCATTATTTTTTATTTTAATAATAAAATAAATAAATAATATGATATAATAATTAATAATTATATTTTTATTTTAATAATATAATAAATGATATAATATATTAAATTAATCATTATATTTTTATTTTAATAATAAAATAAATAATATAATATAATAAATTTATAATTTTATATTCATGTCAATAATAAAATAAATTATATGATATATATTTTTATTAGTCATTTTACATATTAACAATAAAAATAAAATATAATTTTACTAATTACTTAACATAATTAATTATTATCAATTAATAATAATAGCTATCAATTAACCATTATTAATTCCATGCAATGGTTAAATCAAACAGGACCTAATTGTGCCCATCTCTTTTCTGCATTCCAACAGCTCCAGCGAAAGTCCTATATAGGATACCTTTTAAGCTCATTATTATTTTAGGCCATGCAACTACAGATCGCAAGAACCATGTGCCGGTCATATGCATTTTTCGGCTATTTATCACATCCTTACCATGCAACTCCCTCGCCAACAATTATGTTTGACTTCCAAGCTGAAAACGATGTCATCTTTCAGGCGACAATAAACCCATTCTTATTATCTCTGGTAATCTCAAGCTCGGTAAAATTACGTAGGCATTTAAAACCATTAATTTAAAATTGATGCACCTCTAGTATCTCATGATATAACACCAAATGTTTACTTCATGATTCTTGTTTCAGGAGCCAGAGAAAAACATATGCACCTGATGAAAGATAGAATTTAGGAATTATATTGCATTTATAATTAAGAAGATTTGTATTTTATTTAGAAAGTTTATTTTAATTTAATATTCATAATTAAATTTTAATTTGAATTCTAAAATTTTAATTTGATTAAAATTTCTAACTCCATAAATACGACCTATGGTCTATAATTTAGTAGCTTGATTATGAATTATTGAGAATTAAATTTCTCTTCCTTTGTTTCTCTACCCTCTTTGTTCTTGGGTATTAGTTTCTCTTGATAAATTCTTCCTTAGTTCTACATCAGCATCTTAAATATCATATTCGTGCTAACAAATTCAACAAGGAAACTCCATGTGTCAAACCCAGAAAATTACAGTAAAGAATATTCAGTTCAACTTATTCAGTAGATATAAGTGACAGCTTTGCAACAATTTACATTTGTCACACCTGAAGCACCCATCAATGGTTGAAGAAAGTAATCATTTCCAAAGACAACTTAATACAATAATCCACCAGAGTAAATAAATGAATACACAAAGAAATACAATTGTACATCAACAAATTGATATACAATACAAACGAGGTACAATTGTACATCAACTAATTGATATACAATACAAACGAGGTTGATTTTCACACCCAAGTTTTTCCTCCTAAAAAAAACACACTAGAAAGAGATTAAAAAAAGGGATGACAACGCAGAGCTGATTACAAATTACCCCAAACTGCTTCTGAAACATTTCCATATATGACAAGAGGAGAGGTCAGCATTTGTCAAGCATCACAAAAGCACTCCGTAACTACAGCATGATTTGATCAGAATTAGTCAAAAGATAAATTTAGGCAAACCTAAGATTAAATCTAACAGCAAATAGAAGTTACAAACCATTCAATGAAGTCTGTAATTAGAAATGAAAAGAGTTCTTTTTTTTTTTTTTTTAATGTTCTATGACCAAAAAAAAGATCAAAATATTCATGCATTTTTTCAATTTTGACAAACTTTTTAATTTTGGCAATTTTAGCCGGCCAGTAAAAATTGGGGAAAAAAATTTGTTACTAATTTGAGTACGAAATAAATAGTTTTCACTTTTTTGCCCCCCTCCAAATGCTTTCTCTCTCTTTCCATGCCAGTTCACAAGAATGACAAGGTGCGGGTGGTGAGTAGTCCAACTCTACAGTTGCAAGTAGGGGATTTGAATTGGGAGTTAAGGTGAACAACACTATCAATGTAGATCAACCATTACCAGGGGGTCATCACCAAGCTTTGCCTTGATGCAAACCGCAAGATGCTGCTAGATTGCAAGGCCAAGTGTCCCACTACCACAGTCAAGGATATGAAAACCAAGATCGATTGATTTTGAATCCTTGGGTAGTGAAGTTTGTTATTTGATGATAGGATGCTTTATGTTCTAAACAGGTTTACAGTAAGCCGGAGGAGAAAGAGAAAGAAAGAAGGTTCAGCGGGCAGAGAAGGGAATGGAGCTTGCATGTTAAAGCAACACAGAGCTTGACGCAAACAATGCATCTTGGAGGACATTTCCAGAAGAGTCATCAAATATTGGATAAATACATCATAAGATAGAATAAATATACATCAAAGCATTGTTAAAACAATTACTACGCAGAAAATAATAATTCATATATTGAAAAGTCATAGACATGAATTGCTGCAAGTACACAAATTGAGTATTCATAAGCACACCTCTTTGGTTTATGATGATGCATCCTTGCCCTTGACAATAATGACGGGACATTCTACATGGTTGGTGCAATAGTTGCTTACACTTCCCAAAAACATCCTGTTAAAAAATGTTATATTTCTCAAGGTTAGTATATATAATGCCAAGCAGCTGTAAATCATCTACTATGAAATCAAATTCAGAAAATTGACAATTGGTGAGCCAAAACACAAGTGGAATGTAACACAACGTCAAACATTTTAGCAATGCTGCCATTAATCCTACAATCATTGCAGAAAGCATAGCAATTCCCTAATAACAAGGCAATCAGCTGACACCAACCACCTTTTTTCTGCAGAAGTACTATTAAGAAAATTGCTACTTGAAATAACTAAAATGCAGTCACATACAGTAAAATTACCTGTGCATATGCATTCACTTGTGTGTAAGTTTCATACTTTACTATTAACAGGACTCCATAGATCAACTATACCCTCGTATTAACTGCTTTTTCAAGCAGGCCATAGCCCTCTTCCATGAAGGAATACAGTTTCCAAATCAAAGCACTTTTGAGACTTGTCATCCTTGGAGCGATTCCACATATTAGACACTTCTGACATTTACATCATAGATAAAACAAACCAGACCTAGATGCTACTTACAAGTTCTATATTTATACTGGTAGAATTCCAACTAATATGTGTATTGCTGAGACTGCAAATGGAATGATGCAAAAACTCTTTCATTCATACAATATCACAAAGTTAAATAGAATATTATGAATCCTAGAACAGAATGAGAGAAACACCCACACAATAAAAAAACAAGAGAACCATTCAATTATTGATAACATTCAGATATCGATACCATTCCAACTCAACTTCTAAGCTTTTGGGATTTGTTTTACCCTGCTATTGCAGCTACTCTTGCCAGGAGCACCCTCTTGGATGCATTGCCAATAGCAGCTTTTGGGACGAAGATAAACAATGCAAAACAACAACTAACGGTTTTTGTCAAAACATCCAAGATAATGCTTTTATCTGAAGTAGCAACAAAAGCAACACCAAAACTTTCATGTCCCTGTTTTCATGTGTTAAGAAAAATCACTTATCTTCATATCCATTCACATCAACAAGGAAGTTCATTGAATAAGTATACTACTCATGGTTATCTTCGAAGCTGACATAGAACAAGACATACTATCTATCTAAAAATAACCTCAATCTTTAAAAAACAGAACCATCAAAGCAATTCCACTTCTTTATTTTCGAACATAAGTAAGTGAATGTTATTCTAGCCCCCAAGTACTTGCAATGAACAGCATTTTTCAGTGTAAACGTACTACCTTTTAACAGGGCCAAAAGCACGACACCCCGTCACAAGTAAATCAGCGTGCAGATTCTCAACAGCTTCACAAATCTTCTCCTTGGGATCCCCAATAACCACTTGCGTTTTAACATTGACCTAAGCAGAAATTGAATTCTCAGTAGGTTAGCAAAAATTAATTAATAACAATGAATTAATATGATACTAACTCTTAACAAATAACAATTGATCAATACAATTTAACACCAAACAAGTAAATGCGTGGAGAAAAAGACAGAGCCCTCACTACTTTTTTTTGGCGGCAGATCCCCAAGGCATGTTCTAAAACGGCTTCGGTTATCCGCTTTTGATGTGCCTCGATCGCCGCAGTGAAGGCAGGGACCTCCAAATCACCTTTAATTTCACAAAAAAGCAAAAAGCAAAATAAATCATTCTGCCATCATCTTAACTCAAAAACCATATACGGAATCATGATCAAGTGAATTGAGCAGCAGTAGTGCTAATATTGCATACTTAACTGGGCCCGCCGAAGGGGATAGCGCCGGGATTGAGTCCAGCAGCGATAGTGGGCGGAGATTGGACGTGGAGTATGATGAAGGAGCCAGGGGTTTCAGTGGAGTCGTACGAAGTGGATCGGAGTTTGAGGTTGTCAAGCGCCCATGTCAAGGCGTACATGCTCTGCTCGCTGCCGTCAACGGCCACGATCACGGAGCGGACGTTGGCCGTCATGATTGATTGATCGACGTTGAGTCGGCTACTGGTGACTTTGGCGCATTCAAGTAGGTGGCCACGGTTCAAGATTCACCCGATAGGGTACTTGGACTGCCAGGTTTAGGTTCAGAGGAATATTGAACCTGAATTAACAGCTAAGAAGGGCAGTCTATGAACCGTCGATTTCGGTTTGAGTCTCAATTTAAAATAATTTAATAGATGATTTAGAGTTAAGCAGTTTGGAACAGTTTAAAAGGTGTTTTAGGGCGATTCGGAGGATGGTTTGATAAGAAAAAGAAGAAAAAAATTTGATAAAATAAATATTTAAAAAAAGAAAAAAAGAAAATGATATTATTTGTATTTATAATACAAATTAATAAGAGATGTAGAGTTAATTTAAAATAATTATAAAAATGAAAAGAGATTAAATTAATTTTAGTTAAAAAAAAAAGAAGGGCTTGAACTTAATTTTATAGAAATTAAGTTGCCTACGTATCCTCTTGGGGTTTAGATAAATCAAAGCTCACGAAAGATAACTCCTTTACCCTAATCACTTCCACAACCGCTCGATTCTGTTGTTGTTCTATCGGTTCTTATGTCATATAAATCTTCATTTCTTTCACATGTGATCTCTTGTTGCCTTAAGGCTACCTTAATCTAATTATCTAAACATGTTTAAGCTTCTGATGATTCAAGAACCATATTAGATCGTCTCTCATCTAATATACTACCCCCTGCACTAAAAGCTTGTTCAACTGCAACTGTGGAGGCTGGTGCTGCTAAAATTTGTTTAGCAATCAGTGCAAGGGTGGGAAAAGTATTTGTATGTCGACGCCACCAATCAAGTACTGTAAATTCTTTACCAGCACTATTATCACCAAACTCGAAAATAGTGGTTAAATAAATATCAAATTCAGAATTATTGCCAAGGAATCCTCTAGGCCTTTTTTGCCTTTGTAATAAGGTATGATCACCCATGCTTCTTCTAGAGGTTGGCTCATTCTGAACTTGACTAGAAGAACAAAATTCACTATATAAATCAAAAATTAATTTTTTAATTTTAACAATTATTGCATGAACATCAAAATCAATCTCATCATCAAGATTTAAACATGAATAATAAAGAGAAAAATAAACATTTAAACCATTTAATTTACATCTAGGATAAAAAACACAAGCAACAAGATAAAGTGGAGGAATATTTTTGAAATAATTCAACCTTTTTTTTTTCATGTTAGAAATGCAATATTTTAAATTAACATCATTTTCATGGTCTTGCAATGCACCAATAATATTAAGACATTCAATCATAAATAAATGAGATGTAGGATAATAAACACCACTCAATGTATATGTAGCATTATTAAAAACTTTTAAAATATCCAAAAATTTTATACAAATGTCTCAATTTTGTGGATATAATTGAATTGTGGCACATTATTACTAATAAATGTGTACAATAAATCTCTATATCCAAATGACTCGTTTAGTAATTCATATGTTGAATTCCAACGAGTGGGAACATCTCTTGGAAATCTTTTTTGTTTTTTATTATTTATTTTATAAAATTTAGCTCATTCTTTCATAATTTGGGGATGTTCCCATAAAAATGAAATTGCTTTTTTGATGGGAGAAATAAATTCATCTAGGGTTCTTAAACCATCTTGCACATACAAATTTTAATACATGACATGCACACCTAATATGAAAAAATTTTCCCCTAAAATTGGGTTGGCAAATTTTTTTTAAAGTCATTAATTGATGCAGAATTTACAGCAGCATTATTAAAACCAATTGAAAAAATTTTATAAACTAATCTATATTCTTCTAAAATATTTTTAATCATTCTAAAAATATTATCAGCAGTATGTCTCTCATCAAAACACAAAATGCAATTATTCTTTTTTGCATGATCTAATCATCACTAATCCAATGACATGTTATGCCCATATATGAATGCATTTGCCAATAATCACTCCAAATATCACTACAAATAGAAATTTGTGCACTCATATTTAAAAAAATTTCTTGTAATTCTTTTTTTCCTTTTTTAAATAAAGAAAAAATATTCCGTTTCAAAGTATTTCTAGTAATACGTTTTACATTAGGATTTAAAGCATTTTGACAATAATTAATAAAACCAAGTTTTTCACCAAAATTAAATGATAAATGCTCAACACAAATCATTTTTGCTAATTCCTTTTTATTTTTTTGATCAGAATATTGAAATAAAGATTGAGATTTAGAATTTATATACCCGGATATTTGAGTTTGAGACTTATCATACCTAATTTTGGTCGGATGCTTTTGCTCCAAATGCCTCTTGAATGTGCTATATCCACCTCCCATTTTAAACTTGTAGACTTGGCCACAGTAATTACAAATTACATCAAATGTATCTTTAGATCTTCGTTTTTTTGTAAAGTGGACTTTGAAAATATCGGACGTGAGTGCTTTTTTTGCTTTATATTTCTCAGCTTGTTGATTTTGGCTTTCTTGAGTGTGGCGGAATAACTCTTGAACTTCAACATCATTATTATCATCCCCAATTTGCTCCATTATGTTGTCTAAATCAACTACTGTAAGCTCATTTGGATTTAGATATGTTGATTCACCAACCTTACTTTTTCCCTTGAACTTCCAAATCCACTACTTGCCATTTTCTCAAAAAAAAAAAAAAGGTATGATACTATGATAAAATTTGAAAAAAAAATAGTGTAGAGATAACAAAAAATAGAAGGTACTAGAAATTTGAAAAAAGAAGTGTAGAAGATAACAAAAAAAAAATTAGAAATTTGCAAACAAAAAAATAGTGTAAAATTTTAAATTAAAAAGTAGAGATAGTGGAAATTTTTATGAGTATATAAAAAAATAGAGTAATAAAGAAAATATTAAATTTTAATGATAGAATAAAAAAATAATAATAGAGTTATTGAATAAAATAATGGGATATAAGAAATTTTTATGAGTGTAAAAAAAAATAAAGTATAAAAATTTAGAGAATATTGAGAATTAAAAAGAGATTTGAAAATAATTGTGTAGAAAATTTGAGAAATTTGAGAGATTGGAGAGAATTTAAGAGTTGTGTGAATGAATTAAGTGGATGAATTGGGGGTATTTATAGAGTTTTTATAAATTTTTTATTTCTAAAATTATCCCCAAAAAGTAACTACTTTTTTACTATTATTAGGGACTAAGGGGTAATTTTACAATTAAAAAAAAACTGTAACGGTAAATATTTTTACTATTTGAGATTAAAAAAATAAAAATAATTAATTTTGAAATTTAATAAATGATTATAAATTAAAAAAAAAAAAGAAATTTGAATGGACATTTGCGCAGCTACGAGGAGTAAGGCTGTGGAGTGCCGGGCTGTGGAGTAGGTGGGTGGGCTGAAATTTTGTCTTTGCAGCGATGCGATGTGTACTGTGCACGTTTTAATCGAACCGTCGGTTCGATTTGATTTCAAACAGACAATTTTAATTCGAATCAAATCGACAGTTTTAATTCGAATCAAACTGACGGTTCAATAGTTTTATAATATCTTGAACCTGAACCAAACCATGACAGAACGATTTAGGTTCAGTTTAATAACGGTTTCGGTTTTGGCTGGTTTAGGTTCGGTTTTGACTGGTCCGATTTTGGTTCGATTTCAGTTCCAAACCAGACCGTTGCCACCACTACATTCAAGTACTGTATCATTAATGCAAGTTTTTGATGGAGATAGATATGATTTTGGTAAATTTCACTTGTGGTATATGAACTTTAAGGTTAGTAATACTATGACATATAAATTTTAAAATTTAACTTAAAATCTCATAAATTATCGTAAATATCATTTTAAACCTCATACAACCTGCAACAATTGATTTAAATGTTAAAAAGTAATGTTGCATGTCGAGGTAAAATTAAAAATTATTTTTTTCTCTCTTCTCTCTCTAATGTGTATTACTCCACTCTTACTTTCTCAACTTTATTTATCTTGAACACTTTGCCCTTCTCATTTCTCTCTCTTCCTAATAGAAAATAAAATCGTGTTTCTTTTTGCTCTCTTTTTTCTTCAGGTTTGTAGGTAAAGGATATTCTTGTACTTTCCTTTTTCTTTATTTCTTTCATTGATGATATCTCAATTTAATAGGAGAATGTTATCATCCAATGGTATTCCTTTTTACTGATGTGAAGAATAAGTGAAATTAACAACATATGAACCAATGCACACCTTGGAAGAAGGTTCTATGGCTGCCCAAATTATGGGGTAAGTGAAAATAAAATTTTCGTCTCGGTCTAGATTTAGGTAAAATTTTTTCTATGGCTGCATGATCTGGTAGTCATCATTTTGGTAAATTTTTTTAATATGAGTTTTAGGGTAAAAGAAAATATTTATGATAATATGAGTTATGGGTTTTTTTATATAAATAATGCTATGATTTTTTTTTCTCTTTTTTTTTTTTGCAGAGAAGCAATTGTTATTATTATTTGGAGTGGGTTGATCCAAAATTTATAAGGCAAGCAAATGTTGTAATAGTTGGGTTACTAAATCGAATCAAAAGAATGGAGCTTGAGGGAAATGTTGAAAAGAAAGACATTGAAAAAAAATGCAGAAGGTGGAAAATGGTTGTTGCATGTTTATTGTTGTGTGTAATTGGAAGAATTGTCTTTTATGCTTCGTATGAAAGCTGGTTAGTAATGTTGGGTTCTGAGCCAAAATTTTGCAAGTATTTTATAGATGGCTCTTTTGTGTATTTTGGATACAACTTTATGTATAATATAATTTGAGTTAAGATATTATTACTTTGTATTGCTTAATATATTTAATCGATTATGTAATTTTAATCATTTGGAATGTTATAATCATTGTTGTCTTTGATAATTCTTGCTCGGGTTGAAGATGTGTAATTTTTTATACTATATTATGTAATTTCAATACATTTGGACTGAAATATTTAGAAGAATAACTCAAAGTCATCAAATTTTAATTTTACTATACAAATTAGAAGGTTTAAAAATTCATAAAATTCTTTACAATATCAACAAAATCTAAAGTAAATAATACCAAAAATTAATATGAAATAAATTATATTTATATATTCATATAAACAATCAATGTTCAATAACAATCATGTTCCATATATTCAAGATATGCTTAAATATTGAATCAATAATATATTTATTTGATTCACTATTTGAAGCACAAAAATTATTGCTTTACAAAGTCTAGACATGTTAATATGTCAACCCTGCCAAAATATATACCCAAATATGACATATACCTGTGGTATTTCTAAAACCACAACAAAAAGCAATCAACTAAGATATCCCAATAATAAATTATTCAAAAACTCCTGCTGAACATCCAACAAAAATCTGTCCAAATTATCCAAAACAAGCTAAAACAAGTCATTCTCAAACACAAAAAGAATACTCAAAATAGAACATCAATTTTTAGTTGACTTTGTATTTTTCACGTATGTGCTCCCTTTGCCTTTGTCTCCTCTCACTTTAAGTTTGCTTGCTGCATTCAACCTTTCTTTTCTTTTAGATGTGTGAGATGCCCCTTCGCTATTAGATGTCTTTGCTTGACCCTGAAAAATGTAAAAAATAAATAATAAAAATAAATCTTAACAATTCATTCAACTTAGTAAATACATGAGTTTGTACACATTTTTAAGATGTAGTTGTATACCAAGCCTGATAATGTTGCAAAATTTAGCTGAGATTTATCTTGTCTTGGCAATATCTGACTAATACTCTATTATGTAAAAAATGGGTATAAACAAATCAAATGGCACATGACATAAAGTGGAGAAAATAAATAAATAAATAGTTTATAATTTATGACATAAAAAGAAAAAATTTCCATTACATCCATCATCCATTGTAGAGTTACTAGATGAGTTAGTTTAGACATTGTGCTATGATACATGCTTGCGTCAGCTTGCATCTCGGATGCCTACAATATTGAAAATTATTAAATTTATCGCTAACTTGACGACATTCACTTATATGTAAATAGAATGACTTTCATATGCCATTAAAATAACTTATACCTGTCCTTGAGTCGTTATCCTTGTATTGCCTTCATAAGTTTCTGCAGATGTAGCTCTCTTACCCTATAAATGAAAAAAAAAAAGTATGTATAAAATAATAATTGTTGTATATAACATGACAATGCCAAATAAAAAAAAATCGCCTTTATTTAAATTAATACCTTTGTAGTATGAGTTGATATGTTTCCATCAACTTCATGATACCTTTTATCATATTCATTTGCCTACAAATGGAACACCTAATGCTTACTGCACCTTTTCTACTCAGTTTGCCCCTCGCTTGTACATGTTCAAGCTCTTCAGCCTCCTTTTTTCGTGCCTTCCTCTTCCTACCTCTTTTTTTCTCAATTGGAACTGGATGTGTAAAAGAATACCTTATGCTTGGCCTAGGCCACATCTCATATCCATTAATAGGATTAATATAGTGGGCATAAACTTTTGCGTAAGTATCAACTTTATAACACTCATGTATATAATCTTCAGGATGCTCATCATTGGCAAAGATAACTGAGCAAGCATGTGCACAAGGTATCCCATTTAAATCCCACCTTCTACACGTGTAAGTCCTTTCAACTAAGCTAACAACATACTGGGTTTCAACACCCAATACTTACACATTTGGTCCTCCAGAGAAGTGTGCTTCAAACAAGAAAGACAACTCTTTCATCTCATTTAACTTCTTCTGTATTTTAGGATATATCCCACCATTCCATTTTTAATATCTTCCTTCTTCTTAAACAACCACTTCATGAGCTTAGATCTAATCATCTCTAAAAGTGAGATAATTGGCTTATCCTTAGCATCTAAAATGTATTTTTTAGAGCACTCACAAAGGTTGTTGCTTAAAATATCACCACATGCTTCAGTTCGAAATAAAGCCCTGCTCCAATTCTCACAAGGTCTGTCTCTTAACCACTCTCTTGCCTCAGGGTTTTTTTCTTCCATTTTACCCAACCAATAATCCATCCTAGCTGTATATGCAGACCTAGCAATATTCCACAATAGGTCTTTCAATTCCTTACCCTTAAATCTTTCCCTAAAATTAGTGTAGAGATGTCTAACACAGAACCTATGTTCAGCATTAGGGAATAACTCACTCACAGCTCCAATCAATCCCTAATAATATCAAAACACAAAAAAGTAAGCAAGTAAGCAATTAAAAATGAAACAATATTTAATTAGTCATATGCATGATATATATAAACAAGTAAGCAATAAACAATTGGAAAATACATAAAAGTAGTGATGTACCTTTTGTCTATCTGATATAAAGGTCCAACTGAAGCTATTATGCATTTGTAAGTCATTTTTAAGCATCTCCAAAAACCATTTCCAAGATTCACCACACTCAATTCTTATAACAGCATATGCTAGGGGGAAGATGCAATCATTAGGGTCTATAGCTACTGTAATAATTGACCTCCATGAGTTCCTTTTAGCCAACAACCATCCAAGCATAACAACTTTCTAAGCCCTTCATTAAAGACATTTTTCAAAGCAGCTAAACATATATATATGCCCTCAAATTTTCCTTTCTCTGTTTGAAATTCAATTGTAGGCCCTGGATTAGTCATAATTAATTCCTCCTTATACCCATACAACTTGGCATACTGGTCCTTCTCATCCCCATTTAGTGTCTTTAGTGCCCAGTCCCTTGCTCTCCAAGCTTTCATCTCCCCAATTGTAAAGCTCAAATCATTCTTCACTTTTTTAATTGGTCCATTTATAGGCCATTTTGGATCTGCTCTGAATGCATCTAAATATTGTTGTGCAAGCCACTTTGTTGTTACATGAAAGTTTTTAAAGTCCTTACCATAAATGTGCATGAATTTGCCTGCCTTAATCTGCATTGTTAGGTCAGCTGTATCTTTAGGATTTCTCCTGCATGCATAAATTCTCCAACCACAACTTTTATAACAATTTGCTTCAACGCACCTAACTTCATTTCTAGTAAAATGGATTTGAAACCTATGTTTAATGCCATATGCTCTGCAAGCCTCCTTAAATTCATATATGTTCTTAAACAACATTCCTATTTGAAATGTAGGATCCTTCATATCATTTTCTGCATTAAAATCAAGCAACCTACAACAATCATCATCCTGTGAATCTACATAATGTTACACCCTACTCCCCCGTAAGATGTAACATGATCCAATAGTACACCTAATGAATTACCGTACTTCGCCTACCGATAACTCATAAGATATACTACAAGGGATTTTAAAACAATTTTCGTAAAATTTAAATCATCGATTAAAATCTGGTGTTATAAAATTTTTTCAAAATTTCGGCAAAGTGCCGGCTGTGTTTTGAGAAAACAGTTCTTCAAACCTAAAAAGGAAAACACTCCCAATAAACTTCATTTCATCTCACAATTCAATCTTAATAATCAATCATTTTATTTTCAAACCAACCTCATCATAAAAGAAACATTTCATTGATTACAAGACTCAACATTTATATCATAATAATTTACATTTAATTACATACCAAAATATTTTATAAGAGTTTTTATACAACTGCTCAAATAATTTACATACATATTATTACATACATACATCAAAACCTGTGTACATGGGTATACCTGGAGCTGATCTAAATGTCTCTTCAAAGAAGTTTACTCAATTTTTCTATGCTCTTTTCACCTGCGACAGCATACAAAGCTATCGCTAAGTGGTGAACTCAGTGGTGCACAACTATAACTTAAAACATAGTTCAATATACCTTAGCAAAATTACAGCAAATAATTTGGAAATCTGGATACTCATCAAATTCTAAAACTCAAAATATTCATTACCAATAATATAAATCATTTGTATAAAATGACATTGATCACGAAATTCAATTTATCAAATCATAACTAACTATTTAAGGTAATTCCAACAATTTATTGGAAATAAAGATTAATTCCAATAAAATCGATTATACATAAATCCCATTTGAAATCGAAATTCTTTTTCTCAAAAACCATTATTTATCTCAAAAATCATTCTTTATCTTAAAAGTCATTCTTTATCTTAAAAACCATTTTTTATCTCACTAACTATGCAAGACTAATCTGAAAGGGCCATCTTCGGGGTGATTCTAACTTCCTATGGTCGAAGAGGTCGAATCAGATTCTAACTCCCTATGGTCGGGGAGGTCGAATCATCGTGCATTGTACACATCACAATAATGAATCTTCCGAAAGGACCATAACATAAAACTTAGATCTAACCTCTAATAAGAGGAGAATCTAAGCCTTTGCACGTACCATGGTAATCAAAATATAACTAACTCCATTGTCTTCTCAACAAATGAAAGAGACGGGTAATAACCTAGTCAAGCATCTATAGTGAGATATAAAATAATATCACAATCCTTTTAGTGAGCATAAATCACAATACAATTCGATTCAAAGTCAATTCCAATATCCAATAATTTTTATGCTCATCACAATTCAAATCATAAATTTGCATTTTTCCATGCAAATTGCCCATCACAATTCAAAACATGTTCTATCACAATTTTCCAAAACATAATTTATTCAATTCACAACAATGCTTAATACTTGTGGAAATACCATTTCACAAAGCTAAATTCATACATACTATAACAATTTCTATAATCATTGAATTAAATCCAATACTTGTTAAACATAATACATAAGAAAAATATGTCATTTAATTATATGAAATATTCAGAACAAAATTAGTTAAAAACTAGTTGTGCACAAACCCGATTTGAGTCGCTCCTAGGCCTTGACTCAATGTTCTTTATGCTTTCCAATATCCTTATCAACTGAAACACACAATTTAAAGTGTTTCAGTACTCAGTCAAGTTTCTAACAATAAAATCCAATATCTAAATTTTCTTGATTCTATTCTCTTCAATTCATTTCATTAGTCAACCTATAATGTTGACCTTTAATATACTCTAGGTGAATTAATTTTAATGTTCCTAATATGTCACATTTTAGAGCCCTTTTGTGTTAGTATATGTTACCAATTTCATTTTCAAGTGTATTGCATTTTATTGCAATTTATCAGATTTCGGTGTACTATTTTGACCTAGCCGGATGACCTAGTTCCCTCGGTTTTCGGGTTTCAGTCCAAACTACAAACTTGTAGGTTTATGTCTTATTGCACGCGGGGCAAAATTTTAGGTCATTCTAAGTTGTGTAGACCAAGATATGGTCAATTTACCAATGTTGGACAGAATGCACTAAAATGGTAGGCTTAGGTCATTTTTACTTCGTCCAGTTTTCATATCCGAACTTATGCAAGCTATTTGGCTTGGTTCTGGCTATTTCTGAGCTTTAGTGTCTTCATAAGAATTGTAGATCTATGTCTAAACTATTCATGGTAAAAGTTTCAGGTCAATTGGACCTGTTTTGAGTGAGTTATGGTCCTCCTAATGACTACTGTTCATATGATCAAAAATTTTAACCTGAACCGGATTTGGTCAATTTTTATGTCACTTTGTGGACAGAATTTAGGTAAGCTTCCTCATGAAATTTGGCACATTTTGTGCCTAGTTTCACCTCCAATTAGTTTCATACCAATTAAAGTCACACGCTTAAGTTTCTAAGCTAAAACATACTTCATCACATACCAATTACACATTCTATACTTACCAAGCTAACCCTTTCATGCCAATTCTGGTTTGTACCATACCATTAACATACTTAACAACACATTTTGGTCATTTTGGATAGCTTGTAACCATTCTCAATATACACATTATAACTCAGAATTTTCCAAAGTCCATTTACACAATTTAACCGCATGAACATACCCCATTTACATATCCAATTCCAATCTATTATACACATATACATGCCGCCACCATAAACAACATAATTCAATAAACCAAACCATGAAACAACACATCTCAACTACACTTTAAAAGTTGCCGAATTACACATCTCCTTCAAATAGCTTTCAAGTTTCTAAAACCAAATGCACTATCACACATACACTTAGTATACATTATCTAAATTATTTCTATACACATAAACACCTATACCAACATCTTAAACAACCATTTACAAGTGAAAACAAACAATAAATAGTAAGTTTCAATGGCTGTCGAAATGGTGTACCACCATTACTCCATCAAACTTCAAAATTTCTTCTACAAAACAACTCCTTACAACATCCACTCAAAGTTTAATGAAGCAATATTGAAAAATACACATTTACCTCTTTTGGACTTCTTCAAAACTCCACCAAAACTTATCCTTCTTGCTCCAAGTATGCTGCCCAAGATATGGTGGTCAAGTTTAATGAAGGGAGCTTAAGGTTTTTATGGCTAAATCATGGTGGACTTAAGCTTGGAGTGTGGACGGCAATGGAGGATTCCCATGGAGGCTTTCGGTTGGTTTTGCAAAGTAAGGTTGAAGATGAGTTCTTGACCTCCCAAGTGTCCCTTTAGGTGTCCCAAGGTTAAGGTTAGTGGAGCACTAAGGTAATATAATGGTTATTTATTCCAAGTTTCTAAATTCTCATATTTTACCCCATTTATTTTACTATTTAATTTATGTACCACCATTTTAATTTTCATAATATTTTCAAAGTTTAATATCATTTATTTTTAATGGACATTTAGGTCAAAAGGCAACTCGGGATGTCAAATGACTACAATGCCCCTATTCGGGTTGCATTCCCGATTTTTAGGTAATACCGAGTTTTGTCGTTTTCTCAATTTCTCGTTTTTCTTTGTACTAATTAATTAATTTTTCTTTGATATTTTTAATGATATTTATACTTCAATAAGTCTTTAATTATGTCTCAAAACTAAATTTCAAGGGTCCCCTGCAGTCCTGGGGTCGGCTATTGCCTGCGCCGTAACTTCCCCATGCGGTCACCCATCGCTGCGGTGCTTGCTCGTTTAACTTAGTTCATTTCATTGCTATTATTTTTCCTTTATTTTTTTTTTATTTTCTTTTCTTGTATTTCATTATTTTATATCTCCTCACTAACACTTAAATATAATTCCAAGCATCCTAACTGTCCGGACAGACACTGTCATCGAAACAGTAGAACGCACTACCGAACATAGGGGTGTTACACATAATGGGTAAAAAATTAAATTAGTCCAAATGCATCAACATACATAATATATATTAAAATAAAATGCATTTGTAAGTAGTTATGTACCTTCAATATCTGTGAGAAGCTCATCAGATGGGGCATAATTTGATTAATCATCATTCCCATCATCTTGTATATCTCTATCCAACCATTGGCTTGCAACACTCTGCCCATTACCTTTAGGTCTGCCTCCTACATTTTCTTTGTCTATATCATTAAAAACTGTGGCTACATCTTCATCCCCACTAACCATGTCATAATCCTCATCCACCAAATCAACTCCTGGAATTGCAGCCTCCCTTACATCAGGCTCATGTGCAGATTCAACCTCAGACCTATTACCAACTGTTTGCCCTATTCCATCATCCTTAGCATTAGGCATTTGGCTTTGATTGTCATGCCTAATTATATCTTCTCCAATATCATCCCCATTTGCACTTGTATGCAGATGATCATTATTTGTTATGATGTCTTCATTCATGTCAAAAAAGCAATCTGCAACTCTTGGAACTAGCTTGTCCAAATTTATATGTGCATGCATTACTAATCCCATTAAACCCTTCAGTATTTAAAGACCCTAAATCATCAAATTTCCCTTGCACATGAAACTCTTGACCCCCCCCTCAGGTTGGTTCTCCACATTGCTAGTAACTTCTCGGTTACCATCCTCTAAAAGCAACGGCATAAATGAATTACCCTTGTATGAACTATCACCACTTTTCTTAACCCCCCACCAATCTCATCAATCTCCTCAAGAGTCAATTTAGACTTTTTAGTAACTTCCTGCTGCCTAAACTCCTTCTTTAGATCATCAACAGTCAAGTGTTGCACATATAGATCAATAATACCTTAAATCTCAGCTTGTCTACACATTTCAATGATGTTTGTATCATTAGATAATGATCTTAAACTCTCCTGATAATCCATCCCTGGTTGCCTCCAAAAATAACTAAGCATTCCCTCAATCTTCAAACCTTGACACATTCGATCAATCCTCACCGTGGACATGGTATCCCATGTTAAACCATGAACTGTCCATGTCTTCCTTCTCCAAGTGTACCACTATGATGAATGCATAAACTAAATGAAATTTCATCATGAACCCCTACAAGAAATAATATAATTTAATAATATTCAAGTTATCAAACATAACTTTGTCAATGCACACATATCAATTAAAAATAACATTACTTATTGTAGAAATATAATATAATATAACAATAAACAATACATAAGGTACTGAAAAAGCAATATATTTAATGCATATAAGCTTTCATTGTAAAAGCAATATTAACATATTACATAAGCTAACATAATATCTTTCTATAATGGGTCAATCATCAAAGCACCCGAGAGAAAATAATTTGACACTAAACACTAAGAGAAAGATTTTACAGGCAATGACCCACACACATTATTCATTACAAAAGCAACATATTTGACACATAGAAACTTTCCAAGTCAAATATCACTATTCAAATATACATTGTTAAAGCAATCAGTTTGTGGCTAACCCTAATTGTGGGCCATTTTTGCTTCCACAGCTGCGAACTAACAATGGTTCCTCTTCAAAGTCACAAAAAAATACGTGCTATCAAATGGACCCTCAAATCTTCTCCTTTGAATCAACTGATGACAAAAAACAATGTACCCAAAATGGTTGCTTTATAGTGAACCACATTAAAAATTTCCAACAAAATCTAAAGAAAATAATGTTGAATCAAATATACCTATAGAAAAAAGCTACAACAAATAATGTACCTTAACTGAATCAGGCAAAAATAGTAAAAAAAGTTTGAAACAGTGAACTTGATAGCGATTTGTGAGGTAATAGCAAATTCGTGAGGAAAATAGTAACCAAACTTACAATCCTTCAAGGGAATAACAAGCAAACTGACGAATCGGCTAACCAAGAGCAAACTAACGAATCGAGGGTACAACAAGAGAGAGAGAAAGAATAAAGATGAGAAAAATAACATTCAAGTAAATAGTGACAAAAAAAGCTGCGCTTTAAGCTTCAAGTGAATTCCTTGGTCGACGATGAAGAATGAGCCACAAGAAGAAATAATCAAGGGATTTCAAGTGATGATTTGCGATGAAGAATGAGCCTGATGATTAAGAAATTGAAAGGACACAACCTATTATATCGAAGAGAGAGAAAATGTAAGATGAAAGAGAGAGAGTGGAGTAATACACGTTATATGAGAGAGAAAAATAGAAAAATGATTCTTAATCTTACTTAGACATGCCACATCATTTTTTTATCTTTTAAACCGATTATTGTAGCTTTTATGATGTTTAAAGTGATATTTACTGTAATTTATGAGGTTTTAAGTGAAATTTTAAAATTTATGTACCGTGGTGTTACCAACTCTAAAATTTATATACCATGGATGAAATTTACCAGATATTATTTTAAATATTATTAAAAATAATTTGAATTTGAATTATATAATTATTATAATTAAAATAAATTAAGTTTAACTATAAATTTATTGTTAATTTTTTTAATTAATACATGCAAAAAAAATTCAATAATTATAATAACAATGTGAAAATAATCTTAATACATTTTCTGAGAGAATATTTTATAAATAATGATAATTATTTTAAAATTATTTTTTTATTTAAGAGAATTTTTATTTTTTAACTCATTAAATTTATAAATTGAAATGTTTTATATTATCTTCAAATATTTAAAATTTTTTCTTTAAGAATTACTGATTTTTTGAAAAAAAAAAAAAGAATTACAGTTGGTCAAACAGTGTGGGGGGAAAACGCTAATACGGTACCGTAGAGAGAAAACGGAAATTCCAAACAAGAACAGACGACGGCACTTCGAGGTTCGAGCGCACTAATGGTCGCGTGGGGGGCGAGAGGTTTGCGCAAGTAGTGGGTGGGCTCTCCAAATTCAACGGCCCAAATAACACCATTTTCGTTACCTTGTGTAATGCTTGCAACATAACTAAATAGACAAATTATTACTAGTGGTTAGAAATTTATATTTTAAATTTTAATTATAATTTAACATATTTACATAAAATGATTTTCATTAATAAAGAATTGATTTTTTTTATTTTTTTTACAGTAAATATTATTTTCAAGCAGCTCGCATCGAAATTATATTTTTTTCTCTATATAAAGTTTAAGTATTGTTTATATTTAATATTAGCTACATGCTTATGCATTGCACAATATATTAAAATTCTGTACTTAAAATATAATGTTAAAATATATAATTCTTAAATTTTTATAATAAAATGAAATGTAGAAAAATTTAAGAACATTAAAAAGGAAATTTATAAAAATTTAGCAATTAAGTAAACATTGATTAAATAAAGATGAAAATTAAGATAATGATGATAATAAAAAATATTCTATAGGATCGAGTATATATCATTGTGTTAAAAGTTTAAATTATTAGTAAAAATATAACTCTAACACTTTATAATGTAGTAGTCCAAGCGCCATAGGTCGAAGGATTTGAGCAACATGTTAGCCCACCTAGTGCCAATAATCTCCCAACATCTGTCAGATATTCGAATTAATGACTTCAACTTTGATAGCAATTGTAAGATTGAGCGCTTATTATCGTGCATAAAGTTTAAACTATTAGTAGAAATGCAATTCAAATTCTTTATAGCTTATCATTCTAAACGTCATGGGTCGAAGAAATTTATGCAGGATGTTGGTACATTGAGCTATCTTTACTCAATGCCAACATACAGTTAAAAATAAAATAAAAATATAATTAAATACTTAGCACAAAATAAAATATTATAATTATAAAGTGTATAAATCTTATATGATAGATATCATGTGACAATACTAAGAGAAAATCTATTAAAAATATATCTACTTGTATGTGTATAAACCATTACCCAAATTTTATCCGAATAGATATAGCGATTAATTTTTATGTATATATACAAAACCATCTTAAGGAGCATACCTAATCCTTAATATCCTTTTCAAAATTTTATTTTATTTTTATTTATTAGAATATCAAATGGGCTTTAAGCTATATAATGAAAGAAATCCTACAATTTTCCCAATCTCTCTCTCTCTCTCTCTCTCTCTCTCTATATATATATATATATATATATAATTTAATCTATCAGTAGACTAGAATCTAAACCTCAAGAGTCTACACATTTGAAGAATATAAAAGAGAGACAAATAAACTTCTTCGCAGTTGGTAAAACGAACAAATTTCGTCATATGCATGCATTGAGCTTTAAGGACAAGTCCAAGATGAAGAAATAGAGAAGTAAAGCACGTTGTTTCTTTCTTAGAATTAGCAAGGAAACTAATTAGCACAACCAGAGATGTAGGACCTAAAATAAAATCCAAAACATGGGTTGGCCAGCACAATAAATTTATGAAATTATTATGAAATTATAACATGAGTTCCATCAACTTGAAAGGATTTTTTCTGAGTAAGTCATTATAAATTTATCTATTATTGTGAAATTATTTGTCATTATTATATAATTGCTTGACTAATTTTTTCTTAAATTTAAAATTAACTCATCACAAAATTTTATTTTGATATCCCACAAAAGCTTTAGAATATATAATCTAACCATGTTAGGAAAAAGGTAAAATTAATATGAATTTATTTTATATTATTATTGAAAATGAGGTTAAAAAATATTTTTAAAAATATATTAATTAAAAATATTAAAATTAATTTAATAAAATTAATAAAATTTTAATTATAATATAATTTTAAATAATAAATTTTCATTAACTGAAAATAATTTTTTTAACCTCAAACTTCAACAACTCTTATGTGTTTTACACTATGTTTGGAAAAGGAAGAAAATATGAGAAAAAAGAAAATATGATGAGAAAATAACTTTATTTTCTAATATTTTTGTTTAAATTGAGTAGAAAATAAAAAATAAAAAAAAAAATTATAGAAAAAATAAAAATATTTTATCATTTTCTACTTTTCTCTTTTACTTTTCTCTTCAAAGTGAAGGAAAAATATGAAAAAAATATTTAAAATTATAAATATAATTTTATATTTTATATTTTTTCTTTTTAAATTTAAAAATAAAATTATAATTTTATTATTCATAAGTAACTTTTCTTCTAATATTTTTCTTTATCAATCCAAGCAAAGAGAAGAAAATTAATTTTTATTTTTATTCTTTATTTTTTTCTATTTATTTTTCTCCCTCCCTAAAAAATCTCTAAACATATTGTTAGGAGTCGTATCAAATAAGACTAATTAAAATTTAGAATCTTCCTCCTCATATCGTAGCGGAGAGTGGAGACGTGAGCAATTTATATTCCAATAGTGTAACGAAGTGCATACAAATGCAGAACTTAAAACAGGTTATAGCGTCAATGCATTAGAAAATTACGTCCAATATTGACCCTTTGAGTCGCCAGCCGCCCACGAAAAATTTTCATTTGTTTATTACTAGTCTACTGGATTTTAATCACCGACAAAAACAATATATATCTTTATAATTAGCAAACTAATTATGATAATCAAAGTACTTATCCTTTTAAATATGACGTCACAAAAACAACCTTGCCTAGGAACGGAAAATTATATTCCACCTGGTGGAGCCCATGGTAACTGTACAAATCGAATGGTGAGTGAGCCATCATCATCATCGAACTTTTTAATGTACCAAATCAAGGACCTTCATACAATATCAACCGTCCGATCTCACATCAGGCCAAAACTTCGCTCTCCTCTCGCCACCATCACATGCGTCCACAAGGCAACCTTCCAACTCAGTGTCTTTCATAGAAACAAATGCATAACCAGTAAGATTTGAATATAAATTAATTTGAACCGCCCGGTTGGACCGGGGAGAGACTAGGGTGGGGCCAGCGGTCCGAATATTTGATGAGCAAAGAATTCACGCTTCTCGATGCCTGAAAACAAAATTCCTTTCCCTAAACCATAAAATTTCTTTATTTTATTATTAAAAAATAATTTTTAAAATTTTTAAAATCCAATTAAAACACTCGGTTTATATTTTCCGCATCTAAATTCTCCCTCTCTTCTTATTCTCTCTCTCCCTCTCTCTCCAAAACGAGAAATAATAGAGCCCTAAAATCTCGATCTGGATGTCTGGAAATCGACGAGCTCACACTAAAAAAACAAACACTAGCTCAGTTAACGTCTGCTTACCTAACAAAAACGACATTCCGTTTGTCAATCGTAGCCATCTCTGAAAGGGGCCTATGATTTGTATGCGTCTGATCTGTGCACGCGGCAGCTTCCAGTGACGACCTCGCTACCACCGGAAACCGCCTCACTTATGTGTAGGGGTGAGATTAGGAGGTCAGGTATTGTAAATTTTGCTGGATGCGTGTTACGTGCGGGTGGATAAATGCTTGTAACCGGGGATCTAGGGTTTTCGAGCCTGATCCTTCTACTGTGTGTGGTATTTCCGGTGATCGCCTTTCTAATTCGCCGGAAATGGCGGTTTTCCGTCGCCAGGCAGGAGGAGATCAAGCGGTTGTTGGTTTTGGCTTCGGAGGAGGCTGCTAGGGCCGAGCTTGAGGCTACGGTTTCGTACGGTGCGGTTTCTGTTTCAAGGAATAGTTACCAGTGTGCTGTTTGTTATTCTCCTACCACTACTCGGTGTGCCCGGTGCAAAGCTGTGAGATATTGGTACGTTAATTTTATGACTATCAAGTTGAATTTGTCTTAATTTTAGTTTTTAGCGTTTGATGTATGCTGGATTTACCCTCTGGTTACGTAAAAATTAAGTTATATATTGGGGTATTTAGTTATAGATTGGAAGTGGAATGGCTATGCTGGCATTTCCTTAATGCGTGCTTGAGGTGGAAGTGTAATTGAGTCTTGTTTACGAGGTTAATTTTGAGATAATTGTAGATTTGTTGGAGTAGAACCTAATTTGAACAGTAATTTTCTTAAGAATCTGATTCCTTACTTCCTATTGCTTGAAGTAAACTGGGGAAACAGGAGAAGAATAAAGTTCTGGAACAGGAAAGCTAATTCAATCTTAGAGAATTTTCTTTCAAAGAAATCGGTCAGGATTTTTGGTCATTGCATTTGTCCTTTGTTTTGTTGGACCAGTGCTACATTATAGATGCAAGGTTTGAAATTCCGAAAAGATGGGAAGTTTACATAGTAGACTAGTGTTCATTTCATTTGAGCTATCCTTTCCATTTATTAAAATCTAAAACGTTTTCAGTTGTTAAGGAGCAAAATGTTTTGGAAAGCCATTATTATGAAATCTTTGGGCCTGCAAGGGAATCCTAGATCTCTAAATAAGAAGAGGCTGTTCAACATATGCATCAAGTTTTTTTGCTAATGGAGAAATGGTTCTTTGTCTCTTTTAATCTGTTATGTATCGTAGCAGCAAAATTTGTATGGTTGAAGCTGATTTTAGTGGTAATATGTGTCAAATAACTAAATAAGACTAATTGGAGTTGTGGTTAACTTCTAGTCAGTTCTGACCTATCAACAATGAGATGATTTTCTTTTCCTATTAGTGATATTAGTTTTGGTTGTCTTCTTTTTCCCTGCTTCAGTTGTATATTTATGCTATAATTTGATTTGTTTCAGTTCTGGGAAGTGTCAAATTATTCACTGGCGACAAGGTCATAAGGAAGAATGCTGCCCTCCCAGTGCCACTTCTCACATAAATGATGATGGAGGTAATTCTTCTCAGAAGTTGGCCAAACAAGACCAAGATGATATTTATGACAGCAGAAATGGAAATGCACCAGTTAAAACATCCTCTGAGGTACATGTATTATCAAATACCAGTAGCACTCAAGGAGATCCACATGTAAAAGGTGATGATATTAAAGTTGGCTCTGTTGGTGATACAGAGGGAACATCTATTTCTGAATCATTGGGCACCTCGTTTTCTGGCTTCTCTACTTCACCTGCTGGTGGTGAATCATCTGATGATGTTTCTGTTAGTGAGAGTATCAGTTCAAATGATGTTTCTGTTTCTGAGAGTATCAGTTCAAATGAACCTGAGGGATCAGATGGACAAATATCTTTTCATACTGCCACTGATGTGCTTGTGCCTGGTTTGAACAAGGTAGATCAAACCAAGCCTCTGTCTCCAAAGTTTGTGAGGTTGATTGATTCTGTAGATAGTAATAAATTCAGTAAATTAAGTAAGAGTAAATCTGGCAGCAATGGTGGAGAGAATTGGTATGCATCTACTCATACTTCAGGTCAGAGCATTATTGCCAGGAACAAGGTTTCAATAACTCAGCCTGGAAACGTTTCTTCTGGTTTCTGGGATAGAACTCTCAGCTCTGTCATGTCCAGCAATGCTGTCCAGGCTGATCCAGATTTGTTGAGTTCCAGCAAAGCAGCTGACAGCAAGTTATCTGATTCTGAGTCATTCCTACATTTTAAGTTTCATTTATCTGGATGTAATGTTCCTTCATCAAATTCACAATGCTCAGAAGTGAAAGGCATCAGATCAGATGATGCACATCAGGCTGTTTTGGGGAATGGTAGCCCTGTTGATGGAGCAGCATCATCAGAAAACACCCATGATGATCCTCTGAAAGTCAGGAGGTCCACATCTGTGAGCTGCGAAAAGTCTAGTCATCATATGGATAAGGAATCTAGTGATTATTTAAATGTGCCAAAGACAACTGAGATGAAATCTTTGCCATCATCCTCTTCATATGCTCATCTGCCTTCGAATAGTGAAGCTGCTTTACGTGCAGTTGATTCTAATCTTTCAAAGTCCAATGATCTTAAATCCCCATCCTTACACTCTCACAGATCGGATGTTAGTGTCAATAACACTGTCAGTACTTCATATCTATCTAAGTCCAGAGTATCATTTAGTGCTTCTCAAACCCATTTGGCATCTAGGGACAATGGGCATTCAGTTCTAAATGTGAAATCTGGAAAACTTGATAATGTTGAAGCTGAAGCACTGACCACCTCTCCAACTATTAGTGGGCTGAAATCATCAATGCGGAAAGTTGTTGACCAACTCAGAGGACCTAAATCTGGAAAATACAGTGATAAGGTTTGGTTTAAATGTTTTTATTTGTTTGTTTGCACGTATAACAACCCCCCCTTCCTTCCCTATGAAACAGTAGAATTTAACTTTTGAGTGCTTTGTCTTTTAGGGGCTCTTTTCATATGATTATTTTGTGAAGCTATATGCTTCGAACAAGGTAGAATTGCGACCTTGTGGCCTCATCAATTGTGGAAACAGGTATATAGATCACAACTTGTCAACTCTTAGGAGATAAAAAGTAAAAAGTAAAAAATAAAATTGTGCATTATTCATGGCAGTAGAAATATTTGGCATTTCTATACATTTTTAAGCAACATGGATCTTATGTATAGATGCTATTATTTTGATCATGTAGAGAATGTATCTTCCCTTCTTAGGGGTGAGCAAATTAAATTGTTATGTAAACCATTTGCTGTTTGCTTCCTCCTCCTTGCTAACATTATTTCTTTCTGTCTTTCTGCATTGCTTGATTGCAAATTGTTACTAATGTTGAAAATGTGATTTAGCTGCAAAAACTTGTATGTGTTGTTCTCTCCTAATTATGTTTCACAAACATTCATGGTCAGTATACGAAATGCATGCTATTATGCACATGTTCATTATCTATTGTGCTAGCCTGATGCTTGCATATGATCATCTATGCATCAATGGAAGATTCTGTGGTCTGCTTGACATGATACTGCCAGATTGGTTGGTATGATACACGTGTGATCTGCTGCATTATTTTTCTTCTTGGACGTTGTTTTATTTAAATTAAAATATTAAGTTCAAAGAGCTATCGGTCTCATTTTTGCAGGAAAGCTACTGCTCTCTTGCCCCCAACCTTTTCTTTTGGTTTTAATTATATTCTGTGTGAAATTTTCTCAAGCTGTAATAACATGTGCTGTTCTATTTCTGCAGTTGTTATGCGAATGCTGTACTTCAATGCTTATCATTTACTCCTCCTCTGACTGCATATTTTGTTCAAGGACTCCATTCTAAACAATGTATGTTTCTTGTATTAAACTCTACATGTTGAGTTTTAATTAGTATGTCTGATAACCATGAAATTGTGTCAATTAAGGCTATATTTCTTTTCTCTACCAGGTGTAAATAAAGAATGGTGCTTCACTTGTGAGTTTGAAAGGTTAATTTTGAAGGCAAAGGAAGGGATATCTCCACTTTCCCCTATTGGAATTCTATCCCAGCTTCAAAGCCTTGGAAGTCATCTGGGTAGTGGGAGGGAAGAAGATGCACATGAATTCCTGAGGTGAGCTCGCTGAGCTGGTTATAAGCTCTGCATTCTATTAGTAATGCTTTCTCTGTGTTCTAATTATTTCTTCTTTTGGAGAAATTTCTACAATATAATTAGTGAAATAAGTTTACAGGTATGCCATTGATACAATGCAATCTGTTTGCCTTAAAGAAGCTGGGGTGAATGCATTAGGCTCCTTTGAAGAAGAAACCACTCTCATAGGTCTTACTTTTGGAGGCTACCTTCGCTCAAAGGTGAAACCTCTGGAGTTATTGATGTTCAGAAAGTGACTCTTTTTGTTCTCATTTTTTTCTAATCTAAGTTGCTTTTATTAGAAGAGTCCATTATAGAATTTAATAGTTATGTACATAAATATGAAAACAGATAAAATGCATGAAGTGCCATTACAAGTCGGAGCGGCATGAAAAAATTATGGATCTTACTGTAGAAATAGAAGGGGATATAGGGAAGCTTGAAGATGCACTTAGGCGATTCACGAGTACTGAGATTCTGGATGGAGACAATAAATACCAATGTAGCAGGTTGGTTCAAACAGTTTTTACATTTAAACTTACTTAGCCATCTTGTTGATGTCATGATACTTTCAGTAAAATTCTGCTATTGGTTAAGTTGTCATTGGAATCTGAAAATTTGGATTAGATGCGCTCATAATTTCCTTATAGTATGATATGTTATACTCGTAATTTATCATGTAAAGATGTGCATTTGCTTACAGTTGTAAGAGATATGTGCATTCCATGTGAACCTTTTTTTTTTTTAAAGTACTTTATAAATTGAACATAATTTGTCTTAATTTGAATGATGCTTGTCCAAATTATTCTTTTTCATAATTTTTAATAGATTCTCATTTTTTAGGAATAATTTGCTATGAATTTTTTTGACTTTTTGTGCTGTTATCTTGCTATTCAGATGCAAATCTTACGAGAAGGCCAAGAAAAAGTTGACAGTACTGGAGGCTCCCAATGTACTCACAATTGCATTGAAGCGCTTTCAGGTAGTTCTTGCTCTTAAAGATTCCTCCCGTATACTTGGAAGATTCTTATTCCATGCTGTGTTCAACTTAACAGTCAGGTAAATTTGGAAAGCTCAATAAGTCCATTCGATTCCCAGAGATCCTGGATTTAGCACCATATATGAGTGGCACAAGTGATAAATCACCCATATATAGGCTTTATGGAGTAGTTGTTCACTTGGATATCATGAATGCTTCATTTTCTGGTCACTATGTGTGCTACGTTAAGAATGTCCAGAACAAGTGGTTTAAGATTGATGACAGCACGGTATGTTTCTTTTATTATGAAATATGCATCCTTGAAACTGGTTTTGTTTTGTCATTTATGTGCCCTTGCTATATTTATTCTTTCCATTTCACTAAATCTTAGTTGACTGTTTATTTGGACTCTAGGGCTAATTTAACACATTCTGTTGCCTGAAATCTCCAGTTCCCTTTGTTAAGTAATGGTCTTAACTGTAAATCAGTCATTGGTGCATAATGCATAGTAAGAGAAATGAATGGAATGGCAATTCCTGTTGGTTTGACACTTTTATGGCTGTTTGATTTTTAAATTTTCAAAATAATTTCACACCATAATGATTATGATGAAGTAGTTGATTATGAGATTGAGATGAGGTGCATGTGGTGGACAAGATAATTGGGTGTGGAGGTTGTTCTTTGAATTTGAGAGAGGACATCTACTGAAGATAAGAATCTGCATTTGTGAAATGTTGGAATCCAAAGCAATAAAAAAAATGATGGCCCATAACCTTTGAGAATGGGACTGAGAGGATGGGGTTGGAAACATAAACCAATGGAGGAGGAGGAGGCTATGGCTGTTTGCTTTGGATAATGGCAATTGGACGATGGTAGCAAATGTCTCAACAATGAGTATTTGATGAGAGGATTTCCTTGGCTGTTTGTGTGGTGGTGGTGTTGGTGGTCTGTGGTGGCTGTAAAGATGGTAGTATGAAATTTTTAATGAGATTTGAATTCTGGCAATAGCTTGTGGTTTTTTAAGGGAGGTGCTCGCACTGTTACATCACATGACATCACAGGATAGTTGGTTTTTATTTGATCCTGCTTCATATGAATTTGGGAGATGGAGGATAATGCCTAATCAGGGATGGATTACACTTGCCCCCACTGACCCCACAATTTTCTTTTTAACATATTTAAATAATTATGTAATAATTTGAGTTTGCCCCCACTCATAGAGGTATAATATTTGCCTTCAAATTTAGATATATGTTTCAATAATTATTTGCCTCTGTAACTAATTCAACCATCTTTAGTGGTGATAAACTTACTTTGTTCTCATTTTTAAAACTAGAGAATGTAGAAAACCTTTGATAGAAATCAATTGTCAGCTCATGAATATATTTGTGAAGTTTGTAGTTGATTATCTGGTCCCAATTCTTTCACAGGGGCTATAAAATGTACACTTAAATATTTGTTAACTAAATGTTCTCTGCATTGCTTGTTTTATATATTTTATGCACCGTGTACGTGTAGCAACATGAAAATAAGCTTGACTTTCTGGTTTTTCCTAACCATTTTTTTATATGTTGGCCATGTTTGAGTAGGTAACACCTGTGGAACTTGAAAGGGTATTGACAAAAGGGGCATACATGCTTCTTTATGCAAGGTGACATATCTCAGGATATGCAATTGTCGGATGAAGATATATTATAGCTTTTGTTTTTGAGTAATTTATTTTATTGCAGGTGCTCACCAAGGGCTCCAGGACTGATAAGGAACAGAGTAGCATCTCCAGATCCGAAAATAAAAGGCAGTCCATCCAGAATCAATGCTAAGAATACTGCACTGAATTCAAGATCCACATCTTCTCACTCAAGTGCTGTTCGGTTACATCCAAATTCAATTCCTCCGGATAGGTTGGCCGGTGTTGAATCTTTCTATTTGAAGTTCCACCGCCTTCAAAAGATTTTGGGAGAGGACTCATCAAGTGACAATTATTCTTTTTCTAGCAGCAACTCCGATGAGGGTTCATGCAGTACTGAGAGCACCCGAGATTCTATGAGTACTGATGACCTTTCAGATTACATTTTTGGTGGCTGTAGCAACTCTAGGAGGAACACATTGGATTCTGACACTTGTTCATCATCCTCTTCTTCCCCTTTGTATTCAAGGCGCTCGCCTGAAACAAGGAGGTCTCGAATTGATCATGCAGATTCAGCAATGGAGGGGGGTGATTGGGAAGTCAAGGGAGGTGATCCTTTTTTGCTTTCTGACAGGAGTAAACAATTTAGAAAATTAGGAAGTAGTAGTAGTTGTAGGGAGATTGACTCAAAATTAGGATTGGTTAACCCTGTAAAATCTGGCGTATCCTTTAGAAGATCAATGAGCGAGAGGGCAGATTAAGCATTTTTCAGTCAGGTAATTAAGAGTCGTAAATAAGAGTTGAGAAAGAGGGGCTGTATTTAATGCACTCTTGTATCTGGCTATATGTTTAAAAGAAATTAGCCACCACCACCATTTTGTCAACTCCTTTCCCTTCTCAAAGAGTGTATAGTGCTAGGGACCCTTTTCCAGAATGAGTCTCAAAAGGGGTTTCAACCCCGTCAATTGTTTACTTCAGAAACAACATATTAAATGATAAGTTGTTAATAATAATATTACCCGATCTTTTTTCCATCGATTTATTAGTATTAGGAGATCTGCTTCGATATCTCTATATATGTATAATCTGCTTGCGTTCTGGGCTCGAGCAATTCAGTGCTAGACCACCTAAGCATTTGATCCGGTAGGAGTTTTGATTTTGAACCCCTGAATGATACACTGTCGTAATCTGTTACTTGAGGCAATATAATACTTTCTTGAGATTTTGTTCTTGGAAGCCTTAAGAAAACTAAATTTGATTTGAGAAAAACAAAATTGTTAAAAAAAAAAAAAAGGGATGAAAGCCTTTTTGGGTATTACATTATTAAATGAATCCTAGCAAATTATAATATGATTATATGAATTCATAAAACAGTAGAATCCGTTAATTTTGTTAGGATTACGATGATTAGGAAGACAAAGGAGTTGCGTGTTCCTTTGAATCTCTCATTCTAAAGTCTAAAAAACCCAGCGTGTGTCTTACTAACCAATTACTGAGGAGCAAAGGAAGTCCAAGAAACAAGACAAAGCCGAATAGATGGAATGACAAAACAAGCCACGTGGTACAGGAAGACTGGTCCAACCACCGCCCACCGAAACCCCGCCGAAACCCCTCTTTCTCTCTTTGCGTGTGCTTCGGTATACGGATAATAACAAGAAGAAGGCTATGGTTCTGATTTAATTTGAATTTTAACTTTCCACATTATAATTAAAATATTCACCAGTGCTTCAGAACTCTATTAATTCCTTGGCCTTATCATGGCCCTACAAGTGTCAGTCTTTGCCATTGCTACTTGATTCCCCTTCCACACCATGCATGTCGACCCATACTCGCCAGATTTAAAATTTTTCTTCAATTAAACAGCGTTCAAGAATCAAGATTGGGGAATGGGTATTATATATATATTTTTTAAAATAAATTATATAATAAAATTGATATATTTTATATAATCATTAATTATATAAAACTCACATAAATTTCATCATATCAATAATTATAATTAAATTATTTTACGAATAATAATTTTACCAGATTAAAATTCATTTTTTTGTCTGCACAATCCAGTTAATCCTGATATCAAGTTTTTGACCATGTCAACATCTTTGATCCACATTCAAAAGTCAAGGTTTCTAATATAAATTCAAGATAAGATCGCTAAAATTTCACATTTTCCTCTAAAAACAGATTAAAATGGCATCCATCGTAGCATATCTGCTATCCTCGCTGACATGCCACCCACCACTCGTTTGCCGACGAGGAAAAAGCCTCTCTCTATCCTGTAAGCTACAAAATGCATTGCATTTGCTTCGCTTTTGGTACATGCAAAGTCCAACAGATCTACACATCTCACCCAACTTTGACATTAAAAGCTCCATATGTATCATTTTCCCCCCTAATTAAGGTAGTCTAATGAACATGTTCTTGTATAAATATTACTTGTGTCATAGATGTCGTTTTATGATGGGGGCTTGAAATTTCGAATATTTTTTTATAAGCTCGAATTATGATTTAATTTAAAAAATTTATAATATAATACCATACATAAAGGGTATGATCAAGCTAATATTTATAATACCATTCCTCTCTCTCTCTCTCTGTCTCTGGTGCAGCCTTGATGTATCTTTTCTAAAAGTGAAGCCCAAACTGTCAAAAAGCTGTAGGAGAAAAGAGGGAAAATAGGTTGAAGATGTTACACATATAATCATGAATTGGTAAGTAAAATATGAAAGAGACAAGTAACAGCACATGATGAATTTAGAATTTGCAGCGGCATGCATTGATTAATGATTTTATAAATGGTGTAGTTATGTAAGTAGCTAGCTTTTCCAATAGTGTCTACACCCACACCACACCACACCACACACGCAGAATCCCTCGAGTCTCGGAGATGTCCAGGAAAGCAGGAACAGACAACAATATATATGTCTATATTTCTTTATGATCTATCCATGTCAATCTAGTCTGTATGATCTCTTCTTTCGGCTGCAACACAACTATGGTGGAGTACATTTCAAAGTGAGCCACCTTTAAATCTTTTATATATATATATGAATTATTAAATTTACAATGATTATTTTTTTTTTTACATAATTGATATTGAATATTATAATTAATTATTTATGTTAACATATAGAGGTATTATAATAAAAGTGATGGAGGGCACATTATAGAATTTCCCTGGAATATAATTAATTAATTAAACCTGGAGTGAAGTGAAGATTTAGAATAAAGAGAAATTTAAGTGATTAAAAGTTTGAATGGTAAAATAGGGTTGGTGGCCTTTAGCCTGAAGTCGCTCTCTACCAAAGTCCACTTTCCATTTTGAGATATAATATGGAAATTAAAAAACAACTAAATTTTCATCCCTTAAGACTTTTGTCTATATTTGGTAGGTGCAAAATCTGTGTAGGCCCGTGCCCCACAACATGCCTTACCCATAATATGCATTTTTATCATTATTTTTTTTTTTAATTTTTATCATTAAAAGTGAAACCCTGAACTAACACCTCTTAATTAATTAATTAGTGGGTGGATGAGACGTGAATTTTGTTGACTATTGCAGCCCACATGTCGCAACGGTTGCCATGCCCATAACAATGCCCATACTGATGGCGATAAGCTAGAAATTTTCGCCAAAACATTCCTTTCAACTGAATATTGAATCTATCTGTCTCATAAATTCAAAAAATATATAATTTAACACATTTTTATTAGCAAGCTATTTTCTCAAGTTAACAATACATACATTTCACTCCTTTTTCCTTTTTATAATTTATTTAAGTGTTTTAAATTTAAAAATTTAAATATTAAATTAATTTAATTTTTAAATTTAAGAAGTAAATTGGTTTATGTTAAATTCCCGAGCAAATTAACTTTTTTTTTTTTAAATTAAAGATGATAAAAATTTTTGAATCTGATTTGACATGTCCTAAATTCAATTACTTTTTTTTTATCTCTATTTGTGTGAGAAGAATACGAGAAATCATTTTCTTTGTTTCGAATTTTCATAATCCGCTTTTTATAATGATATATTATTATTTTTTATTAAAAAATAATTTATTTTTATATATTTATAAATATAAATATTACAATTTTAAAAAATATATATATATATTATTAAAATAATACATAAAACTTATATTTCTGATTATATTTTATTTTCAATAAAAAATTTATATTATATATTAATAAATTAAAAAAAAAAAAAAAAAACTCTCGGTACTCTGCTTCCTGGTGAGGAAGTTCCAACCTTGATCCCAAACTCCCGTGGGCGAAGATGGAAAGAGCGATCCCAGCCCTGATTCGCCCTATTACCATTTCTATTAAAAACTCAGAGGCAAAGTATAATTTTAGCTTACAAATCTTAATTAAATTGCTGCATTTGGGCATTTGAAATGAAATTAAAAAAAAAAAAATCAACTTATCTTGATGAAGTTTAGCTATTCACTTGTCTTCTTTTTTGACAATACAGACAAAATTATGCTTTAAAATTAATAATAAATTGTTAATCAAATAATTTGTAATTAAGATGACGATAATGAGCACTACACATGATGATTACATTAGAATTAAAGATAATGCATGATGAGTAATTAATATAGTAATAAAAACCTATGAAATTCTCATGAAATTTGAAATTGAAATTCTAGTGAAGCTAATTAACTAAATAAAAATTTTACTAATAACTCCTCCCTACTAGCTTATTACAATAATCTTCTTTCTTTCAAAATTTCAGATTAATTTCACCTTCAATTAAATTAAGGATATTTTAGTTTCTCGTTTCATTATTTTCCTCCTCAATTTTTCTTTCTACTAGCTTTTTCTTTCATCCAAATCTCAGATTTTTTTTTTTTTTAAAAAGCCTATATAAAAATTTTTATTTAAATTCATATAAAATAATTATATATAAAACATATATAATAGAATTCATATAAACAAGAACTAAGTTTTAATTTCAAATTGATTGAGGATTCAATAAAGGTAAATTTTTTTAACTCGCTTCATTCTTAATTTACACGAATTAAGGAAAAAAAATCATTGAATAATTCTTGCGAGTCAAAGAAGCTTTCATAATTCTTGCAGATGGGAAAGGGGTTTCTCCGAAACAGCTAAAAAAGGAAAAGAAAGAAGAAACAAATCGGTGGACGAAAATGCTTTTGGCACCATCTCAAGATGCACAGCAAAATCCAAAAGCAAAGTCAATTGTGAACAACTAGATATATGATTAGGTTTAGGCATAGCACGACAGGAGAAATTTGGCCAAGATTGAAACTAGCAATGCTTCAAAAACAAACAAGTAACATCGATTAAGATAACCCATGTAAAACTATAATAGCTACATCAATAACCCTAATATAATAACGTGCTGATATGATTATATATTCGTGCATAAGGTCAGAAAGTATATCTTCGAAGAAGAAGAAAGAAGAAGGAAGTGTCAAGTTAGGCAAAGAATGGTCAAGAATAGGTGGCGCCATTATGTGAGGGTTTGTGTCCGCCATGCAAGTGGGTTCTAATTATATGATTGATTTCTATTGAGATTGGTATTGGAAAACTCATAATTTTGAAAACGACTATTCAGTTTGGTTTCAATATGCTTCTTTCTAAGTCTTGAGGGGTTGATGAATAAATTTTCACACTATCATATGGGAAATTTTGATTTTCATACAAGAAATTCTATTTCGTTGATGAAACAGCTTTGTGAGCATCATCTGATTTAATAATTTTATTAAAAATATTGTTTTAATCTCAACCATCTCCATCTTGTTTGATAAAAGACATTATTTTATTTGTTACAAACAAATATATTCCTCTCTACCCTATCGGTTTAATTCCAAGCGCCATACTCCATGGTTTGATATAGAAATGAGACCAGTTAATTTGATGAAAATTTAAATCAAATTTGATTAATGATTTTAAGATTGAACCTAAGTAATATAAAGCTAATTCCAATTTGTGGATATCCTGAATTTTCAATTGGATCGAATCAAAATCACTGATTTGATATGCTATTTCGGTCAGATTCAATTTTTAAAAAGGTGGCATTATAGAGACTCAACACGTGATGCTTAGGATCAAATTGAAATCATCTTCAAATTAAACTAAAAACCATATGAAACCAAACCTAAAATTTAATTTCGATTTAACTTGAAAGACAAATTGAAACCATCCAGCGCAGCATTTTTTTTTATATAAAATTTGATAACTCATTAATAAAAATGATAAAATAATATAGTATAATTTTTTATAAAAAAATAAAAATATAAACAATTAAGATCTTCTATTAAAAAATAATCTAAATAGAATAGAATAATCTTCTGAGTAGTAATTAGTCTTTTTCATTTTGGAGATCAATTAAACCTTTTGCAATAAGAACTTGTTATTTGTGTAGTTTACAAAAGAGATTGAACTACTAAATGTCGAATAAATTTCAATAGTCATCCTTAAATTTTAGAAGTTGTAATAAAATCATCCCTAAACTTAAAAATGTTACGTAAAACTCCTTTAACTTTGAAATTTTATACAGTAAAATCTTTTTGACTTTCAATAATTAGTTTAAAAGTAACACGTTAATGTGAATAATTCAAAGTAGTGATAACATGAACGATTACTATTATATTTTTTAAGACAGAGTTACTCTAATTAGCTGTTATACATCTAGTGCTTCATTATTTCATGTGGTTGAAATTTTTTTATGATTAATCTGTGAAAAAATCATAACTGGTTTTGTCACTATCACATAGAGAATAGAGAATTATTCACGTTATTGTTATTCTGAATTACATAAACTGACTATTGAGAATTAAAAAGATTTTACTGTATAAAATTTCAAAGTTCAGGGAGTTTTATATTATATTTTTAAGTTTAAGATATATTCATTTTATCCTTATATATATATATATATAATTAGTTTTTTTTTTTTTTGTAAATAAAGTTTACATGTATTTTTTTTAAGTAAATCGCAAGGCTTTTATAATCCATTGGGTCAGGTATACTCAGATTGAAGAAGCTCATTTTATGGGTAGGTAAAGTACTTTCAACGAAAATTTTATCCATTCGATAAAATACTCGATCTCACTTAATTTTTTACCACTCGTACAAACCCATTACTATAAAATTTACATGTATTACAAAACAAAGACGCTAACAATGAGTTGATTACACAACTCAATTCAACTCAACTAAGCCTTTCTCCTAAAAATTTGGGGTCGGTTATATAGATTCGCTTTCTCCGCTCTAAACGATTTTGGGTTAAATCATAATAAATGTGTAATGTTTCTAGGTCATGTTGTACTACTTTCCTCCAAGTCAATTTAGGTCTATCCATTTTTTTTCTTTCTATCCTTTAACTTAATGTACTCTACTTGTCTAACTGAACCATCCGTATGCCTATGCTTCACATGACCAAACCACCTCAATCTCCTTTCTTTCAATTTATCTTCAATTGGCACCACTCCTACCTTTTCTCTAATACTCTAATTACGAACTTTATCTAGTATAGTATGGCCACTCATCCACCTTAACATTCTCATTTCTACAACTTTTATCTTAGACGCATATACCCAACAGTCACTACCATATAACAATGAGTTGATTGTAATATCATTAAATTAAAATTTATTAATAATTATTTATTTTAACTTCAATTCTCCATTCACATGCGCATACATTAATCCATGAGCTTTAGAACCCTAAGAGTATGTTTGGGAAGGGAGAAAAGTAAGAGGGGAAAGAAAATGTGAGGGGAAAATAAATTTATTTTTCATTATTTTGTTTGGATTGAGTAGAAAATAAAGAATGAAAAAAAATAAAGTTATAATTTTACTATTCATAAAACAACTTTTCCTCTAATATTTTCCTCACCCGATCTAAACAAGGGAAAAGAAAATAATTTTTATTTTCATTACTTACTTTTCTATTTTTATTTTCCTTCCCTCATCTATTTTCCTTAACATAGTGTAAAGATAATTCTTTTCTTTTTTTTTTATTGGTTCATCCATTTGGTTTGGACTTGAATTAAACCTTCTTTGTGAAATTAATATTATCATATGTATCCAATTATCAACGTAGTCTCTACACTAAATTATTAGAAATGGGTTGTAATGTCAATGGCAAAATTCCATTCAATGCTTTCTCAATCTATAGGTTCAAATATCAAAAATTACAAGGAAAAACCTTCTTCAACCACATTCATTGAACACTGCAATGATCAAAAGAATTAGATAACAGAATTGCCATGAAAAGGACAATATGATGATTTCGTTTCAAATCCCCATAAGAATATATATAATTACAGACAAAATGAAATAATTTAATTACTCCCACAATCAATTGCGTGATTTTTGAAATTTGCTAGACGTCATGTGAGGATCTTTTGATAAAATCTTCACCTGATATAAAAGTTTCATGCCCAATTTGGTTATTGTGGTGATAATTAAACAGCCAAAGAATCAAAAATATTACCAGAGGAGAAGAGGGAACCCTAAGTTCCATGATGTTCTATATTTTTCCCGTCAAAGAAGTAGACAAAAGAAAGTACAGAAGATCAGAAAGAAATTAAAGTGGGTTTTGGAAGAGAGCTTTCAACTTTTAAGAACGTACTGGATAAAGCAAAGCATCTCTCTCTGAAAAAGAAAACTGGCCAGCACAACCCTAGCCACGTTCTCCACTGACATACGCTTTATCCATATCAAGAAGGCTAAGCCAAGCAAAGGGAAAATCAATCAGAATCAGTATCATCTTTCACCCACCGGTGCAACTGCAGCCTGTTCCTGCTGCTGGCTGCAGATATCTGCGGTGCATCGCAGAGATTTTAGCTCAGTCTCAAACTTCAAAGCCAACCCATCACGCAATAAACCACAATGTAAAAAACCCCATGACAAGACTCCAGAATTCAGAATTGCTGATTTCGACATCCATGACTACTCCACAGTCCCCACACAAAGCACCACACGTCAGAATAGTCCATGAGCTTTCTTTTCACTTCAGTTTTCTGAATAAAAACTTATTTTTTGCAACAGGGTTCCTAAATTCTAATTATCAAACTAAATATAATCAATTTATAAGAAAATAAATATTTTTTTCTTAAAAGATTATTAAAAAAAAAGCTACACTGTTCCTCCAAACTAAAATCATTACCACGTCACATTTGAACTCAAAATTAAACAGAGGTGATGAAGAAGATTACGATAATCGAAAGCCAAGCCTAAAGTTTTTTTTTTTTTTCAAGAAAAAAAAAGGATCTAATTTTCACAGTAAACTTTAGTAGGGCGGTGGAGGCGGTGGTGGCCTGGCAGTGGGTGCCCAGATAATATCCGAGGGCAAATGACAACTGTACATAACCATTCCACAAGACTCCCCTCCACCTTGCGTGTGTCCACTGTCTCCTCCGCCTCCACCAGCACCAGACACCGACGGGGAGTGACCCTCGCCGCCACCGCCAGACCCAGAATTTCTCCCTTCGTCTTCAACCGGTAACCGGTGATAAATCGGGTTATCGAACGTCGCAGCGATGACGTACACAGTACCAGCTGCAACCAAGCTGCCAGCAACTAAGCCCCCAACGATCTGGCCCTGAGGACCCGCCAGAGAGATAGTAAAAGTGTTGGGCACTGGATACGGCACCGCGTGAGGCAAAAACGTAGCCGAAATCGATAAAATGTCGAATCTTCCGTGGAAAGTAATGATAGACCCCGGAGTCGCCGACGGCTGACGAAGAGTGACGTTAGCAACGGTGCCAGATCCTGTAAGAACGCAGATTCCGATGTTCTTGCGGCGACAAAAGCGAGATATCGTTTCAACGACATCGCTTCCACCTGGGACCTCAAGAATGTAAGGACTCATAGCTGGTTCAGCGTCGCGCGTAATAATAACGGGTGGTTTAGGTTTATTCTTAGAACCAGGGGGTCTGCCCCTGGGCCGGCGAACAACTTCGATAGTAGCACCATCAGTGCCAGCACTGCTATTGGGTTCGGTGGGTTTCTGTTTCTGGATTGGGGTGGCGTTGATAGGGGTTGTGGTGGTGGTGGTCGTGGTGGTGTTGGTGTTAGGAGAAAAGGTAGCTACGGCGGCGGCACCGGTGCTTCTAGTGTCATCATCTTCAGATTCACGAGAGAGTTGGAAGTGCTGGGTGAAGGGGAGGTGATGGTGGTGGGGATGAGGGTGGAGTTTGGAGAACATGTTGATAGGGGTTGCGCTTTCATGCTTAGATGGATGGCGTGCCTCTCCGTATTCACCTTTCATGTTTTGCTGATGTTGGGTCTGGTTTTGGAGATATTTTAATCTCTGTTTTGGAGATATTTTAATCTCTATTTTGGGTAAGTATGGGGAATGATAGGTGGGATATTTGCTTCGAGGGATGTTAAGAGTAATAAAAAAAGGGTAAAGAACAAGATGGATAGATATGGAAGATGCACAGAGTTAGAGAGAGACAGAGATGGGCGATGAGCAACAAAAGGGAAGATTGGTTTTTGAATTGTTTTTAGTGTTACAGATGGGAGAGGGAAGAAAGAGAAGGTGGGTGAACTTGGAAACCAAGTAAAGACTAATATCGCCGCTGGTTGGGGAGGCGCACAGGTAGGGTCCACGGACAGAGGATTTGGTTAGCTAAGCCTTAAACCCAAAAGCTCCTAGCACCGCCTTTGGAGTTTATATATACTCCGTCCGTTAATATACAAAAATAGTTTTTTTTTTTTCACATTGGTTAAAAAAAAATATATAATTAATATATTTAAAATAATAATTTTTTAATATATATTTTATTTATATTATTTTATTAAAAATTAAATTACTTAGATTTATCAATTATTTTTAAAATTAATAAATTTAATATAAAGCATATTAATAACTATTTTTAAAAAATAAATTATAATTTAAAACAAATAAAAGAGAAAAACAATCCTATTTTTATATAAAGGAACGAGTATATATTTTTGACTTCTATTATAAATAGTTTTGGTTATACTCATATTTTTTATGTTATTACAAATTTAAACTTTTAATTTTAATTTTTAAATTATAAAAAATTCTTCAGGCATAACAGTCATTACGTTCTAAGTTTTTATATACAATTAAATAATTTTATAATAGATAAGAGTTCATTTTTATTTTTGAACTTTTTATCTATGTTTAATTTGTTATTTTTAAATTTTAAGTTTGATTTATCTGAACTATTAGCCCTTTCTTTATTTTTTTAATATTAATAAAGGTTAAGCACTTTCGTAGGAGGATTAATTTAAATTTAAATCTAAAATTTTAGATTAATTGGACTAAAAACTTAAAAAAATAGTTAAATTTAAACATGAACAAAAAGTTGGCAAAATAAACTTTTTTTTTTCTATTTTATAATCCCTAATTTAACCCATTCTGTATGAAAATCTATCACTAAGACAGAACTTTAAAGTATTGAGAACATGAACAATATGTAATCAATTCACTTACTATAAACAATGAAGACAATGTTAAGTTTCAATGCTATAATGAAAAATTGAATTAAAATTAGATGCATTAAACATTAAAAACTTACCACTAAAATACCATACCATGCTACGTTAATACAACTTTCACATTTACTAAGTTGGTAAAATTTATGAGTATTTAGATAATTAGATTTTATTTTACCATTTTATTACTCTTGTTGGTTGTTGCCATTCTTCTCATCTACCTTCTTTCTTATCTTTTTTATTGTGAATGTGTCTTAAACTAAGTATTGCATTATTGTCATTAATTTAATCCAATAAATCTATAATTAATTAATTAATAAATTCATCCTCAATCTAATACATTTTTAAAAAAGCCACGTTTGTAATAGAATCTCAAAAAATAGGCGAAGGAAATTGAATTCATCAACGACAAATTTAAAGCTGCAGGTAAGTAGGGTTTAAGGGATTGAGTTATATTTTGCAATAAAGACGATAATTTTTCATTATCATTGTTAGGAAATGAATTAGGTTAACGTACTATATTGAAAAGTCTGTATCTAATATAAACTCAATTTTATATAAAAATAAATTTAATAATTATAAAATTAAATATTTATATTGAGATTTGTGTAAAATTAATTAAAATATTTATAATAAATATATAAATGTAAATGTAAATATTTAATTTAATAATTATTAAATTTATCCTCATACTCATACGAGTTTAAACTTTTCATAATCGCACTCTATTGAAAATATATAAGGTGAAAGAACAAATTATAAATAATTAAGTTACAACATTGATTTGAATAGTTATTTTAATGTATAAAATAATTTAATTATTTATATAAATTTATATTTAATTGTATTAAAATGTGGGCCTCTATTAGTTTGTAGTTGCAGTTGAGGGAAAAATGTTAAAAAATTAATTGAGCTAATGTGTCACATTGAAAATATACAAAATGAAAGAGCAAAACGAGTGTTTAGATTGTAATATTGATTTAACTAATTCATTTTAATGTGTAAAGTGATTTAATCACTCATATAAATTCATATTAAAATAAATTAAATTATAATATACATAACTTTCTTTCCAAAATTAATAATCATATAAGAGAAAATGAAAGAGAATTACAAAATGTAAGCAAATGGCTGAAGAAATTCAATGTTGTTATATTGTCAAAATTTATAAGAAATTAAGAATGATAAATTTTTTTGGCTGGCAATGAGGTTTTGGCTCCAGTAAAAGAGGAAATGATAAAGGAAAAGTAAGCAAGAAGAGCTCACTCACACCCCCAACATTAAGAATGATAATGGGGCAAGTTAGGGATAAGGATCACACTCCATCTTTGCTTTATAAGAGATTGGGGTTGGGGTAAGAACTTCATTCTCGGAGAATAGAGTGAAGCGAGCATGAAAATTTTTCTTTTTATTTTTTATTTTAATTTATTATTTATAATATAAATTTATTAAAAAATGAAATTTAAATTTTAAATATAATTTTAATATGTATATTTTAAATTATATTATAATATATAAATATATAAAAAAATTACTTTTTAATAAATAATAATAATATTATTATTATTTTCGAAATAAATTATGAGAATTCAAATAAAGAAAAGGCTTATTCCTGTAATGTACAATAGTAAAATTAAAAAAAATATATATATATCAATGAGTACCAAGTTGGATTGAAGTTATAAAATTAATCGGGTGCGTGTCATAAATTCGTAAACAATTTTCATCCATTTCTAACATCACCGATAAGGAATTAAAAAAAAAAAATTTCAATAAAGAAGAAAAATAGTGAATGAAATACAAGGTTACTATTGAAGATAAATTTTATTATCTTTTTAATTTAAATTATTATACTATTTTTTTATATTAAAAATAAAAACTTAAATGTTGAAAATAAGAGTATGTCAAAGAATTTTTTTTTTTATTTTTTTTTTAATAAAGATAGGAGAAGAAAATATTCGTTCCACCTAAAATTATAATTAAAGGGATGATGAAGAGAGAGAGTTGGAGCATCCCCCGACCGAGTGGATTGACAATGACTCGTTGATGTTCTATCTTTTGGGTTATGGGGGAATGCTCTTTGTGCATCCTCTCTCCAAAAACCTTCAATTTCAATTTCTCTTTTTCTAACTCTACCATTCAATCTTTTCAAAATTTCCCTTTCTAGTAATCTCCATATAGAGAGAAATAGATGGAGGGAGAAAGAGCCAATCTTGAAAATCCATATGCACTCTGATCACTCCCTCCCCCACTAGCAAATAAATTCAAACGCCCAGTTCACTTACTTTGACAAAAAGCTTTCACATAGATTCTTTCAAGTGCTGCAAATTTTATGAGATGGGTTTTTGAACCCCTTCATCAAAGGGAAATCTTTGAGCTTTTCTAATTAATTTTTTCCTCAATAAATTATACAAACTCTCTCTCAATTAATTTATTTTTTTATTAAAAACACTACATTTTAATTAGTGTTTTATATATATATATATATTAATTTAACAAATAATAATAAGAGAGACAAAGATAGATGTAACTTTTCACAAATCTATACAAATTTGAAATGGGACCCGCAGCCGCATGCATCCCATAAGCACGCAGCAGTGTCCGACCCCTATTGTCTTACCCAGAATATCAACACAATATCTAGATTGTGTTGTCTTTATTGTATTCTGGGAAATGTTGGCACTGTGCTCTGCTTTCTTATCAATCTCATATATCATTATCTTTTAATTGCTATGCTTACCTAATTTATTAAACTTTTTTTTTATCTTCTTCAAATTATGCTAATATTCTTTTTGGACGCTCATTAGATTCTCCACATGTTATACATCACAATAATTATATCATAAAATTACTCGTATTTAATAAATATTTATATCCTTTATTAAAAATAAAATCCTTTCTAATAATTTATTCCATTTCTTCTCTTTATAAACTTTAAAATCTATCGATTCTTTAATTAATACTAACACCTGAATTTTAAAATTAAACTTGAGTTTCTCATAACTTTAAAGATTATAGAGAACAAAAGGTTTTAGATTTTAGCTTTCTTATAATTTTTTTTATGTACCCATTTATCGTGCTTTCATTTAAATGAAAATTTTGCCTAAAAATATAATTTTAAATAATATTATATTTATAAAAATTTATTTGATTTGATGAGATTTGAAAACTATTGACATGATTTAGTTGTTTGAATTTAGAATTATCTCCACTAAAATAGTTTAAATCAATTCGACTTGACTCTCCTTTATATTCACTTTTTTATTATTTTCCAATATGAGACTCACTTCCTCTTAAGTGCAATTAGATTGTATTTAAGTTTTTAAATCCATTTGTCACTTACACTACATGTAGTGTTCCATCTAAAGTTTCATTGCTTCTTTTTGTGGCTTGACTCTACGAGTCTAATTATCGCAACCAATGAATTCTATTTAGATTTAACTCATTACGGCATTACGCACCACACATACTTTTTTAAGTTCTATAGACCTGCTCTGATACCATAATTTAGTTATTTGAGCTCGAAATTACCTTCATCAAAATAATTTAAATTAATTTATCTCGACTATCATTTACCATATATCTACTTTCAATTTCTTATTATTTTTCAACGTGAGATTTCAATAATATTTTTAATGAGAGCTTACATTAATTATGAATAATTAATGTAAGCTCTCATTTACACTCAATTATTAATAAACTTTTACGTCATTACATTGTTTATATTAATTCCAATAATGTTCAGATTTAACATTTTTTTAATGGAAATTTCATAAATTTTAAAATCGTAGCTTAGTAAAGGTGATGGGACAAGAAATAGAATAAACGTTTAGAAGAAGATGTGTATGCAAGAATGGAAGACATAGTAAAGCTTAAGTGACAAGAATGGGATTATTTATTGTTTGGTTCAAAAGCATAACGATAAAATTAGGTACCTAAATTGGCTAAAAGGTCAAAGCAGAATATGACCTTGATTACCAACAGAAGCCAAAATTAAAGTGAAATTAATCCTGCATGAAAAGAAGAATGGTGGTTTTCTCCTCAGCCCATTTTATTTCGCAGCTTGCATATCAAACTTAGATGCCAAGTTAAGTAATCAAGGTAAATATGCCTATGCATGCTCAACAACCGAATCTCATGCTGTTATTTATTGAACAATTTAATAAATTATTATTATTTTTATGAGCTTTTAAAAGTTTTAAAAATATATATTGAGTATTTGCTTAGTAGGGTTTTTTGTTAAAACTTTTATTTTAGTATTTCCTAAAGAAAAAAAAAATATCTTGTAATATCTTTAAAACAATATCTATTGCCAAGCCATTTATTGTAGCAATGAACGCGGGATGATACACCATTCGCATTCAAATATGAATATTTAAAGTGTGAAATTTACAAATAAATACATTTGTGGGTAATTCAAATAGAAAAAAATGATCAAACATAACTCCACCAAAAAAATTAGCTTAAGGAAAAAAAATATATTTAAATTTTATATATAGCATAAATATCTTATCTCAAACGAAGTTGATATAACAAGTATTGCTTTGCATAAATTAAAGTATATAATAAAATTTGAGAAAAGAAGAAAAGTAAGAGTGTTGTTTTTACTGTGGCATTAGGCACCATCAAATTAGTTATTGGCTAAATTTCTTGGCATAGGGTCCAAATTGGCGGGCAAGAACTAAGACTATTTTCTTTTTGGAATTTCAATGTCCATAAGAAAAGCAAGGGAGTGTATTTATGTTCTTTAATAATAATGATTTAACACATATACTAATTAATTTTAAATATTTTAATAATATTTAATGCGCTTTAACTATTAAATCACGATATCTTTTAAAGTTTTAAATATAGTAATTAGCGCGTAATTACACACACTTATATATATAAATATTAATTTCAAAAGTAAATTATTAAAATTGAAAGCAAGCTATTTATTCAAAATAGAGTATCAAATTGCTTATCAAGAAAAATAGAGCCTCCAAGTTGAAGGGTAAAACAAAATTTGCTAGGCTAAAAGCTACAAAAACAGAAGAGAACAACAACTTTCATCATATCATGGTAGGGATTAGAGAAGTGAGGATTAATAACTCCTTTGTGTCATTTCAGAGAGGGAAAGCAAAAGTGAAATTTATTTTGTTAGGGTCAAGCTTCCTTTGGTCACTGTGAATATATGGCTTTTAAGAGTTGTAGTTAATCATCATTATTTGGAAGGTTTTGTGCTAAATAATGAATACCCATTTCTCCAAATAGAAGTGCTCAATGTTTTTGAAGGGTTTATAGGCTTATAATTACCATGGAATTAGTACTAAAAATGGGATGTTTAAAGACAAATTAATATGATTGCGGTTAAATGTGTCAAAAAGTTGCTTGCAAGTTTCAATTTTCTCATCAATCCCATAGCAGATTCTTGGTAGAAAAAAGCAATAGAAAAAAGCAATAACACTAACAGGAAGTCATTGCCATTCATTTATGAATCCAAACCCCAAATGGGTTTAGAATATTTTATTTTTTTCAGAATGAGAATCCACAGGTTTGATAGAGACGTTGTTGGAAATTAATTAGTTGGTAAATAGGCATCGTTGAAGCGAACAGACAATCATCTTTGAAATGTAGGTCTTGTCATTTGTTAAGTCACCGAATTGAGTTAACCATCATGTTCATCTATTTATTGTTGAGTCAAGGTCTCGTATATGCAAACAAAATATTAGATAAAATCATAAATGCGCATACTATTATTATACACGTTAAAAAACAAGTGAATTCCATTTATGAGGGGACACAGATTAAATTATTCTGTTTATTATTATTATTGATTCTATTTATAATTTATATGAAATCATAATTCACAAAATTTAGAATCAAAGAAAAATCTATGGTACCAAGCATGCATGTAAGAATGGTATTAGAAAAATATTTATAAATTTTAAAGTTTTTATTTATGACTGTAATTAAATATTTTTGCTAATTAGCTATTATATTTAAATGTGATCACATATTCCAATTTTTAAGATTACAAGCAATTGTAATTAAAATATTAAAATTAGTTTAAGGGATTTTGAAATTTGTCCACCTAAAATAGTGATGAAAAAAAAAAAGTTTCTAGTAACAAAAGAACCCTAAAATTTTGAGAGTTAGATATAACTATTTCTAAATTTAAAAATTAAAATATGCGATTCAAAATTAAAATATTTAGATATAATTATCAATTGACTTTTTATTTAGCATAATTAATGAATGGTTTAGTCAAAAAACTCAAGCAAGAGATAGGAGGGGAAAAAAAAACTAAGGAAGACAAATAGTAATAAGGTAGTGTTGTAGATTGACCAATGCCCACTGGTAAGCAAAAATCCAAAGAGACAGGCAACTTGCATACTCCAGTTGCCTTTGGATAGCGAAACTAAATGCTAATGGGGACCAATTCTTTTGACCTTTTTGGTTTTGGGTTAATAGTTTATAATATCCATAGTAGGGTGAACATTGTCCCACTTGAATATGATCATTGAATCCTCAAGAAGTGAGCTCTTTTCAATTAAATAATATTAGAAAATTTAGCCCCATTAAAAAACCAGAGATTGAACTGCTTTGAAGAACTAACATAAAGACACAAAATAGTTCAATTCTTTCAATAGATTGGGAAAGTTCTAATTTTTTTTTTTTTTTTGCTTCTTTTTTAATTGGATTTGGAAGAGCAAATGGGCAGAAAGCCAAGCCCCAGGAGACTGACTGGCTAGCTACGCTTGCATGTAAAGATTGATAATTCAGTTCGAAAGCAGTGACCTGGAAAGATGAAAGTGAATTTTATACTATATAAGTTCATAATGGTTCTAGATTCAGAGCTATTTTTTCTAAAGAGAAATAGGTGTGTGTACAACAGGATCATAAAAGTTGACATTTCAGACATATTTAAATATCATACATGAATAAAGCAGCAGCAAAAGCCAAAACATATACATGTTCACGCTATAAAAGTGAGCAACTAGGCTCAATCCTCCCCACTAAGCAAGCATCCGTATACACACTTGAATGTTATGCAACTGGATTTTTAACTCAACACTATGGAACAAGTTCTTGGTCTACTAAGACGTATGTTGTTGAAGTTCCCCGCTTGGAATGTTAGGCAACTGGGGCTTTGTGATAGCAGCGGCAGGATGTAGGCATGGCCATTCGTTGGACCGCGGATGGCTACTCAGGATTAGACAAAGACGTGCAATTCTGGTTTCAGAAGCTAGGGTAATTTTTATCAGTCATTTCTCAATTTTGAGAATTGATTTATTTTCATCTCCATTTTCAATTTGTTATTAAAAAAATATCTTTAAACTTTATGTCCTCTCCCTCTTCTTGCCTAAAGGAGATTAGGAGCAAATTGAGTTAATGGAATAAAAAAAAAAATTATTTTACTTAATTTAAAGAAAAATAAAATATTATATATAATAATAAATTATCTACTAAAGAAAAAAAATAATAATATATATAAATATATAATAATAATTAAGTAGAAAAAAAAATAATTGTATAAAACAATAAATTCTCACTATAAATTAACTTAAATTTATAATTGTTTTAATCACTATAAACTCATCAACATCATCATGAATCAAATAGATACCAATAGAACTCAACAAATGGATTCGTTCATGAGTTTTTGGTACTGTTTTAATGTAATTTCCTTTCAGTAGTTGCACTCTGGTTTGGTCTTAGTTGCATTCCATTTGTTCACTTTTTTTTTTTTCACTTAACTTGTCTTGTCAGGACCTAAGTTTTAAGTGTATGGAGTTGATCGGTTGACCTGGGTGTAACATGAATTTGCTCATGCTAAGTTTTTTCTAATTTTATCTATTATTAAAATCATTGCTTTTATATATATATATAAACAAAAGGCTCCAATCAATCAATAAAACCAAATAAACAACTCAAACTTCTTCATTTCTAAGGGCTCAAAACTTTTCACTATAATAATTCACAAATATTCATTAACGATAATTGGTGATACATGTAGGTATTTAAATAAAGGACACATGAATAAATTGATAGTGCTCTATTTGAGGATATACAGGAAAATACGAGTATGCAAAGTACTTTTGCGACTCGTTCTGGGTACTCATGTGGATTTAGGGTTAAATTACGACATCTCTACCTGCAAGATAATAAAGATTTAGAGGGCTAACGGGTAATTCCCATGACACTCGAATGATTATGTTAGTACAAATTAAGAAAGATTAAGAATAGGTAGAAGGGACAAATAGGGAGTAAGAGTCTAGACTGACGAAGTGAATGAACTCTCCGACTTGCTGAAGCAGGGTCCTTCCCCGTTGTAGCAAGTTTACTAGTTAGTCAGTGTGAATTGTTTGCATTGAGAATACTCGTTCATATCCATTTATCGTACCCATATTGTATTATGTGATGAATACGATCTCTTAGGAACACGCGTCAATCTGAAATTTGTCCAACAATTTATAATGTATCAATTAATAAATCTACAGAACAGGAAATGAAGGCATCCATATCATTGGTATGTCACTGACCTGCCAAAAAAGAAACAACAAGAGAAAATTGAACTAAACAAAATTATAATAATGTGAAATTCTCTCAGCTTCATAATCTGAAATTCTGAAACCACGAAGGAATTGAGAATGGTTAAGAATCCAACTGTTAAAGTACTTTGATGCAGTCCACGAAGGCATAGAATTTTGTGAAATTCTAGGCAAAAATATTGGAGGAGCTGCTACACCTTTCACAGTTGTGCCAAATTACAGATGAAAAACCGTGAACCCTTTGGCAAAGAAAGAGTGAAAGTCTTGATCTCCTACAGAAGAGACCATGAATATGAGAAAAATCCGTCCATACAAAGACGGTGGAATCGAGAACTTCGAACCCCGAAATTTGAGTATCCAAGAGGGAATTGTTGAAGGACGTGATATAGATTTGAGAATCCTCCAGTTCTGTTCTTGCACGTCGCAACCGAGTTGACTCATGAGTCAATCATTTCTACTCGAGTTCCTTTAAGGAATCCGTAATCGGTGATTGTCAATAGCATGTCCATTTACTTCGTTGGCTCTCTTGACTCGGCCGGCGTGTTACACTTCAACTTTTAATTTATCCGAAAGCCAAAAACTTTGACCTCATGCAAAATTCAAATTCCGCTAACTCAGAGTTCCAATTCATCATTCCTTCCATTAGATTATGTTTCAGATTGTTTTGGGTTTTTGATTTTAATTTTAATTTTATTTTTATTTTAGGTAGTACCCACATGTATTATTAAAATCTTTTTAATTAAATAATTTTATTTTTTTAATTTTTTAATTTTAAAAGGTCCCACAATCTGACAATGTATATTTTATAATATTAAAACAATACCGCACTAGTATAAAATTAATGACGTCTTATCAAAAGTATCATTCTTGCCAAGGGGTCAAGTACAAAACACTTCTTTATCAAATGACAAAAAGATGGATTTTTTCTTTTTTTTTTTTTTTTTTACTCGAAAGTTAGGATTTTGGATTAATAAGCAGGAGAAGGCGCAGCAGTACAAGGCAAGGGATCCAACTAAGATCCACAAATTTTAAAGGAACAAACCCCAAAACTCACTCTAGCTCACAATAATAGAGCACAAGGCCCACAACACTTCTACATGGTCAAGGGATAGTTATAAGCCATCTCTCGATAGCGTAGACAATTGATAGCTTTGAGCGAGTCGATTGTTTTTAAATGTGAGAATGATTTCCATGCCATGAAGAGCGTAATTGCATTTCATAGAGTGTAGCGTTTAACAGCGAGGGCAGGATTTTCTAACTGCTTCAATCTCTTACTTGACAGTACACAAGGATGGAAGGCGGCCGACAGAAGTTGGCTAAAATATTTAAACAATTATCAAGGTCAAGTGATGTTCATTAACTTTGCTACTTCACATAGTCCTGATTACAAATCGAAGTGCCAATGGTTTTACCCATTATTTATTTTTAACAAATGGTGCGATTTGCTCCCATAAAAAATTATTAAGTAATTCCTCCGTGAAAAGTTTACGAACTTACTGGAAAATATAAATCACTCAGATATAATATTTTTTTGAAGAGTGAAATCGAAAGCCTACACCTCCCCCACCATTTGATCTTAAACCTAAGGTGGTGACCAACCTTTTCATCTCAAATCTACGGTTTATTCGTGTGGACATTTCCAGAAGTGTTTTTTTCATCTTTTAAGTATCATGAAGTTTTTAACAAATGACAATCTAGCACTGAACCTTGGAAGTGATTCTGAATCGCTGGCGAAACACAGCTGCTAATACAAGGCTCAAATTCAAGTATATAATTATGGTAATAGGTAAGGATCAATAACACATTGAACAAAACAAAAATTATAACAATACAAAATAAAGATGAACAAAGGGTAAATGGATGACTACCGTCTTCATAATTGAGCAACGTAAGAATTGGCCCAAGTAACATATGTCAGCCATCAATAAGGGTCATAGCTATTAGACTTCTTTGTTATTTGCAAGTATTTCACCTGCATCAAAGAATCATAATAAAGAATTGCATTGTCTTCGAAGGCACTCAAAGGAGTTGCAACTTAAAGTATGCACCAAGTTAATCTGATGGCGCAGGTAACTTACTTCAAACATAAAGCGTCCTTGAAAACCATACAATACAAACCACCCTTAGCATTACAAGGAGATGAAAGGCAATCAACTGTTGCCCCACAGAATATTTCAGGATGGGGGATGGAAAGGGGGAATCAGAGATTGGACTGAAATAGACACCATCTTTAGAATAAATTTGTCTAGGTCAGTTTATGCTTAACAATTATTTGTTCTGGAAGCATGGAGAAAAGGGACAAGGGGATACAGGGACCAGTTTTAATAATGACCTCTTCTGATTCGTGTCTAAGAGTTTGAACATGATATACAATACCATTTCCAGGTAATGTTGTGAAGTTACTGCCAAAACTCAGGCATCCTGGCCTTGACCACAGAGCAATGGCCCAGCAAACAAGCAGTGGGCGGGGACGAAGTAGTTGTAGCTAGAGCCCAAAGGCATAATATGATTAAGGTGGCCTAAGCACATGAAAGACGTATAAACTTAAAAAATTTCATAATTTTGTTAGTGGAAAGATAGCAGGCAAAGTTAATGGCTCACCAGAAGCCTAGAAGCATTGTACATTGGTATTGTGAATGTCATGCTAACTGGACCAGCCTCTTTTGAGATATTCCCTGCACTGGGCAACAAATATTTTGATTGGGTACCATATGAAGCAAACATCATAAATTGAAGCATGGCCTCATTGCAAATGACGGATAATATATACCATGCAATTCCTGTGAAAATGCCAGCTTTGCGCGCAATGGATGTTCAGATCCACCAACAATCTATTGCACATTTGCATGTGTAAGTTAAATATTAGTTAACTATAATGATAACTGCACTAAAAGGACAAACTTAATGGACCTCGAAGCAAAGGCATATTTAAGAAACCCTAACCTTTTTTAGTCCCCATTCAAGTCTCCTATTTGCCTCCTTGAAATCTGTTGTTTGCCCAATTGCTCCAGGTTCCAACTCAAAATTAGCTCTATAAATGACCAGCATTTATCGTATTTTAAATAGAAACACAGCTATCTGCACAACCAATATGATCTACCACCATTGACAAAACTAAAAGTCAGATAGGAAAAGCAACCTGTCCCAAATCATTTAACATTGCTAAATGCTGAATCAGGTTGACCAACACACAGGTCTGCCCATTTTTATAAGTTTTAAAGACCTACCTAGTCTACAAAGGGCTACTGCAAAGTCTAGCAATCTTCCAGTACTTCCTTGCGACCTAGTTTTCCTTTAACAAAATGTAGTAACTAGTCATTGATACCTTGCTTAAATGGCAAACAAAAGTATGCCATCTCTTTAAAATGAACTTCCAAGTAATGTATCTACCATCTCCCTCAATTCATATACTCAGACAGTTTCTAATAATTCTAAGTTCACTTGTTATGCATCAAGCAAAGGACTTTGTCATATTATATAACAGTTGGCATAGCAAAAGTTTTCTGCACAAACAAAAAAAAAATGCACAGCCAGCAAGCTCCACAAAGAAACATGTTTTAAACCACAAGATCATTTCATAAAATTTTGCAGAAATGCATAATTGAGCAAGGACCAAAACATATGCAAAGGGCATTGTCTGCTTAATTCACCAAACAAGAGACTACAAAGAATGATACCTGGTAGTATATTTTGGCAATGGCATCTGTACAACAATTGTGTTTGTAGTAATGCTTGAGGAAAACTCAGCCGATATTTTAAGAATCACCTCAATGCACCAGCAAATATAGGAACAGCATGGTTATTCAAGATAAATATTAAAAATGGTGATCAGCAATATAACTTTAAAATATACTTGGAAATAAAGCCAGCCACGGATGGTTCAGGGCAGAACCAGCAGTTCTGATCCATGGAGGAGAGGGCTCTGAATAGGACAGCAGGGGACAGTTCCCCACGGTTCTGGTTTGAGGATTATTCTCATTTCGGTTTGGTTTTGGTTTATCCGGGTTGAGGCAATCCAACGACTGAAATTTTTTTCAATTTTTTTTTCTTTAAAAAAGGTTCAAACCGGATTGTTAAGCCAAACTACCAGTTCACAGGGAGACAGTCCCAGGCCAGTTCGGAACCATGGACGGTGAACACTCCCAAGCCTGGATTTGACTGGTCCGGGACCAGTTCCAAATCGACCGTTGGCCATGTATACTTCGAAAAGCAAAGCAATAAAAACAGAATATAATGAGTGTTATGCCTCATGCCCAACACAGATACTGTTATGCCATAATAAATGGTTCCTTTCCTCTTGGTCATTTTCATTATCACAGGAAGATAGTATTCACCTTGAGGGCTCCTGCTTCCTCAATCAAAGTGGAGGTTTGAATTCCCGAGTCAAACGATAGTTCATGACAGGAAATTCACCATCTAGGGGTACCTAAAGAGCATATAATTGCCTATCTAAGAAGCAAGAGAAATAAATTTAATCTCTTCAATTAACATATGATTTTCAAGCTTACATTGTTTTAATTTCACTCACCAGTGTCAATGTTCTATTCAGATCAAAATTATCAAGACGTACAGATTCATGGAAATTACAATCATCAAGTATCACTGCTCCTGACCCAGATGAACTCCTATAATCTGTAACAGCAAGTGGCAACAATTGAGATAGAGGGAGAGTTTTGACCAAAAATTAGAGAAATTAGCTTCAAAGATATTCATTGATATCATTGGTTATCATAAACACTCTCACACAATAAAAGAAAGAAAGGGGAAAACAAGTAAACAACCCTTTTTGAATTTTTTAAAAAAAAAAGGGAAACAAAAAAACTTTCATTAGGGACCAAATTTATAATAAGCAATTATATATACATTTAATGACTAGTAAAGTTGTCATTCATAAGTACATGTGGTTTTTCCTTGTCCTAAAACCTTGATGACTACTCACCACGCTTGCCCATAAATGCATTTGGCAAGGCAACATAATCATGAGTTATTAATTTTTTGAGGTAATCACGCAAAAACTTGAAATATACCATAGACTGATCTTCCACTGCCTCTTCCTATGCTCAGGTCTTCATTAAGGGCTAACCGAATTTCAGGATTTCCAGTAAGATTACTCTTCATTTGGTGGTGCCATCCATTTCAGATGTCAGTATATAAACAATGATTAACAAATGGCTTAATGTTGAGATGAAAAAAGAGTATTTTCATGAACAAACAAATCAGTTTACATAAAAAAAGATCATAAATGAGCTCCATGAAAAAATCATAAAAACTCAATGTGACATGAAGACCTTTAGTGATATCACACATGAAATTCTAACCACATCTTGATAACAAGTTGATCCAGTGCATAGCTGCAAGTCTGTAACTGCATTGCTGAAGAAAATGCTAATGCAATTTTCCAATTGGATGTGTGCATGATAAGGGGATAAACACACTAAAAATTTAGTTGTATATTTCAATAATTACACTAGAGCTGAATGTAGCACTGATTTTCTCGATTATATCCACAAATATTTCCTCCCTCTTCCTACCTCCAGGCTCATTCGCCACAACAGATTTTGTTACAGCTGTGCCTGGCATCCTTTTTGTCCCTTGCTGCATTCTTCCAAAGTCAAATCAAATGAAATATAGGAGCTATCAACAATCAATATTATCCAAGTATTATAGAGGCTGCAAACAGCCAACATCAATCACGATTGGCTCATTAAAAACATTGGACTTCAACACTTCAATGGATGTTGCTTGTACATAACCAAAATCCTGGAAAAAGAACACAATTGCAAGTCTAACTAAAAACTTCTCCAATAGTTATACTTTCCTAAGTAAAATGTCAAAATTTCATGGACAGCACATGTCTATTACTTCTATTCTATACACAGAAAAAGGTAAATAGTACATTCTTCCAAAAATTCAAATGGATTGACGTAGGATACAGTATGATGAAATAGCTACATAAAGATCCACTCATGAATCATTTAGAAATTTTGGAATGAGCAGGAGATGGTAAGAGAGTATAAATGTCACCATTGACAATTGAGGGGAGAAAAGGATCTCTTCAACTACATGAAATTAATAGAAGTGCTAAAAGATTAAATTAAAGATGTCTAAGTCAACAGTAAGGATGAACAACTATACATACTACACAGAAGTTAGAAACAAAAGCATGAGAATCAGGGAACATACACTTGATTTAGGCCAAAACATTTCAATCTAACGGCAAGGTTTACGAAGGAAGAGCAGAAAATCTTCATAGATGCCCATACACATGGCAACAGAAAGGATAGACAGCATGATAAGAAAACTTACTATCACTTCATCAAGCAATTCATACACAAGCACAAAGTTTTTCCACAAAGAATCTTCAATGAGAGTCCCAAGGTAATCTTTGATAACGCGAGCAATTCTTTGCAAGAGTTCCAAGACCAGAGAAGGTGACACATTAACTCTTGTGGTCGCAACAAATAATAACCCAACAACCTTTACGTGAAAGTAGTTCATCCCATCCACATTCTGTTCATAGAACAAAAATATAAAACAGAAAAATTAGCATACTGATCTATATTGGCCAAGAATAATCAAAAAGAACATACTCTAGAAACCGCATCAAAAAATAAGGTAAAACCACAACTCTCTTGATAAAACAAAATTAACAATAACTTTGTGCAAATAAAAATTATCAAATTCAAATAAAGACATTTAGAAGACTACGGTTCAAAAATAGATGCCGAATGCTCTTGATATAGCATCAAGAAGCAATACAGGCAACATTCTTAAAGGTTTTCTAATTGTTAGAAATGTCCTAACAATACATTTCCAAAATCAGAAACACATGAAATTCAGTAATAATTAACAAACAAGGCATAGATTCCTCCAACTAGATATTCCTAGCATGAAAATGGCTATGAAACCAAAACTTCACTTTACGGAAAAATATTTCCGTACTTCCTTTTGGAACTTCACCGCGATCTGCATTGCAATTAACAATTTAACATAGCTACAATGCAAAACTCAAGTTTGAAATTCCAATAGATATCAGCTCACTCTCATCCATTAGCCAATGCCTATAACGAAAAACCAACCTAACCCTATTGAAATGTTCAAGGTAAGAAAACAAATTTTAACGCTGGTCACTAGATCTTTAGCCTTTAAACCGCAACTTCAGCTAGTTTTGAATGTTAACGACGCTAATATATGAAATTTTAAACAGAATTATCTACGATCAGGTAAGATTGATGATAGATCCTTTAATGAAATGAGGGAGAAAAAAAAGAGAAAGAACGTACAGTCGCGAAAGACAATACTATCTCCACGCTGGGAAAGCACAAAGAACTGAGAGATCATGAGTTCTCGGCTTCCTCCTCCTCCTCCTCCTCCTCCTCCTCCTCTTCTTCTTCTTCTTCTCATTATTTTCTGAATCTGTGTCTCCGTAAACTAGGCTTGGGCCATTTTTCCTTCTTGTTGATATAGTGACTGTGACGATTTTATTTCCCCGTGAGCTTGCATTTTTCCAATAATACAACTTAATCCTTAAAAATTTATAATTTACTGCATTTTTAGTCCTTAAATTACTTTTGTTTTAGCCTTTCCAAATCTTATATTTGTTCTGATGGTATTATGAATAATTAAAGCATATATTTTGAAAAAAAAAATTAAAGTGAATTTTTAAAACAAATCATAAAGAATTTTTGATATATATATATATATAATTATTTATTTTATTTTTTATATATAATTATCTCTAGCCGATGGTCGAACTAGAAAATTAACTCTTTTGTTTACTATACATATAGCAGCTGTATTGGCCCAATTACTCATTTTATGCTAATATTTTATTATTATGCTATTATTTAAAATATTTAATTTCTTATATAACAATAAAAAAAAAAACCTATTTGATATTACAGTAAAACTGTTATTAAAAAAATTATTTTTTTAAATATATTAATTAAAAAATAATTTAAAATTAAATTTAATAAATTTTATTATAAAAATACTAAAACAGTAAAAATATATTTTTTTTAAATTACTTTTTTCAATAATATTTAAAATAGTAATTTTGACTTCCTAAACTAAATGCCAAACAGGCATAAAATCACCCTCTATGCTACAGAAGCTGCAAAGTTCTCATCATACTTCATGAAAAATCGCTTCATACACATTTCAGGGAAATATTTTGTGAATGCAATCAACTACTGCAAAACACATACACTATAGCCACCTCAACAGATGAGCAGATCATTTGTCTGCAGGTTTCCTCTTCAATTTATTGCAGAGAAATGATTTCTAAAGAAGATGAAGATGCATGAATGTTGGTTATTTTTCAGATTTCAATTTTGCAGTTCTAAATCCTACATTTGGCTGTTACACTTGATTCTCGCAGCAGCTAATTGGTTTACTTCAGATCAGTTGGCAATTGGTGTTTGCATATGATCTATTTATCACTACAAATCAAATATATTTACAATCCTTTGAAGGCATATTTCTGTATAAATAATCAATATAGTATTGCAATAGTAGAATCCAAATTGTGGGATGAAGAAAGATGCAAATAAACTCAGCACCACAACTCTCTGTCTTTGGCTGAGAATATCCACCCTTGGCCAACATTGCTTATTTCCTTGAAATCAAGAGTCCACTTCTCAAATGTACAATTCAAGAAATCATAGTATCCTCCATGAACAGAAAGCATCTCTTTCCTCACCTTCTCTTCAATCCATGGATATGTTAGCAAGTTCAGCAACGAACAGTTGATAGATTCCTGCAATAATTTGAATTAGATTCTCACTTCAATAGCAGCTGAGTCGCAGGATGTTCTCATCTATCAAATTTTAGCCGACTCCACGAGAAACACAAAGATGTTAAGAGTCATTAAATATCTGTTCACCATTTCCCTTCCTTCTCTTCCTTTAACATCTAGTCAAAGTGATCAAGTATGCTCCTCCTAACTATTTTTCAGAGGACCTAGCTAGAATTGCAATTTTTTTCACCAGTAAATATTAAATAATGTCGTATCACGAATTGTGGATAAATAGAACATACCTTCTCACAGTGTTTGCATTGTTGGTCAAAGCTAAGGCCACTTGCATCAGCTTTTGTTCTTAACTTGGCAACCTTTGCAGTAGCAACCCATTTCTCAACAAAGCTACGAGACAAAAAAAATTCAGAATGACGAGAAAGTTGAAAGAAAACCCACCAGGTATGTTGAGAAAAATTGTTAAAAGTTCGTAACCAACAAGAGGGGGAAAAGAACAAGTGAAAATTTAAACCTATGGTTCTTTTCATCTTGCATACTCATGAGAGCTTGAATTCCCGCACAGTTACTATGGCCAATGACGAATATATTTTCAACCTACAAGGATTAACAACCATATTTTATGCTCAAATACAAGTCATTAGTTATGCATAGTAGAAGGAATTATATGAAGACTTTCAATGGAAAAACCTAAGCCACAAAAATTTTCTATATGAGAGGGCTGTAATGACAGATACAGCGGAGGCATCACTTGCAACAGCATAATATATGGCGTCAAGAGCACAAATTTTGCATCTTCCAAGAACAAAAAGTTATGGATGTGTAGGAAAAGAAAACCACTTACTTCAAGAGTATTTACAGCAAACTCAAGGGCAGCATTAGTTTCTGTTGGTCCATTCTGTGGAAAAAAAATGAAATTAGAAACTCAGATATGCTTGGTAGGTCATATTGAAGTTGAGCATAATTATCTATACCTCAAGTGGGGGGACAATATTTGCAACATTTCGAACCATAAAAGCTTCTCCAGGTTTGAATCCAAGAACATTAGAAGGGCAAACCCTTGAGTCTACACAAGCAATCACCATAAACTGTTCAAGTTGTCAGTTTAACAAGAACCACGAAAGTTTACTTGCATTGAAAAAAAAAATGACTTTCTAGCGTAGCAAGAAACACCAAACAAAACCAAGTTTGCTTATCACCTTCGGTGACTGCACCTCAGCAAGAGTTTGAAAATGCTCCACTTCTTCTCTGTTAAAAATCATGTGCCACTAAGAAAACAAAAATGCTAACAGAATTCTTTAAAATGATGTAAATCCTTCATTTGATTGTATAAACCACTTACAAATATTTGTGCTTCTTGAAATTCAGAAATCTCCGTTTCATCTCATCAAATGAGGTCGGCCCACCATCAGTTTTGGGCACATTCTGTACTTTAACACTTGTAAGTTGTTGAACAGGTCCGAGGGAATTAATTGAAGCATCTGATCTCAAAAATGGCACCTCTCTACGGAAGAATACAAGCAATTGAACAGCTGAAAAGTGAGAAACTAAACAAAATAATTGAATTTCTTAACAAGAAGTTTCCTAAAAAGCTTACAAGTTGTCTTTTACCATAAAACAAAATTAAATAAATTCATGCATTGACTTTCATGTAAACAAATGGTTGTTTCCATCATAATTCAGAAACAGAAGAACAATTTCCACACAAAATTCAGTAGGTTTCACAGTAAAATCCAACCACAAACTATGGAATTAAGCTTCAATTCCTATCATTTGATAAAGTGAGCTTACTTATATGAAGAGGGTAATCCTAATCGATCAGTATCTTCACCTTTCGCCTGCAGCTTTTCCTGTCAGAAGAAGAAGAAGAAGACCAGCACTCAATAAGATACAGTTGTGCAAATAATTTTAGGTAAAATAAACCAAGGCCGGAGGTGAAGCGAGAAAGAACTCACTGAACTAGAAATAGAACAATTTCTGGGGAAACCAACCAAGGAATTGGTAAAACCAGAAAAGGGCAAACAGACATGAAAGCCTAATGTTGTAATAATCGGACGAGTTCTTATTCCTGTAATGTAAGAACATTTAACTGAGACAAGAATTAATAACTTCAAAAAAGAGAGGGAAAAAAAAAAAATAAAAGAGTGGGTGCTTACGGCATTGCCAGACCATCTCTGCGCTGGTTGTACCATTCGGAGAGCTTCAGCTGGGCTTCTTAATTCTTGTCATTTTAGCTTGCGTAACGTGCTTGCTTTGCCTAAAAAATGTTAGAGGGAAAGCTTATCCATTTGCCAAATGTTTATATGGCTATGGCTTATCCTATTCCCATCTTTATGGGATTGGGACATACAGAAGTCTACCAGTCTGCTTTTCTGCCCTTTTAAATGGAGGAAGCATGGGAATACTGGAAAGCAAAGCAAAGCAAAGGAAAGCATGTGGGTTCCTCCCTCCGGGCCTAAGAAAGCTACTAGCACTAACCAGTGCAGTCTGGGTCAGGCTACCTTACTCTTTGACTTAGACATGAGCACTGTTCGAGTTTGAAAAGAAATCCATAAAATTTATATAAAAATCCATTAAATTTAAATTTGATTATTAGTATTTTGAAGTAGATTAATTTTAACTGATTTTATTCAATTTTAAGTAAAAACTTGATTTGTTTTTATTTAAAAAAAAATTAATCAAACTGAATTGAAAAAGTTAAAATTATTTTTCTAATTCTAATTCGGACCATGGTTACCTTAATGCTTTAGATTCAGTTTAACTCAAAATATGAACCTTTTAAGTTAGTTCATTACGTAAATTTAAAGTTTTCTTTCTCATATAACGGTAAAGAATTAAATGGCAATCGATACTATAAATATTTAAGAATGGTATGTTTTGATAATTTTTAGGTATATCTAAAATAAAGTTAAATTTATATAAAAATGAGTTTAATAATTATTAAATTAAATATTTATATCAATATATATATATATAATTATTTAAAATGCAGTGACTGCACCCTAATTTTTATACTACTTCTTTTAATTCTCATACTTTCATAATAATTATCTTACTATTATAAACTCCAATTTATATATGAAATTAAATTTATTAATTATTGAAACAAACATTTACATCTAAATTTAGAAATATATTATATATTTTAATTAATTTCATATATATCTTAATATAAATATTTAATTTAATAATTACGAAATTCGTTACCATATAAATAGAAAAATACCATTAATTTTTAAGAAATTAAAAGCAAATTACATCAAACTTAAATGTTGCATATTTTTTTAATCATTGCACTATGTTTATATATATGTATACCAATAAGTATTTAGCACGAGTGATTTAACACTCTTATCTTTTAAATGAAATCAAATATTTCATCATCGTGAACAGAGAAGATACTCATTAAGAGTTTTTTATTCCTTAATAAGCCAATGTGAATCGACTCAATGTGTATAAATTAATCTTAATTAATTATGCTGGAGATACCTACGAATATATATATATATATATATTTTTTTTTTTATTTCTTCCATTCCCATGCAACGATTCCATTTTAGATTAAAGCTAAATTTACCGTTTATACTTATCAAAAATGTTCAATTTAGTCATTTTTTAACTTTTAAAATAATTTAACTTATAAATTTTAATTTATATTCAAATTAACCCAATTGATTAACATGTGCCATTTTTTTTATATTTAATTATTTTGTAATATTAAAATATTATTTTTATATTATCTAATTATTTAAATAAAAAATAAATATTATTTTTATTATTCAATATTATTAATTAAACTGAAAATATAAAAAATATATATTTATATTTTCATATAATTGATTAAAATTTTAATTAATTAAATGAAAAAATATAATTTTTGTATCTTATACTTTTAATTTAAAATTAAAAAATTATAATTAAATAAAATTAAAAATATAAAATTATTATTAATTAATATTAAAAAAATAAAATATAAAAATAACTAATTATAATTAATTAATTAAGATTAAAAATAATTAACTAAGTAATTAATATTAAAAAATATTTAAAAAATAAAAAAAGACAACTCAATTACTAAAATAGTAAGAGAATTGCATCTTTTTCAAAATAGATCTAAATTAAATATAAATTAAAAATTTTAAATCAAATTAAAAATTAAAATTAGATTAAATTAAAAGGAAATCGGACTTTATTCCATTCCATTTCGCTTTTGTATGGAAATTTCGTTTCTTGGAATGAGGTGGCATGGATAGGAAATTGAAGAGTTTTGCTACTATAACATTTGGTGGACCAACTATGACCAACTCCCACTAAACAAATATTAAAATATACAAAATTTTTCAGATCAATTCGTCACTTTTCATTCAAAACTGATCATCACCGTTAACCCAACCATAACCTCGAACCCGTTTATTCCCATGGACCACATGGCCCAGTCCAGAACCCGAGACCCGATTTTCCACAACGGCCTTCAATGCTCTTCTCAGAATTCCCACCTCCTCATCTCCACCACCGCCATTAGCCCATTGCAGCACTACCACACTTTTAGTCCGTCCTCCAACCGTCATCATCTCAGCTCGGACCGCCCTGGCTCGAACCAACCGGATCGCCTGAGATAAATCCCGGTTCAACCCAGGTCTGTCCTCACAACAAATGCTCAACCTTATCGTCTTCGCGTCACCATCACAATAACTCAAAGTCGCCTCATCTGATTCTCCAGGAAACGCACAGTTCTGCTCAGGCTCTGCTCCTCCTCCGCTGCTGCTGATGCTACAGCAACTGTCGCTATCCTGATGACGCGCCAAGTGAGCGGCTTGCCTTCTTAGCTCCTTCACGTGATGCACCACCTCCGCTAGCAACGAGGCCTTGTCTGTCTGTTTATAGACCAAAATAAGAGAGAAATCCAAATTACGTTAATGTCCTTTAGATTTTACGCTATTCACGAACTAAGGCATTCGAAAAGAGGAAGAGAAAGAAATACAAAAATAACCAACCTTAGTGGTGCTGGGCAGGAGAGTACGGAGAGTAGAGAGGTGGGCGTTGATACGCTGTCTGCGTCTCCTCTCAGCTTCCTTATGGCTCTTGCATGCATCTGTTGATTTCTTTTGCGATCTCGACGAGGAGCTGAGGATCGATTCTCCGGCGTCCAAGTCCATTACGTTGACCAGGCTTGGATCATGACGAACGAACCCATAGCAGCTTTGAAAAGGCAGCATCTGTATTCGTTAGGTGAAAAGAAAAGGAGAGATATTGTGGCAAGCAAAGGGGAGAACGTGCCAGAGGCAAAGTGCAGACCACGGAAAGAAGAAGAAGAAGAAGAAGAAGAAGAAGAAGAAGAAGAAGAAGAAGAGAGGGGACTGAGGAGATGAGAGAAAACTGAAGAAATGAAAGACGAAAGTAGCAGTTTTTAGTGGAAGACTGAAGTTCAGAACAAAAAGAAGAGAGACAAAGGTTAGGTTATTTTATTTATTTATTTATTTATTTTTTACCACTGATTGTCAAGTGTAGAGAGGTAAATCGTTATTCGAGGACAACGGAAAGGACTGACTGAGTGGGTAGTAGATGTGTGAACGTACACGCCAGCGAATGAGAGGATACTCCTTTTTTTTTTTTTTTTAAGAAAACAAGATACCCTCAATTTAAATAAATGAAAAAAAAAACTTAATAGTTATATTTATATTAAACAATTTCTCGCAATAATTGATTGTTTAATATTTATTTTATAAATAAAATTTAAAATTTCAAAATCTTATTCTTTTTTAAAGAAATACTTTTAATTAATTTAAGTGTGATGAGATTTAACTTGAGAAAATACTTTTTAATCATTTATAGAGCAACATGAAGACTAAGCGATAGCTGCTCAATATTTATTTATAAAACTTATTTCATAGTAATTATAAATTTAATAAATGCATAGAAATTAAAAATAATTATTTTTATTATCTCATAATAATTTAATTTATAATTTTTCTTATAGATTATTCTTAATTTATAATTAATTTTTTAATTTTTTTAAAGTATCTTTTTTAATTTTAAAATAAATTAGTGAATAAAATAAATTGAATTAATAATTCAATAGTTTTATTCATTTTATAAAAATAATAATTTCAAATGAAAATATTTTTTTAATAATAAATGTCTATAAATAACTAATTAATTGTTTTATATAATTTTATTCAATCTTTTTAAATATTATTGTCAAGCATTTTACAGTTAAAAAAAATATTTTTAAATATATTAATTGCATATTATTTTAAAATAATTTAAAATTAAATTTAATAATTTTAATTATAATAGCATTAAAATAATAACATAATATTTTTCACATTATTTTTTAACAGTGTTTAAATTATATTCTTAAATAATTTTACCCCTCCAAACTCTCAAAGTACTAAGTATAACTGAAATACCAGTGTATTAGTAAATGAAAAAATATATCAGTACATTTTGATGCGCAAACACTGGTTTTGTTTTTTTACTTTGCCATTTAAATTTTCCTTGGAAACAAAGGGAATGCATATTGGTCAGAGGATCGTACGAACACTATTTGCAGACAAGAGACAAAGTGATGCAGGAAACGATACAGTTTAATAGTTCAACAATAAATGATTGAACTAATATAAAGTTAAAACGTCATCGTTTGATTTAATTTAATGGTCGAACTATATGATAAATTCAGGTTTGAAATTTTGAATTCTCATTCTCTCGATCCGTAATTATTGTGGGTATATATATATATATATATTTTACCTTAAACATTAAAGTTAAGGGTAGCCATGATCCTATATACTTGTCATAATCCTAATTAAAATTAAGATCAATTTAGATAATATTTAATTTAATTTATAAAAATTAATTTATAAACATATGATATTTATAAATTATTTTAAACTTATAAATAATTAAAATTTTAAATAGTAATGCATTTTTTTAAAGTATTATAAATAATTGATAAATATTTGATATGTTTGATAAAAAAATAATTTATAAATATATTTATTATTAAAATTATTAAAAAAATATATTATTTTCTTAAATAATAATTATATTGATTCAATAGTTTATTATAATATTATTAAAATATATTTCAATAATATTACAATATAATTTAATTTTAAATTAAATAAATAAATATTTTATAGACTAATATTTTATTAAAATGAATAAAAAAATTTAAATTTATTAAAATTAATGTAAATAATTTATTTAAATTGTTGCCAGAAAATAAATTTTTTAATATAAACATGGTAATAAATACAATAAAAATATATAAAGAAATTATAAAATTAATGAGAGTAACAAAAATATATAAATATGATAATTGCAATCCCCTGTACTTTATAATTATATAAAGAAATTTTATTTTATTAATTATAACTTGAAATATACTTAATACAATTTAATTAAAATTTTTTAATTAACATTGATTATAATATAATCAAAGAAGTTTGGCAAAAAAAAAGAATTAAAAGTAATTTAATCAATTACAATTATAAAATGGTTAAGAGACCCCACATTTTAAAATAACAAGAAATTCAAATAGTTTATAAAGATAGAGAATTAGTTACTTAATTTATTACTTATAATATTTGAATAATGGCTGGTTCAAATCTAAGTATTGTCAATTTTATTTTTCACAGACTCTTGTCTCGATTAATTCATCCACCTCTCTATGTTCAATTTAAGTTTGTGATGAAAATAATTAACTAATAATTAAGAAAATAAAATTTTAATCATGATATAACATAATTAATGAAATATGATCCAATTAGTCAAGGAAATAAAATTATTAAACAATTAAAGAAAATTTGACAAACTTATTTAGAAAATTAAATATAATTATAAGTACTTAAAAGAAAAAACTACTTAAGGAAATAGATTTTAAATTTAATATAATTGTAACATACCTTCTAAAATAAATTTATAAATATTTTATTTAAAATAAAATTAAAATTGAATAAAATTATTTTATTCAATCTGATTTTTATTTTTTTTATTAGGCTGAATCAAAATTAGTGGTTTATGAACTGTGGCTTGATGGCTTTAACGGTGGAAATCAGATATATTTAATATACATGTATTGGATTATTGGAAATGGCAACGAGTTTTTTTTTTTTTTTTAATTAAATATAGCAGATATCATTAAATTAAAAAATAAAAAAAGGGGGCTTAGAGCCTGGATATGGCATACAGTTCATGACCAAATACATCAATCTAACACTATTTTACTATTAAAATCCATTAATCCCAAGGCTCAAGGTCTCTTCGACTAGCACACCTAGAGGAAACTTGATTCTTGCAAATCATAGAGGAAACTCGATTCTGGTAACTTGGACAGATCTGATGAAGCTGCCATCTTTGCCGCAATTCAAACGCACACTAGAGCTCAGAGCACAACCTCAGCATGCATGACAAGAAGATTAATCCTTAAACTGTCAAAATGTTGCAAAAAAGATAAAGAACAAAAACAAGAGTAAAAAAAAAAAAAAAAAACAGATAATGGATTCCAAAGCAAACCAAAGGGTGGTTCAAGGGAGCAACCCATTGCATTGGCAAAAAAATAGAGGTGAATATGACAAAGCATATTGGCATCTCATTTGCGTCTTATCCATGTCCACATCGTAGAGAATGACAGCCATTGCCCTCACAACTTTAGTTTTATGGAAGATAATACACAACAAATCTTCACAAGAGAATAACTTCCTGTAAGATTTTGTCTAATAATTAATATTATTATATAGATCAAAATTAATTCATTTAATGTGATTCAATATTAATTAATATTTACTTTAGTTAATATAAATCCTAATTTTACAATGATTACTTTAATCGAAGTAAATCCTAATTCTAATTATATAAGGATACTAGATAGATGTATCATATTAAGTCTTGAATATATATATATATATATGAGCTGATCCTCTCTCTACTCATAAAGTCACGCACATTCTCTTTCATAAAGTCAGAGATAATAGGGTCATCTCAAGAAAATCTTCCATCTCTAAATTATTGTGTGTGAATCAAGAAGGGCCAAGAGGGGAAATCAGTTTGTTGAATTAAATGGTCTCTCTCAATTACTGTCATGACTTAAGTAAAACTCCGCATCAGGTACACTTTCTAAATCTGTGAGAATTTATTTGTTCAAGATCCATTATTAGGATGATAATTGAATCTTACATTTATGATTCACATTATATTTATAATTGTTATGATCTATTAAGAATTTATTTTACATGTGATATCAGAGCCCTAGATTTTGAACAATTAAATTTCTCCATTAAATTTATGGTGATGAACAAAATATTAAAGATCTTACTTGTTATTAAATATGGGTAGGATTAAAGTGTAAATCGTGAGAGTTTTATGATTAATGTTAATAATTAAAATAATTAATTACGTTTAACTGAAACTCTAAAATCAAATTTCGGCCATAAGATGAACACGTGAAAAAACGTGTTGTGAAGGAAGATGGTTTCCTATAAAAAAAATAAATAAATTAATTAAAATGGCTTATTTTATGATTTGGCCGAAATTCTTTTTGTATGTGTATTGAACTTGGGAACTCGATTCCCGATTGAAAGCCAAATAAAATATAATAGTAATTAATTAAAGTTTAAGAATAAGAACAACACATGAATTTGTGTTGTAAGTGGGAATTTAATCCCTTAAAGAAAATAAATTATGTTTTTCACCCAATTTAATTAAGAATTATAGTTAAACCTAATTATTGAATAAATAATAGGTTTTATTAAGGTAAATAATCTATATGCGTGTTTTATAATATTTGTTTTAGTTTGTTAGTCATCAAAGTGATCAAACTAAAATAAAATAAAATTAATAATTTGTTAGTCATTAAAGTGACCTAACTATGAATAATGTTTACATGCATATAAAAAGTATAAATTATTTATACTAATAAATGCCTATGATGAAAATGGATTAATTGATATCCACTAGTCATTAGAACTTAAAAATTTTACCTAAAGGTAAATAAGTTATTCTATGATAGTGAGAATTATGAAAATAATAATATTTTATCAAATATATATTAGATGTCAAAAGACAATATGTATATTTGATGTAAGTTAATTATTATCCAATAAAGTTTAAAGGCATTTAATTTAGGAAAGTATATTATAGTATCTATCAAAAAGAAAACTGTTGTATATTCTAATTATTTGAATTGTCTGAACCTATTTTAATTTGAGTATGTGTATAATATTTTGCAGGTATTAATATTCATTCGCAAGCTTCATTTGTTATTATATTCATTGGGCTAAACTTCTCTGAATGGTGTGAGCAAGTCAAGTTCCATTTAGGTGTTTTGGAACTTGACTTAGCATTATTGGAAGACAAACCCACTGCCATTACAGATACATGCAATGGGAACGGTCAAACAGATTAAGCCTTATGTTTCTGCGAATGACTATTGCCAACAACATTAAGACAACAATTTCACAAACTGAAAATGCAAAAGAATAACTTAATTTTGTGGAAGAACGATTTCGTTCTGCAGACAAGTCACTCGCTGGTACTCTAATGGCATAACTCACGACCATGAAGTATAATGGGTCGAAGAGTATGCATGAGCACATTATAGAGATGAGTGATATTGCAGCAAGGCTAAAGACCTTAGGGATGGCAGTGGATGATTCCTTCTTAGTGTAGTTCATTCTGAACTCACTACCTCCTGAATACGGGCCATTTCATATTAATTACAACACTATTAAGGATAAGTGGAATGTTAATGAATTAGCAATAAGCTAGTTCAGGAGGAAACGAAATTAAAGAATCAAGGGATTCATTTTATCAATATTATGGGTAAAGGAGCTAGTAAAGGACTTAAACCAAAAGCCAACAAGTTTAAGAAGAAAAAGAAAGGATCTCCAAATGCTTCTCAAACTACAAAAAGGGAACAAATGGCAGATAAGTGTCACTTCTGTAAGAAAGTAGGACACTAGCAGAAAGATTGCCTGAAACATAAAGCTTTGTTCGAAAAGAAAGGTAATCCTTATGCTTATATATGTTTTGAATCAAACTTAATTGAAGTTCCTAATAATACTTGGTGGCTTGATTCTGGTGCTACTACTCATGTATCCAATTTGATACAGGGATTTCTTACGATCCAAACCACAAACCCAACTAAAGACTTCCTATTTATGGGGAACCGGATGAAGGCCCCAATTGAAGGCATAGGGACTTACCGTTTGATCTTGGACAATGGTTATCACTTAGATCTTTTACAAACTCTTTATGTACCTTCAGTTTCTAGGAATGTTATTTCTATTTCAAAACTTGATGAATCTGGGTTTAATGTTAAGTTTGGAAAGGGATGTTTCAATTTATTTAATAATAATAATAATTCTGTTATTGGTTCTGGAATTCTTATTGATGGTTTATATAGGCTGAAACTTGATGATAATTTTGTTAAATCCTTGCTTGTTACTTATAGCAATATTGGGATTAAGCGTAGTAGACTGAATGGAGATTCTGCTTTTTTGTGGCATAAGTATTTGGGTCACATATCCAAAGAAAGATTAGAGAGGTTAGTAAAGAATGAGTTTCTCACATATCCAAAGAAAGATTAGAGAGGTTAGTAAAGAATGAGATTCTATCAAATATAGATTTTACTGATCTTGATGTGTGTGTGGATTGCATTAAGGGTAAGCAAACCAAACACAATAAGAAAGGAGCCACAATAAGCAGTCAGCTTCTTGAAATTATACACACTGATATATGTGGGCCTTTTGATACACAATCTTTTGGTGGAGAAAAATATTTTATTACCTTTATTGATGATTTTTCACGTTATGGATATATTTATTTGCTTAATAAAAAATCTCAATCAATAAATGCACTTGAAGTGTATATAAATGGGGTTGAGAGGCAATTAAATAGAAAAGTGAAAATAGTAAGGTCAGATAGAGGTGGTGAATACTATAGAAAACACACTAAAATGGGACAATGTCCTGATCCATTTGCGAAATTATTAGAAAGTCGTGGCATATGTGCACAGTATACTATGCCAGGTACTCCTCAACAAAATGGTGTGGCGGAACTGCGAAATCGAACTTTAATAGATATGGTTAGGAGTATGATGAGCAACTCTTCTTTACCTATATCTTTGTGGATGTATGCTGTCACACCTTACCCCTCTATAAGGTATAACATGATCCCGTAGTATACCTAATGAATTACCGACTCCGTCTACTGATAACCCATTAAATATACTACAAGAGATTTTAAAATAATTTTCTTACTTTTTGAAAATGGTGAACTTTTCTAGCAGGTATTAAAAAAATTTAATTGAAGTTTAAAAATTGGTTAAAATTTTTGTTCATTTTTATTTTTTCACAAATTTTGAAAAAATTTCGGCAGAGTGCTGGCTGTATTTGAGAAAACCGAAAAAATTAACTTGTAGAAAACACTTCCAATATAACACTTCATCAAATCACAACCACCATTATAACTCAAAACAACACAATTTTTGTCAAACTCCACAATTCAATCAATATGTCAGAACTCAAAATTTCAATTCAATTATTTTCAAAATTAGTAATAATTAATTTCATACACATTGCATTAAAGAAAAATTAATTTACATGTATCAGTCCAAAAATTACATCAAAAATTTAAAATAATATTATTACAAAATTTGTACAACTGCTCATGACCAATTTACGAATGTACATACAGTCAATTACATCAAAATAAACATGTACAATCAGGGTATAAAATTATACCTGACAAAAGGTCCATAAGTAGCTCTGAAATTCTCAACAGCTCACTCCGCTGCTCTACTAGTCTCTCTATCTGCGACAGCAATAAGCGGCCATCGCTGAGTACTATGACTCAGTGGTGCACAACATACTAAAATAAAATCTTATGCATAAATCAAATCACGTTTATTCCAATATGATACTGAAAATGAAAATAAATACAAAAAACAATTTATAATTTTAGTCAAAATAGTATCATTTCGGAAGTCCCAAAATAGATTTCATAAAAATACACAGTTATATAATGCCATCAGTACAATGTTCATCTCAGTAGCTAGAAGCTTATGAGGAATCTCAAGGCTAGCTAGCTCAAACAATGGGTACCTATTAAATTTCTTTCTCTACTGGCACACACCTCAATACTTCAATCAGAGAGGAAATTCAAAATTCAAAACTAATTCCTCCCACTAGGCATGCTAGTAAGGCATTCAGATATATGGTCATGACACTGTGTATGAAAGAGACCTAGGTCAAGCTGCCCGAATAAGAATCCTAACCAACCCGAATTGCACCTTGATTCTATCAATTCAAACACATCACAAATAGTCCCAATTGACTATTTCTCACCTCAATTAGGGTCAATTGTACCAATTGACCATTTCCCTCAATTTTCAAGAGGCTTAAGAACCCTAATTACACAATTATGCAATCTAATGCAATTAAAGTTTATAATTAACCTCTATACACTCAATTCAACTTAACTAATACTTCAATTCCATCAAAATCATGAAATTTCAATACCCCTTAATGCTGGCAGAATTTCCCATCTAGTCCCCCATAATTGTTTTCTTTTAATTTTAAGTTAATTTATAGGTTAAATGAACTAAAAGCACAAGTATTAAACTAGAATTTCAAATTAAACTACTAACCTCAACTTTGATTTTCCAATCACCAATTTTCTTCTCTTTTCCTTTCTGGTTTCTTCTTCAATCTCCTTCTTAAGTTGAGATAACAAGCTTTTATGAAGTAATTAGAGGAAAAATTAGGGTTAAATGAGGGATTTCAAGCTTGAAACAAGCTTTAATGGAGGTTTGCACATGGAGGAGTTATGGGAGATGGGGCGGCCAAAGTGAGCGGGGAATAAAGAGTGAAATTTATTTTAATTTGCTTGTATTTTATGTCTTATTAAATGTTTTTAACTTGGTAAAAAATGTAGAGAAATTAAAATTTCATTTCTAATGTCACATGTATGAGGTAAGGTGATGTAATAAAATAGTTTTCCTCACTTTTTCTTTTTCTTTATTTTTCCTTATTTCTTTAATTTAATTCCTGATTCCAAAATTTTCGTTTCTCCGATTTTATTGGACAGTTAGGCCAGGAGTAAGCTCTGAGGGTGAATTGACCAATTTACCCCTAGCAAGTCTGATCCGGTTTGTTAGTTATTCAATATTTCTTTCGGATCCCTAACCTAATTATTTGACCTACTTAATAATTCTTTTCTGTGATTTTCTCTTTTTCACTGTGTTCGCAATAGTCCTTAGGACCACGGCATCACATTTTTCGGTTCAAAATTCAGGTTAAGACTGACCTCGTAATCACTTATGGGAAGGTCACCCGTCGTTGTGACTCCCTACTCATTTAAACTTTTATGTTCTGTTTTTCTTATTTATACTTAACTAGTTGACAATCACTAATTATTTTCATTCAGGGCTTATCTAAGTGTCTTAGATGTGGTTCTAATCTCCTTAATTGTCCGGATCGACACCGGTCAACGGAACAGTGAAATATACCAGGCTATGCATATAAGAGTGTTACATATGTACTTAAAACCGCTGTATACTTGTTAAATAGGGTTCCTAGCAAAGCAGTCTCAAAGACACCTTATGAATTATGGACTGGAAGGAAACTTAGTTTAAGGCACCCGCATGTTTGGGGTTGCCAAGTGGAAGCAAGAATTTATAATCCACATGAAAAGAAATTATATTCTCGAACGATAAGTGGATACTTTATTGGTTATCCAGAGAAATCTAAAGGATATAGGTTTTATGTTCCAAACCATAGTCCAAGAATTGTGGAAACTAGTAATGCAAGATTCCTTGAGAATAGTGAAGTTAGTGGGAGTGTTGAGAGACAGTATGTGGATATACAAGAAAATAAAGTTGATTTTCATGTGTCTATTAAATTTTCAATATCCACTCTTGCTCCACATGTTGTTCTAGCAGTTGTTGAAGGACCTAACAATGCTACACAACATAATGATGAAACACATCCTGAAGAAGCTAACCCACAAAGAGCTAATGAAGGTGAACCACAATAAATGCCATTAAGAAGATCTCAAAGAGAAAGGAGATCGGCAATTGCTAATGATTACGTGGTTTACTTGAAAAAGTTAGATTTTGACACAGGAATTAATAAAGATCCAATTTCCTTTTTACAAGCTATAGAAAGTAATGAGTCTGATAAGTGGTTAGATGCCATGAAAGATAAGTTAAAATCTATGGAAGAAAACAAAGTATGGGATCTTGTCGAATTGTGTAAAGGATCTAAATGAGTTGGGTGTAAATAGGTCTTTAAGACCAAGTGCGACTCGAATGGCAAAATCAAACAATATAAAGCAAGACTTGTTGCCAAGTGTTATACTCAGAAGGATGGTGTTGACTATAAAGAAATATTTTCACCAGTCTCAAAGAAAGGCTCATTAAGAATTATCATAGCATTGGTGGCTCATTATGCTTAGAGTTGCACCAAATAGATGTGAAAACAGTCTTTCTAAATGAAGAACTTGAAGAGGAAGTTTATATGGACCAACCTAAAGGTTTCTCAGTTGAAGGAAAATGCCATGTATTGTGTAAACTTAAGAAATCAATATACATACTTAAGTAAGCTTCCCACCAGTGGTATATTAAGTTCAATGATACTATAAAGTCTTTTGATTTAAAGAAAAAGTCATTAATCGATGTATATATATTTTAAGATCAGTGAAAGTATGTTTATTTGCTTAATTCTGTATGTTGATGATATTTTATTTGCTGCAAATGATTTAAGCATATTATGTGAGACTAAAGATTTTCTCTCAATAAATTTTGAAATGAAAGATATGGGAGAGGCATCATTTGTGATTAGAATAGAAATATTCCGTAATAAATTGCAAGGACTGTTGGGATTGTCTCAGAAAGCCTATATTGATAGAATTCTAAAGAGATTTAATATGCATAAATGTCCAGCAGGAATTATTCCCGTACAAAAAGGAGACAAATTCAGTCTCAATTAATGTCTAAAGAATGATGTGGAACGTAAAGAAATAGAATTAATTCCTTATGCTTTAATTGTGGACAATTTGATGTATGCTTAAACCTGTACAATTCTTTATCTCGAAATTGATAACTAAAAAGCTGTAAAGAAAGTTTTATGGTACCTGCAATGAATTAAAGATTTCATGCTCACTTACAGAACATCTAATTATTTAGAAGTGATTGGATATTCAGATTCAGATTTAGCTGGATGTGTTGACAATAAAAGTTTATTTCGGCTACTTGTTCTTATTAACTGAAGGAAGAGTATTATGGAAAAATGTCAAAAAAAAAAAGTCTGTCATTATTTCATTCATTATGAAAGCAAAATTGATGGCATGTTTTTAAGTTATAATTCATGCATATGGATGCAGAATTTATCTCAGGACTTGAGGTAGTCAACACCATTAGCAAGCTGCTGAGAATTCATTCTGATAATTCCGTAATAATATTTTCTCCATAAACAACAACTTTGCTAAAGGTACCAAGCATATGAAATTAAAGTGTTTTGTTGTTAAGGAAAAAGTTCAGAAATAAAGAGTATCTATTGAGCATAATAGTATTGATCTCATGATAGCAGATCCGTTGCATAATAGGTTCACAGCCTAAGACATTTAAAGAATATTTGCTTATAATGAGTCTTGATTGTATTAATGTATAATTCATTGACTTTGACACTCTGAGCTCATTGATGTATTTCTGATATACATTGAAGTATTTTCTGTTTCTCATTATTGTGTACACATAACATTTTGAGTTAATGATAACAGAAAAAGTCTTTAGAGACATTATTGTTGACCATGATGTGATAAACATATATCCATTATGTACCTACTATGATAAGTTACTAGTATTGTGGTATATAGAAGGAAGTATGTGATTAAACAATATACAACTGCCATAACCCATACTTAGTGATTTATTATAGGAAGGTCATTATAAAGTATATTATAGAAATGATTTGTTTATTTTATGCGCACCTAATGTTTATGTTATTAAAGTTTATATCACCTAATTATTGTGCCAAGTGGGAGAATGTAATATTTTGTCCGGTAATTAATATTACTATATGGGCTAAAATCAATTCTTTTAATGTGGCCCAATATTAATTGATATTTATTTTAATTAATACAAATCCTAATTATACAAGGATTACTTTAATTTAAGTAAATCTTAATTCTAATTGTATAAGGATACTTGATGGACGTATCAGATTAAGTCTTAGATATATATATATATATATATATATATATATATATATATATATATATATATATATATATATATATATATATGAGCTGGTCTTCTCTCTACCTATAAAGTCACGCACATTCTCTTTCATAAAGTCAGAGATAATAGGGTCATCTTAAGAAAGTCTTCCATCGCTAAATTCTTGTGTGTGAATCAATAAGGGTCAAGAGGGAGAAATCAGTTTGTTGAATCAAAATGTCTCTCTCAATTACTGTCATGACTCAAGTAAAACTCCGCATCAGGTGCGCTTTTTAGATCTGTGAGAATTTATTTGTTCAAGATCCATTATTATGATGATAGTTGAATCTTACGTTTATAATTCACATTATGTTTATGATTGTTATAAATTATTAAGAATTTATTTTACACTTCCATCCTCGTCATTTAGCACAAATCTCTTCAACAAGTTGCTCAATTTGCAAAAACCACTAACAAAAGAAAACCAAAATTTATATACACCCTAATCAATGATAGAGCGGATAAAACCCACAGTCAATGAGAAAGAGCTGCCCCCTATCCCCCCCCCCCCCCGGCGTAGGGATGGGAAAGAGCCACAAAGAGCTAACAAGTAAGCTTCCTTGAGTAGAAACTGGAAACCAAACAAGAGGAGTTCCTCTCTATTAAACCTAGAGAAAGAAGACCAAAATCCAAGTAACAGCAACGAGACTCTAATTGGGACAAAGCATGGTAGAAATTACTCAATGTGGGTATTTCCATTTTAATTTATAATTGTATAATAATTTTAATCAATATATTTTATATATTATCATGATATATATACGTTAGTACTGAGTAGAGATAACTCAGTGAGTCAGCATTTTACTCAAATTCATTTGACTCGTAGCGTTTGGACTGCTAGTCTATAAAGAGTTAGAGTCGCGTTTCTACTAACAACTTAAACTTTTGACAAAATGATAAGTATTCGATCCTACAAATAATATTAGAGTTATTCGAATCTTAGTAAGTGCTGGGGGGGGGGGGGATTGTTGGCACCAAATGTATATTAAAAAATTCAGAAATAAAGAGTTGGAGTTGTGCATCTATTAATTAATTAAACTTAATACTTTAATACTTAAAGTGACCCAATCACTTAATTTATTCAATACTCTCTTTAAATTTAATAATAATATAAAAATATATTTTTATGTCAAAATAAAAAATTAAGGTGTGAATGTGACTACTTAATTTCTATCCCTGATACAAAAATAGAAACTTTTCGCTGAGTTCATGACAGAAACAATTTACTTCTAGGTCTGTTTGATTAAAAATAATAAAAAATTAATTTAAAATTTAATTTAATATATTTTAATTAAAAAATTTAAAATAATTAAAAAAATTTTTTTTTTTAATTTTTTTCCCCCTTAGGAGCTTCAAGGCAAACGGAGCTGAGCGATTGCCATCCCATGGATTAATGCTTTGATGGTGGGTGGGTGGATGGATAAGATTTACTGAGTTATAAAATTCTGATATTGGGTTGTAGTCCCAATGGCAATGATTCTCCCAAAGTTAATCTTTCTCAAATTTTTTTAATTTTTATTAAAAAAAATTATAGTCCAATATTATTTTTCTATTAAGACAGTGCACCTAATCCTTTATCTTGAACTTAAAAAAAAAAAAAAAAATCTTTCAGGGATTTGATTAGATTTTTAATAATTAATATTATAATAAACTAATTAAAATCAAAAAAATATTTAACTTCTCGTTGAAAATGATTATTAGCTATTTAATTTCAATAATTTATTTTATCAAAAAGTGTTTGATCTCTCTTTCAATATTAATTTTTAATTTTTAAATTGAATATATCAAATGAAAAAAATCATAAAGTTGATTTGTACTTATTTATATAAGTATTCAGAATCAGGGATATAAAATTAATTATAGACATTTTTATATAAATTTTCATGAAATAATTTTTTAATATTATATTACACCAAAAAGATTTAAAGTTCAAATTTTTATCCTTATTTATTAATTAAATAATGATTCTGAAAGCTGAATTTAAATTCTTAATATATGAATTGTATAAGAATTTATTTATCTTTCCTTTAACACGTCATTTGGCGATAAACCGCACTAGGGCAATTAATGAATATATTTGCCTCCAAAAAAGGGAGCAAAAAAAACTTTTCTTTTTTTAAAAAATCATTAAACAAACACAATAACACAATTAATTTATCACAAGAAGTTCTTATAAAATGATTTTATATTAATTAATTTATTATATAAAAATATATTAAAATTATTCTTATAATAGATAAAATTAATAGACTCTTGCTTATATTATATAATATTAACACAATTTTAAATTTTAAATCTTTTTTTAAGTATTATATAAATAAAAATATTTTATTTCACTGATTCTATTAGTGTTCTATAATATAAAAAAAATTAATTAAAAATATTTATTACATAACTAATTACTAACATTGAAAATATTTAGCTTAATTTATAAATATTTAAATACTTATAAATTAATTTATATTTATAAATATTTAAAATTTAAATAATTATATATTTAATTAAAATATTTATAAGTGACTATAAATAATTAATATATTTAATAAAAAATAACTTATAAATATATTTATTATTAAAATGATTAAAAAAATATTAAATAAAAGTTATAATAAAATTTTAAAAATAAATAAAAATAATATAATAAAATACTTAGTTAAAATAATTTATAAGTATTAAAATAAAAAAATAAATCTCACCTTCTTTTTCAAGTTTATAAATTCAAAATAAGTAAAAAAATTATTATAAATAAATAGGTAAACCTATTTTTAAATTTTATAAGTTTATTTTAATTTATAAGATAAAATAAACACCCTCAATTATTATTAACCCTTAATTCACCATAAAATTAAAAGATAATATTTTTTATCAAGAAATAAAGCTTTATTTTTTCCTTGATTATGCAATAAATTTTATAAAATAGTATATTTATTTGTTTAATAGTATATATAATTAATATTTTATAAACATTAAAAATATAATTATACATTTATAAAAATTTATATATTATTTTTATAAAAATAAAAAATTTAAAATTTAAACTCAATAATTTTCAGGTAAATTATATATTTTTAATTATTCAATAAAGTTAAATTAAATAAATTTAAAATCATTATTAATATATATATAATTTAATAAATATTTAAAATTTAATTAATTAGATTTAGCGAATTAATATTTGGTTAATTCACTCGCAATCTTTAACGGAATGAGTCGTAATTCCATAAAGAAAGCGAAACGTGGCAGAGTCATTTTCATGGCAGTGGAGTATTACTACATATGCACTCATACGGCGGCGCCGACAGCTTTTCTGCGAGGAATTGTAAGAAAGAGGAATCAAAAGCGACGCAAGAGATCATAGCCCCGACAAACTCTTTTGCCCACCATCATTTGGCTTTATCTTGTTTCATTTTCACACTCAAGCGACATCAATAATCACTGCCTAATCGCACACGCTTACCCCAAAGCCATAACCTCTCCCCTTCCTTCCCTGTGCAAGTCAAGTAAAGCCCACGCATTCCTCCACTATTGACTGTGGTTTTCCCCTATTAGAGCCGACAAGCGTCTATGTCCTGTGGAATTTTTGTACGATATTAAAAAACTATCAATTTTATTCTTAAATTTAAAGGTGGCGATGGTCAATCCAAGAAATTGTTCAAATTTGAAAGGTACGAAAAGAAACACAATGTGGGACATTATCTGCAAAATTTGCATGTGAGCTTGTGAGGTAGACCCATGGAAAAAGTGGAATCAACACCTGATGGACACGCGGTATAGGAAATACTAGGGTGCACCGATGCACCGTTACACTAAGATCTTTTTTTATTTAAATTCTTTATTTTGAGAAGTTCACTTTCTGGGGATAAATAAGTTAGGAAATTGATTTTTAAATTCTCAGGAAGCTAGAAAAAAAAAAAATCAAGTAATAAGTAAGTGATAAAAAAAAGGTATATAAGTAGCTAGTTACATTAATTAAAGGATTAAATTTATTAATATTTATTTAATGACTAAAAATAAATTGATGGACTGATTCGCTGATGCAATATAGAATGACTCCAAGTGTACATATGTACACACATATGAGGTCAGTGTGAAGGGAATTCTCATCACATGGGCTATGAAGCCATGAAGGTGACAGTTCCTCCATGCAGTTGGCATACTTACAGGCTCTCAATTCAGTTACTTGAATATCCACAGTTCCTTCTGCTTTATGCAACATTCTCTTAGATCTCGAGTGAGAGTGATCCTTTGAGAAAATATAACTCGCTGATGACCTTATTCAAATAGAAGGCAAGAATAAACCGAATCTCACACCAAAAAAAGAAGAAAAGTGTGATAAATCTCTAATTTAAATAGTGCGCTCTTGGACCTCAAAAAGGAATCTAAGAAATACAACTGTATGATTCAATAGGCCAAAATGAATAATACTATTCAATTCCAAGAGGGACATTACACTTTATATGAGTAAAACTACTTGTTTTGGCTCCTATTTCTTTTTCTTCTTTTTAAAACAATATTTTTTAGATTTATGTTTTTCAGTTGTATTGCGAAATAAATGTTTAATCGGATGATATAAGTTTACAGATTATCATTCAATCCAATTTTAAGGATTTTTCATTTTGTTTTAGTAAAAATGGCTTTAATATCACTAAATTAAAGCTTATAAAATAATTTTAATGAGATCAAGTTGAAGCTGCTGAGGAGATGAACAGTTTGGGTACAAAAAGTACATTTCATACACAAGACAAGGGAAAACTATTGCAGCCCCAATGTCTGTTTTGGCATTTTATTTTTCTTCTTTTCATTACAGTAAATGCATAAGTGTGGGACCAATCCCAAGAATTTGACTTGCATCTTATATTTTTTATCGTCCTTTTCTCTCTCATATAATTCTCTACAATGTCAGGCAAAAAAACAAAAGAGGAGACAAAAGGCCGTAAAAGCAAAACAGAATAGAGGAGAGTCCAGCACGTTTTGTAACAGTAATAAAAACTTATGGATTGTCCTGCTTCTACTTCTTCTCCTCCTCCTTAAAGCTGCACCATTACTGTACTATACTTAGATGCATAAACGACTATGCTAAATGAATAAACTAATGCTATGTCCTACGAATTCTTGACTAATAAATGAATGATACATAAATGCTTTATACTCCATTCATATGGGAGATTTATATATTGAATAGATGTAATGCTTTAGCAGTAGCAAAGTATTTTTAGTGTAGCATCATTTGTCTTGATGCCTGCCCTGCATGAAGCATTACACAGGTAATGAAGATTATATTTATTATTTTTAGGTAAATGGTCAATAATCTTATTTTAGGTGTTTCCCATTTATTATATATACAAAATGCCTTGAATCAGTAAGACACTAAGATTATTGAGATAAGCTCAAACAAAGAAGGGGGCAAAGGAAAAATATTGAACAAGATAGGTTTGCCAGTACATTTTGATAAATACCCGAATGCCAGATAACAGGAGACTTAATCTAGCGGTAAACCTTGAAGTTCAGACCCCTCAGTTGAAACATCTTTATGAAATTATCCAGAGGGCATGCTAGATATCTAATTCGAAATTTATCAATACCCTATAAAATTATGCAACTCAATTGACTAAACCTGTATCTGGCATCATAAAATAGGCAAGGCATCAGGCCGCTATAAATTTGTTGTCATTCCCTTCTAGCACCACTCCCTGTGCCAGCACCAAGATCTTGGACTAGACAAAAATGCAAGGTGAAATACAAGTGACCTTGCACATTGATGCCACATCAGTCAAAATGGAAAATTTCTTTCAATTCGTAACACATTAAAAACTCATATAAATGCACTCATTTTGTGGAATGGAGATCCAGAAGGAGCAATTAGACCAAGAGTTTGCATGACTTTGGTCCTCCGTGCACTCAGTTCTTGAGATGTTCCAGACAAAGTAGCATCCTAGGAGCAATAGCAAAATTCAACAAATCTATCTTTGAAAAGGGATAGGCAAAAAACTTGTAATGTTTCTTCTTTAAAAAGAAATCATTCAAATACAAGAAAGCAGACCGTAGACTCACAGAGGAGGTCGAAATGTTAAACTTGTGGTTCTTTAGTACCTCATTTTGCTTAGGGCTTTTACATTTTGCCGCTGTTGCAGCTTGCTTATTTTGCTTTAGTCTCTTCTGACCCCTGTCATGCTTTTCAGTTTCTTTCACTTGTTTACTGGTACCTGTACACTTTCACTAACAAAGGGTCAAGAGAAACAAATGCTGAAACAAATTCTCAAAAACTCTCATTAATTCTCAGTAATAATTATAATCAAATCTACTAAAATTTCTACATGACACATGTATTTATAGTAAAATAACTAGTCCCATTAATACCAGGATTAGGAATCCTTCAATAAGAAATCCTAATTAGGAACATAAAACTAATTAAACTTCCTAAAAATAAAATACTACATAAATAATAATAGAATTGCTAAATAATAATCTAAATTTCCTAATCTTACAATGAATATAATTCCTGCGTATTCTAGGTTGAATCAAATTCCAATACTGCACCATCTTGCTTAGATATTTTTCCATTTGAATTCTCTTTTGTGTTTGGGCTGTTAAATTTGGGCCTTGCTAATCCCTTCTTCAACAACTTTATAAGGAAAAAAGCTGTGTCATCTTTCTATTTGGGATAAGAAATATGTATTTTCTTTTAAGGAACCCCCAATATAGCAAATTTTAATGAGCTAAGACACAATTATCATGTCCCAAAACCACAATGTCTAATTATAATAGAATAGAAATAAACTTATCAGGAAAAATTCCAAATTAAATAGTTAAACTTCTGACTTGCTTTGTCTGGTTCAATAATACCACGTATCCTGGTGAGTTTTACGGGCCTACTGGATAAGAAGATTCTCAAGCTCAAGCTTTTACTTTTCTAGTTAGAGATCAATGTCTTGGGGCTAATGTGGGATCTGCTCAAGGACCTTTTTTATTGATTTCTGATCTAATTTTTAGAATTGATTTGATTGGAATAATGGAAACTAATAAAATTTGGTGATTTAGGAGCCAATTTATCATTATTCATCATAATATACTAAATAATGTTCAACTTTATAACTATATTTATAACCATAATTAAATGTTTATAGTTATAATTAATATTAATTAAATATAGTATTAATGTGGTATAAAACATTATAATGTCAATTTTTAAAAAATTATTCCAAATTAAATAGCTAAATTTCAGTATTAAAGAAGGATGTAAACCTCCTGTAATAGATTATCATGTGTTTCGCCACTATACAGGATAACAGGAAATATAGGAAAGAATCATACGAGGAATGAATAAATGTAGAGCGAAGAAGAAACAGTATGTCCTAAAGTGTGCGGATACGTTAAAATATAGGAAAGAGACATACAAGGAAGTAGTTTAAGGAAAATGGAAGTGACACAAGATTGAAAATAAGTTAAAGATTGAGTGTATCCAAAATTTCAAGAGTGAAGAAGACTGAAGATAGACCAAGGATGACATGGAGATAAGTGATGAAGAAAGACTTAAACACCTTTGGACCTTTCTTAAAATGTAGCCTTAAACCGAGTAGAATAGAAGAAAATGATCATATAGCTAATCCAATGGTATTTAGGTTAAGTTGAGAAGAATAAGTAAATTATACTATCAAACCCTTTCATTTCAAATCTTCATCTCTCCAGAAGCAACTTTGAATTAATCCTTACCTCTTGCACAATGCATTCAAATTAACAGGGGTCTCAAGAAATCCATCATATTCAAATCAACTTAACTAAGCTTTAGTCCTCAATTAGTTGGGATTGGCTACTTAAACTTGCTCCACTCAAAATAACCATAAGCATGGACACATAAAACCTTGCTCTCCAGTAATGAAGATATTATGCATAAAGTGCGAGACATGATCAGGATTTGTGCCTAACATTTCAGGTATGTCACACTGGCACAATGAGCCCATGTGAAAAGGAAAATGAGAAGAAAGACGGCTAACCTTTGGATTTGGCTACTTTCCCCTTTACTCGACCACATTTTGATGAAGAAAGAACCTACAGTCATATCCAAATGACAGGACAAACCACAAATAATGTATCATTTATTTGCCAGCAATTTCAGCTTCAATACTATACTCATGAGTCAAGACTTTCTTATGAGCATAGTTATTAAAGGCTCAAGGCGCACTAAGGCGCCAAGGAGTCCTGGAGCCTAGGCGCAAGGCGTAGGCGCACACCTGAGCTAGGTGAGGCGCAAAAGTAAAAAATTTAAAAAGTTCATAAAAATCAAATAAATGTCATGCTTTTCTTTTTTTTTTTTTCCTTTGGCATATATCTTGCATTGGGTTTGCTGGTTTAAGTTTAAGTGGTTGTCATTTTTTCTAATGAAAGTGCTGGCTTAAGATAGAAATAAAGAAAGCACACCTAGGTGCATAAGCCGCTAGGATTTGAGCCTGGTGAGCCTTGAGCCTGAGGCGCGTCTTTAATAACTATGCTTATGAGTAACTCAACTAAAAGGTTAATAAAGTTTACCTGCTCCAGAGCTTTCCTGAATATATCTTCATAACAACCATTGTTCTGCTCAAGTGTCTATGGATTCAAAAAAGCAGACAAAATCAAGTTGATAGTCAAACTCTGTTAAAAGAAAAATATGTTCAATCGAACACACAATACACTGCATTACAAACAGTTGTGTATCAGTACTTACAACCCGAAACTCAGAACACCATTTAATGGGATCCACGTACATGCTACAAGAGCAAATATTAGACAAGTTAGTCTTTATAGGTTTACCAGTAAGAACAGCAAAGATTTGGTGGGAAAAGGCACCAACTATTCATAGCTTCCATAGAGCCTAACACGAACATCCCCCATTAATCCATCATCAGCTTTATTGCTTCCATTGACATTGCTCTTAACAACCTGCTAACCAAATAAGTGGTAAACATCGCAAAGGCTTTGTTAACAGAAAGGCTACAGAATAAAACCAGTAAAAACTTCATGTCGCCTACCACAGCAGGCCACCATGAACCACCAGAAAGCTTGACCCAAATTACTTCTCCAAGCTTGGGTACCCGTTCCAAATGCTCAGCTGCAACTCTTTCCCCACCATGATCCCTATCATGACTTTTGCTACTTGAACAGCGTTTAACTTCCATAGCTTTTCGTTTTGTTTCAAACAATCTAATTTCAGAAGCCAAAAAGTCACTTGATAAGAAAATCATCATCTTCATAGACAAGAAAGTAACACATTTGAACCAACAACAGTATTCTTTTCAGCGATAGTTTCTTTTTTAAAAAACTTAAAACAATCCTCCAATAGAATCAAGTGAACCTATCGTTAAAGTTTCCAAGCATACACTTCTTAAACTATAAAAAAAAAAAAAAAAAAAAAAAGAAAAGAAAAGAAAAGAATAACTCCTCTACTGCTATACTGAACAGCAAATACTCTTTCAATAAACTCCATAATGAACCTTACTAGAACGCTAAGATTTCCCTGTTAAGAACAAACAAACAACTTAACTCGTGTCCTAGAGTAAGTTATCCACCAAAACACTCGAAACCCTAAGTGCCTAAAACTACAAATTGATCAGTAAACAGAGATACTACATCCCAAAACTCCGTAGTTTTTACCCAAATGGAGAAGAAAGCCATGAACTTCATTTCGATTACAAGTGAAGGAAAATATTATCATTTCTTGCCTTTCCGAATTTCATTTCAAAATTTTGCAACAAACTAAAAATCCCATTTTAATAAACAAAAGAACAAAGCCAAGGATCGAATCAAAATCGAAAGAAACAGAAGAACAGCAACTTAGGCACTTACCGTTGAGAAATGCGAAATGGATTAGCAAGAGGGGCTCGCTAGTTGGAGGTGATGCACTGTTACTGCACAGATCAATGAGATGGTCTTGAAGATGAAGAGAGAGGAGAAAAAAGAAACAGTGCAGCTATCATAAAAGCAGTAGTGTCAGAGTAATTTTTTGATGACCATATTTTCAAGGAAAGTTAATTAAACCGGATTTAACAAGTTAATCTTGCTTTTTCTTTCATTAATTCTTCCGTTTTCGCTTTGGGCAGTGATGTCATCCGCTGTCTGATATTTTAATTATTTTTTAATCCTCAATTTATATTAAAATTAATTATTCAATTCATATATTTTTTCAAAAAATATATTATTTGAGAACACTTTAAAAAAAATTACGTATTTTTATAATTTTTATAATTCTTTTTGTATTTTAAAAATTATTAATTAAAGTTTAAATTTTTTTATTTTTACTATTTTTATTTTACTAATAGAGTTGTTATATTATGTCACATCAAATGTTTCATCACAGTAATCATAAAGTACAATTAATAAAATTAAAAAGTATAAGATTTTTAAATTTATCTGATTTATGACATATTAAAAATATAAAATTATTAAATATTTTAAATAAATTATTAAATAATAGAAATTTTAAATAAAATATACGGAAATTTTAGAATACAAGTTGTTGGCCAGCTGAATTGGTGATTGTGATGTCACTTGACCCATGAGGGCATGCTCTCAAGGCCCACAGTGGCCGGATGGGTCGCTGATCCGATTTCCAATTAAACTGATCTAATTGATTAGTTACGTCGGATTCTGACAATTAAAATAAATCTTAATAATATGATTATTTATTTATAAAAATATTTTTATTTTATATATTTATTATAAATATTGAAAATTAAAAAAAATTTAAATATTTTAATATTATAACATAATATCCTATAAAAAAATCAACAGTTGTACTTATTTTGCTTTTTTTTAATTAATTAAACTATGATTAATTTTCATTTATTAGGGTACACGACCTACAAAGACGATACGAACAGTTTGGATTATATTTATTTGTGTTTTATTAAATTCGTGTTAATCTATTTATGACATGGTTATAATCGTGTTGTGTCACGGATTAATCCGCTAACCTGACCTGACACATTTATGATACGATTTAATATTCATGTCACGTGTTGACTCTTGACCCAATATGACCCATGAACCCACTTATGTAGCGTGTTAAATGGGTTAAGTAATGTCAAATCATATTAAATTAATTATTTCACGTTAAATAGATCGTATCGTGTTGAATACACCTAATACGATTTAATATTAATCGTGTCGTGTAACTCGTATAATTAAATAGTCGTGTTCGTGTTTAAATTTTTAACACTATTTGTTAATCGTGTCGCGTTTGCATTGATCTTAATTATATTTGTATCACATATTAACACGACACAAATACGACCCATCAACCTGAATGATCACCCTTGCCATTTACCAATATCCATCGCTAGGCCTTATACAAAGCTTTGATTTTTTTTTAATGTAAAAAAAGGTGACTTTTACTTAATTTTTAATAATAAGTAATAATTAATATTGTGTGAGAAAAAAAATCGTTTGAATTATTTTTTGAAATTACTGTTAAAAAAGTTATTAAAAATATATTTTTTTAAATATAATAAAATAAGAGTATTAAACTGAATTTTTCTAAATTATTTTTTAATAATATCTCAAATATTTTTTAATACCTTTTTATTGTGTAATTCAATACTAAACGGGATTTTTTTTTCTTCCCTTTCCTTCAAATAAATTTAAGAATACATTATCATTCGCATAATTTAAATTTGCTCAATATTTCATACAAATTAAAGAGTATTAAATAATAATTTATAATTAAATTTAATAAATTTTAATATAAAATAATAAATAATTTTTTTTAATAATACCTAAAATAGTACTTAAAAAAACAATTTTAACCCTCTCGTCTTTATATAAAATAAACACCTACACCACCACCATGTTTGATATTGTGATAACTATATACTTTCTTTTTATAAGGTATCATTTTAAATATTATAAAAAAATAATTAAAAATGTTTTTTTAATTAATTTGAAATTTTTATAATTAAAATATGATCCACGTGAAAAGCCTTTCTATCCATAATTTGAAATATTTTAAACGTGACAACAAATCTCATCAAATAGAACTGTTAAATTTAACATATTTGTACGAGTATCAAGAAATTCAATAATTAAAATTAGCCTATCACGCTTAGAGCAGCCCATGAATCTGTACCAAAGAAATAGGAATTAAGAACCAAGCGGAGTAACATGCTTAAATGACAATTTCAAACATCTGTTAGGTTTTCTAAAGAAATTAACACAACCCAGTAGCGTTAGAGCATGGAGAAGCCATAATCAGAAGACAACAAAAGTGAATTCAAGTATTTTCACTTTCAAGAGCTTAATACAACAAGGATACATACAATTTTTCTTTCTTTTTTTTTTTTTTTTTTCTCCTTTTCCTTTTAAGCCTATCTTCAATTATCAAGACCTGGCTTTATTCCATACAAGTAAAACTACTTTGTCTTCCCACCATCTTCAAAAGGGCAGTCTGCAAAACAGTTTACAGAAAGCAACAGAGCGACACTTCAATGAAAACTGAAGGAATTGAAAAGGAATATTAGTTGCTTGCAGATTTCATAATACATCTATCTTCAGTCTATGATGTATCTGATGCAGGCCTAGCTATATTTGGTCTTAAGTTTGGATTCAATATGAGCTAAATCAAAACAGAAAAGGAAGCAGAGTGATAAATCAAGTAGCTAGGCTTACCCTAGTTTGAGAGAAGTATCGGAGCTATCATCTTCAGGAGGAGGGCCACTGCTGCAGCTGCATACGTTGGTGGCGGATTCTGATGACATGCCTTCTTCCTGCGGGACAGCCAAATCCGAATCCAAAAGGACTGGCCTTTTTCCCTTGCACAATGTCATCATCTGCATTCGTAAACAGATGCAATCTAATCATCTCTTGCCGCTCAACTACACAAGGAATACGACTGGTTAAGTTAGTCTAAATACCTTCTGTTTTAGCGCTTTATTCTCTTCTAGCAGAAGAGCTCCCTGAATTATTATGGAAGAAAACTATGATTTTGATCGATTAAACTCGACCTTTCGGCCAAGATTATGAAAGCCTAAACAAAGTTAGTGAAGATGATAAAGTTCAATCTTCTTTCTTGAACTAACAAAGGTATCTAACCTTCTTTTCAAGTGCAGAGATCTCATTCATCATCTTATCTCCCTGTAAAGAACGAAAAACTCAACTAGTATCATATGTTGAGCATGTGTGTGTGTATATATATCCCTTGCAAAAGCCAGCAATAATCGCAACAATGTTGATGCAAAAAAAATACTTTAGTTTCAAGCACACGGCTAAGTCCTGTTTCAAGCATTTTTTCCAATTGCTGCAAGTCCTCCATGTTTAATCCTTGCAGATCCTCTCCCCTCATCTGCCTGTTACAAAAGCAACAGTCTCTTAATTAGTATTGCATTATATAATCATGATAACTCGCAATGATAAAATATTGAAAAGCAAAACCATTTAATACACACACACACACACACACACACACACACATTACCTGAGTTGATGAGTCTTTTCAGCCACCTCCTTGCTCAACTGCTCGTGATTGCTATTCTGTAGCTATATTATAGTAAAAAAAATAAAGTCATTCCCAGTTTACGACAGTAGCCATCCATATACCAAACTGCAGAAACTTAATTTATAGTCATTCACAATGAAGAAATAATAACACATTTTGCATAATAAAAAACTAAGGTGGTAATTAATAACAGGGAAAATAGCTCAAAAAATTTCAATTTTTCACAATTTTACCATATATATTTTTTTAATAATTTCATCCTTACCTATGAAAATCAAATTAATTCTTTCCTTCTGTCAATTTCAGCTGTTAGAGTTACAGCTTTGCTATATTAGCATGCCTAATCATGTTTTATAACATCCACTCTGACACTAATATTTAAATTAACCACTAATCCTAATAAACCCTAAATTAATAATAATCTTTAAATTCGAAGAAACCATTAGTTTCTTAAACTTAATAATCCCTAAATCATAAAATAATACATATGCATTAAAAAAAAAAAAAAAAAAACATTACCTCCAACTCAAGAGATGGTCGGTCTAATTTATCGAGCTTATTGGAATGCAGATTATGCCTTGCAATTATGTCCTTCATACTTCAAGAGTAGTAATAATGTTAGCAAAAGCAAATTATATAATACACTTTAAGACATGCTCATTCACTCACATAAACATAGAAACTTAATTTTTATATTTTATGAAAAAACTTATATTAAACAAATAAAAAAAAAACTAAAATTTAATGATACCAGTACACTTAAATAATTTCTAGTTAGCATATATGCATGCTTTTAATGGAACTTTTAGACTATATAAAACAGCTGCCGGGACCGAATCCCAGTCTTAGTCACAGACTTGAAAGTTGAAGCACATAGATTTCTTTCAATAACAAAACATGGAAATTAACAGGAAAAAAATCTTTACTTATTTATTTATTTATTTTTATTCTTCACCTAATCAAGCCAAGTGGCACGCACGTACCTAAATTTTCACTCAAAAATTATTTAAACTGAACTAATAACTACACTTCTGGTGAGCATACACTGCTAAGTTTGTAGATGAGGACTAGAGTTTTGGTGCACACACATAAATTGCTAGAGTTTATAGATGAAAGGTCTAAAAATAATTTTGATATCTCTGCATATGTAAATACCTATTATAATTTGAAGTATTAATAAGTTCAGACATAAAATTTCAACTCCAAACCATTTTAATCTAAGAAATTTTGATAATATATTAAAAAAATTAGTCAACTTGTAAGTTAAACGCCCTAAAATAACTTTTATATCTCTAATTTAAATTTATAATCTCACCATTCTAAAAATGCCTCTAATACTATTAAATCGAAGCTGATCATAGATTTTGATAGAAAGAGATGCACTTCCATAGTTAGTCCTATTCATGATTAGGGTCATATCTATATATACATGTATAAAGCATTAAGGTATTTCTAAGAGAATATCATGTGGCATTCTCTATTATATATGTACCATTCTCTATCATATGTAAATTATAAATTATTTAATAGTTACATTATTAATATTACAATAAGTAGCCATTATTATAAGATAACCTACAATATATTAAAATATATTAATTATATATATTTATATCTATATTACATATAGATAGATTTTAATTAATTATATTATGAAATCTTTATTGAAAAGTTTAAAAAATAAAATTTAAAATAATTAATAAAAATTTTAAAATATTATATTATTTTTATATATTAAAATTAAAAGAAAATGTATAAACAAAAATTATTAATAGCTATGTGTAGTGTATATATATTGTGCTAGGCATCAATGGTTGTAATATATATAAATGTCAAAGATAAATTGAAAATCATATTTTATGATTTCTAGTTTTTCCCATTTTCTGAATTAATGCCTAAAAACAGTCTAAAAGAATATAAGCTGCTTTAATAATTAAAATTTTCTTTTATTAAAAATGGCAAACAGATCAAATTGAACAAGTTACGTTTGAGTTATTATTGAGTCACCACACATAAAGATTATTCTAGTGTACTATGTAGGTTGTGAATCGTTTCATAATAAAATTTTAATTTTTATCCAAAAATTTAGTTTTTTACTAGCTTAATTTTGAAGTCAATCTAAACTAGTTGATTTTAAATCATGTCATTGATTAACTCTCAATTGAACCATCAATATTATGGGTTATTTATGTTTGAGTTATTTCAAATTTATGCACATTAAAACAAATTATACACTACTTTAAATTGAAATGATAAATTGGATCAAAATTTGCCATCATTATTTTTAACACTTTCATTGTTAATTATAGCAATGACAAGGGTAATACACATTTATGGCTGGTAACAACAGGTTGCTGGGGCAATAATTGCAGAAGCCAGAGTAATAATCAATTTAGCTGGGTGTTATGGTTGTCAAATACTCCCTCCACCTCAAAAAAATAGTCCACGTTACTTTTTGCACATGAATTAAGGATTTCGATTATTATGATTTAATCGAAATTTTTTTCACGTTTTTTCCCTATATGCCCCTAATTAAAGTTATTTGCAAGAGTAATATTACTTGGACTGCATTAAATACAAGATAAATATGAAGAATTACTATTATTGGCAAGAGATTCAATTTGGTCTTCCTTTGTAGGTGGTGATTTACAAAATCAGAATATAAAGAGATTAAAGTAATAATAAATTTTGCTTCCTTTTATGTTGTGATCATAACTGATAATAAATGAATTATTCACTACACTCCACTTTCTTAAAAAAATAAAAGTTATTAATTGTTTTAAAGTGTAATTACACGAGGATACTCAACTCAACTCAACTAAGCCTTTATCCCAAAAATTTGGGGTCGGCTATATGGATTCGCTTTTTCCACTCTGAACGATTTTGGGTTAAATCCCCAGAAATGTTTAATGCTTCTAAGTCATGTTGTACTACTCTCCTCCAAGTTAATTTAGGTCTACCCCTTTTTTTCTTTCTATCCTCTAACCTAATGTGCTCTACTTGTCTAACTGGAGCCTCCGTATGTCTACGCTTCACATGACCAAACCATCTCAATCTCCCTTCTCTCAACTTATCTTCAATTGGCACCACTCCTACCTTTTCTCTAATACTCTCATTACGGACTTTATCTAGTCTAGTATGGCCACTCATCCACCTTAACATTCTCATCTCTGCAACTCTTATCTTAGATGCATACGACTCTTTCAGTGCCCAACACTCACTACCATATAACATAGCCGGTCGTATGGTATGCAGTAAAATTTTCCTTTTAATTTATTGGGAATCTTACGATCACATAAAACTCCCGTGGCACGTCTCCACTTCAACCATCCGGCTTTAATCCTATGACTAACATCCTCCTCACATCCCCCATCTACTTGAAGGACTGAGCCTAGATATTTAAAGTGATTACTTTGGGACAGTACCACTCCATTCAAACTAACTCCTTCCCTATCACCATTTTGGCCTTCACTGAACTTGCAATGCATGTATTCTTTCTTCGTTCTACTTAACTTAAAACACTTTGACTCTAGAGTACTTCTCCAAAGTTCTAGCTTCCTATTATTATGAGACATCGAAAAAGAAAATATAGACTATTTTTTTGGGACGGAGGGAGTAGTAATGTTTGCGATGATTATTGATCAAGCATTCTCCCTGTAAAGTTTTAGAGGGAAAATTCTTTTCCCTAGTGTGTGTTTTTTTTTTTTTTTTTTTTTTTGTCTAGGGTGTCATTTCTATTATCAGATGGCTTTCTATGGCCCCTATTGGGTAGGGGGAGCTCCCCTCTCTTTCAAGGTTGTGGGTTTGCTTTCCCCATTCTGGGTAGGTGTACCTTCAACAGTTTAGGCGAGAGAGCTTTCCATTTGATTTGTCATGGTTCCAAGAGGGTGGTTCCTGAGAACATATTGGGTCCCTAGTGTGAGATAGTTCTAGCATGGCTTACTCTGGCTCCCTATTGGGTAGGGGGAGCTCCCCTCTCTTTCAAGGTTGTGGGTTTGCTTTCCCCATTCTGAATAGGTGTACCTTCAACAGTTTAGGGGAGTAAGCTTTCCATTTGATCTGTCATGGTTCCAAAAGGGTGATTCCTGAGAACATATCGAGTCCCTAGTGTGAGATAGTTCTAGCAGCATGTAACGGTATCTGTTGCTCACCAAACTAAGTCAATTAGGTTCCGAAGTCAAATCTACCTATACCTAGGGTTTATTTAGTTTTGGGCTTGAGCCTTCGCATTTAGGGCTAAGCATTGGGTTCAAACTGAACGAACCGCCAAAACCAAAAACCAAATTTTCCATAAAAAAAAATGCAACTGAACCTAACCAATTTAAGAGAAGAACCGAGTTAAACCGAATTATTTCAGTTTGGTTCGATTCAGTTCAAAACCGCCAGTTTGCCCTCAAACTCAAATGCCTAATTTCTTCTCCAAATTATAAATCTCCAATTTCTTCCCCAAATAGAAAATCCCTAATTTTTTAACTGTTTACCCAAATACAATTACACAAATCATCCATAACAAATTAACACATAAAAAAGCAAACATATTTAACAAATCAAAGAAATTAACAAATTAATAAGATACATATTCATAACTCTAATATGAAACTAAAAATAAAAAAGCAAACACAATTTAAATAGCTACATCATTGCAACATATTCAACAAATGGAAAAAAAAAATCAAATTTCCCATCAAATTTAATGTTCTTCAAAGCCCAAAAAGGTGAAGCCAAGAGCACTACTTGAAGAGTTTCTAGGCAAAACGATACCTAGATCTCAAATTCAAATAGCATCTTGACTTTACCCATTTGGGATTTGAGTGTGATAATTGAAGACGCAGAAGATGATGCATGAGTGATGACTGAACAGTGGTGATGATGTTGGCATGCTGCAATGAAGAAGAAGAAGAAGCGTGAAGATGGGTTGATGGTGATGTGAAGAAGAAGAGAAAGAGGAGAAAGAGAGTCGTGATGTTTGAGAGCAGAGAGAGAGAAGTGAGGGCTAGGTTATTGACTGTTTGGTAGAGGCGACTAAGAATGGGTAAATGGTTAAGGTTTAGGGATAACATCTTATATATATATAGAGAGATTAAATCGGATTTAGAGAGGAAAAACGGTTCAATTTACACTTTAGAGAGGAAAATCGATTTGGCTTGGTCTTCTATTTTTCTTTACAAGAATCAAATCAAACTGAAAAACTAAAAATATTAAAAACTAAAAATCAAATCAAACTGAACCAACTAAAAAATCAAATTGATTGAACCAAACAAACTCGATTCATTTCAATTTTTCAATTAAGTTCGGTTTTTACAGAGCGCTATTTGTATTGGATTTTAAATGGATTAGTTAGCTTCTCTTTGATTTGGGCCTAAGTGCCTTATCTATAATGTCAAACCTTGTAGCCATTTCTAATGTATTTTTTTTTTAAATTAATGATATGGTCTTCTATGTTTAAGAGAAATGAAAATCACATGATTTCTGTTTTTTTTTTTTTTTTCTTTATAAAAGTATCATATATAAAGCATGATAAACCGAAAAAAAAAATGCACAATTTTATTTTCTAATGAAATAACCAAAAAGTTATAATATAGTTCCATTTAAAAGATTTTACTCCAACAAACAAAAATCCCTCCCCTAATAGATTGTTGTGAAAATTGAATATTGACATTTGTAAAGCCTTGACCTTGGAAAAATATTTCTCTCCATAATTTGCCTATGAAATCTTAGTCTAAGGAACGTAGGCATTTACAAACTAAATTTTTCATTAATAAAATTTCATTATTTATCAACAAAAAATAAAATAAAAGTAATTAGATATAACAACTCATATTCAAATAACTAATTTATATTTGAAATTAAAAGAAAAAATATTATCTTTAAACTAATAACTTAGTAATTAATTACTTACTTCATAACTTAGTCATTTTATGTTTGTTATTTTTGTTCTGCACATATACTTTCTTTCTGCTGATTTGTAGGCTTTTGCTTGTGTTGGATTATAGAGATATTCTTTTTATGGGAAACTAAGGAAAGCATATTTTATTGAACATTTATCAGATATTTTATTAATAATTTATTATTCAGGCTACGATTAGTGTTGGATTTACTTCAGTTTAAATGTTATTTTGAAATCATATTCAACAGAATATGATAAAAACTAATGTAATAAAAAATTATAAAATTAAAAAATTATATAATATAAAATAATATAATGATGATTTCGTTCCTGTATTGGTTGAAAATAAAACCTAATGCAAGCAAAGCCTAATTTCTTGATTATTAGCTTAATGCTTCGTTTTAATGAAGAATGGAGAGAGAGATTTTGAAAGAAAGAGATGCACTACCATAGTTAATCATTATTCATGATTAGGATCATATATATATATATATATATATATATATATATAAAGCATTAAGATATTCCTAAGAGAATCACGTGGCCTTCTCTCTTATATATGTAAGTTATAAGTTATTTAATAATTATATTATTAATATTATAATAAGTAGCCATTATTATAAGATAACCTACAATATATTAACTACATATATTTATATCTATATTACATGTAGATAGATTCTAATTATTTCTATTATGAAATCTTTATTGAAAAGTTTGAAAAATAAAAGTAATAAAAATAAAATTTAAAATAATTAATAAAAAATTTAAAATATTATATTATTTTTATATATTAAAATTAAAAGAAAATATATAAACTAAAATTATTAATAGCTACGTATAGTGTATATGTCTGGTGTATATATACAGTGCTAGTCATCAATGGTTGTAATATGTATAAATGTCAAAAGATAAATTGAAAATCATATTTTATGATTTCTAGTTTTTCCCATTTTCTGAATTAATGCATAAAATCATTCTAAAAGAATGTAAGCTACTTCACTAATTAACATTTCTTTTATCAAAGATGGCAAACAGATCAAATTGAACAAGTTACGTTTGAGTTATTATTGAGTCACCATACATAAAGAATATTCTAGTGTAATATGTAGGTTATGAATCGTTTCATATTAAAATTTTAATTTTTATCCAAAAATTTAGTTTTTTATTAGTTTAATTTTGAAGTCAATCTAAACTAGTTGATTTTAAATCATGTCATTGATCAACACTCAATTGAACCATCAATATTATGAGTTATTTCAAATTTATGCACATTCAAACAAGTTATACACTATTTTAAATTGAAATTTTTAAAACGAAATGATAAATTGGATCAAAATTTGCCATCATTATTTTTAACACTTTCATTGTTAATTATAGCAATGATGGTAACACACGTTTATGGGTGGTAACAACAGATTGCTGGGGTAATAAATGCAGAAGCCAGAGCAATAATCAATTTAGCTAGGTGTTATGGTCGTCAAATACTCCCTCTGTCTTATAAAAAAAAAAGTCAACTTTACTTTTTTCACATAAATTAAGAATTTCGATTATTATGATTTAACTGAAATATTTTTCACGTTTTTTTCTTATATGCCCTTAATTAAAGTTGTTTATAAGAATAATATTATTTGGATTGCATTAAATACAAGATAAATACGAAAAATTACTGTTATTGACTAGAGCATCAATTTGGTCTTCCTTTGTAAGTGGTGATTTACAAAATCGTAATATAAAAAATTAAAATAATAATAAGTTTTAAAGTGTAATTATATGAGGGTATAATTGTAAATTCAAAAAAATATATATTTATAAAAGAGGAAAGGAGACTATTATTATGAGACGCCGAAAAAGAAAATGTGGACTATTTTTTGGGACAAAGGGAGTAGCAATGTTTGCGATGGTTATTAATCAAGCATTCTCTCTCTAAAGTTTTAGAGAAAAAATTCTTTTCCCAAGTTTTTTTTTTTCCTTTTTTTGTGTCTAAGGTGTCTTTTCGATTGTCACATGGCTTTCCCTGCCCCCTAAAGGCTATGGGTTTGCTTTCCCCATTTTGGGTAGGTGTACCTTCGACAATTTAGGCGAGAGAGCTTTCCATTTGATCTGTCATGGTTCAAAAAGGGTGGTTCTTGAGAACAAATCAGGTCCCTAGTGTGAGATAGTTCTAGCAGCGTGCAAGGGTTTCTGTTGCTCACCAAACTAAGTCAATTAGATTCCAAAGTCAAATCTACCTAAATCTAGGGTTTATTTAATTTTGGGCTTGAGCCTTTGTATTTAGGGCTGAACATTCGGTTCAAACCAAATAAACCAAATCGCTCAAACCGAAAATCAAATCTTTCATAAAAAAAAATGCAACTGAACCTAACCGATTTAACAAAAGAACAAAGTTAAACTGAATTATTTCGGTTCAAAATCGTCAGTTTGCCCTCAAACTCAAATGCCTAATTTCTTCTCCAAATCATAAATCTCTTATTCATTCCCCAAATAGAAAATTTTTAATTTCATAACTCTTTACACAAATACAATTACACAAATCATTCATAACAAATTAACACATAAAAAAGCAGACATATTCAACAAATCAAAGAAATTAAGAAATTAATAAGATACATATTCATAACACTAATATGAAACTACAAATAAAAAAGCAAACACAATATAAATAGCTACATCATCGCAACATATTCAACAAATAAAAAAAATAAACCGAATTTCCATCAAATTTCGTTGACAGTATAGAGTTGATGTTCTTCAAAGCCCAAAAAGGTAAAGCCAAGAGCACTACTAGAAGAGTTTCTAGGCAAAACGCTACCTAGATCTCAAATTCAAATAGCATCTTGACTTTCCCATTTGGGATTTGTGTGTGATGATCGAAGATGCAGAAGATGATGCATGAGTGATGACTAGACGATGGCGATGGTGTTGGCGTGCTGTGATGAAGAAGAAGCATGAAGATGGATTGATGGTGATGCAAAGAAGAAGAGGAAGAGGAGAAGGAGAATCCTGGTGTTTGAGAGCAGAGAGAGAGAGAGAGAAGTGAGGGCTAGGTTATTGACTGTTTGGTAGGGACGGCTGAGAATGAGTAAATGGTTAAAGTTTAGGGATAACATGTTATATATATAGGGAGATTAAATTAGATTTAGAGAGGAAAAACAGTTCAATTTACACTTTAGAGAGGGAAAATCGGTTTGATTTAGTTTTCTATTTCTCTATACAAGAAACGAATCGAACTGCAAAATTAAAAATATTAAAAACTCAAAATCAAATCAAACCGAACCAACTAAAAAATCAAACTGATTGAACCAAACAGACTCAATTCAGTTTGATTTTTCAATTAAATTCGGTTTTTACAGAGCCATATTTGTATTGGATTTTAAATGGATTAGTTAGCTTCTCTTTGAATTGGGCCTAAGTGCCTTATCTATAATCTCTAACCTTGTAGCCATTTGTAATGTATTTTTTTTTTAAATTAATGATACGATCTTTTTTTTTGAAAAAAAAAAAAAACAATGTTTAAGAGAATTGAAAATCACATGATTTCCTTTTTTTTTTTTTCTTTATAAAAGTATCATATATAAAGCATGATAAATCGAAATAAAAATGCACAATTTTATTTTCTAATGAAATAACCAAAAAATTATAATATAGTTCCATTCAAAAGATTTTACTCCAACAAACAAAAATCCCTCCCCTCATAGATTGTTGTGACAATTGAATATTGACATTTGTAAAGCCTTGACCTTGGAAAAATATTTCTCTCCATAATTTGCCTATGAAATCTTAGTCTAAGGAACGTAGGCATTTACAAACTAAATTTTTCATTAATAAAATTTCATTATTTATCAACAAAAAAAATTAAAATTTAAAAGTAATTAGACATAACAACTCATATTCAAATAACTAATTTATATTTGAAATTAAAAGAAAAAATATTATCTTTAAACTAATAACTTAGAAATTAATTACTTACCTCATAACTTAGTCATTTTATGTTTGTTATTTTTGTTCTGCACATATGCTTTCTTTCTGCTGATTTGTAGGCTTTTGCTTGTGTTGGATTATAGAGATATTCTTTTTATGGGAAACTAAAGAAAGCATATTTTATTGAACATTTATCAGATATTTTATTAATAATTTATTATTCAGGCTACGATTAGTGTTGGATTTACTTCAGTTTAAATGTTATTTTAAAATCATATTCAACAGAATATAATAAAAATTAATGAAATAAAAAATTAAAAAATTATATAATATAAAATAATATAAGGATGATTTCGTTCCTGTTTTGGTTGAAAATAAAACCTAATGCAAGCAAAGCCTAATTTCTTGATTATTAGCTTAATGCTTCGTTTTAATGAAAGAATAGAAAGAGAGAAAATTATATCTCTTGTTTGAAAATTTAATGAAATTGGAAAAAAGAAGCGGAAAATAATGAATTAATTGTAAATAATTACACATGATGCTCAAACCTTCTACACATATATACAACTTCCACTCATCTATGATAGTCATTAGTGTACTATAATTCAACTTTCACACAACTAATAATGCAATGTTTTAATTAATTATAACGAATAACACTCGATGAAATTGCCTTAGTTGACTAGAAAATTTAATTTATTAGTAGAAAAATAATAATATAATAACATGCAATGCTTAATTTAAACAATAATAAGTTATATATAGAATAACTATGCAAGATTGTCTAATATATGAAAAATATCACAACTGAATTTTAGATTTAAGAAAATGGTTATTTTATAGTAATTTATAATTGTTTTCTTTATACATATAAAACAATAATTTTGTAATGAATTACGTCAAAAATTTAACAAAATTGCCACTTAAACTGTTAAAATAATAATGCTTTACACCTATTCAAAGCAGAAGTTTTTATCCGTTGTGAAAACATTATCAAACTGCTACTTTATGCTACAGTAATGAAGACAGATGTAGTGATTCTCAAACTATTACTATATTTATGGTTACGGTTTAAGTATATAAGACAACAGTTTTCAATCGCTGCTTTAAATTTATTATGTAATAGAGTATTTACACCTAAAATCATATAAATTGCAAGATATATTAATTAGTCAAATCTCAAACTTCATGCATTAATGTATTAATTTAATGGAGGTAGAGGCTTGATTACTGAACTAACAGTCCTATAATTAATTATACAAGTAATAGTTAATTAATAGGGATATCATCAATAACATATATAGTTAGTCATTCAGAAACTCTCTTGGCCTTCTTCATTACTTTATACCATTGTCCTTTGTGCAATCTCTGCATCTCTATGTATCCTCATCCTCAGTTATTGTCACTTCTACTTAATGAATAGAGAAAATCACAATTAATAACTTAAACTCTAGGATTATTCTAAGTTGAATATCACACTTCAAAACTTTACTATATTGACCCTAAATTTTAGTTTAGATTTCAATATCAATCTTTATTTTTTTTTTGTTTAACAAAATTAATTAATTTGGGATTTAAAATATCCATAGAATAAGCTTCAACTTAAACATAAAATTTTTAGCTATATATGTAAGGTTAAATATTTTTAAGGCCTAATAACCAAAAGAATCCAAACATTTGCATGTTTTTTCAATTTTAGCCCATTCTTTCCATTTCTTAAATTTTAGCTTAACCTTATAACATTGATAATAATTTTTGCCAATTTAGTAAATGAAAATAGCTACATTGAATGTATGAGAACAAAGATTACAGTTCCAAATTATTCTAAAAAAAATTAAGAATTATTAACTATTAGATAAATAAATTTTTTTTTTAATTGATATAACCAATTTTTTTCCAAGAAAAAGGGTATTCTTTGAAAAATTCAAAAATTTTGAATTTATATTAATAGGATCAATTTGCAATGGTTCATAAGGTTTACAGTCACTTTAAAAAATTATAAATTAAGCGTATGGCAACCCTCAAAGTTTAGAGCAGAGGGTATAACAATATGCGTTTTCACACCTTAAAATATTAGAGTACATTTATATATTTTCTTTCTATTATATGTATATCAAATGTTCAACAATATGCTTCAAAAAAGTTGATAAAACTCTGCCTAGTGATCAATAAACAGGCAATAAATGGATTAATTTCCTCTAATTAACTAGTTAATACTTATTCAATTTAGACTAATTAACAACAAAATGTGGAATGTATATGCACAAATTAATAGGAAACTATAAAGAATATTAAAATACCCTTGAGGCATAAAACATAAAATTCTGTTTTCTATTTCATTCTGAAAGAACCCTTTCTATTTCCGCATCCCTTGGCGGTTAGGCCATTCCAGTTCTGAAGAATCGTATAAAGTGAGTTGTTTGATATGTAAAGAAAATAATATTTATTAGTGAGTTATTATTCACATAAAAAAAAAAGAATTTCTTTTTTTTTTAAGAGAAAGAGATAGCTAATTAGCTCTAAGTGAAACTTTCCCATTAACTAACAAGATCATCTATCATTTGATTCGACTTCAAAAGGCACACGACCCAAATTAAACTCCTTTCTTTCTTGCTTTTGACAGATGTGACTGCTCAAATTATCCTGAAAGTTCTAAAGCTCTGATGCGCTATATATATATCCACAAAAGTGAAAATGATAATTGACGTTCTATTATTTCATGTGAATGAAATTGGAGCACCAACAATGGCTGCGATTCCTCCATTTGAATGATAAATCGCAGAAGATTATGTGACCCTTAGCTCTAATAAAAGGCAATTAACTATTGTATCATCCTTCTAGTTCTGCCTTATTGTATCTAAAAGATTATAATCCTGTCATCAATAGTTATTATGAGTTAAGAGACAAAAGCATGATTTCATGGTCATGATCACTCAAGTCACCAACCGCTGAATAACTAAAAAGAAGGTACCAGATGAAGAAAATATCTTCTTAAAGGTCCTAGCTAGATACCCTAATTAAGGGGGCGGTTCAAGAAAAAAGAATAAATTAAGTAGAACTTGTATGTTTTACACCTTAAAATATATATATATATATATATATATATATATATATATATATATATATATAGTCATATCTAGATTGTACTAGAAAGATTCCACAAAACAGCAAGTATCGATGAGAAAAGGGTCAAGCAAGGTACCAAAAAATATGCAATAAAGATAATAATACAAATGGGTTTTTCATTATTTTCCCAAAGGAATAGAGAGTTAAATCCCCCTCCTCTCCATACATATAGAGACGAATGTAGACACTTCTTATAGGTACAGTAATTATTTCACGCACAACACCAGCAACATAAACACGTAGAACTTTTCTTTTCTTTTTTTTTTTCTCTCTCTCTATTTTTCTTTCAGTGTATGAAAAGGAATTATTCCTTCCAAATTTTGCAAGACCCATGAATACATAGTTTCAAACAATGCATAATTGGAGACGTTTATACCTAGAAAGATCGACTGCTGGGGGTTTTGATCTCTTTCTTCCTCTATGAAAGTAATGATATTAAAAACAAGGATAAGGTTATGAGGTTTATTTTCCATGGAAAACCATTGAATATCAGTAAAAGATCGTGCTTATATTCCTTGTTTTTCCAATTTCATCATCTCTGTGAGACACAGTTACAGAAAGAAGAGTTGGAATATGGGAAAAGTGCATACATTGTGATATCCAAGGAGATCTACGGCATTAGAGAAGTAAAAGAGAAGTACCTGGAGCTGCAATACTCAAACAGCTTGCCAGTAGCAGAGAAAATGATTAGAGCAACATCAGCATCGCAAAGAACAGAAAGCTCTTCAGCTTTCTTGAAAAGACCTCGTCTCCTCTTGGAAAAAGTCACTTGCCTGGCTGTGATGTTGTCAATCTTCTTGATCTTGATCTTCTCTCTAGCCATCCTCCTACGCTTCTTCTCTCCTTAAACTAAAGGGGGAAAAAAGAAAAAACTTTCACATTGTCCGTACAACCAAGGAAAAAAAAAAAAGAAACGCATAAAATGGCAAAGAAATAGACCACAAATGGGTGGGGTTATGCAAATTCAATAAAAGAATTTGCAGAAACCCTAGCTATGCGAAAGACCCAGTTCAGATCCAGGCAAGAAACCCATAAAAGGTGAAAGAGGCACCAAATCTCAGCTAATGATTCATGAACATGCAAAACCAAAAACAGAATTGATGGGGTTGTTAGCATACATACACACCTAGCTAGCTCTGGGTCAGTGCAGCTTTGGCTCGAGTTAGGTCGGATCAAAGGAACCAAAAGCTAACTAATTGGAGAAAGTAGAACCTGCACAGTAAAGAAGAGAGAGAGAGAGAGAGAGAGAGAGAGAGAGAGAGTAGAGTACCTTGGATAAGTATTTGTGTTCAAGAAAGGAAAGGTTGCCTTCCCTTTTATAGCTAAACAGAAGTCTTTTCCTTGCATTAATCTCATTTTCCCTAAAAAGAGAAATATAAGAGTAAAAAAGAGGAGCTCCCTTTGGATATATATATATATATATATATATATTAAATTAATTAAATATAATATTTTTGAGTAATAAGTAATAATTATTATTATTATCTTTTATTTTTTATGTGGAAGATCGCTTTCCGTACAAAGAAGGCATGCCGCGATCACGTCATTATAGGAGCCCTACTGTCTATCCATTGGTTATTTTATTTTTTTCATTCATTTTTTTAGTTTCCTTTCCTTCTCTCCCCATTTTATCGCGATAAATCGGCTTATGAAAACATCATTACTAGTTTCTTTGCTTTGGTGGATAATTGGATAATTTCATTACTATTCAATTTTTAATTTTAAATTACATTAAATTTATGATAATTAATTCGATATTGAATTTCTTTAATTTATTAATGATATTAAAATGAAAATTATATATAATTAATGTGTATATTAATTAAATTTTAAAAATAAATTTTTAATTTTAAATTAAGTTTTATTTTCTTCATCACCATTCCTACCCATGACCAGAAATGTGATGAATTATTAATTTTGATTTATGACATCATAAAGTTATCTCAATTGTATATTTTATTATTTTTATTTTTATTTTTTTAAGATTCCTACAAGCACGATGAGATGGAACTAACCCCTTTTCTTCGGTGGATTGAAGAGTTTGCATTGAAAAAGAGAAATTGTAAGGTGAAATAAGCAACAGAGTAGGGACGGGTCACGAATCATGAGACACCCATGACTTTGTGACACCCCTGATACCGATGGCTTAGAATTTCCCACCATACATTGGGTACATAGCTTTCTTTGCACCTGCAACATCACTACTACGTTTTTTTTTTTTTTTAAAAAAATTATTTCCAGCTGAATTTATTAGACTTTTAATCTTGAATTTATTGTCTACTTCAGATTGGTTTTTTTTTTATTTTTTAAATGCAAGATTTTGCATTATATCAAAGACTCATTGGACAAGATTTACATGAGGATAAACAATAAAACAAAGGTCCAAATTAACCCGTAACAAGGACCTAAACTCGGATACCAAACTCTAGGAAGCCAGTCCACATAACACAACCTGAGCTCAAATCTGCAAAAGCCAACAAACAAAAAACCTCCAATGGCTCTTACCACAGGCATCGATCTGTCAAAAGAAGAAAGCAAATGGAATCATATTTATGACTCAAACCTAGCTGAATGGGTGGGGGCAACCCATTTACCCAGGCAGGAGAAGAGAGCTCAGAAGACAGGAAGGCTTGTTGGGGTGCAAGAGAAAGTCTTCTCTAAGAAAGAAGAGAACTACTTGAGAGGAAATTTCTCTCTCAAAACTTGTCTGGTCCATTCTTACTCTACTTCACATTGCTGGTGTAAGGAAACTGGGCCAATTAATCAAATTTTAAAATTCAATATGATTAATTATACTATGTAACTCTATGCAGGCTGAGTTACAAGCTTTAGTCCATGGATTAGAGCTACTTACTTGACTTTTATATTCTCTTTTCAATTAATGAAATATCTTGTTAGAATTATGACTTAAAATCCTAATGGGATTTAGAGAGAGATTTTTTCATAATTTAAGTGGGAGAAATATTCCTCAATAGGATGGAGGAATATTTCATATGATGAGTAGAAATTTTATTTTAATATTATTCATAAATTGAATAGGACTCATAATCAGATAAGGATTAAAGGAATTAATACTATAAATAGAAGAATGATGAAAAAAATTAATTAACTTTTGTCCATTGAAGAGAGTGGTTTTTGTTCATTGAAGATAGTGGCTTTCATCCCATGGAGTGAAGTTGTTACATTTGCCAACTGTTGAGGATTTGGCTCCATCCATTAATGAGGGACACTTGCCCATTGCAGTGAAGAGAGGCTTCAGCCTAAGGTGAAGTAAGGATATAGAATTCAAGATGAAGGAATTCATGTCCATTAGTGAAAGGACTCTTACCCATATAGTTGAAGGCACCCTTTGTGGTGTAGTGTTGTATTAATAAATATATTGAGTTATATTTAGAGGAGACTGAGAGTGACTAACTAATATATTTACTGTGAACATTGATATTGTATAGATTCTTTAATGTAATTGGGTTGATGGGTAATATAACTTTGAGCTTGTAATTATGATTTATTTATTTATTAATAGTGGAAGATGGCATGCCCGTGAACGTAACCCTATATTGAAAGGGTGAACCACGTAAATATTGATATTTTTTGTGTTTGTTTTATTTTTTTACAGTTTACATACCTCTGTGGCGCACATCATATCATTATTTTTCTATAAAAAAAATTTACATATATATTTATTGAACATAATGAAATATATATAGTAAAATAAAAATTGAAAAAAAATCTCATTATATATATATATATATATATATTTTTTTTTTTTTTTTTTTTTTTTTACGCACCAAACCATAAACAAATGTATTAATTAAATTGGAAACAAAAATGTGTGGACCATGTGCTATATATAGTGGTGCCGGAAACCCAATATTAAACTTTTGTTTGCTTTATAGTATTTTAATGCAGTTTCTTCCGGCTTTCTGCAACTCAATACATTCAAGATTTTTGGGCACGCACACATATATATATATATATATATGATCTGTGCATTATGATGTGGTCCCACAAGCAGCCTGCCTCGTCTGTTCCAACCTTCGATAAAATATTTTATGTTGGTTAACTTCTCTCCCTCAGTTGAGGGTGCATTTATTCTTGACTGATATTATAAGAATTTTTCAGATTAAATTAATGTATATTAGAGATATTAGCCACATGCCCTGGAAGATGGGAAGAAGATAGAATTTTGCCCCAGCAAACCCACATACCATAAGTCCCCATGAAATTTAAAGCTAAAAGAAACTTGCCTTGAACAACGCAAAGAAAATGGAGCCCATCTTGTATACATGCCTTTGAGCTGCCACTGGCTCTTCTCAGCCTTTGGTTTCCAATCCTTTGCAAGCAATGCATCAAACAAAATGAATCTTAGTCATGACTTTTCGGTGGTCGGGAAACTATGCTTGTGCTGCGTTTTCCTCTTGCTTGCTGGATGCGCGAGCGGCAATAGTGCTTGCTTGTGGCTCTCAACGATCGCGCGTCACGGTTTTGGACCTGTGCTGTTTTGGTTACTTACGGGCTTTCTGTGCATTTGTATTGTTATTCATGAGCTTGGTCCCTCATGTATAGGACTGTTCAAACAAAGATTAAATTTTCAAATATGTGAATAAACAATACTTTTCAATTGCTCAAGAAATATACTTTTTATAAAATAGAGTTATTAAATAGTCGAAAAATAATACTAATACTTACATGGTTTTATGTCATATATTACATTGATATAAATTTACTATTGAATTATACATTTTTTTATAATTTATGTATATATTTTAAATAATAAAGACATTTCAAATTAATTATAGTTTATTTATATAAATATATATAAGCATGATGTGCTAATTATATTTTTTATTTTATAATTATTATTTTATATTTATGTATGTTTGTGAAAAATACTTTTTATATTCGTTATTATTATTTACAATATATATATATATATATATATATATATATATATATATATATATATATATATATATATATAATTGTTAGACGTGCCAAGTAATTGATCATAAATGGATCATTAAATTATGCATGGAATGTATAGTTTTCATAGTAAATTCCCCGAACACGAATATGGATTCATGTAATAAATGGGGGAATTTACCGTACAAGGGTAAGTTAGAAATAAAAATTATTAAAAAAGGGTGCGGTATGAAAAATTTACAAGAACAGGGTGAGAAAAAGTCAAAAGCCTAAAAACGCTAATATTAGTAGCGTTTTAATATTCAAACTAAAAAAAATTAAAAAAAAAAAGCTGGACGCTACTATAAGTAGCGTCCAGCTTTTGTTTTTATTTTTTTAATATTTTAAATAAAATAATTAATATAATAATTAATATTTTATTAAATTTTAATTTAATTTTAAATTAAAAAATAATATTTATAATAAAAATATTATAATATATATTATTAAATATTATAATTTTATTTATTAAAATAATATTTATATTTTATTTAAAATATAAAATAAAATAATTAAAAATTTAAAGAAAAATTGGACGCTACTTATAGTAGCGTCCAATTTTTCTTAAACTTTTTAATTATTTTTTTTTATTTTATTAAATTTTAATTTAATTTTAAATTAAAAAATAATATTTATAATAAAAATATTATAATATATATTATTAAATATTATAATTTTATTTATTAAAATAATATTTATATTTTATTTAAAATATAAAATAAAATAATTAAAAATTAAAAAAAAATTGGACGCTACTTATAGTAGCGTCCAATTTTTCTTAAATTTTTTAATTTTTTATTTTATTAAATTTTAATTTAATTTTAAATTAAAAAATAATATTTATAATAAAAATATTATAATATATATTATTAAATATTATAATTTTATTTATTAAAATAATATTTATATTTTATTTAAAATATAAAATAAAATAAATAAAAATTAAAAGAAAAATTGGACGCTACTTACAGCAGCGTCCAATTTTTTTTAAACTTTTTATTTATTTTTTATTTTATTAAATTTTAATTTAATTTTAAATTAAAAAATAATATTTATAATAAAAATATTATAATATATATTATTAAATATTATAATTTTATTTATTAAAATAATATTTATATTTTATTTAAAATATAAAATAAAATAATTAAAAATTAAAGAGCGTTCAATTCTTCTTAAAATTTTTAATTATTTTTTTTATTTTTTATTTTATAAATATTTTATTTTATAAATATTAAATATTTATAAATAAAAAATAAAAAAAATAATTAAAAAGTTTAAGAAAAATTGGACGCTACTTATAGTAGCGTCCAATTTTTCTTTAATTTTTAATTATTTTATTTTATATTTTAAATAAAATATAAATATTATTTTAATAAATAAAATTATAATATTTAATAATATATATTATAATATTTTTATTATAAATATTATTTTTTAATTTAAAATTAAATTAAAATTTAATAAAATAAAAAATAAAAAAAAGTTTAAGAAAAATTGGACGCTACTATAAGTAGCGTTCAATTTTTCTTTTAATTTTTAATTATTTTATTTTATATTTTAAATAAAATATAAATATTATTTTAATAAATAAAATTATAATATTTAATAATATATATTATAATATTTTTATTATAAATATTATTTTTTAATTTAAAATTTAATAACATAAAAAATAAAAAAAATATAAAAAAAATTTAAGAAAAATTGGACGCTACTTAATTTTTTTTTAAATTTTTAATTATTTTATTTTATATTTTAAATAAAATATAAATATTTTTTTAATAAATAAAATTATAATATTTAATAATATATATTATAATATTTTTATTATAAATATTATTTTTTAATTTAAAATTAAATTAAAATTTAATAACATAAAAAATAAAAAAAAATATATAAAAATTTTAAGAAAAATTGGACGCTACTATAAGTAGCGTCCAATTTTTCTTTTAATTTTTAATTATTTTATTTTATATTTTAAATAAAATATAAATATTATTTTAATAAATAAAATTATAATATTTAATAATATATATTATAATATTTATAGTAGCGTCCAATTTTTTTTAAAATTTTTAATTATTTTATTTTATATTTTAAATAAAATATAAATATTTTTTTAATAAATAAAATTATAATATTTAATAATATATATTATAATATTTTTATTATAAATATTATTTTTTAATTTAAAATTAAATTAAAATTTAATAACATAAAAAATAAAAAAAATATATAAAAATTTTAAGAAAAATTGGACGCTACTATAAGTAGCGTCCAATTTTTCTTTTAATTTTTAATTATTTTATTTTATATTTTAAATAAAATATAAATATTATTTTAATAAATAAAATTATAATATTTAATAATATATATTATAATATTTTTATTATAAATATTATTTTTTAATTTAAAATTAAATTAAAATTTAATAAAATATTAATTATTATATTAATTATTTTATTTAAAATATTAAAAAAATAAAAACAAAAGCTGGACGCTACTTATAGTAGCGTCCAGCTTTTTTTTTTATTTTTTATTTAGTTTGGCACAAAACGCTATTATTAATAGCGTTTTGGATATTAAAACGCTATTGAGATTAGCGTTTTTAGGCTTTTGACTTTTTCTCACCCTGTTCTCGTAAAATTTTTATACCGCACCCTTTTTTAATAATTTTTATTTCTAACTTACCCTTGTACGGTAAATTTCCCTAATAAATGGGCCTTTATAAAGTGAAGACTGAAGAATATGCTAAGGGGAATGGGGGACTTCAAAAAAAAAACTAACGTTGTAATTTATATTATCTATGCCTTTCGTGGGTTATTATAAATTTACTTACTTTATATATATACATCATTAAGTGACATTTTTAATATTAAATAAAAGAGATTTAATATTGATGATGAGATTAAAACTATAGCTCCCACTTTCAAATCATATATATATATATATATATATATATATATATTATGCATTAGTTTGAATAACTATATTTATAATAACCTATGAAATAGGCTTACTTGATAAATATATAACAAGAAAAAAAAAGTTGTAAATAGTAAGGTCCCATGTTGGATAATAGTTTATAAAGCAGTGATGATTAAAATACTATCTCTCTTATTTATTGTTTAGTGGTATAAGTGCTTATATTGATATTTAGCAGTTGATGGAGTACATTATGAAATAATAGTATTTAGTGTTTTGATTATGATAAAAAATATTGATACCATTATTTTTACATTTAATAGTTAATTTAATTATTATTTTTTATCAAATATTTTTACTTTAAACTATCATATAAATAACCAACGGCTAGTAGAATTATTGAGAATTATTACAATAGTTGATAATTATTATAATATTTAGGGAATGTTTGTTAGGAGGATAACAAAAAATAATTATTACCCTTATAACTTTTAATTTCTTATTAATATTTCTTGGATATTTAAGAAAAACTCATATTAATTTTTTATCTCATTAATATTTATATATTATTGGAGTTAAAATGTTAATATTGAGAGCTTTAAATTAATAATTACTTTTTTTAAAAATTAAAATTTAGAAGAGTAATATTTAACAATAATTTTTACCAAACACATCCTTAGTATTATCACATGCTCTAAAATTGAGATAAATTTTCTATTGGCTTTCTCTATACAGGCCAGCTTCTTTTTTCCTTGCTCACCCAATAGAGTTCAATGTTTTTCCTCATAGCTCCTTTGCTTTCAATTCTTTTTCATCTTTCACATTTTGATTTGGTTTCGATTAGCTTTTTCTAGGGTTTGGTTGGTTTCTCTTCCAAGTTGCAACTTGCTAGTCCTAAGTCATCCATTGCCTTCTTCTCTGGGCTTGTCCACTTGTGTTCTTGCTTTATTTCTTTAAAGCAAATCCATATCCATAAGCCAAGCGAATCAATGCAACCGCTACTTTAATTTCTTTCTTTCTTTCTTCCTTCACATCGTATATTCCTTGCAAAAATCCATGGAGAATATATTAAAGAATTTCAAATTTATGTCACTTTTTATCTTTAAAAATCATGCATGTAATTTCTCCAAGTATTTATATTATGATCTGTTTTGTGATGACAAAAATTCACTGTTTGATAAAATAAATTTCGTCACTAATTATGTAATAGAGATCAACAGACATTTTAGTATGCTAAAGGGAAAATTCTTCGCATTAATTTCCCAATGGAATGATTAACAGAGGAGAATTATTTCAATCTATATGGATTTGAATTCATGACTTTTGTTTTAAGATGAGCAATCCATTGATTATATATCTCGTTTAGAATTTAAAAATTTTACAAAAATCTAATGCAATAGATTTTTTTTAATCAATTCTAAATTATAATTACTTTTTAAATTTTTTAAAAAATTATTTTTAAATAAATATAAATTAAATATGATTATGTGAAAATTTAATTAAATATTTTTTATTTAGATAATTTATTTCAAATGAAGTCTATAGCCATAAGTAACTTGGAATATTGACTAAAAGTACTTTACAGAAATTAGAGGAAAAAAAAAACATGCAGCTATAACTAATAAAGCCTGAAATTATTACTCTACTAATATGAGTTTTATTTTCATAGTCTTAGCTTAAGGGACCTGTAAAAAAAAATAAATAAATAAAAATTAGTCAGAAGTCTACCAAGGAGACCCTTGGTGAGAGCCCTCAAACGCTTAGAAGGATAATAATATATTAGAGATGTAATAGACAAAAAAATGAAAATAGGTCTGGAAGAAAAGGAAAAAAGAAGGGCTTTTTTTAACTTATTTTTAAGCATATTCCTTAAAAAGTAAATACCTCAATAAAAATACTATATATTATATGTGATTATTTTATAGTATATCAATAACAATATAACACAGGAGAATAATGGCTTCTTTTATGTGGTGTGAAGTTTCATACTGAGAGTGAAAGGAAGTGTATTATCATAACCAACAAGAAGAATATGCATAAAATCAATAGCAAAGATAAATAGATAAATAAAAAACTTGATGAAAAAGACTTGTAAAGTGAAGGCTGTGATAATTATTAGGGGTTGCAATATGGATAGAAAGCTGTTGCCACACAAAGGAATTACAGTTATTATATAATAAACTAAATAATTTCATATAATATAATTATTAGTTCATTGTTATATTTGATTATAAAATAAATATATAAAAAAAATATAATATAATGGTATTTTTTGTTTTAATATTTAATTTATTTATAATAATAATAATAAAAAAATTACTGCACGGTGATGATTAATTATCAAGTAATAATAACATTAGATTCGACTATAAATTGATATAGACTCAAAATAAATTCATTCTAATTCACCACTAAAATAGAATAATTCAATTCAAACCGAAATTTTTCAACTATATTGAATTAATAAATTAAATTAAAATTAAATTGAAATTGATTTTAAATCAAACCAAAGCCAAAAGATATCATTCAATTCAATTTCCAATCTCAACCCTTTAAACCAAAATTACTAATCTGATTTCAATTCCAATCTAAAATTGAATCGACCCATGTACATGAATATTAATGTTAATGAATACAAGACTAATTGGGAAGTCGATACACAAGACACAAAGAAGCTCGTAACAATCGATCTTTCAGCAAAACCAAGGCCAATGATTCAGGTGAAAACCATGAAGACAATTCGACTAGGTCTAGAAATTGCAAAAACAACTCAAATAATGTTCAGATTCGAGAGGCCATGCAATTAACAAAGCTCTCTTTTATTTTATACCAGCAAATTGTAAACCAATTAAGCAAATCCAAAAGGACAAATGTGTAATCAGCAACACCAAAATCGATTCGCATCGCTTTTCAATTTAATGTATTCATTTATACTTGCAATCCTGAGATGGCCATTCCCGTTGCTTAGAGGCCACCTGCCACTGCCAACACTCAGCAGCATGCGTAAGATTTAGGAGCTGCAAATCCTTTTGAAATTTACAGTAATTGTGGGTTTTATGTTTCCAGTATAATCACTGTCATTATTGCTTAATTAATGGCAAATTACAATTAAATTATTAAAGTATAGCAAAATTTATAATTTAATATCCGATTTATTTTTAGTAATAATTAAATACTTAAATTTAAATTTTATTAACAAATTAGTATGTACTTTCTAAATTAATTGTTAACTATTTTTTTTTTAATTTGAAATAATTTTACTTTTAAAATTTTATTTTATTAACAAAATAGTCATTAAATTTAAATTTTATATTTAAGTAATTAATCATTATTATTATTATTAATTTCAATACTACTATTGCTAATTTCCTAATTATTATTTCGATTTGCATTGTGACAGTATCACATTACACCAATTTTAGCCAATAATTAGCAATATGGGCATCTGGGTCTGGAACTATGGAGTCTGGGCCTACCAGTTTTGAGTCTCATGCCGGTGCCCATAGGCCATAGTATTGGAAGTCTTGTGTTGATTCCCCAACACCTTGAGCCTGCGTCACTGGAGGCCTCTGGTATGGGGCCAACTGCTTCAGCTTATAACCCTAATTATGCAGTTTCTGCATGTGCCAAGTGAGTTGATGTTGGTTTGGATGATGAGGGAGATTCGTTTGTTTAGTTTGAGAGGTCTTATATTTAAATTTTATTATTGATTTAGGTTTATAATCAGTTTATCTATTCATTTATTTTTCTATAATAATAATAATAATAGTAATAATAAAGAGATTATTAATATCTAATACTGTTGATAATATGTGAATTTAAGAGGTGATGGTCGAAATAATAATTATAGAAAGAAAATACGAAAAATATCATATAATTTATCTTTTATTTACATAATAATCATTTTGATTTTATGCATTTTATTAAATTATTAATAAAATAAGTTATATTTAAAATATAATTATATACATATATAAATAAAAATTTGTCATATTGTATAATTTATTAATTTATTAATATAATGTTTGTTCATAAAATAAATCACGAGAGATATATATAAAATTATTTGAATTATTATAATTTTAAATATTTTTATTATAATAACACTTGGTTAATGGATTTATAAATTATAAATACATACAAGCATAAAATACATTTACAGTACCATATAAATAATTTAATAAAATTATTTTTAACAATTTATAATACTACACAAAGAAAATTGCTCACTAAAAATTATATTTTGATATATTATATGTAAATATTATATTTTAAAAATAAAATATACAGAATATTTAAATATTAGTATTTAAGTAATTAAATGACTATTTTATTAAAAATGCATTTTTAAAAATATAATCTTTTTAAAATAAAATTAAATATATTTTTGATTAATTTTTAGTACAATTAATGATAGATTAACATAATAAAATTTGGAATAAGAAATAAATTTATTATCGGAGTTAAGTTAAAAATATATATTTTAAATTAAAATATAATTACATTGTAAATTTTGAAAATCTTCATAAAAAAAGTAACTAATCCAGCTAAAATGATAAAAAGGTATATATTATTATTATTATTATTATTATTATTATTATTAAATGTATCATATGCATCAAATAATACGTATTGAGCATTTGGTATAAGATTAAAAAAAAATTAAAATTTAGGTGTTCTTCCTAAATACTTATTAAATAGATAAAAAACTTAATGATATAATATTTAATAATATTCGATAGAAAATTAATAAAAAGACTCAAATGTAAGTATATGAATATCTATTATATATTTTAATAATAAATATTAAACTTATTTTTTATGTATAAATAATTTTTTTTTATCATTGGTCATAATATTATTGTATAATATAATTAGATTATATATATATATATATATATATATATGTGTGTGTGTGTGTGTGTGTAAAATATAGCCTACCTCCAAATATAGTGAAAATATAAATAAATAACAACAACATGACATATTTCATTAAATATATAATTGTTAATAGAATTAGAGTGGATAAATCATTTGATAGGTTCTTATTAATAGTGTTTTATTTATTTAATGAAAATTTTAATATATTTTTGTTATTAATATTTTGATTCTTAAATAATATAATTTATATTTTTATAATTAAAAAAAATTATAAAATTAAAAAATAAAGTGCGCAACTTATCAACAATATTAAAATTTTAAATTTTTTATATTATTTTTATATGAGTAATTAATTTTATATAAAAAAATATAATATATTAATTTATATTTCTATTATGTACTCTATCTTTAATTAAGAAAATATTTCCTATTTATATAAAAAATAAACATAAAAAAATAAAAATATCTTATTAGCATCTATTAAATTCTGTTAACTTAGCCTTTAATATTTAATATCTAAAAAATAGATAAATATTAAATGGATTAAAAATTAACTTAAACACTTAATCGCATCCAAGCATAGAAATAAACTATTAAGAACTATAAAAACGATAATAATCTTCATTAATTTTGTACTAAAACCAATTAATATTAAAAATAAATTACATTAAAAGTAAAATAACCAAAATACCCTCAAGCAACAGCGTCCACCACCTAATTCTAGAGGCCATTTCACAAAAAAAAACCAAACCCAATTAAGTCCAGCTAAAAAGAAAAAGCGTGCAGCCGCCAGCCAGTAAGAATCACCCAGCCCAACCCAACCCAACCCATGGCTTCTTCTTGCCGTACCATTATTCCTCGTTTCCAAAATCAAACCCATCTGAAAACAAAATGAACGAAAATTCCAACAGAGCTGAAGCAGAACGCCTCCTCGGAATCGCCGAGAAGCTCCTCCAGTCTCGTGATTTTAACGGCACAAGAGACTTCGCCGTCTTGGCCCAAGAAACGGAGCCTCTCCTTGAAGGCTCAGATCAGATCTTGGCCGTGGCTGACGTTCTATTGTCCGCCGAAAAACGCATTAACAACCACCACGATTGGTACGCTATCTTGCAAATCGACCGCCGCTCCGACGACCAGGAGCTTTTAAAGAAGCAGTATCGCCGGCTTGCATTGCTCCTCCACCCAGACAAGAACAAGTTCCCCCTTGCAGATCAAGCGTTTAAGCTCGTCGCGGACGCTTGGGCTGTCTTATCGGATTCCGGTAAAAAGTTGTTATACGACAACGAATTGAGCGTGTTTTCGAGGGTTGATTTGTCGAATTCGGGGAAATTGCCGGTTAGAAAGAGCCAGCGGCCGGCAGCTAAGAAACACGCAGGCGAGAGTGTTAAAACTAACGCGATTAATAGCTCAGAGCATCGGAGTCGGAAGGTGAAGCTATCGTCGTTTTGGACTGCTTGTCCGTACTGTTATATTTTATACGAGTATCCTCGGGTTTATCAGGATTGCTGTTTGAGGTGCCAGAATTGCGAGAGGGCGTTTCACGCGGCGTTGATATCGTCGTTGCCGCCGTTGGTGCAGGGGAAGGACGCGTACTACTGCTGCTGGGGGTTTTTTCCTTTGGGTTTTATGTTTGGCAGTTCAGAGAGTGGAGGGAAAAACAATGGGTCGAGGTTGGGATCGGGATCGGGGTCAGGATTTCCAAATTGGATGCCGTCGATTTTCTCCCCGGAGCAGCAAGTTGGTGAAAAAAATGGTGGCACCTCCACGGCAGATAGGTCGCCGGTGTTTGCCACGGTGCAGCAAGTGAATGATAAAAATGGTAATGTGAGTGTAGGTGTAGCACCTGCGAGGACAGGGATAGCAAGGGGTGGTGGAGGTGTGCATGTTTCAGGAGGGTGTGCCACGGGGTTTCCACCAAAGAAGAGGGGAAGGCCAAGAAAATATCCCCTACCAAACGTTTAGGCTGATGTGAACTGTGATTTCATGATGACACAGATGAGAAGGTGGACGAAGTTTTATCATTTATGGCTGCATTGATAGAGATAAAGAAGGTTCAAGGAGGAGGTTTTTATAGCTGGTACAGTTTGGGAAATCCATAGGTATTTTTGTTGACTTGTTGTAGTTTTATTTATTGCTTCCCTTGTCCCCCATTTTCTTTAATTCTTGTTGTTTGTAGAGTTTAGATGCTTTTTCTTGTGACTGACTTGTTAAATTATGGGCATGATATCGAGCAATGTCATTTTACCAAGTTCTCAATATGAATGGGAGAATTTGATTGAAGGCATTCTAAATGTGAGTAACTTTTCAGTTTACAAGATGGCCAAATGGGCCGTGAGCATGGTAGGCAACATATCAATGGTGGCCCTCCCTTTTTGTATCTTTTTCCGTAAAAAAATGAAAACTTTACCATATTATATTAGTGGTTGAAGATTCAAATTTGAACCGTCTTCTTAAAGAAGAATGTGAGAAGGTCAACTAGGCTAAGTCTAATTACTTGGAAAGTTTAAGCTTGGAGTGTGTATTGAGTAAGATCATTAAAAAGTGGATGGGGAGATTTGAACTTGAGACCCATTGCTCATTCTCAAGGAGTGTGAGGAAACCAAGTTAGGCGGAATTGGTACTGAAAGTGCATAATATTTTCTTTATTTTGCCAAGTATATATATTTTATAGTTAAGGATTAGTAAGCTTGGAGAGGGTAAACTCACAAATTTGGTGCACACATAATTGACAATAAATTCATCCTGGCATAAACTTGGCACTTGTTCTGAACACAGTAACTAGATTTCATCTTACAATATAAAAATCATCACATGATAAAATTTTTGTCCCCAAGACACTTCCCCACGGGGTTTTATTTCTCTTTAACCTGGGCTCTCAACAATCATTTATTTCTTGATTCCGATTTGTGATTTATGATGATTAATAGAGAGTCGAGTTCTGTAATCAGTTCTAAAGGTGTGAACTTTGTCTTTTTAATTGTGATGCTGGAAATGAATGATCTGTTATATTTTTCCTCATGGCTTTTTATCCCTGCTATGAGATAATCGTGTTGAACTATTGGCTTTGTGATGAAAATCAACAAGAACAACAAGATTTTAGAAATGGTCGTGAGATGATTCAAGATGCAATTGCACAAGAAGTTTCAATTACAAGGACTAGAGTTAAGAAGATGCAAAAGTTGATTAAGGAAGCAGTTGCATAAGAAGCTAAAAATGAAAATACAATCAATAAATTGGGGTTACAAGAATATGGAAGTGGCTTAATTTGATCCAATTTTGCGTGGGTGATGATCAAGAAATATTTGGACAGAATTAATTGATTTTTATGCAAATTTAGTGTCTTTTTTTTTTTTTTTAATTTAGGACAAGTCTGAATAGTTTTATTTAATTATTTTTGGTCAGATATGTGTTTTGGGCTGAGTGATTAATCTTGTATGGTTTAACAATCTTGATATTCTTAGTTCTTGTTTGATTATAAACTTTGGATCAATAATCCTTAATTCTACCTTTGAATTATCTTAGTTTTCAATTCTATATAATTAATAGGTGAAGGTATTCTTTGGTGTTTGAACTTGATTTTGGCTTTCTTGGGATTGTAAACCAAACATGTTGGTGGGTTTCAAGGCATAGTTCTTGAAGTTCGCATCACATTGTTTTTGTGGCCTGTTTGTTTCTTCATTTGATTTCCTTGATCATCATGAGGCACAAGGCACAATTTTTTTGTCACTATTTTCTACTCAAATTTGTTTTCTTTGGAACATGATCAGATACCAACTACCAAGTATTTGTAACAAACCAAAAATGAGGTCTCCTATCTTCCAGTTCAGTTGGGAGAGGACTGGGGGCAGATTAGAGCTAGTTTATGCTCTGTTGGAAGCTGTTTTTCTAATAACGTTTGTCATGTTTGGGCAATATACTGCCATCTTTATTATTGCAGTTGAAATTCCCTGCTCATCAACATCTAAATATTTATCTATCTATTGAATGAACTCTCTTGCGATCTTATTTGCAGGTCAGATTTGACAACTTTTAAGTTTCATGATCTCTGGTTTGTAGGTGGATTAATAATGCCTTTGGTGTGGCCGACATTAAAGGCCATTTATTTTCTGCCAATTTTGGTAATAGTGAATTATCCTGCTATGAATCAGGAGTGTCCTCTTTGTATACCAATTGTATTATGATTTTGATTTGTATATACACGTATCTATCATCTGGATTTCAAGTAAGATGATTTAATTTATATATCCATAATGAGGTTTGTATCTATTCTATGAAGTTTGAGTAATATTTTTTTGTCTACCATTTGTCCAGTCGTTAAAAAGATCTAGATTCCCATTCCAAATCCATAGTGAAAGAGCATCATCTGAAATGGCATTATGGTTACGCATTGAAATTACTTCACACCAACAGTACACTCGGAACACATAAATTTAGTGCTGGTTTTCTCATGGAAAATGTGAATTATCCTTATTATGTGCATATTTGTATGGGTGGGTGTACTGTATAATTCCTATGCTAACTCTGCATTTTTTTCTTATATTTTATTTTTTTGTTCTTAGATCATCACCAATATCTTGATAATTCATGCATCAATGAAACTAGCTACTTTCACCAGGCAAATCAAAAGGGTGCGCTTGTGCTCGATTGTGCATTCAGAAATCAAATCCTGATCAACAGAGCAAATTTAATTATCAATTAAGCTAGCACTTTGGCTTACCAACAGCCAACCTTGTTTTACCCGTATCCTTGTGTTACTAAAAGATGCTATGGAGTGTGGTTATGTATGCTTGAAATGGGTTCCATTCAACATCTATTGATATGCAGATGCAAACATACAACTCTTACGTTGTGTTTGGATAAATTTTAAGAGAGAAATGTTTGGATAAATTTTAAGAGAGAAAGGAAAATAAAAGAAGGAAAATATTTTTTATTTTTTAATTTTTTTTTATTGTGTTTAGATGAGTAGAAAATAAAAAAGAAAAAATAAAAATTTACGTTAAAATCTAGTTTTTTTTCTAATTTCTTATTTTGTCTGTAATTTAGAGAGAAAATAATTAAAAGAAAATAAAACTTATTTTTCTTTCTTTCTCTATTTTCTTTCTCTTATCTAAATAAAGAAAATATCTTTTTAAAATTATTTTTTCTACTTATTTTTTTTCCTCTCCATTTTTCACCTATCCAAATGTGGTGTTAACGTCGACTGATATGTCCAGATACGAACATGCAATGGTATCCAGCAAATTCTAATCTTCCCAGGCGGAACGGGAACAACTCAATCGAAGAACGTGCAGTCATTGGAAATTTGAGAATATGCCGTATTGAAAGAGATTAATATACCTAAAGAACTCAGTGTCATCTCTGGAAAAGATCATTTTTTTTAGGCAATCAATTTATCACTTTTACTTTTTAGAGATACTTAATTTAATCCAATTTTAACTTTTAATTTAATTTAATTTATTTTTTTTATTTTTAATTTAAATTTAATTTAAATTTAAATTAACTCAATATACAACTCATTTACTGTGCTTCTTGTATTTTTTAGGGATATTCAATTTAATATATTTTCAATTTTTGATCTAATTTAACTCTTTAACTAAATTAGCCTAATTGATATACGTGTCATTATTTTTTTTTTTCATTTTTAATATTAAAATATTATTTTTATTTTTTTATAATAAATTAAATTAAATAATAAAAATAAAGTATAAAAAATATTATTTTTATATTTTCATTAATTAATTAAAAATAAAATAATTAAATTGAAAAATAATGAAAATGTTTTTTTAGTTCCATATAATTAATTAAAATTAAAAATTATGATTATAATTGTAACACCCCAAGATTTTAAATTTTATTATTTATGAGTATTTTTGATACTTTAATTTTATTTAAATTTTAGGAATTTTTTTGAGATTTTTCGGTTTTTAAAAATCGGGTTCGATTTTCCGAAAATATAAACTTTAATGATTTTTAAAAATTAATTTAAAGACCACGTGGCAAAACTTAAAATATATTTAGAGTCTACGTATTTTTCTGAGTTTTATGAAATTTTTTCAGAATTTTTGGACCTCGTTTTCGATCCCGAGGCAGAGTAAAAATTCAAAATTTTGTATTTCGAATCGAACCGGCCGAATCGAACCTGATCGGATCGGACCGATCGAATCGGACCGGTCTTCTTCTCTTTTTCTCCTCCCTCCCGCGCGCGATGGCCCTCTCCCTTTTTTCTCTCGTTTCTCTCTCCTCCCCGCCCCCAACCGCCACCTGACCATTGACCCAGCGCCGTGCCGTAGCCACCAGCGGCCGCTAACGGCAATGAAAAAGCGCGAACGCCCCTGCTTGTATCAGCTTCCCCGGCCAAATCCGGCCGATCCGGCCACCGATTGGACCGGGTCTTGTGTCGAAAATCATCTACTCGGCGAGAGCTTTCCATAGACACCAAGAACGCCGAAATCCATCGAGCGGTTTGTCTGATTTTTGCTCGGGAAGATTTTAGCCCATTTCGACTTTTGGGCTAGATTTCTCGAAAACCATGAATCCCACGGGAAAATCGAGGCTACCAGCACGCTCCACTCGTCGAGAGCTTCGCGGCGACATAAATTTCGAATTTTTCCGACATCGTTTTTCGGTGGGCCCCACGGAACTTCGCAGTGTTTTTCCGAGCATTTAATGAGCTTAGAAAATTTTGAAAAATTTATGTACTAACCCCCGTGTTATGGGCTTCGTGCAGGTATCCTCGATTCGCGGAAATTCGGCGATTGACCAGTGCGCAAATTTCGGGCGAACGGACCGTTCTGGAAAAGTCTCGAATTGGACCGAGGTTTTGGCTAGCCCCATTGTCGACGTCGAGCGTTTCAAGTCGGAATCGGCAAAGGTAAACCCGAACCTTGCTTTTTCGTAATTTTCTAGTGCTTAAATAGGATTAAAAATCCATAAAATATTCGTGGTAGCTTAGAAAATTACGATTCTTTTTGCAATAGCTTAGTAATATTGCTAAGGACCGCGGGGCAAAGTTTTATAATTTTTTAGAGCTTGTTTGGGCAGTTTTTGCAAAAATGATCAATAATAAGGACTAAATTGAAATTTTGCATATTGTGACGGATGACTGATTTGATGGGCCCAGGAGGGGCTGTGTAATATGATTGAGTTGTGGATGTATGGATTGTGAGTATAGAAGTGTATTTTGAGCCCTTTTTGCAGGTTGGGTAGGTCCTAAGTATAGGGAAGATTCTGCCGGATTTTCGGCACGACTTAGGACGTAATTGGTCTTTTCTTTGTTTGTATTGAGTCAGATTGTATTAAATAAATGTAATATGATTGTCAGGTGAGCCGGGACAGCCTTCTTCCTCCGCCCAGCCGCCACAGTGATTGTCGTCAAGTCTGTGAGTAAAATATTAATTTTAATTGTAATTTCACTATTATTATATGTTCAGCATGCCCATGCATCACTTATATGCATATATTTATGTAGTTAAACTCTAGGCACGATTTATGTCGCATTCATAACTGTTAACGTGCCATGAGTGTTGTTGTGGTAATTTGGAGCAGTGTGCGTGCGTTGGCGTGCGTGTGATGTGGTGTGGACTATGGATAGGACGGGTAGTCACGGCTTGAGTTCTTCGCTGGGAACCCGATCCTTTGAGGGGTAGTCACGGCTTGAGTTCTTCGCTGGGACCCTCGATTTGGTTTATTAAGCGAAAGTCCGGCTTGAGTTCTTCGCTGGCACCAGGTTGGATTTAAGAGAGCTGTATAGGGGATCAGCTCCCAATATGATATGATTGATGCTACAGGGTGCGTGAGTGCTCCAAATTACCTTTTTGATGTTATGATGTGAAAATGATGTGGATGTTGCATTTCACTCTACAGGGTGCATTAGTTTTAGATAGTTATAGAGATTATGGTTAAAATTGATATTTTACTCTCTGAGTCGAACGCTCACTCCTGTTCAAAAATTTTTACAGGCCACAGGAGGATATTTTGTTCTGGGTTAACCTGCTTTTCTACTTCGCAGGTTGTTTATTAATATTTGTGTAATTTTAATTACTCCTAGAATTTCCGCATGTGTTAGCAGTAATTATTTGAATTTGGTCTGTAATATTATTATCATGTTGGACCTGTAAACTTAATATTCTATGTCTGTTTTGATGGATTGGATGAGGGAGCTGAGCTCCCGTTTATTATTATGTTGATGAGTATGTGGAGGGTGAGCTGAGCTCCCCAATTGACTATATATTGTGTTTACAGGTCGGGTGAGTCGAAAACTCCCCGTTGGAAAGTCCATTTTATGGTCGGACTCTGTCCGTTTGTTTTCTTGATATTGGGCCCAAATGGGCCTTAGAGTTGGGTTAATGAACAGTTAGGCTTACTACGGGCCTCGGGGGCTTTAAGCTGGCCCAGGTCCTAATGCCGGTCCGGCCCATAGGTTGGGTCGTGACAAATGTGGTACCAGAGCTTAGGCTCCAGATTCTTAGGGAATGTTGTCTAAAGTGTTGGGAAGAGTCTACTAGGAGTCACATGCGGAAATATAGGGTCCATATTCGTCTTGCATTGTCATCTTTGCTTCTAGTTTCTGCTCCATATGTTATGTATAAATATGAGTCTATAGAGCTGTATAATGTGCAGTTTTGAATTTTTGTGGGCTAATGCTGCTGAATTTCAGGAAAATGCGTAGAAGCAGGAGAGCTGCCCCGCACTGTAGCAGATGTGCCCGACGAGGTGTCGGCACGAGGATGAGGCGCCGCCAGGAGGCGGGGTAGGAGGCCTAGAGCTGCTCAAGTAGAAGAGCAGCTACCCACAGTTCAGGAACAGTCTTTCATGGCACAGGGTCCCATGGACCCCATGGCAGCTACTCTAGCTGGTCTGCAGAGAACCATCGACATGATGGCGTAGTATATGGTCCATCCTCCACAGCAGCAGCAGTCCACCACACCAAGAGGAGAACCTTACAAACAGATAATTAATTTCAAGAAGTTGGTGCCTGGTACTTATGATGTGTCAGACGATGCATATCGGTTTTTGGATTCTATGACAGCGGCGAATGCAATTACGATTGGTGATGGAAGGCGATAGAGTGTATGCAGCATGTCATGGGGCCTATGCCTAGACAATGGATGAATGACTACGTGTTACCCCGGATGGAGGGTTTGACATGGGCTCAGTTTGTGGAACTGTTCATCAATCGGTTTGTGCCAGAAAGTTTCAGAGATCAGAAACAGTGGGCTTTTGAGGCCTTAAGACAGAATGGCAGGTCTGTAGATGAATATGCTACAGAATTTCTGGAATTGAGCAGATATGCCCCTGCAGCAGTAGCTACAGAAACTATGAAGGTGAAGAGATTCCTAAAGGGGCTTGACAGGAGGTATGCGAACCTGGCCATGATGTCTAATCAGTCTTTTGATGTGGTGGTTGATCGAGCCAGACAGATTGAGATTAGCTATGCTACGGATGACAGCGGGAGAGCAAAGAAAAATAGAGCAGAGGGTTCCTCAGGTGTCCCTTCCATGGGTACTCCGGACAGTGGTGGCCAGAGTAATTACAGAGGAAAAAGTAGGAACAAGAAGAGTGGTTTTAGACACAAACCTCGAGGATTCAGACCAGTGCAGATCCGGCGGTGGTCACGATTCGAGTACAACGATTACGGTGCAGTTGAGATCCTCCTTGACACCTTGTGCACAGTGTGGAAGAGGACATTCAGGACCTTGTTTGATGGGTTCAGGAGTATGCTTCAGGTGTGGCCAACCAGGTCACTTTGCTAGAGAATGCCCCTTTTTCAGTGAGCCACAGATGGGGTCACGGGTTACTGCAAATGTTCCTCGCGATTGTATCCAGTGCTTCCAACATGGCGGCGATCGATTCGATGGCCAGGCCGAGGACAAGGGGCGTGGATTTGGAGGCGGTCGAGAGGTAGAAGCGATGTCGAGTTACGCCACTCGAGTAGGGGTCAAGCTCGGGTTTTCACCCTGACACACCAGGATGCTCAGGCTTCCAATGCAGTTGTGGCATGTATTCTTACAGTACATTCTTATGAGGCTCGTGTTTTGATAGATCCGGTGCTACGCACTCATTTGTCTCCCTGTGTTTGCCATGAGGTTGGGTAGAAACCCTACAACTTTAGAGTGCCCTTTGTCATTAGCTACCCCACTTAGTGACAACATAGATGTAGATATGGTTTTTCGGGTAGCCCGGTGGTAGTGGATGGAAAGATCCTCCCGGCCAGACTTGGTTCCTCTACCGAGAATGGATTTTGATGTAATCCACGGGATGGATTGGTTGTCAACTCACTATGCCACTTTAGACTGCGGGAACAAAAGGTGTATTTCCACATACGGTGTGGAAGAGTTTAGCTTTGATGGTGACAGAGCGTGGCTCCATATAATTTGGTGTCAGCAATTATTGCTAGAAAAATTTTGAGGCGAGGATGCCAAGGGTATTTGGCATTGGTGAGAGATACATCTGTAGCAGGTGTCAGCATGGAAAATGTTCATGTTGTCAGAGAATTTATGGATGTCTTCCTGGAGGAGCTTCGGGGTTGCCACGGGAAGGAAATAGAGTTTTGCATTGATGTTGTGCCGTACAAACCCCATATCGATGCCACCTTACGAGGATGGCACCAGTGAGAATTGAAAGAGTGAAGGAGCAACTACAGGAGCTTTTGGACAAGGGTTTCATACGTCAGAGCACTTCACCACAGAGTGCTCTGTTCTATTTGTTAGAAAGAAGGATGGGTCATTGAGGTTGTGCATTGATTATAGGCAATTTGAACAAGGTATTTGTGAAGAACAAGTATCCACTTCCTCGGATCGATGATTTGTTTGATCAGCTCCAAGGAGCTAGATTCTTTTCCAAAATAGACCTGCGATCAGGCTACCATCAATTGAGAATCAGGAATGAGGATGTGTCCAAAACGGCTTTCAGGACAAGATATGGTCATTATGAGTTCTTGGTGATGTCTTTTGGACTCACTAATGCACCAGCAGCCTTCATGGACTTGATGAACAGGGTGTTCAAGCCATTTTTGGACCGTTTTGTCATCGTATTCATAGATGACATTCTGGTATACTCTCGGACCGAGGAAGAACACGTGTGGCACTTGAGGATGGTGTTGCAGACGTTGAGGGAGCACCAGCTATATGCCAAATTTTCAAAATGTGAATTTTAGCTAGAAAGCATCTCATTCTTGGGACACGTGGTTTCTAGTGACGGCATTCAAGTGGATCCCAAGAAAATTGAAGCTGTAACTGATTGGCTTAGGCCTACAATAGTCACTGAGGTGCGAAGTTTTCTGGGTTTAGCTGGCTACTACAGGCGTTTTGTGCAAGATTTCTCCAGGATAGCAACTCCCCTAACTAAGTTGACCAGGAAGAATGTTCCATTCATTTGGACAGATGACTGTGAGGTGAGTTTCCAGAAGCTCAAGGAGTGTCTAACCACTGCCCCTGTGTTGACACTACCTGTGAGTGGTGAAGGATACACCGTGTATTGTGACGCCTCCAGAGTTGGCCTAGGGTGTGTTTTGATGCAGAATGGAAAGGTAGTGGCTTATGCTTCAAGGCAGCTGAAGAGGCATGAGCAGAACTACCCCACCCATGATTTGGAAATGGCGGCTGTAGTCTTTGCAATTAAAATCTGGAGACACTACCTGTATGGTGAAGTGTGCGAGATATACACCGACCACAAAAGTTTAAAGTACATCTTCCAACAGAGGGACTTAAACTTGAGACAGAGGAGATGGATGGAGCTTCTGAAAGACTATGATTGCACCATCCAGTACCACCCTGGGAAGGCCAATGTTGTGGCAGATGCTTTGAGCAAAAAATCTTCTAGCAGTTTGGCGCACATTTCAGTAGAGAAGAGACCATTGATTCAGGAGGCACATGAGTTGATGGATCAAGGTTTAATCCTAGATCTTTCAGATGAGGGGGTATTATTGGCTCACTTTTCAGTGAGGCCAGATTTGAGGGACAGAGTTAGAGTTTCCCAGCACAGAGACCAACAATTGATGAAAATCATAGAAAGAGTACAGCAAGGTGAAGGTGGTGAGTTTGGATTTGCCAATGATGGCGCCCTAGTACAGGTTCTAGGATATGTGTGCCCGATGTGGACGACCTCAGGAATGAAATCATGCGAGGGGCACACTACACACTTTACAGTGTCCACCCAGGTTCCACCAAAATGTACCATGATGTGAAAGATAGCTACTGGTGGAATGGCATGAAGAGAGACATAGCAGACTTTGTGTCCAAGTGCTTGACTTGTCAGAAGGTGAAGTTTGAACACCAGAGACCGTCAGGGAAGGTGCATGAGCTCGCTATCCCAGAATAGAAGTGTGAAATGATCACTATGGATTTTGTGGATGGGTTGCCTCGTACCACGCGAGGATATGACTCGATATGGGTAATTGTAGACCGTCGACCAAATCGGCTCACTTTTTGCTGTAAAGACTACCTACTACGTAGCACAGTATGCCCGCTCTACATTCGAGAAATAGTCAGTTGCATGAGTTAAACTTTCATAATATCGACAGAGGGCCCCGATTCACTTCGGTTTTGGAGAAAGTTGCGGGAGGCACTTGGCACGCAGATTGAACTTGATCTGACCTTCCACCCTCAGACAGACGGACAGTCCGAAAGGACAATCCAAACACTGGAAGACATGCTTCGCATGAGTGTTTTGGATTTTGGAGGTCAATGGGATAAGCAGCTAGCTTTGGTGGAGTTTGCTTATAACAACAGTTATCACTCCAGCATAGGGATGGCACCCTATGAGGCATTATATGGAAGAAAGTGTAGGTCTCCTGCGTGTTGGGCAGAAATGGGAAGCGAAGGTGCATGATGTAGACCTAGTGCGGTACACTTGAGAGGTAGTTCCTTTAATCGAGGAACGATCAAGACGACTTTCGATGAAGCGAGGAGTTATGCGGACCCGACGGAGGGATGTGGAGTTTGCGATGGCGACTATGTATTCTGAAGGTTTCTCCAATGAAGGAGTCATGAGATTTGGAAAGAAGGGCAAGTTGGCACCTCGGTATATTGGACCTTTTGAGGTTACGGATAGAGTTGGAGCGATTGCCTCTAGGTTGGAGCTACCACCCAACCTTTCTCACGTTCATCCCGTGTTTCACATCTCCATGCTCAGGAAATACATTCCAGATCCTTCTCATGTACTGCAGCCGGATGTGATAGAGCTAAAAGAGAACTTGACATTTGAGGAGCAGCCTGTAGCCATAGTGGACTACCAAGTGAGACAGCTGAGATCAAAACAGATCCCTGTGGTTAAGGTTTTGTGGAGGAGTCAGTCAGTGGAAGAGTGCACCTGAGAGTCAGAACGGGACATGCGTAGCAAGTACCCTTATCTGTTCAATGTATAATCATGTGCTTTATTCTGCCTTGTGTAAAAAAATTCGAGGACGAATTTTTTGTAAGGGGGGAAGAATGTAACACCCCAAGATTTTAAATTTTATTATTTATGAGTATTTTTGATACTTTAATTTTATTTAAATTTTAGGAATTTTTTTGAGATTTTTCGATTTTTAAAAATCGGGTTCGATTTTCCAAAAATATAAACTTTAATGATTTTTAAAAATTAATTTAAAGACCACGTGGCAAAACTTAAAATATATTTGGAGTCTACGTATTTTTCTGAGTTTTATGGAATTTTTTCGGAATTTTTGGACCTCGTTTTCGGTCCCGAGGCAGAGTAAAAATTCAAAAATTTGTATTTCGAATCGGACCGGCCCGGATCGGACCGGTCTTCTTCTCTTTTTCTCCTCCCTCTCGCGCGCGATGGCCCTCTCCCTTTTTTCTCTCGTTTCTCTCTCCTCCCCTCCTCCGGCCAGCCACGACCACCAGCCCCAGTGTCGCCATTGACCAGTAGGCCGTAGCCGCGGCCGAAAAAACACGCGCGAAATGCCCCCTGCGCGCGCGCGCCGCTTCAGCTTCCCCGGCCAAATCCGGCCGATCCGGCCACCGATTGGACCGGGTCTTGTGTCGAAAATCATCTACTCGGCGAGAGCTTTCCATAGACACCAAGAACGCCGAAATCCATTGAGCGGTTTGTCCGATTTTTGCTCGGGAAGATTTTAGCCCATTTCGACTTTTGGGCTAGATTTCTCGAAAACCGTGAATCCCACGAGAAAACCGAGGCTACCAGCACGCTCCACTCGTCGAGAGCTTCGCGGCGACATAAATTTCGAATTTTTCCGACATCGTTTTTCGGTGGGCCCCACGGAACTTCGCAGTGTTTTTCCGAGCATTTAATGAGCTTAGAAAATTTTGAAAAATTTATGTACTAACCCCCGTGTTATGGGCTTCGTGTAGGTATCCTCGATTCGGGGAAATTCGGCGATTGGCCAAGATGCGCAAATTTGGGCGAACGGACCGTTCTGGAAAAGTCTCCGAATTGGACCGAGATTTTGGCTAGCCCCCCATTGTCAGATGTCCCGAGCGCGTTTCCGAAGTCGGAATCGGCAAAGGTAAACCCGAACCTTGCTTTTTCGTAATTTTCTAGTGCTTAAATAGGATTAAAAATCCATAAAATATTCGTGGTAGCTTAGAAAATTACGATTCTTTTTGCAATAGCTTAGTAATATTGCTAAGGACCGCGGGACAAAGTTTTATAATTTTTTAGAGCTTGTTTGGGCAGTTTTTGCAAAAATAATCAATAATAAGGACTAAATTGAAATTTTGCATATTGTGACGGATGACTGATTTGATGGGCCCAGGAGGGGCTGTGTAATATGATTGAGTTGTGGATGTATGGATTGTGAGTATAGAAGTGTATTTTGAGCCCTTTTTGCAGGTTGGGTAGGTCCTAGGTATAGGGGAGACTCTGCCGGATTTTCGGCACGACTTAGGACGAAATTGGTCTTTTCTTTGTTTGTATTGAGTCAGATTGTATTAAATAAATGTAATATGATTGTCAGGTGAGCCGGGACAGCCTTCTTCCTCCGCCCAGCAGCCACAGTGATTATCGTCAAGTCTGTGAGTAAAATATTAATTTTAATTGTAATTTCACTATTATTATATGTTCAGCATGCCCATGCATCACTTATATGCATATATTTATGTAGTTAAACTCTAGGCACGATTTATGTCGCATTCATAACTGTTAACGTGCCATGAGTGTTGTTGTGGTAATTTGGAGCAGTGTGCGTGCGTTGGCGTGCGTGTGATGTGGTGTGGACTATGGATAGGACGGGTAGTCACGGCTTGAGTTCTTCACTGGGAACCCGATCCTTCGAGGGGTAGTCACGGCTTGAGTTCTTCGCTGGGACCCTCGATTTGGTTTATTAAGCGAAAGTCGGCAGAGTTCTTCACGGCACCAGTTGGATTTAAGAGAGCTGTATAGGGGATCAGCTCCCAATATGATATGATTGATGCTACAGGGTGCGTGAGTGCTCCAAATTACCTTTTTGATGTTATGATGTGAAAATGATGTGGATGTTGCATTTCACTCTACAGGGTGCATTAGTTTTAGATAGTTATAGAGATTATGGTTAAAATTGATATTTTACTCTCTGAGTCGAACGCTCACTCCTGTTCAAAAATTTTTACAGGCCACAGGATGATATTTTGTTATGGGTTAACCTGCTTTTCTACTTCGCAGGTTGTTTATTAATATTTGTGTAATTTTAATTACTCCTAGAATTTTCGCATGTGTTAGCAGTAATTATTTGAATTTGGTCTGTAATATTATTATCATGTTGGACCTGTAAACTTAATATTCTATGTCTGTTTTGATGGATTAGATGAGGGAGCTGAACTCCCGTTTATTATTATGTTGATGAGTATGTGGAGGGTGAGCTGAGCTCCCCAATTGACTATATATTGTGTTTACAGGTCGGGTGAGTCGAAAACGGGTTGGAAAGTCCATTTTATGGCCGGACTCTGTCCGTTTGTTTTCTTGATATTGGGCCCAAATGGGCCTTAGAGTTGGGTTAATGAACAGTTAGGCTTACTACGGGCCTCGGGGGCTTTAAGCTGGCCGAGGTCCTAGTGCCGGTCCGGCCCATAGGTTGGGTCGTGACAATAATTAATTTTAATTATTTAAAATAAAAAAATATTGTTTTATATTTTCATTTTCTTAATTAAAATTAAAAAATTATAATAAAATAAAATTAAAATATAAATTATTATTTTTTTCATATTATTAATTAATATTAAAAAGTTAAATATAAAAAATAACTAATTATAGTATTTTAATTAACATTAAAAAATATTAACTAAGTAATTAACATTAAAATATTAAAAAAAAAGTAACTCACACACTAAGTGATGAATGAGTTACACATTGAATCAATTTAAACTTAAATCAAAAGTAAAAAAAGTTAAATTTGATCAAAAATTAAAAATATGTTAAATTAGACATTCTTAAAATAAATTAAATTTATTTTCATTAAAAAATGGCTGGTGTATCAATTAAGTTAATTTAAACTTAAATAAAAAAGTTAAAGAGTTAAATTGAAATAAAAGTTAAAAATAAACTAAATACCACAAATACTAACACAAGTATCAATAATTGGGTCTTTAAGCTAATGCACCAATAATCTCTCACAAATATAAATATTATTATAATTTAAATAAAATGTATTATATATTTAAATAAATTATATTTATTAAATTAGATAATCACGAGTGTACAGGTTTGTTTGATATTATCATTAAAATTGTTATTGAAAAATTTATTTTTTTAAATGTATTAATTAAAAAATATTAAAAAATAATTTAAAATTAAATTTAATAAATTTTAATTATAAAAATATTAAAATAATTAAATAATTTTTCTCAAATTATTTTTTTTAATATCATTTAAATTGATATTTAAAAAAAAAAATTTAAATCTACAAACGAAAACTATGTAATCGATAACTAAAAAAAATTTGAGGGGTTGCACATTAAATTCAGATTTGGGAATTTCTGTTCCTTCTGTCCTAAGTAGTTTCAATTGCCAACTACGGACATTCAAGAAACACGCGCTTCCAAGTACTGTGAATTACCCCTCTCACACACACCATCAAAATACACTCACTCTCTTCTCCGATTAAATAGTGTTATACAATCTCAAATCTCGCGCGTAATCCAAGTGGCCTCCATTCCAACGAATTGCTTTAATAGTTTTTTTTTTTCCCCTCTTTTCCTCCAATTGGTCTATTTCCGTCAACCTCTTCCTCTTTCGATCATCAAATAAAGATATAAAATTCATATATGTCAACTCAGTGAGTTTCTTCTTCCCGTTTTTTCTCTATCCGAGTCTCAATAGCTGACTCCGAGTTGTTGACTCTCTGATCTCTCGGCGATGAGGAGTGGCCTGGAAGTCTTCGATTTCAAGGAAGAAGACGAGCTCGCTGAATATTCAGCTGGTAAAATCCTTAGCAAGTTCAAAAACCCTAGCCTTGACAATCCCGCCTTTTTGAAATGCAACTTTCTCGAATGCGGTACCGTTTCTCTTATTCCCAGAAGCTTTCCTTGCCCTGTTTGGCCGCCGATTTTTTACACTTTTCGTTCACTGGTCTTTCCCAGGGTTTCCTTATATAGAACGTAACAGTGAAAGGACTGCAATTTTAGTTGAAATTAGTGAATTCAGAGTTTAATCTTTTTGGCATTTGGTGTTCTAAATTGCGACTGTTATGCTGTGTAGACTGCATTTGTAGACTGCATTTTTTTTTCTCAATTTTGAATTCTGCTGTTCATATTATTTGTCTTGTTTTACGTTTGATGTCACTGTTCTGATTCAATGTGTTTAATGCTAATTTGATATTTTTATTAGTGAATGTGAATGGAATTTGTTGATCACGTAGTATCAGCTGTGTTTCTAGTTGCACAGGGATCTGATGTTGTAAAAAACGAAAGTGGCGCCATAACTTGTGTAGATGTTGATGCAATTGAATGTGGGAATAGTTCTAACAATGCTACTACATGCGCTTCTTTGGAAGCGGTTAGAGAGGAGTCTACCACCAAAGAAGGCAATTCTCACCCAGATTCTGATTTCCCGTCAGAATCTCTGAGTCATGAAAAAGACTCTTGTTCTAAGATGGAAAATTATGAATCCAAAAGCTCTTTCACTGAACCGGAGGGAGGGGTTTCATGCCATGAAGCACCGTTGCCTGAGAAAATCCAATCTAATTGTGCCCTTGCAGGCTCTCCTTCTAATGTACTTCGGCTTTTCAATTTTCATATATTTACTAAACTGCAATTTTTTTTCCTTCTCTTCCTTTGTCATTATATTCAAATTCATGTTTTCTTTGTTGGAAAACCATTTAGAATGTACCGAAATCAAATGCTGATGGAAGCATGAATGAGAGTTCTCGATCACCTCCTGCTTCTAATGCTGCAAAGAATGGTGGTATTTCCTTGTCAATGTTTTAACGTAACTTGTTGTCCTTGACAATGTGAATGGTGTATTTTTATAGCTTACTATACTTTGTTGCATGATTTCAGCTATTTTAAATGGCCACTCATCAAACAATCATTTCAGAGCATCAGAAATGGTTAGTATTTTTCTTCCATAGCCATAATTAATTTCATTGTTAATTAGAAATGAATCAGATTGCTTTTTTCTGTGGAAGGCCAAGATTTCATATGTTAGATATGATTGCAATGATTATTCACTTGATAATCAACATGTTTCTCATTTTTGTTCACTCTTTTGGGGGCTATATAATTGTCTGTTGTTAGGAGATTTTGTTGTGCTCTTGTTATGGTTTTTGTTATGTAGTAAAGACAAAAAGTTCAAACACTCCTCCCCCCACCCCCCTGCCGCGGAGGCAGGGAACTTGTGTCAGGTGTCCAATTTGGCCCAGACCTTTTCCAATTGGCTCAATTAAGCCCAATCTGTCGGGCATTTTTCACATATGCAGAATAAATAAAAAAGGGTCTCTCTCTCTCTTTCTCTCTGAAAAATAGCAACCAGGACTCTAATAAAATAAAAGAGAGAGAGTAACATATCAGTTATCACTAAAGAAGCCAAAAACTAATCTTCCCTTGCATTCTCAAACCAAAAAATGCAATTAAAAACCTAGAAGAATTACAAACACAGTCAAGGGCATTGCATTGGTAGAAGAATCAGAAATGTAGTTGAAATGCAGCCACAACCCAAATCAGAAATGCAACTGTGGTCAAATTGGGCCAAATTGGACATTTGATACAAGTTCAGGAGGGAAATTGAACTTTATGCCTAATGTAAAACCCACTTTACTTGTAGCTTACTGTGTCATTATCAGCCTATGTCGTTCATGCTTGGCAATGGATAGAAGGATCTACTTCTGCACAAAACAAAATTTGTTGCACTGACAGTTGAGATGCAGGCTTCTTTCTTATTCTATATCATGGGCGGAAAAGCTTCATGATGGCTGACTAAACCTTTTGCAATTCTCAGGATATCATAAACATTGCAGTTGATTATGTTGTATATCGGGATAACTACTGTACCGGGTGCCTGGTAACTTTTTCTCGTGTTGGCATTAAAATAAGTGGTACGCCCACATATGGAGACCAGGGAACCTTTAGCTTTGAAAGGGGAATTGATGATATTATTCGTATTGAGTCTCAGCATCTTCAAAGGGTGAACTCTAGTTTATTTTAGCTGTGTATAGTGAAACATTAGAATGTGCTTACTTTGTTAAAGCGGTACTATGTGTGTAATGTGCAGTTTGAAACTGCCACTGTTAAGCTCCACTTACTATCAAAGGATGATGCACAAGCAGCTAATGCCTATGGTATGGTTTAGTAGCCTTATACTGATTTAGTTTATGTTCATGATTTAGTGCTGCCTGCATTTTGTTTTAATGCATTATATAATTCAATTTAACTGTAGTGGGGTTTTGTCAGTTTGGAACTTGTGCTGATCCTTATTTTCATTTTTCTTGCTTTAATATTCTCCAGACACAGTATACATTAACAAATTTTTTGCAAATATCTAGAAACTGTAAAATATAGCTTCGGTGGAGTTGCAATGGTAATGTTACTTTTATGTAGCTCTATCATGTGTAACTCAAGTCTCTTACATTTATTGTTAATAATAGCGAGCTTTTAAAGATTGATCATGCTGAATATGAATGAAGCAGCATTAATTTCAATTTTTAATCTAGTTGATATCCAAAAGGTTGATTATTTTAGTTTTTCCTTGTTAAAAATTTTCTTTATTTTGGTTTTATTCTTTCACTGTTTTTTGGAAGTTCAAATCTTTGTTTTGATGATGTTTTTTGCAATCTAAACTTCAATAGGTGTTGAGCAGCTGGAGTTTGCAGTTGTTGAGCCCAATTGGTCTGGGAAATTGGAAGAGATTACAGCTCTGAATGTTAAATATTTAGCTTTATCTGTCATGGTGCACGAGTAAGTTTTTGAATTGCCATGGAATGCCAGTGTTTGTTTATAGAAGATGGCTCTTGTGTAAATTGCTGTAAATGAATAGACACTTCTTTCAGTGAAGATAGAATCATACAATGTTAAATTGTCCGCTGAATTAGGCTGACTGTTGGTGGTGCTGAAAAATAGTTTGCAATTTTTCACTCTTAAATATGCTCTCAGAGGCTTGTAGTGTATATGCAACAAATTTTGAATTGATTATGGCATGAGTTCTTTGCTTTCCATTTAACATTTGTGGGTACATGTTAGTTGTTTAATTTTCAAAGACTAAGCTTTATCCATCTTATAGATGTCCTATTATTTACAATATTAGACTGGATAAAAATAGTTTGCAAATGTATTACAATGTTAGACTGGATAAAAATAGTTTGCAAATGTATGTAAGGCAAACTATTTTGATATCTGGTATTTATATATAATTTCATAATCATTGTGGTTGTTTCATTTATATTTTCTTGACCTTTTCATCTGTCTGCTGTAGTACTGATGTCTCGATGGATGAACGGTCAGACTTGCTTCGACAGAGGCCTTATTTTCCAATGTGAGTGATAAATATTTACTTCTTCTCTAATTGTCAATCAGAAATATTGCTTTCATGGTGTTGAGCTGGCTTTGTTAAATTTCCTTTTGTGCTTATTTGGCCACTTTTCATGTTTCAGCTGCTGTTATATACAGCACTGCTTCTAGCTCTCTTTATGGATCAAGCTGCACATAAACTTTTTTTGTGCTTGTCATCATAATTTTTGATTTTATAACAATTTCATCTTTGGTTTTATGCAATAGTTTTTATATGTAAGTGTAAATAGACATTGGGTTCTGTTTCAAGGCTTGAAGTGGTGAACTGAAGCATTTTGGTCTGAAGCATACCTAATAGTAGAGACTAAATGAAGGGGCTTTGGGTTTTGTTTAATGTTATCTATTTAGGAGCATTCAAATGCAAGCTCTCCTCAGAAGCTGCCTGAACGAGGCAAATTATCTTGAAAGGAAATTGCTGTAAGATATATGCAATGGAGGTTCCAAGGGAGTTCACTCAACTCAACTCAACTCAACTAAGCCTTTATCCCAAAAATTTGGGGTCGGCTATATGGATTTGTTTTCTCCACTGTAAACGATTTTGGGTTAAATCCTTAGAAATGTGTAATGCTTCTAGGTCATGTTGTACTACTCTCCTCCAAGTCAATTTAGGTCTACCCATTTTTTTCTTTCTATCCTCTAACCTAATGTGCTCTACTTGTCTAACTGGAGACTCCGTATTTCTACGCTTCACATGACCAAACCACCTCAATCTCCCTTCTCTCAACTTATCATCAAGTTCACTCACTTGGCTAAAATGTGCCCTTTTGTGAATATTTTTGGACTTGCTTTATTTCAAAGCCACTGTGTTTAAATGTGCATATGATGCATGGGGTGTTTTTATGCTTTGATTTTGATCCTTCTACGAGGTGGTCTCTTATGCAAGCTATACATGCCACTGTGTTACCTCTAGTGTCAACTTGATGTAGTAGTGAAATGGGGAATAAAATGTTTATGCATGTGTAGAACAAAATGTAACACTACTCTTTGGACACTACAGTTTTGATGAGGCTGTTGAAGATGTTGTCTATCCAAAAGGGGATTCAGATGCAGTTTCCATTTGTAAGAGAGATTTTGATCTACTACAACCGGAGACATTTATCAATGATACCATTATTGACTTCTATATCAAGTAAGTTCACTTTCATGCATCTTATGCTTTCTTTCAATTATGATCTTCCGATTTCTTATCCTCAACTTAGTTTTGAAACACAAGCAAGTTTTCTTTTTTAACCTTTTCCCAATTTTTAATTTTATTTTTTGTTTTGCCAGAATCAGTGGTTCTCTTGGAGGTTGAATTTTCGTTTAGGCTGTGGACTTGATCATTATCTTTTACTTGATGATAGTTAACTGATTGATGTAGGAAATCTTAGAGATTTTAGGACTACTTATTTTTGGGATAAAGACTTAGTTGAGTTGAGTTGAGTATAGGAAATCGTAGTTTATTTTATTTAGAAGCTTTATTTGATTTCTGATTCCTAATTAGAGTTGGAATTACGGTTCCTGATCCTAATGTAATTAGGGTTACAAAACTCTGTAAATAGGGGTTAGGATCTCTGCATATGTACAGATTTTATGATGATTATTGACTATTGATTTTGAGAAAATAAATTGAGAATTAGCGTCTCTTCAATTTGAGAATTTGTTTCTTACCCAAAATCCCTAATACCTATCGGTTCTACATTACTTTGGTGGATTCCAACCCCAACATTATTTGCAACTTCTACCTTTTGTTTTCGTTGACAATTATTTATTTCTACAAGATTTTTTTTTTTAATTATTGATTGCAGGTATTTAAAGAATCAGATTCCACCTGAGGAGAAGCATAGGTTCCATTTTTTTAATAGCTTTTTCTTTCGGAAGCTTGCGGATCTAGACAAAGATCCATCCAGTGTTTCAGATGGTCGGGCTGCTTTCTTACGTGTTCATAAATGGACAAGGAAAGTGGATCTATTTGGAAAAGACTATGTTTTCATCCCTGTAAATTTCAAGTAAGGAAGTGGATAAAGAAACCTTGTGTTTTCTAAGATGTGGTTTTATGGGTACTTTGCTAATGAGGTACATATGCTTTTTGATGATAGTCTTCACTGGAGTTTATTAGTAATATGTCATCCTGGTGAAGTGGCTGGGTTTGAAGGTGAGTTCTTGATGGATCTTATGATGTCTATTTGGAAATCAGTGTTTTATTCATAGATTTGATCTATGTTACAGATGAAGACTTGGGGAAGTCCCTGAGAGTACCATGCATATTACACATGGATTCTATTAAAGGAAATCATGCAGGTCTCAAAAACCTTGTTCAAAGGTATCCCATAGTTTTTAAAGTTCATATGTATGCAAATGCAAGTTCTTTATGTTGTGCTGTATTGAAGAATACAGATTCTTGTGCAATACTGCTTCTTCTGTAATGATATTCTTTGTTATGATTTTATCAATGTGTCTATTTATTTTTATGTGGAGTTGGGAATTTGAGGGGTGAGTCAAAGGCATTTTCATCATTTTCTTCTGCTAATGGTCAAGGACAAAAGTTCCTTGTTGTCCAAAAGACCATTCAATGAAAAGATTCTCAAGAGATCTAAATGAAAAGATTTTTCTTCTTCAGGTTAATCACTTTTGTCCAAAAAACCATTCAATTCTCAAACCCTTGGATTCTTCTCCATAGATTTAGGCATGGATCATATCAATGGTTGGTTTGGCTCTTTTCTGATTCTTGAATATTTTGGTGGTGTAGACCTCTCTCTCTCTCTCTCTCTCTCTCTCTCTCTCTCTCTTAAAAAGTTTAGCGCAGTCTTTCTCTTCATTTAAGAGGACATGTGAGTACTCTTCTATGTCTCTGGCATCCTTCTTTGAAGGGCTGAAGACAGCATACAGAGTTATGCTGAGTTTCCTGGTCCATGACAGTTGATTTTAGTTTCTTTCTTGTTGAATGAAAATTATCATCCATCAGTTTCTGACCAGATCAACAGTGGGTGGCGGGTTGGAGTGTTGTGGTTTGTTTGCTTGGAGTTATGGTCCAATCAGTCTACACTTTTTTTTGGCAGACTAGTAGATTATATTAAGAGTATTGAAATTCCAAAAGATTTCTTTGTTAAGTGTCCTGTTGGAAAAATGGAAGCACCACATCTGGCTTAGCTGTTCGCTTATTCCTATCTTTGAAAAATGCAGCATGTGGAAATTATCATGCTTATTTTCCAACATGGAATACCTTAAGTTAAAATATCAAATTTCCTCACAATTTTTGTATGTACACCTTTTGTCACATAAACACCTATACGTCATCCTCGTTTTTACTTTCTAATAGCCTTTCATTTGAACAAAATATACTTTTCCAAAGTTTGACCTTGTCATTTATTAATTTCTTGCTTTTTACCTTTGATAGTTATCTATGGGAAGAATGGAAATCGAGGCAAAAGGAGACGTCAGAAGATTTGTCTTCAAAATTTTTGAATTTGCGGTTTGTCCCACTTGAGGTATTGCCTGCTTTTACCCTTTGTTTGGATTGAGAGAAATGGAGAGAAGAAAAGAATTCTGATTTCTCCAATTTCTCTTGTTTGGACATTAGATAGAGGAAAGAAAGGAGGACAAAGGATGGGAATAAAAAAGAAATTTCATTTCCCAAATCCTCTTAATTGACCTAAAATATTCTCTTCAAATTGGAGTGAAAAATAAGGAAATGTGGGAATAAAAGTGTTATTTATATTACAATTACTTAGACGCCCTTAGACATAAGAAACAATGAGGATATAATAGATGTTTCTCCTCTTTTCTCTTAAGGGAGAAATTATATTTCTCTCATATTTTAATAATCTATCCAAACAACATAAAGAAGATTATGTTTCCTTTGATCTATCCAAACAACATAAAGAAGATTAAATTTCTTTTCTTTTCTTTTCTCTTCATTCCCCTATTCAATTAAGGATCCAAACAAAGGGTTAGGGAAATATTTAGCCACTTCATTGTTTAGCGTTGCAAATTTTGCAGAAAAGCTGCTTCTAGATACTGATGTACCTTGGGAAGGAATTGGTGTAAAGGGATTAATTTTTGGCGTCTACTTTTTGCATCAATTTTTGCATATATTTACTAAATTATTCTTAATGCTTGCTTTTTATGTTATATTTCATGATCTGCCTTAAGTTTAGCCTTGAAAAATTACTCAACACCAACAGTTAGGCCCATGGAAATGCTCTTTGTGTGTTCTCAGGACTGGGATTACAAATTTTATCATTGTGGTAATCAAGTCTTTTACTGTTGAGTCTTATGAGGTTACAGCCAGAAATTGAATTTCTAACTAAGCTTATGTAATTGGCTTTTTATGGTAGGAAAATACATAAATTAGCTAGAGATGACCATTACCATTGAATGCTTGCATCATCTAGCAACAATTGATTAGGACAAAATTTTGCTTGCTATTCATTTTCGCAAGTGAATCCAACTTCATTTAAATTGATGAAATTTAATTATTTTCACTATTACGTGATAATGAAAAGATGAACAAAGGGAGGGGGGAAATTTTCCGGTGTTTTACATGATAGTTGCATCCTATGAAGCATGGAAATGCCTATCACTGGCGTTTCCAAGTGTCGGAAACGTTTCTGTCCCGGAAACGGTGGGACACGGCCTTGAAACGTTTCTGGGCCGTGTTCGGAAAATCCAAAAAATGGAAACGCTTTTCCCATTCTCCAAAAAAAAAGGAAATTGCAGCAGGAGTAGAAGAGGACCCAACTCTCTTTTACTGTTTCATTTCCCATCAAGAAGCAACCAGGCCAACAAAATTTGCCAAATCAACAAACCAAATCTTTTTTTTTTCTTTTAATTACACAATAATACAAAATGTAATAAAAAAGATCAAGGCAAAGCAAAAGCACAGGAATTGAAAGATGAATTAGAAGAAAGAAAACCCTAGATTAACTAGGCAAAAGTTCAAACAATGACTCACTTGGAAGAGAAGAGATTAGATTGAAAAGATAAATTAGAAATGGAGGTTGTGAGATCTGAAAAAGTTGAAAGGCAATTAAGGAGAAAGAGAGAGGGAGATTAGGGTTTGATAGAATGGAACCAAAAAAGATGATAAAAAGCTGATAATCGGTGGAGAAGAAGAGTATTAGAGAGAGAGAGTGAGAATGAGAAGAACGGGAGGCTGGCTTTTAACGTTGTGTCGCACATGGCCAGAAAACAAATGCTAGAAATGCTAGCTTTTAAGGAGAGAGAGAGAGAGAGAGAAATGAGAGGCTGGCTTTTAAATTGAAAATTTTTATTGTAATTTTTATCTTATTATTTTTACTCTTTATTTTTTGAATTGATTTTAATTGAGATGTAAACTCAAATTTTAATATCCTTAATATACTACTTTTTTTAATAATCATACAGGAGGTGGGAGTTTAAATTAAATCATTATTTTTATAATTTTTTATAGATTATTGATTTTATATATATACCCCTATATTTTTTATATTTACGCGTTTCCCCCACGTTTCCGTTTCCTATATTTTTGAAAATGCCATTTCCCAGTGTCCGTTTCCGCGTTTTCCCATGTCCACATTTCCGTTTCCGTTTCCGTGCTACATAGGTTGCATCCATAGTTTGTGTAGCAGAAACTGGCTTTTGTGTATCTATGTTATACTGATAACTAGTTCATTTTCATGTTAGTTGCCACAGCAGGAAAATTCATTTGATTGTGGTCTGTTCCTAGTCCACTACCTGGAGCTTTTTTTGGCAGAGGCCCCTCTGAATTTCAGCCCATTCAAAATAAACGAGCGCTCCAAATTTGTAAGTGGATTTCACTCAATTGCAAATTTCTCAGTAATATATTGTACTCTAAGGAAGGCTTTATTTTTCATTCTACCAGATGGTCAAATGTCAATCTTGGCAATTGAATTAATATAATATAAAGACTTGATTGATACTTTGTATTGTAAATTGTTTATCAACAAGAAGAATATAAAACTCTTCAGGAATGTATCGTTTTTGAAGAATTGTATTAATAAGAGGCTGAGAATTAGATATACAACCTTTATAACTTTGTATTCTCTGTCCAGTAATAAGGCATCCCAGACCTTCATTGTAAAATTAACCCGGTGTACAATGGACCTTCTGTTACCTGAGTACTGTTTTATTTGGTTTTTCTACATGTTTAGCCAATTATAGTCACTTTTCTTCTGATCTTTTAAATTTCTTGTAACAGCTTAATGTGGATTGGTTTCCCTCTGCTGAGGCGTCTCTGAAACGTACTCTTATCCAGAGGTTAATTTCTGAGCTTCTTGAAAATCATTCTCGGGCAATCTCTTCTGGTGTTTGCAGTGATGAACCGGATTCTAGTTTCCCTGAAAATGAGAAAGAAAGGGGAGTCCAGCTTGTTTCAGAGGGGTGCACTCAGGCTGTGGCTTGTCATGGGAATTTTTCAGGTTCTGATGCCAGTCAAGGGATTGAAATCACTCTATTGGAAGCATCTTCTACGAGGAATTCTGATTGTGCCAATGATCCAGTTCTCAGGGAATTCTTTGAACCAGGAGTTGCTGGAGGGTCATTACTTGCACAATGTTCGTCCTTTGACCAGCCATCTTATTACCGTCTTAATGGTGCTCTATCGCAACAGATAGAGGTATCAACATTTCTTCATTATAGTACCAGAATAATTTATTCTATGCAATTTAAGGCACCTTTTTTTGAAAATAATAATGCATGATACTAAAAAATTCCATTTGAAATTGACTATGACGCCTCTACATTTTATGGCTCATATTTTTTGGTTTTATAGCAGGATGATGCAGAAACTGGGGAGCCGTTTATGTATTTCCCTTCTGGAGACGCTATTTACCAACAAGTTCCTCAAGCTGGTTCCATTCCATATCCACTGAGAGGTTTTGGCACCAATCCTTCTTGGAATCCAGGAATTGCTATGCAAGGAGAGGATGATGGCTCATCCCCAGAAGCATCAGTATGTGCATCTGATGATTCTGATGTAGGGATTATTGAAAATTGCCCCATTGAGAAAGATTTGGATTTATGTCAAAAAGAGAAAATTGTTCAACAAAGATCTCAATCAATGGAAAACGTAGAGAGTTTGACAGATAGACTTGCTGCAAGCTCTAGTGAGATGCTGGATACCTCTGACATTAAAGGTACTGGAGACCCTGATAGGATGCATGATGCTAATGAGAATGGTGATCTTGCATTGTATCAGGAAAATCCAATTACTTTGCATAAAGAACCTGACATGGTAGAAAATGGGTTGGAAAACGCAGGGGTCACTAGTGGTGACATGCAAACTATGGTTGATGATGTGATGGCAGAATCAGAGGTAGAAAATGGTTTGCATCAACACTCGGAGAAGGCAGAGATCACTGCCGGTGACATGCAAACTATGAGTGATGATGTGATGGCAGTATCAGATGAGAAGCAAACGATCAAGGATAATGTGATGGTAGAATCAGATGAGAAGCAAACAGTCAGGGATAATGTGATGGCAGAATCAAATGAGAAGCAAACAGTGGAGGATAATGCTATGGCAGAATCAGACGAACAGCAAGCTGCAAAAAGGCTTCGGGTTACAGCTCCCCAAGAAGCGGAGGGAGATGTCACTGGAAGCCTATCGAAGGATCTCCATTTGCAATTTAGGCTGTAGATGGAGCTCTCCTCTTAGATTTTTGTTAACATAATTGTGAACCTGAATCTCGCTAGATGTTGATATGCCATTCTGTGAATAGTGCCATGGCCATATTTTAAAAAACAGCATGATGGTCTTGTAGGAAGAAAAGGAAAATTGCATGTTATTCTTATGTTAATAATTAAGCGATCAGAATGTTTTTGGGCCTAGCAAAGGAGAAATTCAATTCTTCTAATTCAGGAGTAGGACTGCAAATTGAAAGTTACAATTATGTAATGCGAGTCTTTAGCTAATTCACAATAAAGGTGACACCATATCGTCAGTCTCACTTCAAGTAAACGATGGTCCAAAATTTTGTGTTTTGACTTGCGCTCCTGGAGATTTAGACTATGTTATAGGTTGACTTTAGATGCCTTTTCTTTATTTTTTTTCCAAAGGCAAATGATATTAAAGCCCCTAAGGGCGTAAAGCAGAAGATACAAAAAGAAGCTGAGCTAAAGGGTTACATAAGAAAGAAGGGTTCCTTAAAGCTTTTGATGCTAGGCTATAGGCTGCCTGGTTACACTCTTCTAACAAATGAGAAATCAACATGGAGGAACATTCTTGAGAGGCGAAGAATGTCATGTAGAATTCCCTGAATTTCAACTGCAGCTATACTCCCTTGGATGGCTCGAATGAGAACTTGGGAATCTCCTTCTATGACAACATTAGAGAACCCTTTAGCTTTGGCTAGGAGAAGTGCTTCTCGACAAGCTAGAGATTCCAAGACCAGAGGATCTGAAATTCCTACTATCCTTCTACAAGCCCTTCCACATGGTAAGCTATGGTGGTCCCGAGCAAATGCTGCAATTGATCCATATTGTTGATGCTTGTTAGTAGCTGCATCGAAATTGATTTTGATGACACCCATTGGGGGAGGAATGAAGGCACTCTGAATTGTAGAGGATGATGTTTGCGGGTTCTGGTTGATAACTTGGGCTACATAGGAATCATCATGGTGATTGATTGCTGTATTGAGAACCTCCTGAAATTCAATGTGCTGCTTTCTAAACACCCACCAGTTCCTTCGCTTCCATATGTGCCACATTAGAAAGATGAAGAGGTGTATCGAGTCTTTCTCATAAGATACAGATGCAAAATGTGCATGAATCTTAGCCCAAATATCCTTTGGTCTTCTGGTTGTGAGAAGAGTTGATCTAAGGTGGATAGGGGAATTAATCCAAACTTCAGATGCCTTTTACTTTGAAAGAATGAGCTCTTTTCACTTATCTTTTCAGAAAGGTATAAGGGCTAGAATGCCTTTAATAAATCTGAAAGGTTTTTGTTGAAAACAGACCTATTGTTATTTCTAGTTTCAAACACGGATTCTCTTTTAAAATTTATGTACCTTCTTGATGATTGCTTTTTTATTTGTTTATTTTAAGGTCTATTATTCACCCAGAGTTTCTTTTTTGCATTGATATTTTTATGTCCTCTTACTTCAACCTAAATGCTTATAGGATATGGCTGCTCATTCAGCATGTGATTTTTGTGAGGGTAAAGCAAAAATGTGTCACGACCCAAAAACTCAAGTCGTGACTGGCGCATGAATTATAGTTTTTTTTTTAATCCATGCAAGCCTTATCAGAATATCACAAATTAAAATAACAAAAAAAATGTCCTTTATTGATCTAAAGAAAATAATAGTGAAAGCCATACAAACTCCAAATAACTAAATATTAAACAAATAATAAAATCTCATAGATAAACTGCGGAGTCTTTATGAAATTCATATAAAACTGAAACTGTTCAATAAGTTAAACTAAACATTAGCCCAAGGAAGTATGAATTCGGGCATTCCATGGAAACAAGACCAGAAATTGTCTCTTTCCAGAAACTAATTGAACGCTTGGACCAAAAGCGAAAATCTAATAATCTGAAACAGATAACAGACAAAGAAATCGTGGTTTGAGCTAATGCTCAGTGAATGATAATTACAACACACAATGGAATAGGAACAGACAGACGCTTGATTATTTTTTGCAATAAATTTTTTATCCAATAAAATCATGCTCATGCTATCAAAATCATTAGTAAAATAATTACATAAAATATGTAAAAATCATTCAAATAAACTTTATGGCACAGTACACCAGGGTGATGATGCCTCACTACACCGAGTGATGATACCTCAGATCATCAAAGGCTAGATGGTAAGCACGCTATCAAATATCAGATACATTCCTCCTCCTTCATAGATATCAATGCATATGATACTAATACAAACCATAAATTGCAATGATGTATGACTCAATAATGCAACCTAATACCGTGATAGTGGCGGGGCCAGATAGCAGATACAGATATTAGACACTGGTACCAATTCAAAATAGAAAATCAATTTCAATAAATCAATAAAATCAACCCAAAAATTTCAGATAATGAACAATAACTGACAATGCAATTTTAATAGTTTATTTCAACAATTTTAGAGAGTCAATAAGATCAAATCAATCTCAAATCAATTCCGCATAACACATTTGTAAATTTCACAATTATATATCAATCAATATAAAAGACATTAAAGACCTGTTCCCAGAATCCTAATGGCTTTAATGCATGGATAGTTAACAAAATAAATTATTTAATCAAAATTGGATTAAAATTCAATAATAAAATAAAACTCTAGAAAACCACATGTAAAATAATTGTTAAAATATAAATTTAAAATTTTATTTAATAACAATTTAATGCTAATAAATTTTAAAAGGGACAAAAACGATTGTCGCAAGGGTTTTCCGGTTATCGGACGATTTTCACCGAAGTGGAAATAGTGAGGAGTCACCATTTTAATTTTGAGGGAAATTAAAGAAAATCATTTATAAAAATAAAATTTATGAAAACCACTTCTAAAGCAGAGATTATAGGTTCGGGGTCCATGTACGGATGGGGAAAGTGTTAGGCACCCCATCTCGTCCCTCAACCAGGGTAAGTAGATTTAATGATGTGCTCTTTTATAATTTAAGATCGATAATTTTAGGGTTAGAATTATGATATCGGTCCCTATTATTGATGAAAGGAACGTTTAATATTCAACCATTTCAGGTTACCCAAGAACATGAGTAAGTGAAATGACCCTGAAGTGAATTGATGTTGTATTTATTTCATTTGTTATGTATTTATTAAGTTCCTTCCTCTTCGAATTAGGACTCTAATTCTGAAGCGGTATTATTTGGTCCCTAAAGATTCATAACGAGTGAGGAGGACTCTCGGCTTACACATTATGTACCTTATCATTGGCGTTCAAATAACTGAGGGTGCGGTATGTGTGATGGATATACAAGAACCGATATGAATATAAATTTTCATCCCTCCTAATTAGAACTCTAATTCAAAAGGGATGCGTTAATTGAAACCTAGAGAGTTCCCTTCCTTAATGAGTACTCTCAGTTAATGGAGGGAGATCTCATCATCGACAATAATTATCCATAAAACTTTACTTATATTGTTTCCTATTAAATTGTTTAATATTTTTATTAATGATATTTTATTTAACTAAGCCAAACTAAACGGAGGACTCCCTTTTAATAATATAAGTATGAGGACCTCGAGAAGGGCTCTCCACCGGGTCTCAATATAAGATTCAAGGTTCTTGGAGGGACTCTCCCACAAACCATTTATTAGAACATGTGATAAATAAAAATTGCTGGGGCTGACGAGGAAATGACTCTCTCCCGATCTCCCCAATTTTATACAAAATGATTCTATTAGAATTCTAGATTGCGGGGTTTGAGGAAATGACTCTATCGATTCCTCTACTTTGACATCAAAGAAAATTTTTAAAAGCACAGGAAACTTCAGGAAAAAACTCTCTCCCGATCTCCCCCATTTAAACACTTCGCAAAATATAAAACAATAGGAATTGTAGGAAATGACTCTCTCCCGATTCCCTGATTTGACATCCAACACTTCGTAAAATATAAAACTACAGGGGTTTCAGGAAAGGACTCTCTCCCGATCTCCCCTAACTTGGCATCGAATAATTTTTGCAAGATAAAAACTATTAGAACCAGGGGAAAGGACTCTCTTCTGATCCCTTGACTTCATACCGCTGATTTGAGAACTACAGGGATCTCAGGAAAAGACTCTCTCACAATCCCTCTATTTAGAAAAGCGAATTTTGAACATCGTGTACTTCGAGCTGTACTCCTTCTCGATCTCCTTCTAGGGAGCCGAAGTAGTGTATCACGTGCATAATTTTCTTGATCTCTTTACTATCCGAACTCTCTTGATTTTCGATCTCAAAACTTATGATTCGAGCTTTTATCAGCTTCTAACATCGTAATTTATGAATTCGTTTCGGTTTTTGATCTCGTAGCTTATTTGCATGAGCTCGTATCGATTTTCGGCCCCCTGCTAATTACCCGAACCCTTTTACATATGTCCAAACTACCTCTACTTACCCTAATTATTTTTCCCTTTAACCAGATCGGGACTCTCAATGTCAACACTCCCACATGTACTTCTTGTAATACTTATGAAATCTCAGTAATTTTTATATCACTCGAACTTTGTTCAAGTACTAAAAAAGATAAAATAAGGATGAAAATAAAAATTCTTTGAGATGACGTAGACGTCACAATAGAAAGCTAATGGTGATATTTGTGAAACAAATTAAACTAATGCTATCCTATCTTGAAGGTTCGATATGAAATGGTATTCTAAAAGTTCTTAAATCATGAACACATGTTATTTATATTTGGAGAATGAAGGGTTAAAATGCTTACCTGTGGAGAGCTGAAGTGATGAGAGAGTCAATACTAATGCTCCGCAAAACTGGAACTGCTAGAGCTGGGATGACTTGAGCTACTGGAGATGATGAGAACAGGGTCTTGACGACGTTTTGAGATTGGACCTTTAAGTTGGCGTGTGAGTACTGAATGTATGAGATTCCTATATTTGTAGCTCTGGTGATAAGATCCTTTAGAAAACTTGTTTCTAAAGTCTCTAAAAAACTTAAGGGCTTCCCCAAAATAAAAGCAACAGCAATATTTAAATTCAGAGTTTTCTTTCAGCACTGTGATCCCCCTTTACAGTATTGCATGCAGGTATTTATAGGGAATGGGTACTCAAAATAGAGGGTCAGAATTTCAGCGAGAAGAGATGGAGGGTCCGAATTTAAAAGGACAGGATCTGATGTCTCAGAATTAAAGAGAATCAAAATTGAAGGTTGTAATTTAGTTCAGAATTTCTATCATTTCATTCTTTCATCCAACGGTTAGGAGTCCTACCTTACAGAACCGATCCAAGGGCTGAGAATGAAAAGTGCCGAATTTTTTATTTACTTTTGATCTGAGGGTCTCAAATCTATCCTTACAAGTATGATCAATGGTGTAAACTGAGATGTACTACGCTGCTTTAACCGTTTGAGATCCGACAGCGAGCAGTGCATCCTTACAAATGAGATGGGTGGTGGGGATTAGACCGTACCCCGAAAGCTTTAACTAACTTGGATCTGATGGTAGGGAATGGACTAAAGGTCATGATCAATAATGATTTGATTCCCAAGCCTCCCGATCTCTACAGGTTTACTCTTCAGTCCACCCGATCTCTCATTATATTTCTGAGATCCCTCATTTCGATCTCTCTTTTTACGTTCGATCTCCTCTTGCTTCTGATCTCTTCTCATCTCTTCTTTGTATCAAACCCGTATCGACAAACTCTTAATAATGAAGCATTAAATTTTTTTTTAATTACTGATGAGCCTTTTCGAGTTCTGTACGCAATAAATGCCAAGGCTCTATATATATGAGGCAGAATTTCGTCATTCTCACACTTGCACTTCCTTCTCCGGCGAATTTCTAATGTTCTCTCTTTCTGATCCTTACTTTACAGGTGAAAATTCTTATCATGACAACTGCCTTGATCTTTTCCCGATCATCTTCCTTGTCCATTGCCTGAAAATGGATGGTGCAGGCGACCAGAGAATTATGACAGCGTCATCTGATGACGGCGAGAGAACTGGGTTAATTTACCTATCAGGGTCCAAAATGACTACCATGCCAATCTCCAATCGGTTTACCAGTACGCTCTATGGACCAATCTGGACAAGGGGACCACTAATTTCAATCTTGATGTCGGTGATTGCCTCTTGAAGTTCATTTGGCTCCTAACCATGTTAGGGGTCTCAATTATGGCTCGGTTCTGGTCGATGACATCGATGATGACATCGAGCTTCCCGTAGTCTTTACCATAGTTGACAAGAGCTACCCTCCCGATCTCCACATATCTCTTAAACGGCTTCTTGAGATTGGGAGTGATCCGAACTATGAGAGCAAGATAGGTAGAATGTGGTGTAGGGACATTTGTAATTACTGATCTTGAGAGATCGCCCAAATGATGTAATATGATCCTTTGGAAATGAAATAAAGTCTTATTTATTCAAAATTGATTTAGTTTATTCTATTTTTTTTTATTATTGCATTGATTATTTTTCCCGATCTCTGATAACTATGTTCGATCTGATCCCTCATCTAATCCCCATTCTACCGATCCCTTTGGTTCAAAACCTTATTCTATCTTATATATGGTTGATCCCCGTTAGTCAATCTTACTTGTTCGATCTCCTTGCCATGCTTCTAGAATTTTCCTTTGTTGCGTCCTTGAAACTATCAAATCCTGCTAACCGATGCATCACTTAGGGCCTCATGACTATTTAATGCTCGAACGAGTATAAATAGGAGTGGGGGGGAGGGGGGGGTTAGCCATTTACATACTTATGTTGTTTTCTGATTCTCTGAACAACATCAATGCTCTCTCTCAGTTCTTGTATTTTCTGACGACGACTTATACTTTGGTAAGGGTTTTGATCTTTTTTCAATCAGATTTATCTTTGTTGTTTGAAAATGAGCAGCGCTAAAGGTCAGAGAGTTGCAAGCCCTCCTTCCATCCACATTTCATGGACATCAGATGAAGGCGATGCAGCCAAACCAAGTGGGCTACCTGTACTCACCACAGCCATTATTCCGGTCTCTGGTCAACTGGCTAAATCAAAACAGGCTCAGACTTCGGCCCCAAGAAAAGAAAATTTACTTGTGGATGAACTACCATCAATTTTGAACGAAGCCAATCTCCAATCGATTAGCCAAGAATACAACCTTCGGATCGACTCTTATGAGCTGATAAAATGCCATGCAGGTCTACGAGCTGATCACTTCTCTAATGAGACCGACCGGATCATGATGTATGAAGAACAATTAAAAGCCGGGCTCCAGTTTCCCCTTGATGAATTTTACAAAGCTGTTCTAAAGTTTCACCATGTCTGTATAGCCCAAGTGCATCTGAACTCTTGGCGAACTATGGTGGCCTTTAGAGGTCTTTGCCGAGCTAAGGGACTTGATCCTACAGCGAAGGTTTTTGCTGAATTGCATAGACTTACTCGGCGAAAGGATAACGAATACTGGTTTTTCCAAGCCAAACCAAACTGCGTGCTCTTCACCGATCTCCCTTCCTCACTGAAGAACTGGAAAGATCGGTTCTTCACACTTAGGAATAAGGATCTAAATAGTTTCAAGGGCGTTCCACATAGCTGAAATTATCTGGTCCCCAAAGTGCTAAAGAAGCTCAATTTAAATAAAGATGAGGACGCCATGGTGGAGGAATTGAAGAATCAGGTGGCCGTTCATAAATACTCATGTTTAGATGTGGTTATGGCCGAGCTGAAATGGTGGATGATGCGATTGATCGCCCGTGAGGACTATGAGCTGCAACTCTTTGATCTGGGTCCCGGGATGGGTAAAACTCGAATCTTTAATCTCTTAGTCCTTGGCGATCTCACTAATCTCATTTTTCTGTGCAGGTATGGCTGGAAATGAGGCAGCAAAGGAAGCTCAGAAGTGGAATAAAGAGCTTAGCAGGAAGGTATTAGAAATGAAGAGATCTGAAGCTCAGAAGAGAGCCCGAACTGAAGAGATGAGCTCAGAAGTTCTAATCCAAGATCAAACTATCCCAGAGGGGCAAATCCTTGCTGTGGAGTCTCTCGCCTGATCTGAAACTCCTCCCCAACCACTTATCACTTCGGCTTCAGAGGACGGATCCTCAGGGTAGGGAGCTTCATAAGGATGACCTCTTTCACAAGCCGCTAGAATGCTACTCTAATCATTAGAGAATAACAAATTGATGCAGGGCAATCTTGATTTGGCAAAAGTAGTGAGCGCCATGATCTGTTTCCCTGAGGATCGGATTAGAATGGGTCTTGCAAATATTGATGATCTTCTCAGCCTTTCAATCAGTTTGAGCTCAGAAGCAATGGCAACCCAACACGTGGTCAGAGAAAAGGTTTATTTTATGAAGAGGGAGATGTCGAGGATGTCTCAAGACGTGGGGTCAATGTAGAACCAACTCTCTAGCACGAATTCCCGGATCGTTGAGCTGGAAGAACAAACAAAGTCTTAAGAAGAGAAGGCAGCTCAGCTGGAAAAGGAGCTTGATGATGTCTGGGTTAAGTTCTCCGAAGAGCTTCAAGCGAAGGATGAGGAGGCTCTGATGAAGAAAGCTGGGGCTTATGTGAAAGCTCATAGTGATCTCCTTGCCGAGCTCATCAAACGTTATCCCAACGAGAACTTCGCCTGGCTCGAGGAACTTGCTCCAGGTGCTGAAGCCGAGAGTGAGGGCGAACAAGAGAGAGAGGAGGGAGTAAATGTTAAAGATGAAATTGAAGAGCAGGATAGAGAAGATCCTCCTGCTGAATGACTTGTGTATTTTATTTCTTGGAATGAATTTTAAAGTTCTTTTTTTTTTGTTCATGATCAAATCTTTGGTAAGACCGGAAAATATTAAATTAAGTATGGATGAGTAATGAATCCACTCCCACTTGATCGGATAAGGTCGGACACAAAACTTAAGATCGGTTAATAATCGTGAAACAACTATTTAAAGGGATTGGATAAATTTAATCATGAGTGCGAGATCGAAAACCCTTATGATCGAGAACCGATTAAACTTGGACGCATATAAAAATTGTCACACCTTACCCCTCTGTAAGGCATAACATGATCCCGTAATATACCTAATGAATTATCGAATTTCACCTACCAATAACTCATTAAATACACTACAAGGGATTTCAAAATAATTTTCTTACTTTTTGAAGGTGGTAAGCATTTCTATTAGGAATTAAAAACGTTTAATTGAAGTTTAAAAGCTATGTAAAGTTTTTGACAAATTCTATTTTTTCACAAATTTTGTAAAAATTTCAGCAGAGTGCCGGCTGTATTTGAGAAAATAAAAAATTTTTACCAGTAGAAAACACTTCCAATTTATGCTCTTTACTAAAATCAACCACCATCATAGCTCAATTTATCACAATTTTTCCAAAATTCCATAATTTAAGTTAATTTTCAACTCAAATATTTTCAAAAATAATATTGAATAATTTCATTTACATTCCATTAAAGAAAAAGTGATATACATTCATCAGTCTAATTTTACATTAAAAAATCTAAAATAATATTATTACAAGTTTTGTACAACGGCTCAAGACCAATTTATAAAATGTACATACAGTCACATACATCAAAATAAATATGTACAATAAGGGTATAATGTTATACTCGACAAAATCTCAAAGGCAGTACTGTAGTCTTCGGCAGCTCACAAGGCTACTTTAGCAGTCTCTCTACCTGCGACAACAATAAAAAGCCATCGCTGAGTACAATGACTAAGTTGTGCACAATATACTAAAAATATTCCTTTATGCATAATTAAATCACAAATATCCAATTATAATGATGAAGTTAGTAAATAGATGCAAAACACAATTTTAAATTTTAATAAAAGCATTTTTGTTTCAAAAGTCACAAAATAAACTTTATAAAAACATACAGTCATATCATGCCATCAATATAGTGTTCATCTCAATAGCCAAAGGCTTATAAGGCATACCAAGGCTAGTTAGCTCAAACTATGGGTACCCATTCAAATTTCTTCCTCTACTGGCATACACCTCAACACTTCAGGCAAAGAGGGAATTCAAAACTATTTCCTTCCACTAGTCATGCTAGTGAGGTATTCAGATATATGGTAATGACACTATAGTTTCAAAACTATCTTAACAATTTTCTAAACATTTATTTGCAATTCATCACATACCACTAAATTTTCCAATAATTTGGGTCAAAAGCATATTATTCCATTAAATCACAATTTCCAATACAAATAAGTCACAATTTATTCATTCAAAACAATTTGCCAAAGAAAATTTACAGAAAAATTCTATGTTGTGCACAAACTTCGTGCGAGTCGCCTCTAGGCCTTGACTCGATGTTTCCTTTTCTTTCTCCATATTCTTCTCAACTGAAACACACAATTTGCAGTGTTTCAGTATCATAACTTATAATAAATCCAATAAATAAATTTATGTCTACTTAATTCTAATATTAATATGCTTAAAATCATGCTCTTAAAAATTTATACTTTGGGGTTACTATTCATGGCACTATTCAAGTTAAAATGTTGATTTTCTCATGCTTAATAGGTATGTGAATTCCAATTACACCCACATACCATATTGTGGGTGCCTAATTTGTTGGTTTTGATTGCCCCCTCAATTTTTAGGTTTCCTAAGAGAATTCTCAATTTTTCAGTTTTGGTCCCCCATTTTGCACTGTTCCATTGGTCTGGTTACTGTAGAAATTTGGCTACGTTTTCTTCATCAAACTTGTTCCTTATTGTCTTATCTTTAATTTTCTTTTTGAATCACTCCATTTGGAGTTTTGTAGCTCAAGATATGGTCATTTTTCTAAGGCTGGCCGGATTAGTGTTACCCAGAATTTTTGGGCACCTAATTGGTTCAGGCAGTTTTAGACCTGTAATTTTAGGTGGGAAAATAACTTGGTTATGGGCAGAATTTGGACTGGTGTTCTTCATGAAAATTGAGTGCTATGTCATACCTTTCCAATGCCATAAAAATCAGGTCATTTGGATCTATCTAGCTCAAGTTATGGCCAAATGAACAAACACTGTTTATTTAGTCATTTTGGTACAGTGGCAGTGCACAATATTCAGGTTTGACCTAATTGTTCACTATCTAAATGTCATTTTCTGGGCAAAGTCTCTAAATAAAAATTGTGTCTTTATATGTCTAATTTCATTCCCGATTGACCTCACACCAATTGGGTTAGTAGAATTTCAGTTTTGGTCCCTGAAAGGGACCTAAGTCAAACTGCTAGATTGGGACCCTTCACTAATCCGAATTGCATTTTATTTTCACTCATTCAAACACATCACAATCGGTCCCAATTGACCATTTCTAACCTCAATTAGGGTCAAGTGCATCAATTAACCATTTCTCCAAATTTTTCCCAAATTTCTAGAGTTCAAGAACCCTAATTTATATAATTTATTCAACAAATAAAATTAAAGTGCATTGCCAACATCTACACACTTAATTACATTTCTACATCACTTTAATTTCATCAAACTCAAAAAATTTCAGTCCCCCTATAAGCTGGCCGAATTCCATAATTAGTCCTCACACTTGATTTGTTTCCATTTTCACTTTAATTCTAAGTTAATGTAACTAGAAACACAAGCATTTAACTAAAAATTTCAAGTTTACATCACTAACCTTATTTTGGATCTCAATTCTTCAATTTCTTCTCTTTTCTTCCGTTGTTTTCTTCTTCAATCTTCTTGTCCAATTGCAAAAGCAAGGTTTATGGGAGAAAGTTGGGAAATTTAGGGTTAATGGAGTGATTTATCAAGCTTGAAACCAAGCTTTAATGGAGGATTTTACGAAAGATGAGAGAGAGGAAGTGGATGGCAAAGGCTATGGAGAAGATGACCAACTTTTTCTTTTAATTTTTGTATTTATCTTTATTTAGGCAATAATTGACTTGGTTAAATTTAATTAATTAAAATTTTCCTTTATTGCATCATGCATGATGTAAGTTGATGATATAATAATTCACTTTTTCTTTAATTTTTCAATAGTTCTTTTATTTAATTCTCAATTCTGAAGTTTTCATTTTTCCTATTTTATTGTGCAGTTAGGTCATGAGTCATCTCTAGGAGTGATTTGACCAAATTGCCCATCGCCGGTCTGATCCAATTTGCAAGTAATTCAATAATTCCATCTGGATCATTGACCTAATTATTTGACCTACTTATCAACTCTTTTATGTGATTTTCTCTTTTTCACTAGGTTCACAATAGTCCTTAGGATCGCGGCGTTACATTTTTCTGATTCAAAAGTAGGGTTAGGACTGACCTCGCAGCCATTTCTCGGTAAGGTTACCCATCGCTGTGACCCTCGGCTCATTTAATCTTTTATGCTCTGTTTTTCTTATTTATACTTAACTATCTGGCAATCACTATTTATTTTCATTCAGGATTTTTCTAAGTGTCTTAAATGTGGTTCTAATCCCCTTAATTATCCGGATCGATATCGATCACCGGAACAGTGAAATATACCAGGCTATGCAAATAGGGGTGTTACAATTCCCCCCCCCCCCCCTTAAAATAAATTTTATCTCGAAATTTTACCTGATATCAGTCTTTGAACAGCTGTGGGTGCTTTTTTTGCATGTCCTCTTCTCGTTCCCAAGTAGCCTCCTTGCCTGAGTAATGGTTCCACAGCACTTTCACCAGTGGTATCTGCTTGTTTCTTAGCTGCTTCACCTTATATGCCAGAATCTCTATGGGTTCTTCCTCATATGTGAGGTCTGGATTCACCTCAATCTCTTTTGCTGGTAGTACATGAGATAAGTCTGACACATGGAAGACATTATGTATCTTCTCCAACTCTGGAGGTAGTGCTAATCGGTATGCCAGAGGACCCACTCTTTCCAGAACCTCATATGGTCCAATGAAGCGAGGACTCAGTTTCCCCTTTCTGCCAAATCTCATAATTTTCTTCCAAGGAGAAACCTTGATGAATACTTTCTCACCCACTGCATACTCAATGTCTCGCCTCTTCAGATCAATATAGGACTTCTGACGATCTGATGCAGCCTTGAGTCGATCTCTGATCAATATGATCTTCTCCTCTGTTTGCTGAATAATTTTTGGCCCAATCATCATTCTTTCGTCCACTTCATCCCAACACAAAGGAGTTCTACACTTTTTGCCGTACAGAGCTTCATATGGAGGCATCCCAATGCTTGATTGGTGGCTGTTGTTATAAGCGAACTCAATCAGAGGTAAGTGTGTATCCCAACTACCTTCAAACTCACTTACACAAGCCCTTAGCATACCCTCCAATATCTGTATTACCCTCCCAGACTGGCCATCTGTCTGTGGGTGCTAGGGCTTTCTGAATACTACCCCAGAATCTAGAAGTGAACCTAGGATCTCTGTCAGATACAATCGATACTGGCACACCATGTAGTCTTACAATCTCATCTATGTACAATTTGGCCAATCTTGCTAAGCCATAGTCCATCCGGACTGGCAGAAAGTGAGCAAACTTGGTCAGTCTATCAACTATGACCCATACTGCATCATGGCTCTTCTGTGTCCTCGGAAGTCCTATCACAAAATACATAGTTATCCGCTCCCATTTCCATTCAGGCATTGGTAATGGATGTAACAAACCAGCTGGTACTTGATGTTCTGCCTTCACTTGCTGACATGTTAGACATTTAGAGACAAATTCAGCTACATCCCTTTTCATACCCATCCACCAGTAATGCTCCTTTAGTCCTCTATACATTTTAGTGCCATCAGGGTGCATAGCAAAAGGAGACTTATGTGATTCCTTCATAATGATCTGTCTTGTAACACCCCTGTTTGCATAGCCTGGTAGATTTCACTGTTCCGGTGACCGGTGTCGGTCCGGACAATTAAGGGGATTAGAACCACACTTAAGACAACTAGATAAACCATAAACACAAATAATTAGTAATGTTCAATTAGTTAAGTATAAACAAGAAAAACAGAACAGAAGAAGTTAAACGAGCCGAGAGTCACAGCGATGGGTAACCTTCTCGGGAATGACTGCGAAGTTGTTTTAAACTCAAATTTCGAACCGTAAAAAGTGACGCTGCGGTCCTTAGGACCCTTATGAACACAGTGGAAAAGAGAAAATCACGAAAAAGAACTGTTAAGCTAGTCAAATAATTAGGTCAGAGAGCCAGAAGAAATATGGAATTAATTGCAAACCGGGATGAACTGGCGAGGGGCAATTTGGTCAATTGACCCAGAGAGCTGATTTCTGACCTAACTGTCAAATGAAAACGGAGAAAAGAAAATTTTGGAATCGATAATTAAATTTAAAGAACTAATAGAAAAATAGAAAAAAAAAAGAGAAAAATGAAAAAGTAAAAAGGGTGATGACATCATGCATGACATCATGCATGATGCCATAAAAGGTATAATTAATAAATTAATTAATTTAGATTTTTATGGTATTCCAAAAGCAAAATAGATAAAAAGAAAGAAAAGAAAAAAAAAATAAAACACAAGTCTTCTTCTTTTTCAAAACGTCACTCTCTCTCCCTCACCCTGTCCCTCACTTAAACCACCATTAAAGCTCATTTTTGAGCTTGAAGAACCAAAATCCAACCATAGAAAATTGTCCTACCATAACTAGACTTTGTTTGGGCAACTAGGAAAGAGGATTCAAGGAAAAGAAAGAAGAAAAATTTGAAGAAAAGGGGGAAGAAAATTTTGCTCAAGGTTAGTAATACAAACTTCAATTTTTTTTTTTTGTTTAATTAGTGTTTCTATGGCATCAAGAGCTTGTAAATAAACTTAAAATGAAATAAAAATATGGGGGGAGGACCAAACTAAAATTTCAGCCTATTGAAGGGGGCCATGATTTGCATGAATTTAATGGGTTTGAATGAGTTATGGACCTCCCTTAGTTGAATGATTATAGTTGGAAACTTTGAAATTACTAATGGTAATTAAGTAGTGAGATTAGGGTTTGGAGGCCTAGGGTTTTGAGGCAAATTTTGGAGAAATGCATAAATGATGACTTTGACCTATTGTGAAGTGAACAATGGTCAATAATGACCAAAGGAGATGTGTGGGAATTGTTAGAATGGAAGTCAAATTCGTAGGGTAAATGGTCATGCTGCTAGCAGCATGACCAAGCCAACTTTGAAGGACCAAAACGGAAATTTTACAAGTCCAATTGACATGCCACAAATTGGGGATGAAAATAGACATAAAATGACACAATTTTCATTAAGGAACCATTTCCAAAAACTGACCAAAACCTAGTAAACCAATCGACCAAAGTTGGTTAAGAGCAGTCTGCCACTGCACAAACTCGAGAAAACAGTTCTTCGGAACCTGTGAAAAACACTTCCTAAATCATTTCCAAACAATCCCAACTCCATTTTATCAACAAAGCCTCAATATGATTTTCAACAACCTTTCCATTACCCAAACATTCATTTCTCACGATACTCATATACAAGCAATAAGTAAATACTCAAATTTTACATTCATAACCACAATTTTCATTATTTACATGCACATCAAAATACATTACATAAGTTCAATTACATATGAGAAAATAAGAATTAGTTACAAAATACCAAAATGAAACCTAGTGTCCTACCAATGCACTGAAGATGGTGAGGTGACACGGACACTATGCAGAGCTGCAGGAGGTCTCACCCAGTCTGCGGTCTACTGGGCTCTCGATCAGTATCTCCAGAACCTACGCTTGGGAAAAGCAACGCGCTAAGCAATAATGCTTAGTGGTGCAAATAGTAAAATAGAAAGAAATAACAGAAATAAATATGCATTGAATGTATCGATGTTTTACTTGTTTTGTACTTGTTATAATCATTTATTTCGTTAACTTTATCCACTTTCATTCTTTTGGTTGCCCAAGTAACCTATACTGGACGACTGGACTGGATAAACGGGTAAACTGGCACTGGGTATCTAGTACCTCGGGCCGTCACACCATCGGTCACATGTGCATCTCCACAGTGCAATGTAGCGACTAATAAGTCGTAATGACAATAGGCACAAGGCCAAATATCAACACAAGGTCAGAATGGCTAAAAGCCATGAAATCACAGAATGGCATAATGCCATGTGCAGTACTGCTAACTGAACCCTATTGGCATGCCAAACTATCCAAACCAATCTTGTTAGGTATACTAGGGCATTTGATACTTTTGAATTCTTCAATTTTTGAATTTCAAGTTTTGGTGTCACTATTCACTTTATTAGTCAACAAAAATGTTGACTTTTGGATACAAAATAGGTGCATTGGTTTTAACACTCCCAATGTACCACATTTTGCATTTAAAACTTGTTGGAATTAATCACCAATACCATTTCTAAGCTTAGCACTAAGGGAGCAGAATTTTCAGTTTTTGTACCCCAACTTTACTGTTCTATTAGTGACTGTTACAGTGGGAATTTGAGGAAATGGTAAACATGAAAGTTGTTTCTTATTTTGTCTAGTTGAATTTCCTTTTTTGAATCACTCCATTTGGAGTTTTGTAGCTCTAGTTATGGTCCAAAAACCACAGCTAGCCGGATTGCAAAACTGCAGAATTGACCATATCTACACGATGCTTGATCGCCATTGCCTTGTTGGATAGGTTCTGGTCATAATTTGGGATAGGTTTCTTCATAAAAGTTGTTTGTCTATATCTTATCTTATTGCTGTAAAAATTTTAGGTCAATTGGGCCATTCTACAGTGAGTTATGGCCAAATGAACATTGTTCATTTGGTCATTCTGCAGAATCTGGTTGCAGGGTATCCGGATTGGGGCCAGTTTTTGGTCCACTTGCTTTGGTCTTTTGGGCATGGTTTCTTCAGCAAAATTGTGCCATTATGTGTCTAGTTTCATGTCCAATTGGCCAAATACCAATTGAATCTACACAGCCAAAGTTATGGCTGTCCAAGTGGGCTGGAATCACACCACACTGCGATCACCTAGGCGACCACACTAGTCCTAAATCCTATCACTAAACACACTTCAATTCTTGTTTACCAATAGCCAAATGGTCAGTAATTGACCATTAAAATGTTCCTACACCATTATAGGAGCTAAACTCCAATTTGCTCAAAACCCTAAATTCTCAATTTCTCTACTTTTCCATTAACCTACAATTCATTGTGCTAAATATTAAGTTCATATCAAGGGCAGCTTATATACTCCTTTAATCCAAAGAAATCATCAAAACTCTAATAAATCCATGGCTGCCAAAAATATAAAGTGAGTACATCAAAGGTTTTCATTTGAATTTCTTATAAATTTCAAGTTAAATCAACTTTCTAGTCATGAATTTAAACTTTCTGGTCATGAATTTAAAGAGAGAAAAAGATATTGGACACTAACCTTATTAAAGCTCCCACTTGAGCTTGTCAATCTTCAAGATTTCTCCCTCTAATGGCTATCTAAATATGATTTAGGGTGTGAGGATAAATTTTAGTGAAGTGAGGATTATGTTTTATGGTGTAAAGGGTGAGATTTTAGCAAGAAAAAGAGAAAGTTTTAATGGAAATAGTGAGGGAAAGAGGGGCTGCCAGAAATGGAAGAAGATAAGCATAAAATTTTTTCAATTTTTTAACATTTTTAATTGATTTAAAGGTGCTTGTTGAATGGTGATTGGTGGAGGGTATGTAAATGACATCATGTGATGTCATTATCCCTAATTTCCTTCATTTTCTTTTCTTCTTTTCTCTACTCATTTTCAATTCAATTTTTAGCAATATTTATTCATATTTTAGATCATAATAATTATTTACTTAGCTGGACAAGTCGGCCAAAAATCGTCTCTGAAGGCGAAATGACCAAAATGCCCTCCGTTTGGCTTAACAGGTCAAAATTGTCTGTACTGATTGAAAAATTTTTCTAAATATTTTCTTGGCATTCTAATGCCATAGGAACCTCAATGACTCTTCTCTGGAGTCCCAAAAATTATTTTATGAATTTTTTCCCGGGTCTAGGGCTCCTAATTGCGAGAACCGCAACTTCCCTCTGGTTACCCATCGCTTGGGCACCGGCTCATTTGACTTGGTTGTATTTTATTTCTAAAATTTTTCTTAAATTTTTCTTATTAATATTTGAGTTAATTATGGTTCCTTACTTTAGTTTAAATATTTTTCCGGACGTTCTAGCTGTCCGGACCGACACCGGTCACCGGAACAGTAGAATGTACGGAGTTGCTACAGGGAGGGTGTTACAATGCTGATCTGATCAATCAACACTGGCTGTACATGCCATGCAACTACTATCTATCCCTCATCATTTATCTTTAAGCTGGCATGCAATGCTCTCAACTCATGTACCATATATAAAGGAGAAACTCTAAGACTTGCCATAGTCTTGCGACTTAAGGCCTCAGCCACCACATTAGCTTTCCCTGGTTAATAGTCTATCAGACAATCATAGTCTTTTATCAACTCTAACCATCTCTTCTGTCTCAAATTCAATTCTTTCTGGGTGCCCAAGTACTTCAAGCTCTTATGATCTATGTAGATGTAACACTTCTTCCCATATAAGTAGTGTCTCCAGATCTTAAGAGCGAATACAATAGCTGCTAGCTCCAAGTCATGTGTTAGATAATTCCTCTCATGCGGTTTTAGCTGGCGTGATGCATATGCAATAATATTTTGATCTTACATCAGTACACAGCCCAACCCATTGTGAGAAGCATCGCTATAAACTATGTATTCTTTACCCAGTGTAGGTAAAGTAAGGACTGGAGCTTCAGTCAAACACCTCTTCAACTCATCAAAGCTCTGCTGGCATTTATCCGTCCACTGAAATTTCACATCTTTCCGAAGCAGCTTGGTCAATGGAGAAGCCAACATAGAGAATCCCTTCACAAATCGATGGTAGTATCCAGCTAAACCCAGAAAACTACGAATTCCTGTGACATTCCTGGGTGGCTTCCAATTAAGGATAGCTTCTATCTTGCTAGGATCTACCTTAACGCCTTCTGCCGATACTATATGGCCCAAAAAGGATATTTCCTTTAGCCAAAATTCACACTTCGACAATTTAGCGTATAACTGCTTCTCCATTAAAATCTGTAGTATAATCCGCAGATGTCTATCATGCTCCTCTGCACTCCTCGACTAAACCAATATATCATCAATGAATACCACCACAAACTGATCGAGGTATGGTCTGAAGATAGTGTTCATCAGATCCATAAATGCAGCTGGAGCATTGGTTAACCTGAATGGCATGACCAGGAACTCATATTGGCCATATCGAGTTCTAAAGGCAGTTTTAGGGATACTCTGCTCTTGCACATTCAGTTGAAAATAACCCAATCTCATGTCAATTTTGGAGAACACAGCTGCACCCCTTAACTGATCAAACAGGTCATCAATGCGGGGCAATAGGTATCTATTCTTTATTGTCACCTTATTCAATTACTGGTAGTCAATACATAAGAGGAGAGTGCCATCTTTCTTCTTAACAAAAAACACTGGCGCTCCCCAAGGTGACACAATAGGGTGAATGAAGCCCTTGTCAAATAGTTCTTGCAACTGCACCTTCAACTCTTTCAATTCTGCCGGTGCCATTCTGTATGGTGTTATGGAGATTGGGTCCACACCAGGCATTACATCAATCTCAAACTGCACCTCTCTTTTTGGAGGTAATCCTGATAACTCATCAGGGAACACATCCGAAAAGTCACATACTGTAGGGATGTCCCTCAATGCTGAACTCTCCACTTGGGTGGTATCACATGTGCCAAGTATGCTTCACACCCTTTTCTGATCATCTTCCTGGCTAGTGCAACCAAAATGATGTTTGATGGCAATAACTATCTCTCCCCATGTATTACCACATCACCGTACAAAGGGAGACCAAAAGTGACTTTCTTCAGTCTATAGTCAACATTGTATGATGCCTGGCTAATCAATCCATGCCTAAGATGATATCATAATCTCTGAAGGGCATTTCAATCAAATTTGACAGAAAAACATGTCATTGGATCACCAAAGGATAATCTCTATACATTCTTTTGACTCTGACCTCTTGTCCTAAAGGACTTGTTACTAGCACCTCAAAATCCATTTTGACACACGGAACAGCAAGGGAACTAACGATGCTAGTACTAACATACGAATGAGTAGAGCTCGGATCAAATAGTACAAATACATCTTGATCAGAGATAGAGAATGTACTAGCCACAATGTCAGAAGTTTCAGCTTCTTCCCGTTGTCTCATAGTGTAGACTATAGCCGAAGCACTACCTTGTTCTGACTGGTCTACTGTACCTTGACTGCCTGAAGTGCTACCTCGACCTCTGCCTCTACCTCTGCTAACTAGTTGTGAACCTCTGATAGTAGAACTCTGAATAAATCCTTCTGTAATAATAATAGGTGGCACAAATCTACGGGCATTGGTACAATCTTTAGCAAGATGCCCTGTATCCTCGTAGTTAAAACAGACTCCTGTAGCCCAATAACATATCCCACCATGGGTCTTGCCACATGTCTCACAAGGGTGGGGAGGGTGAGAATTCCTAGTCGTCTGCTAACCAAACCAAAAGGGGTCTTTGCCCATAAAATCTACTCCTACCAGACCTTCCACCTCTGCTTGATCCCCTAAATTTCTTTCTTTTTCCAATATTGCCACTGGAACTTTGATCCACTGACTTTCCACTTTTCTCTTTTTTTGATTTCTCTGTCTTCTCTATTTTCTCTTTCACTGGTGGCCCTTCTGACTCAATTCTTTCTAACTCAAGTGCTTAAGAGATAAGCTCAGAGAAGTTATTATGTCTTAATCTAACCACTTGCATCCTCATACTAGACTTCAAACCAGTCACAAACCTCTTACATCTGTCTCTGCTGGTAGACAGTAGACTCCCTGCATAGTGGCTCAAGCGGGAGAACTCCCTTTCATATTCTGCTACTGTTCTGCTTCCTTGTTTCAGGCTTAAAAACTCCTATAGCTTCTGATCCACATAAGCATCTGGGACGTATTTTTGTCTGAACTCTCTGAGGAAGTTATCCCAGGTTAGCACTGGAGGTTCCAACAAGCTATGGGGGATGATTTTCCACCAATCATATGCATCCCCCTGCAGCAGTGACACTGAACACTCGAATTTCAATTCATCCGTTCAGTACAGTTTCTTGAATACTCTGTCAATTCTCTCCAACCACTGCTTTACCTCTAAAGGGTCTACTGTACCCTTAAACTCTATAGCCCCATACTTAAATAGCTTGTCATACTACCTGGCTAGAGGTGGAGGTTGCACCACAGGTGTCTGAAGTGGAGCTTGAGCAGGCATACTTCCAGCCATCTGTTGGAACATCGCAGCCATCTACTAAGCAAATTGTGCAGGAAACTGCGATATTTGTGGGGCTGGCGCCACTGAACCACTGACATTTTGAAGAGCGGGAGCTTCCTCTTGTGCCTCAGCCTCTACAGATTGCTCAACTGAGCGGTCTCCTTCTTCCATTTTAAATCGAGGGTAGGATATCTCCTGGACAAATAACAAAAGGAGATTTCTCTCAATTAGTTCATATTTATAATGTAATGCACTGTACGTATCAAATAAGGACATTGAGCAGTTGTACTTATCAAAGAAAATATACAAATTCATAAGTCAAAACATACTTTAAAAATTTGCTCTGATACCACTAAAACATGTCACACCTTATCCCTCTGTAAGGCATAATATGATCCCATAGTATACCTAATGAATTATCGAATTTCACATACTGATAACTCATTAAATATACTACAAGGGATTTTAAAATAATTTTCTTACTTTTTGAAGGTGGTGAGCATTTTTATTAGGTATTAAAAATATTTAATTGAAGTTTAAAAGCTATGTAAAGTTTTTAACAAATTCTATCTTTTCGCAAATTTTGTCAAAATTTTGACAGAATGCCGGCTGTATTTGAGAAAATAAAAAATTTTCACCTGTAGAAAACACTTCCAATTTATGCACTTCACTAAAATCAACCACCTTCATATCTCAATTCATCACAATTTTTTCCAAACTCTACAATTTAAGTCAATTTTCAACTCAAATATTTTCAAAAATAATATTGAATAATTTAATTTACATTCCATTAAAGAAAAAGTGATATTTATTCATCAGTCTAATTTTAAATCAGAAATTCCAAAATAATATTATTACAAGTTTTGTACAACGGCTCAATACCAATTTACAAAATATACATACAGTCACATACATCAAAATAAATATGAACAATAAGGGTATAATGTTATACCCGACAAAATCTCAAAGGCAGTACTATAGTCCTCAGCAGCTCACTCGGCTGCTCTATTAGTCTCTCTACCTGCGACAGCAATAAAAAGTAATCGCTGAGTACAATGACTCAATGGTGTACAATATAATAAAAATACTCCTTTATGCATAATTAAATCACAAATATCCAATTATAATGATGAAGTCAGTAAATAGATGCAAAACACAATTTTAAATTTTAATCAAAGTATTTTCATTTCAGAAGTCACAAAACAAACTTTATAAAAACACATCATGCCATCAATATAGTGTTCATCTCAATAGCCAGAGGCTTATGAGGCATACTAAGGCTAGCTAGCTCAAACTATGGGTACCCATTCAAATTTCTTCCTCTACTGGCACACACCTCAATACTTCAGCCAGAGAGGAAATTCAAAACTATTTCCTCCCACTAGTCATGCTAGTGAGGCATTCAGATATATGGTCATGACACTGTGGTTTCAAAACTATCTTAAAAATTTTCTAAACATTTATTTGCAATTCATCACATACCACTAAATTTTCCAACAATTTAGGTCAAAAGCATATTGTTCTATTAAATCACAATTTCCAATACAAATAAGTCACAATTTATTCATTTAAAACAATTTGCCAAAGAAAATTTATAGAAAAATTCTATGTTGTGCACAAATCTCGTGCGAGTCGCCTCTAGGCCTTGACTCGATGTTTCATTTTCTTTCTCCGTATTTTTCTCAACTGAAACACACAATTTGCAGTGTTTCAGTATCACAACTTATAATAAATCCAATAAATAAATTCATATCTACTTAATTCTAATCTTAATATGCTTAAAATTATGTTCTTAAAAATTTGCATTTCGGAATTACTATTTATGGCACTATTCAAGTCAAAATATTGACTTTCTCATCCTTAATAGATATGTGAATTCCAATTACACCCACATACCATATTTTGGGTGCCTAATTTATTGGTTTTGATTGCCCATTCAATTTTTAGGTCTTCTAAGAGAATTATCAATTTTTCAGTTTTGGTCCCTCGTTTTGCATTGTTCCATTGGTCTGGTTACTTTGGAAATTTGACTAAGCTTTCTTAATCAAAGTTGTTCCTTATTGTCTTATCTTTAATTCCCTTTTTAAATCACTCCATTTGGAGTTTTGTAACTCAAGATATGGTCATTTTTCTAAGGCTGACCGAATTGGTGTTACCCAGAATTTCTGGGCACCTAATTGGTTCTGGCAGCTTTAGACCTCTAAATTTGGGTGACAAAATGACTTGGTTATGGGTAGAATTTGGGTTGGTGTTCTTCATACAAGTTGTAATGCTATGTCATACCTTTCCAATGCCATAAAAATCAGGTCATTTGGACCTGTCTAGCCCAAGTTATGGCCAAATGAAAATTTTGGTACAGTGGTAATGCACAACATCCGGGTTTGACCTAATTGTTCACTATCTAAATGTCATTTTCTGAGCATGTTCTCTAAATGAAAATTGTGTCTTTATGTGTCTAATTTCATTCCTGATTGGCCTCACACCAATTGGGTTAGCAGAATTTCAGTTTTGGTCCCTGGACCTAGGTCAAACTGCTAAATTGGGACCCTTCACTAATCCGAATTGCATTTCATTTTCACTCATTCAAACTCATCACAATCGGTCCTAATTGACCATTTCTAACCTCAATTAGGGTCAAGTGCATCAATTAACCATTTCTCCAAATTTTTCCCAAATTTCTAAAGTTTAAGAACCCTAATTTATACAATTTATTCAACAAATGAAATTAAAGTACATTGCCAACATCTACACACTTAATTACATTTCTACATCACTTTAATTTCATCAAACTCAAACAATTTCAGTCCCCCTATAAGCTGGCCGAATTCCATAATTAGTCCTCACACTTGATTTGTTTCCATTTTCATTTTAATTCTAAGTTAATTTAACTAGAAACACAAGCATTTAACTAAAAATTTCAAGTTTACATCACTAACCTTATTTTGGATCTCAATTCTTCAATTTCTTCTCTTTTCTTCCTTTGTTTTCTTCTTCAATCTTCTTGTCCAATTGCAAAAGCAAGGGTTGTGGGAGAAAGTTGGGAAATTTAGGGTTAATGGAGTGATTTATCAAGCTTGAAACTAAGCTTTAATGGAGGATTTTACGAAAGATGAGAGAGATAGGAAGTGGACGGCAAAGGCTATGGAGAAGATGACCAACTTTTTCTTTTAATTTTTGTATTTATCTTTATTTAGGCAATAATTGACTTGGTCAAATTTAATTAATTAAAATTTGGTCAAATTTAATTAATTAAAATTTTCCTTTATTGCATCATGCATGATGTAAGGTGATGATATAATAATTCACTTTTTCTTTAATTTTCAATAATTTTTTAATTTAATTCTCAATTTCGAAGTTTTTGTTTTTCTGATTTTATTGGGCAGTTAAGTCAGGAGTTACCTCTAGGGGTAATTTGACCAAATTGCCCCTCGCCGGTCTGATCCAATTTGCAAGTAATTCGATATTTCTTCTAGATCCTTGATCTAATTATTTGACCTACTTATCAACTCTTTTCTGTGATTTTCTCTTTTTCACTAGATTCGCAATAGTCCTTAGGACCACGGCGTTACATTTTCCGATTCAAAAATAGGGTTAGGACTGACCTCGCAGTCACTTTCCGGTAAGATCATCCATCGTTGTGACCCTCGGTTCATTTAACTCTTTATGATCTGTTTTTCTTATTTATACTTAACTATCTGGCAATCACTATTTATTTTCATTCAGGGTTTTTTTAAGTGTCTTAAATGTGGTTCTAATCCTCTTAATTGTTCCGACCGACACCAATCACCGGAACAGTGAAATATACTAGGCTATGCAAATAGGGGTGTTACAAAAATGATTTAAGAACAAGTCTTCGTCTAAATTTGATGAGTTTAGGACCGCTTATTAAAGATCGATTAAAACATTAACTTGGTTAAACACTTGAATAATTTGAGCGAGGTAACTAATCACAAGACGTCCCGGAATTTGGAATCTTGAACATGAGGAGATCGGAAAATAAAATACAAAATCAGATGGTCTGAAAATTAATCAAAACATGTCAGGGAGATCGAAAAACACTTGGTTTCACACTTTGAAGTTTATTATTTATCTGGGAGGTTACTAGCTCAAAGAAAATGACTTGGGATCGGATAACTAGTTGAGATCGGTCAAAAGCCTACTAGGGGGATTGACATAGTTGCAATTATTCGAACTATGAATTTGAAGATTGACCAAAATATGGTGTCTACAACGGTGTCATGTACTATAATTAGCACTCACCTATAACCTCCAAGACAATAGTTATTTTCAATGGAAGAGAGACAATTTCAACTGATAGATTGAATATTCGAATCTCCTACATACCCAAAATATAAAAGAAAAATATCAACTAATAATAAAATAATATAATAATAATAACTTTAATATATATATATATGTGTGTGTGTGTGTGTGTGTGTAAGATTATTTGACGTCAACTTCATGCGATCTGAGATTTGTTTCACACACACACACACACACACACACACACACACACACACACACACATATATATATATATATATAGGTGAAGAAACTGATCGCGCGAAATGTTGATGCCAATAAACACAGGAGTTGATCTAACGTGATCAAAAGTGCTATATATATATATTTTTTAATAATCTAAATTTAAGGTTATTGTCTATCAGTAATCATAATCAATTCAATTCAATATCGATAGTAAAAAAAAATGAATTTCTAGAGTAGTTATAATAATTCAAGAAAAGAAAATAAAAATCAAATTCACCCATTATTGAACAAAGAAAGGAAAATTTTACCTTGAAACCAGAATTCAAGGTAGTGAATAGAGAAATAAGAATTTAGAAATTCTCTACGCACATCAGATTATAAATCATAAATTATATATATATAACAATAAATGAAAGATGAAGAAAAATAACTATTTGATAGTATTTAGCAAAAAAAGAAAGTAATAAACAGGTTTTTGAGAGCACAATTTAACAGAAAAAGATGATTAGGGCATATATATTTCAAGAATTTTATTAGACATAAAATGATATAAGAGTTGTTATTGAATTAGGTTGTTTAGATTACAAATATATATTTAATTTTAAAAATAATATATAAATAAATAAATAAGTAGGTAATTCAATAAAATAATTTTTTTATAAATATATTAAAATATTATTAATTAATTAAAATAAATAAATAAATAAAATATTGGGTTTCACGAAAAGCTTGCTCTTGCTAGATATCGCCAAGTTCTTTGGCAAGGAAGGGTTTCAAACTCACAGTTCACAGATGAGGAGTTGAGAAGTCAGGGCCATTGCCCGTTGACTTCTGAAGAGATTAGATTATTGCTCGCAGCTTTAGGTTTCAGCACTAGTACTTGGCTCTATCTTGCTTCACACAAGTTTAGTCTTGTACCTTCAAAAATTAGGAAGTTTTACGTAATCTTTTGGTGCTAATAAGTTGGACATTCATGTGGTCGATCACATTCCTTGGGGAAACAGATCTTTTATTTCCTATGAGAATTTGACAGTAGAAGAAATTTTCTTTTCAGGTTTATGGTGTAGAAGCAAGGATCTCTACCTTGAAGCAATCATTCCCCTTAATGGAAGACAAGAAGGGCCTGGCCTCTGCAGAGGAACTGGCTGAAGTTGAAGGCTAGGCTTCTCTACTGGCTGCAGTTGACTATTATGTGAACTTGCAGAGTGACATCTTTATATCTGCATCAACAGGAAACATGCATAATGCTTTGGTAAACAAGTCTCTGTTGATCTTGTTTAAAAGAATTTATTTTCTTGAAGATTGTAGGACAATTCTTTTGCTTTAGGTTGAATCTAGGTCAAATTTTTGTGTGCTATTTGTAATAGTAGATTATAAGCTGTTTGTGCATATTTTAAACTGTGGTGGGTGTATTGTGTTGAGAGGTTACTTTAATGGCATTGGTAGGTGGGATACAGAACTTACCTGAACCTGAAGACCACAAGACCAAACATGGTGCTGCTGGGCCCACTTTTGCCGAGCAAGAGCATGGAGTGGTCAGAGTTTCAGCTTGCAGTTTTTAATGGGCATTAAAGTAGACAAGGGCAAAGTAGAATGAGAAAGGAGAAGCAGTCAATATATACATACATACCCTGTTCCTGATTGCATGTGCCATTTATAACTGGGATGGATGCAGGAGTTTTAAAATGCAATTTTATGCGTATTTATCTGCAAGCACTACACTTTGTTCTGACCATAGCTAGTGTCTAGAATACTTGGGTTTTGCATTTTGTTTGAATTTGTGATTATTGATGCACAGATTGGTTTTACTCCCTTGCTGGCTTCTATTTTTATTTTTAGCTTCTATTTTTATTTTTATAAAGTTGAGAATTCACTTCCTCAGCAACAGGAAGACGCCGATGCGTAGGCAAGGATGGCGTGACAGCTTAGTTTTCTTCTCTGATCACCCAGTGAAACTACCATTTTTTCACCCATCAATTTTGCAAAGATGTTTTGTTAGCTGCCGTCCGTATATATATCACAAGAAGAAAATTGAGAATAAAATAAAATTTCTAACAATCAAAGCATCAATCACATCTGCAGTTAATTGGCTCCATTGGCTTGTCAATTTCTTCTCCTTCATATTAGCACTTTTCAATTTAGCAATTATTCACAACAGTTATAAAAAAAAAAAAATAATAATTATTCACAAGAATGACAATTCCTGACTTGTATGAACAGCATTGCGACAGCTTCAAAAACACAGCAATCGCATTCTTGTACAGTTTCAATGTTTAAGAGGCATATATGACAGCACAGAATTTCACAAACTTTTCATAGTGTTAATCAATTTTTGAGATATTTGGAACTGTCGGCATCTGACCATCTTTCTTATCCTTCACAACAGAAGAGGACCCACCTCCGTTCCGACTGGCAGCCAATTCCTTTGACTCTGGGGGTAAAGGAGATGGGGCACTTTCTTCTTCAATTGGAAGTGTTCGTTTTGAGCCCTCAAGGGCAACACCGAGAACAATGTTCTCCTCCAATGGAGGCCTGCCCACTGATTTCTCAAGTTGGGGGTCCGATGCAGGGATTGCTGAAGGCTTTGAAGTTGTGTTGGAGTCGGAGGTTGTTGCAGTGACTTTATCTGTTCTTGAATCAACGTTTGGCATTGATCCAGCACTTGCATCTGCTTTAGACTCCGATGTTGAGGCAACTTCAATCTTTGCATCCTTTTCCTCATTAGCACGTACTGAACGAGTTGAACCTTTAGTTTTATCATCACCATTGATTTTATAAGAGGGTTCGATCAGAAATAATGAGCGGTTAGCAGCTACTCCTGAACGAGTGAAAATAGTGTTAGCAAATGGCACATTATCCATTTCAGCCTCACTGTATATTTTCTGAACAGTTCGGATGGGTGTGGCAAGCCGGGCCCGATGGTGGCTTATAACTCTGAGAAGATCCAAGAGTATTGCTTCCTGTCAAATTGCATTTGATAATGCCAAGTCAACTAATTTTCAAGTAGAAGATAGGGCAGATCAATAGTCAGATCATCCATGAAAATGAGATATGGCATTAGCCAATCAAACACAATAAAAAATTCAATGCACTCATAATTATTATCATTCTATCATGCCCTAGTTGTCCATCCAAAAAGAGATGCAGGAGCAAGATAGCCCATAACTGATGAATACTCAGGAATCTGTGGCTCTACATTTACTATTTAAACTCTCCAAGGAATTCAAATAATTCTTTCCAGGAGTTTGATTTTTGTCCAAAAAACAGATATGGGAAATGGTGACAATAGCAACAGATACATTTAATTCTCTGCATTATTACACTGTTTTTTAAGGTTTTTGCACAAGAATTAAAGAAATTATATAAAAAAATACTAATAATTAACTAAAATACCTTTATTTTTAATTAAAATAGAGAAAAGAAATAAAAAAGAGGTAAATGCATTGGAAATAACAATAAACAAAGGTAAAGTTGGGAAAAAAAAATAATTAATGCTTTCTTTATTTTCTAAACAATCAAATAAAGTAGGACAAAAAAATTTTTTAAAACATCACTTGAAATGGGACGACAAAGTATCATCTAATATCATAGTAATTACATTTATATTGTAATGACTCTTACCTTTACACACAGGTACTCTTCAAAATGTGAGGTTTTCACAAAGCATGATACCAAAATCTGCAACATAAGCCAACAGATAGACAGTAAGACAATGAAGAAATTTTTAAACCAAGATCGAGTTACAAATATGAACCAAAAAATTACCCTTTTTTCTAATTTTTTAAAACCAGATGCCTCTAGAAATGTAACCTTATCTGTACTTGCAGAGACACCAAACTCTAGAGTTAGAGATGGATCTTTTTAGGAGTATAACAATTAATAGTTTCAGCCAGTTGTGATCAAGGAGCCTTTAGCTTTGGTTAGAGCATGCACATTAACATGTACATCAATTATCAATTGTAAACACAACCACCCAAGGGAAGCAAACCCTTAATTTCAAAAGGGACTGTGCAACCCAATGAAGTCCAAAAACGAGTCATTTCATGTCTTTAATACCAAAATCAACACGTAATCTCCAAATTTTTCACATTTCTTTATCCTTCACAAGCAAAGCAAATTTATAATAAGAACACAGAGAGAAGAGAAACTGTTCTCAAGACGTCTTTTCAGAAAGGAATCCTCTTCTTCAGACAATGCACGCTTCATTTTGGTCTTCATTAGAAAACATATATCATAAATTCAACAGAGAAAAGAACACAACTTAAGCCTCACCTTGAGAGCCTGATTCTCGGGCTCAATGGTATCCAAGAAAACTCTTCTGTGCAGCCTTTGCTGCTCCACTTGAGGATTTTTGGCCAAAACCTTGCGCATATCAGCAATGATGTTCTGAACATAGAAAATGGAAAGTCCCTGATTCTCATCTGAGGAAGAGAGAGGAAACGCACAAGTATATAAAAAGCAGGCAAACTGATATTGATTCTCACATTAATTTTGTTGACATCCAAGTGACTGATAGCAAGGTGAGTCTTAATGCGCCAATGAGTCTTCTGGCTGAGATTTCTAACAACATTCACAGTGAATTTATGGTTTGGAATGTGAACTGCTTCACGATCATCACCTCTTATGATTGTAGGTGACCACCATCCCACATGCTGAAAAAACACAAATATATCAATTAGAAAAATAAGCAAAAATTGTTAAAGAAGCCCAATATCATTCCTATACTCCAGGAGGAACAAAGTTTCTAACTCTAACTTCATTTTGTGTCGAGGCAGATAAAGAACATTCATGTTGCATGATGTTATTTTATTTGCCATGCTGCAAACCTGTTTCCTTTTTTATGAGGTATTAGTGAAGGAAAGAAAACACAAACCTCAACAGTGCCAGAAACCTCATAGCCTTCGAGCTTTGTCTGAATCCATTCATTCACAACAAATGGGCGTGTTGCATGGATCATTATACTTGAAAGAAAATTTGTAAATATCTGAATTCACAAAACAACCAAAAAATGAAAATCCACTAAACCAAGTATCTTCATACATGACAATGAACTGCAACTTATAAACATTAAAACTGTGGCACAATAATATTCATAGAAATTAGAAACCCAGAACTTTTACCTCCCGACCAGCAAGGGTGAGTAATACTGTACCAAGACCCCCAGCTGTGAGCCATCTTTGCGTAGAGAAACCTAGCAATTCCATGAACAATGATACAGCAGCAATCCAAACAGCACTATAAACAGCTTTTCCAGCAAAATTAAATCCCATCTGCCAGAGCAAGAAAGAACTGATGTAAAATGTTATTCATCAGCTTAAACACAGCCCCATTATTAATAAATTATAATCACCTTGACTTTTAACCAAAAGCTTTTCATGCATATCCAGTGAATCCAAATAATGTTTGTAGGCTTCTTAAAAATATTTGAAACATTTTTTATTTTATGAAATGCACAGCTTTTAAGAGCGGTGATAAGGCACTTCCCCACTAGAAGATTATTGCATAACTGGACATAAATAATTCTGACCCAAAATCAGAAGCTAGAGCTGGATATTAGGAAACTCGTCAAGGGCATAATAATGCCAAAACAAGCATTTAACAGAGTATCTAACCCTAAATAGAGAGGTAATGCAAAACATGAACTCATTTAAACTGACCCAGGAAACTAGGACTGAGATGCATTATTGCTGTTTACCATGCTTGGATCTCACAGTTACCAAAAGGTAAACCTACACAACATATTTAAGTGATACATCATTTATAATTCATTTCCATGCCAAAAGTTCTTTTCAGTTTCACATGCTGAAGTCAACCATTCCTTGATGGAAAATTCAATTTTCTAGTGCACGTATAGTAGCACTAATAAAGACATGTAAAGGAATTAAAGACAGTTGTAACTGCAGAGGTCACAGAAACATACATTTCTTGCATCATCAGAGTCATTCATCTCTGTGGAGAACTTTTGGGCCTGTTGTATCAAGCTGTGAAGAGGAAATGGCCATGATAATAGTTATAATTCAAGCCCCAAAAGAAATCAAACATACAAAAGACAAGGGCAATAAACAAGCCAGTAAGAATTAAAACCAAAATGGGATATTATCAACATTCAATGAAAAAACTGAGCACCAGAAGCAAATATAGATTTATGCCAACATAAAGAAAATAAAAACCTATAGCTAAAAACTGCATATTAAGTAAGAGAACACATCAGGCTGCAAAGTTGCAGATGCATGCTTCCAGATTGACCAAGTGACTCAAAAAAATATGCCAACCACTTTCCCAAACAAGGTAACAATTTCATCATTAAATTTTTAAAACAAACCATAAATACATCTAATTTTTACTGGAACAAGAAATTAGAAAGTTGACCAATTAATCAGCAGCCAAGTGCTTTAGTGAACTAAATCTAAATATCAACAAAAGTAATTGCAAAGCCCTTAAATGACATAAGTACGTTGGCAAGAAAACATACCTTGATAAACAATAGGCAAATGCCAGCACAGTTGATAGTGATCGTACAAAATTCAGAAGTCGTTGCTTCACAGCCTGGCTTGCTTCTGACTGAAGAACTACAGGATCAAATGCCCTGAAACATGCAGGTCACAATTAGCACTAATTGATTGCCAGAATTGCATGTCTTTAAATATTTAACTCGACTTCCTCAAAATACCTGCAGATGAGTATTGCTCCAGTCCACAGTAGCAATGGTTGAAGATATGAGGCCATATAATTTGTTCGGCTTTTATTCCTATTATTATCAGATTTCTGCAGAAGATTGCCACCAGAAAATGGGGAAAAAAAAAGGTGAAATGGGGTGTAGAAGATTGATAGATTGAATCTAGAACTGAGGAATTCAACTGCAGTTTAAACAAAAGGCCTGCAGAAATATAAGAAAGTGAAAATACATGGAGAAAAATAATCCTGCCCAAGCGCATAAGTGGACCAAGACCCCAAGTGGCAAAAGCAATGATACCAACTGCTGGGATCAATTTAAGCACAAGTTGGCTTCTATACAGGGCATCATACGACCTACACAATTTGTCAAAATTGTGAAAAAAAAAATGTCAAAATTATATATTCCAAGAGTAGGAGAGAAGAATGAAATTGGAGCAAAAAGGGGGAAAATCCATTATCCAATGGGAGGATTTCCATGCCTGAGTTATAAGCTGTAGATTCAGATTTGTGTGTAAGTAAGCTTGGCCTCATATTAATGGATATTTGTGTGCTTTTAAGCATTTAAATTCAAATATATATTGCAAAGTTATTATCACTTACAAAAAGGGACTAAAACTTAGAGTTAAATCAGAATGATCCATCAAGGGGAAAAGGATAACAACTACAGAATAACTGATCTTGAAAAAATTTGCATCTCATTATAGAAACTAAAAGTCACTGAAGAATGGCTACATTCGATTATATTTCTCGCCCAATGCAGGCTGACATTACTTGAGGAAAAAAATATTAAGTATACACTTAGATTTACACCTGGATTTAAAAAACAAAAATTGCTTTGGATATGGATAATAAAATTTGTCTACGAAGGAAAAAAAAATGCAAACTACAACATGAAAATACCTCGTCAAGACCACAGATGCAGATTTCAGAACAGGAATCTCATTTCCTCCGCTGGGTGTTAGAAGAGATCGGCATACAAAAACATTGCATTTGGAAGGTGCAGCAATTATTGGCCTACGCGAGCTACTTAAAAAGTGAACAGTCCAAGCACCCTGTTGCTATCGATGCAACATACAGAAATTTCCATGGTTTTAGACTCTAGTAACGCAATAATTTATAACGATCATGCATAGAAGGCATATGTGCATCACAAGAGTGAACTGGATGCATGAATAACCTTCACAGGCACAATTGGGATATGCATTCCAAACTGTAACAACAATGCTATAAGTTTCATGCGAAATAGCAAGCAATTGTAAGACATAACATCTAAAGAAAGCATATAATTTTATAATTTTGCATACCAAACCATGCGATGAAAGACTGACGTTAACCAAATGTACTCTGTTCTTTCCCTTTCCCATGACACACTGTGGATAACAGATAAATTAAATTTATAAAAAAAAAAAAAAAAAAGATTAGAAATGAGCCTTTAGCCTTCTAAAGGGACACTTTCTATATAGGATATCTAAAAGTTCTAGGTACATACAGTTTGTTGGCTACTGCATCCACGACTATTATGAATCCTTAATTCTTGGGATAATTGGATCGAACTTGCATGGGTCATGGCTGTATTAAAATGGAGATACCACCAAGAGCTCAAAGTAATACCTTTGTTCCGATCAACTTTCACCTTAGTACTTCCAACTATGTTTTACCTGGAAATTGTATGCAGAGAAACCAAATAGGTATTAGTGTACCAGACAAACAAGAATGACAACTGCCAAAATCAAGAGAGAAACAAATCCGTAGCCTAACAACTAAAAACTATAATTTACGTTATCCAAAAATCTCAAAATAAGAAATCCTAAGAAACAAATAAATTTAATTAAAAAAAATGACTATATTATGTTCAGTGTTCAGTTTTTTTTTTTTTTTTAACTTTTCTTTCAAGCTCAATCTAAAGCCAAATCCCTTGTTTCATAATTGGCATAACAATATTCTAACAATTGGAAGCCATAAATTCCCAAATGCCTTGCAATTACACCTACATACAACGAAAAGCACACAACAACAGAAACAAAGCAATATACGCAAATATCTACCTATAGAACAGAGCTTCAAATCACAACTTCAACTTCCACAGGGCCCTAATCAACAAAGAGAACAGAAACAAAGAGAAAAAAATTCAACAAAGAGAACAGAAACAAAGAGAAAAAATTTTACTGGAAAACTTGGTGAGACACTGAAGAGACAAGAAACGGGGCAGACAATGGCTTAAGCGAAACAGTTATCTAAATTTCTGTGCAGCTTCCTCAAATGGGGAACAAGACTTTTTTAAGGGAGGATTAGAGCTAGAGATTACCAAAATGGTTAAGGCTGTGCTAACGTCACAGAGTGTTGAATTTTCTCCAGCCGACGTGGTCCAATGTTTTTGTACGGTTTTGGATTTAGCATAGTATGACCGCGCATTTTTTATTTACAGTGGGTTTACGTGGCGACCCGCGAATTTTACTATACGACATGGTAGCTGGCTTCGAGGCGTTTGATTTATTTATTAGGTACAGTTGCTGGTGGATGGATAATTAAATAGGTAAATTATAATTTTTGATAAATTTAAAAAGATAAAGTTAATAATCGATGAATAATTAATATAATATTTATTGATAGTTAATTTAATTTTATTTTTTATTTTAATTATATTTTTTTATTTAATTTAAAATTTATTATTATTAATATTTTTATTTTTTATTTGTAATTTTAATATTTTATTTATGAATAATATAAAATATAAAATATTTATTTATATCTAAAAATTTAAAATTAATTATAAATTTTTCTATTAACAATAATAATTATTTTATTATTTTATCTATATTTTAAAATTATTTAATTATCTTAAAAATAATTATTTTTTTATTTTATTATTTTATCTATATTTTTAAAATTATTTAATTATCTTAAAAAATAATTATTTTTTTATTTTAAGAATAAAATAAATGATATAATATAATAGATTAATAATTATATATTTATTTAAATAATATAATATATTAATTTAATAATTATATATTTAATTTAATAATAAAATAAATAATATAATGTAATAAATTTATAATTTTATATTTATTTAAAAATTAAATAAATTATATGATATATACCCTTATTAGTCATTTCACACATCAACCGCAACAGCTAAATATAATTTTATCAAACACTTAACATAAAAACAATTATCATCAGCTATCAATTATCAGCTAACAGCTATCAGTTATATTCAACAGTTAAATCAAACAGGCCCTTCACCTGCTTTCCCCCTCTCCCCTCCCCCGCAATTTTTTTTAAAAAGGAAATGAGAGAGGGTAACATCCTTTCTAAATTAAATACTCCATCATTATTTTTTTTTTTAATTATAGTCTATTATAATTTAGAATCTGCTTTATGTCCTACGCCATTTTTTTTAATGTTTATGGTGATGAGTATTTTTTTAATTTTTATATTTTAATTTAAATTAACAAAATTTATATTTTTATTAATTAAATCAATTTTATTAAATTACATTAAGAAAAATATGAAAATGTCTAAATTTATTATGTCTATTGAGAAGGTAATTGTCCAATTAATTGATTTGAGAATGCATCTCTTCTTCATTTTAAAGGAATTAAAGATCTTCCTCGTTTCCCATCATACATTATATTTTTTTAGGATTAGACGACTATTATTTGATGATGACATTAATGTCTTCTAGATTTAAAAAACTAGAATTTAAGTTTTATATATATATAAGTCCATTAATGACCTAATATTGTGGCATAGTAAGTCGTTAAATACTAGAGAGAGAAGATAAATATCCACCTAGATTGGATAGAATTGTATAAAACCAGGAAATTTCCAAAAGAAATTTGTACTTTAGCGTGCCTTGACATTTTATGCTATAGATTTGGACATACCACAAGAATTCGTGAAGTAGAAGTTGCTATACACCACACGTGTATGGCATGTTGTTTACTATGTGGTGGAGAATGACCTTATTATATAAATACATGTTTACCATATAGTACAAAATATCAATAGTCATAAATATTAATTAAATGAAGTTAAATCAATTAAATAATTCATTGTTGAATAAGTGGAGTGGCGAACAAATGAATAAAAAGGTGAGTGGGTGGTTATGGAAGATAGTGCGTAGTTGTTGTAATTGTTTTACTTTTCAAGTACAATTTTACTTTTTAACGCATAAATATTTTTTCAAAATTTTTCAAGCTATCAAGTTCTCTTATATTTTTATAAAAACTGAATGAATAAAAATCCTAATGAAGTGCATCATAGTGGAGTTGAGAAACCAAATGAAAAATTATACCATTTCTTTTTTATCAGTAGTTCTGTGTTAAAAGTAAGACCAGTACATATTTATTTCATATTAGGATCATATATGTTATTAGTACGCCCATAATTTAATTCACATATGAGAAAATGTTATATGTGTTTTGACACGTATAAATTGAATAAGATTAATTTTATAGAAAAACAAAATATATGTGTGTGTATGTGAAGGAGAGGAGAAAAACTCGAACCTGAAAATTTCATATTGAACATTTATCACCAAGCTATGCCTTATAGCAAACAATAGGGGAAGTTATTTTGAACAAACAAAGCTTCCTCCCACAAACTAACAAAACCCTATCCAATGGAAGGGTACTAGGACTTTATAATTGGAGACTAAGAGAAAACAAATGATAAAACAGTTAAAAGATTAAAAAATACTACCTAAAGAAAAGGAGAGGAGAAGGGTCGACAGCCAAAACAGTCAAACCTCTTCCTAGACAATACTGAAAAAAGAGATTATTTTAAAGAGAAGATAGATATAATAAGGATAATTTGTGTCTTCCAAATAATTATTTTTCCCTTGAGAACAGTCCTACAAGGCTACAAATAATAATTATTTTTAGATGATCAAATAATTCATTAATAATAATAATTAAAGAATTATTTGATTGGCAGGCTTGATCAGATACGTGAATTTGGCCAATGTGCATTTCACCTTTTCAAATTGTAAGTTAATAATAATAATAATAATCTATTTAAATATTAAAAATAAAAAATATTAAAATATAATCATTATTGTATTGTATTAAAAAAGGAACATTTTCTATTATCTCTCTACTGTAAATGCCAATCCATCTTTAATTCAGGCAATTTTCATAGATGGTTTTCTTTATTTACAATTTTTTTTTTAATTGTTACACCTACTTTATAGAGTATAGTGACTCACACATTCTTTTACTTTTTTATTTAAATATAATTGAATTGTAGTTATTATTTTACAATAGATAAGGATAAAATTTATCCAACAATAAAAAAAACTATATTATTGATATTATAATAAATATAATTAATTATATGATAAAAAATCATAATACAAAATAAATCATCAGTGTGTTGATTGAAAAAAATTTTAAAAATTCGTAAAAGATCTTACATTTTAAAACAATAATCAAAACTTAACAAAATTATAATGAAATAAGTATTTCATATTTGTTTTATTTTTTTAAAGAAAAATGCTCTTTTTAAACCGAGTTATTCACGTCCCAACTCTTAAGTAAATTGAGGTCACTATGGGCTTATCAAAGCAAGTTAGGCTGGCAATTTTAGAGGTGGTTATCGAATCTAGTCATCGTTGCCATGTGATTTTCCGAATTCGTTCGGCGTTGCCCCTAATCCAAGGTTTTCTTTTGGTTTACTGCATTTTTTTCTGTTTCTTTTGGGTGTTCATGTGTTGAGCAGAAAGAGAATTTGATCTCCTTATGACACTACTATTTTTCCTTCACATGTTTGATGTTTTCAAGCTACCCTGCCATTTTCCCTTGAAGATTAGTAAAGAAGTTGCTAGTGATGATGAAGTTGGTGGTGACGGTAGTGAAAATTGGTGGTTTAGGTCTTGCCCTTTTAGTATATATCCATGGGTGTTTAGAGTTTGGTAATGCATAAATGTTAGGACCTATTATTGGGCTTGAATTGTAGTTTATGTATTGTGTTATTAGGGGCTTGAATCTTGTAATCCTGTTTCATCTGATGAAATATAATTTATGGGGAAAAAAAAAAAGAACATGTTCTCAAAGGTTATCAACCATTGTCAGAGTCAGCCCAACACTATGGCTTGATCTGCTCACATCATCATAGTAATTCCCTTTTTGATACTTGATAGATAGGTAACAATCACATTAAAGTGTGTTAAGATTAAAATAAGCAAAGAAAAAAGGCAAAGTAGTATTTTTATTATTTTTTTAATATTCTACTATTTTAAAAAATTATTACTATATGCTAAAAGAGGATAACAATTTACTGTTCTGAGGGACGGTGAAAACCTTTTAGTGTTCCTAAGAACAGTGAAAGGTCCTCTCTATCCCTGTTTTTTCATTTTTTTCTGCCATATGTGACACATGTTGACCATTGAGAGATTAGCACCCTGTATGGATAAAAAGAAAAGGGAGGAGAAAGAAAATAAATAAGAAAAAATAAATTATTATTATTATTATTATTTGAAAATAAAGAGAAAATAAGAAGGAGAAAGAAAATAATTTTTATTTAAAATAATTTTTTTTTAATTAAAAAAAAGTGTTTCTTTATACATTAAAATTATTAAATTATTCTTTTTATTTTTTTTAAATACATGAAATAAAAGTGTAAATTTATCTTATTTTTATTTTCTCTTTCTATTCTCATCTTTTTCTATCCAAATAATAATAAAAAATAATAAAAAAAAATATTATTTATTTTTCACTCTTTATATTCCTTCCCCTTATAAAACTTCCCAAACAGAGTGTAGGGATTAGGAGTGTTATTGTTTTTACGTTTCTAGCTTTAATTGCCAAATGACAATTGTTTTTTTTTTTTTCTTTTTTTTTTCCTTGAAGATTACAATTTTCATAAATCAAATCTCTCTCTTTCAAATAAAACTTTATAAAAAAAAATAATTTCTAAATCCTAATCTATAGATTAATAGATGTTTTTTAATTTTAAAAATTAATTTTTACTTTTTTAACTGTTCAACAGCATTTCGTTTTTTTTTTCCTATGAACACTATTTTAAAATGATAAGATTTTAATTAAAATTATTGTTCTTTTTGTTATAATAATAATTATTATTATTATGTGAAAAATATTAAAAAATAATATTTACAAACTTTTTATAATATATTTTAGAGTTATTAGTCTATTAAATATGTAATTATAAATAATAATAATAATAATAATTAAATTTACTTTGTTTTTAAATTCTAATGTAGTCTATAATATATTTGATTTATTTTTTAAAAATTGAACAAATATTTTAAAATAATATGCATATTCATCATTGTTATATACTAATATATTAACATAAAAATAATTTTAGGCACACTTTTCTAGATGGATTAAATAATTTACTATTTTTTAATAATAATTATTATTATTTTCTTTTATAACTACTATACAATTAAATATTTTTTCTTATGAAATTATATTTTTTCTATGTATTATAATAAGTAAATAATAAATATTATATCATTAATATTAGTTTATCTTAAACCAAACTACATACACATAATTAATATATAATATAAAAATTTTATTTCATTTGAATTATGATTTACACATAATTAATATGCAATATAATTTTTTTATATATTTATAAAATAAAATTAGTTGTATTTGAAAAAAATATATTTTTATTAATTATATTAATATAATAAATTTAAAAAGGAAATAATACCCGCAGCATGGCGAAGGTTTTAAGAAGCTTGTTTAATCTATTTAAATTAATTCAGTTTTTTAATAAAAAATAATAAAATTGAATTTATTTAAATTAAGTAATTTATTTTTTAATTATTTATTATTAATTTTCAAATTGAAGTTAAAAAATATGAAGGGGAGTTGCGTGGGCTCTGCATCCATTGCTAGTTTATCTCAGCGCTTGCAAACAGCTTCTGAAAAGGATGTGAAAAGGATGGCGTGAGTTTGTCTTGCCTATGGAAGAAGCAAATAATAGAACTTCCAGCGCTGAAATATCAGCTTGGAAAATTATTTACTTTTTTTTTTTTTTTCAGCCTGCCCAATTCAATATTCTTACTAATATTCTTCAAATTCACATGACTATAACACATTAGCATAAGCCAAATTGCACGTTAAGAGTTTGGAATTTGGGGATGAGAGTATATATATAGAAACTGGTCATGCATTAAAGATACAAGAATCAAGCAAAGCTCTATGCTTTAATCAAGCGATGAGACCAAAATAATTACTAGCAAATAGCTGAACGAACTTAGTTGAAAAAGTGAAAAGCGAGCAAGAAAAGGTGAAAGTAGCCAACCGTTGCAGATAATTAAGAGTTTAATTTGAAAATTAAAGCCGCCAGTTTTATCCCAAAAACAAAATCAGCAAGCCAACGGTTTATAACTACCACATAGATCATGAGACGCTGGGGCATTTGCGGCGAACTTAACGGTAAGAGTGTACATGGTTTGGAATAGAGTGGGACCAGATGGGTATAGGCTTTTTGGGCCATACACTTTAGCATTTTTTTTTAATAATTACTTGGAATTTGAACAATAAAAGCCCAACCCATAAATAAAGCCCTAAGCTGTGTTTGGATGTCCGTAAACCTCAAATCAATATTCAATATTGTATTTTCCCTTTTGAATATTTCATATAGTTTCTAATTCTCATTAATTTTCATGTTATTTACTTAATTTTCAAATTACAACCAGTAATCATTTTTGGCAATTAAGTATTTAGTTTGGTGGCTTTAAATTCAATGGAAGCGCGAAGTGAATCAAATTATTTTTAAATTAAAATTAAAATTATTAAAAATTGAAATATAAAACACCTTTAAATTAAAACTAAAATTGACTTTACACCAACTAGAAACTAAAACTATCTAAAATGGGATTAATCCAATTGAATTTTAAATACACTCCTATTAATTTCGAGTAGAAACGAACAAATGGGCAAATCTACTTGTTATATATCATAGCCAAGCTAGAGGTAAATTTATTCGTGCTTAGAGTTAAAAAAAAAAAAAAATTAAATCCTGTACATTGGCAATGGACAAAAGGGCCACAGTAAAAAACACTAACAATTTGGTAAAAATTTACAAACTAACACAAGCCACAGTGACCATCCAATCTATTATTATTTATCGCCCAAAATTAGGATATAGCCAGCATGTCTGGACACCATGTTTCCATTGTTAACCCATCATAGCCGTTGCTCACATGCATCTCACGTGACCTACCCCACCAAATATTTGAATTCTGACCTGAAGCGCCTTTTTCTCGAATTCCATTCATTAATTTAATCACCCTCTACCCCCAAATCCAATCCCCCGACCTTTCAAAATTCAAAACTAGTCCCCTCTCTCTCTCTCTCTCTCTCTCTCTCTCTCTCTTTCTCTCTCTCTCTCTCTATTCCATTCAAAAACAGGGGAAAAAAAATTATATTTCTCCATCTGCTTCAGGTATCTTCAATCTCTATGTATCTCTTAGATCCATATTTCGTTGGTTATTCAGGTAGAAATCTTTGTTTTTGTGATTTGGATTCTTTTATTTCATTTATTTTTCAATTTTCACCCGTTTTGGATCTGTTTTAGGGTTATATTTCGCGAATTGAATCATTTAAAGCGAGATGGACAATGCAGAGTGTGTGAGAGTTGCCGTTAACATTCGGCCTCTGATTACCTCCGAGCTTCTCATTGGTTGTACAGATTGCATCACTGTTGTACCAGGGGAGCCTCAGGTATTACTATTAGATAGTTGCTAGTAAATGCTATTCCATGAAAGGATATATTTGTATTTCTTTATGCTAATTTTATTTTGCCAATCAAAGCTTATGATTGCAGAAAGTTAGATTGTTATGTGATTTGTTTATTTATTTATTTTTATATTTTTGACAACATTAGGTTCAAATTGGATCCCACGCTTTTACTTATGATTATGTCTATGGAGGCACGGGATCATCGTCCTCTTCAATATATGATGATTGTGTTGCTCCACTGGTGGATGCACTCTTTCTTGGTTATAATGCCACAGTTCTTGCCTACGGCCAGGTTTAACAGAACTTAATCTGGTTGTTTTTGTGTGTTTATTGGGTTTAAATTGATAAATTTAAGTTCCTTCTAATTTAATGTGCTAAATGTCGCCATTCAATCAGACGGGATCAGGAAAAACATATACCATGGGAACAAATTACACCGGTGAAGGTAATAATGATGGAATTATCCCTAAAGTAATGGAAAACATATTCCAAAGAGTTGAGATGATTAAAGATTCCACAGAGTTTTTGATTAGAGTATCATTTATTGAGGTAAAAATCCTCCAATTAATTTCTATTTTAGTCATCAAATAGTTGATTGATTTAGCTAATTATTGATTTTGAAATGCCAAACAGATATTCAAGGAAGAGGTTTTTGATTTGCTTGACCCAAATTCAGCCCTTCTCTCAAAAGGAGAAGGGGCAAATGCAGTGAAACCAGCAGTGCCTACAAGGGTTCCAATTCAAATTAGAGAAACAGTGAATGGAGGGATAACCCTTGCAGGAGTGACTGAAGCAGAAGTTAGAACCAAGGAAGAGATGGCATCATATTTATCACGTGGTTCATTGTCTCGTGCCACTGGGAGTACTAATATGAATAGTCAATCGAGGTTAAGTTTTTTATTAATTTGCATTCTGTGCTAGTCTATAGTTTTTTTAATGTTTTGAAGGGTTCCCCTCTTTCAATTATGTTTTTATATAAAAACTGAAGTTTTTAATATTTGATTTTTTTACTACTTTTTTTAAAATGTTATTGAAACTAAAACTTTTATTGGTTGTGTTTCAGTCGTTCGCATGCTATTTTTACTATTACAATGGAGCAAAAGAAAATTGCTCATTCAAATGAAGTAAATAATGATGAATTTGGAGATGACATCTTATCTGCGAAACTGCATTTGGTAGACCTTGCTGGTTCTGAGCGAGCAAAGCGAACGGGTGCAGATGGGATGCGTTTCAAAGAAGGTATGTTTTGCCTTTGCGTTTCTAATTTATTATTACAAGTTTATGATGTTGTTTTGGAGACAATCTCATCCTGATGAAAATAAAATGATTTATAGCATTTCTCTTATATTTTTTTTTTCTGTTGTCTTACTGAATGTCACAATTTTTATGGTTTAGGCATTCATATCAATAAGGGCTTATTAGCTCTTGGCAATGTAATTAGTGCCTTGGGAGATGAGAAGAAACGAAAAGAAGGAGGCCATGTTCCTTATCGTGACAGCAAGCTGACTCGTTTGTTGCAAGTATGAGAGTTATTTTTTTATTCTGTTTTATGGTTTTTATTTTGAAACAAGAGATTGCTTGCAGTTATTTTACCAAATTTAGATAGTTAATGTTCATGTTTATTATTGATATTTTTTGCTTGATGATAAGTAAATAATGTAATTAGCAAAACAAGAGAATGCAATATATTATTACTAAGGCATGTTAGTAGCTAGTACGAAATGTAGAGATATTAGACTAAGCAAATAAAATCTTATTTTTTTTTTTTCTATCTTGCTAAAATGTTTTCTTCTAATTATCATTTCAATTTGAATTTTCTAGGATTCTTTGGGAGGAAACAGCAAAACAGTGATGATTGGTATGCCCTTGGTCAAACTAGTGTGTTAGAGGATATAAATCTTCTTTACATTTTGTACATTTGCTTTGTAACAATTCTAGTTTTTCTTTTGTCATACTTGTTATAGCATGTGTTAGTCCTGCTGACACAAACGCTGAAGAAACGTTGAACACATTAAAATATGCAAATCGTGCCCGCAACATTCAAAATAAAGCAATAGTAAGTTAAGTTTGATAGTTTAGTCTTTTTGATCTTTCATGCCTCCATTTGTTATCTAATAATCAACTTCACTTAATTTCAAGGTGAACCGAGATCCATTGGCAGCTCAAATTCAAAGAATGAGGAGCCAAATTGATCAGTTGCAGGCTGAATTGGTGTTCTATCGTGGTGATGCAAGTGCTCCATTTGATGAACTTCAGGTATGTCCACTTATAAGAAGTAAAAAAACATGCACTCCTTATCTATTGGTGCAATTTCTCAACTAATGCGTATATATTTTTCCCCCAGATTCTTAAACATAAAGTATCCTTGCTTGAAGCAAGCAATGCAGAATTGCAACGAGAGCTTCAAGCTCGTAGAATCACTTGTGAGCACTTGACACAAAATGCTGTTGATGCTCAGGTTGCTATTTTTGTTAGTGTGTTTCAAAAGTTATAATTTTCTTTTGGATGTTTATTGTGCATTGATAAAATTCATGTGGTTTGATTGCCAACAAACATTTCAGGTTGAAAAAGACAAATTGCTAATGCAAATTGAATTAGCTCGTAATGGTAAATCTTGGGATGAGATTGAATCCAATTCAAATCAGGTTAGATTCAATGTGATGCTTTTCTTGTGCGTTATATGCAATTTTTTTGGCATTCTAATTGGCAAAATTCTTTGCTTACGCAAGGTTCTAAAAATTTCAGGATTTTGATTTGATGAAAACTTATGTTTCAAAAATTCAAGAATTAGAAGGGGAGTTATTGCGCTTGAAAAACTTGTCTAACTCTAAGCATAGTCGATTTGTTGATTGTGTTGACTCGGATGATGATGGTTTTCATTGTAAAAATGCTTCCATTCCATCACTAAATGGGCTTTCCTCCAACTCTGATTCAAAAACCGTGGACATTTCGGGTAACTTTCTTGAAGCTTAATTGTGTCTTAATATTAATATAGTTTCTTACTTTATTTTATTGTTGAATATTTTACTATTTTATTTATTTATATAACAATGACTACCGTTTGAATTATTAATTCTATTGCATTTTCTTTGTTGGCTATTACACATTCAATTCCTCCTATCGATATCAGTGGTTGCATGTGCATCAAAATCGGGCAATTTCACTTTTAGTACCTTAGTGGTTTGGTGACATAAATAGTTAGAAATTCATGTCTTTGTTATTATTGCTGAAAACTGTTTTGTTTGCATTTTAATTACGTTAGTCAAGTTATATCTTATTTTCAATTATGAGAGGTGGCTTTATAGAAAATCACTCACATTTAATCTTTTATTAATTTGCAGAAGAGGTTGAAGATGAGGAAAAGGAGCTTGAACATTCCTCTCTTCAAGAAAAACTGGACAGGGAGCTAAAAGAACTGGATAAAAAGCTTGAACAAAAGGAGGTAAATGCAGCATAACTCATAATTGTTAGTAAATTTTTGTGAGATGGACAAGAATTTTTGAATAAAACGTCTCATGAATGGTGTGCAACTTTGTTGAAATTTATTCATAAATCACTTGCTTAAAAAATAAAAAAGGCTTTATTTCTTAGTTATGCCTTCAATTAGACCTATGTAATCTTGCTCATGAATTCTTTGTTTTATTTGACTTTCTAGCTTTTTATTGTATTCATTGTACATTATAGCTTTGATTCAATGTCTTTTCCGCCTTCTTTTTTACTTGTTGAAGGCTGAAATGAAGAGTTTTACAAGTGTTGATACTTCTGTTCTTAAACAACATTATGAGAGGAAAGTTCATGAATTAGAACAAGAAAAGAGGGCTTTACAGGTTTGTGCCACTTGTACTATTAATACACAGTTTTAATGGTATAATATGTCAATCTCAGTTTTTGTTGTCAATTGGCAGAAAGAGATTGAGGATTTGAGATACAATCTTGCAAATATCTCTTCTACTTCAGATGATGGTGCTCAAAAATTGAAAGAAGATTATCTGCAAAAGTTGACTTTCCTCGAGGCACAGGTAAGTTTTGAATTAACTCCATATCTTTAAATAAAAATTGTTCTGAACTTTTTTGTTATGCTTTGCAGGTTGCAGAGTTAAAAAAGAAACAAGATGCTCAGGCTCAATTATTGAGACAAAAACAAAAAAGTGATGAAGCAGCAAAACGACTTAATGATGAAATTCAGAGAATCAAGACTCAGAAGGTACACTTTTCTTTGTGTGAAGACTGAAGAATCTTTATTTTTTCAATTTGAAATATAGCCTAGGAACTCAATGCAAATGTAATTTTGTGCTATTTAGGTTCAATTACAACAAAAGATCAAGCAAGAGTCTGAGCAGTTTAGGTTATGGAAGGCATCACGTGAAAAAGAAGTTCTTCAGGTATACGATAGAAATGAATACCTTGTTCCTTTCTTTCATACATGAAAAGTGTATGATAAATTTGAATGCAACAATTTGGAATCATATGTTTTCCATGATTGAAAGGCTTAATGCTTCTTACTTGACCCTGCAGGATTTTTATTTGGTTAAGTAGTTATTGCGTCCAGATATATTTTGAATTGTGTCTGCACTGATTCTTTTTGGAATATGCTTTATTTTTCAAATTATTTTTTTGATGTTACCAGCTAAAGAAAGAGGGAAGGAGGAATGAGTATGAGATGCACAAGCTGTTAGCTTTGAATCAGAGACAGAAAATGGTAAGTTGATGTGCACTTGAGTAGTAGATTCCTCCTAACTCTTGAATTTTGAGAGATGTTCAACTCAATTTCTACATTTTCATTTTAGGTCCTGCAAAGAAAGACAGAAGAAGCCTCTATGGCCACTAAGAGGCTAAAGGAACTTCTAGAATCTAGAAAGGCTTCCTCACGTGAAACATATAGTAAGAAGATCAACTACCTCATGCACTCCATTTGTTCTCCACAGTTATATTAATTGCTGTGCTGACATCTTTTTGTTTTGTGCAGGTGCTGGAAATGGCAATGGTCTTGGAATTCAGGTATTTCTAACAGTATCAAGACATTTAGTTGTGTATTTTGCTTGCACATAAATGAACAGTTAGTGGATTTGGCTTCTTAGTAAGATCTTTAGATTTGTTTCTGAGATTGACACATGTTTTCCATGTGAAGGCTATGATGCAATCAATTGAGCATGAGCTTGAAGTCACAGTGCGAGTACATGAAGTGCGTTCTGAGTACGAGCGTCAAATGGAAGAGTGAGCCCCATTATGCACTATTTCAATTTACCAATCCGTGTAGAGACATTTGGCTCTACAGTATTATGAGTCGGTTAAAATTTCAGTCTGAGGTTGGATATGTTGGTGCTATTCAGTTTTGTTGACTTTGGTTGAGGAATATTGCCTTCAACTTGACAATTAAATCTATTGCATCTTTTTCCCCCTTTACAGGTCAAAGTTAACTGATTTCATGTCATTCAACTAAATGCATAGCGTCCAAATTTTGAAAATGTTGTCTTTTTCAATGACACTCTTTGGCATAAAATTATTGAGCTGTCGTCCTCTGTTTTTGAGATCTTCTAAATTTTTAAACAAGATCTTGTTAAGCTATTTATTTAATGCTTTTTGTTGTGTAAGCTAATTTAAATAATGCTTGCTTGTTATTTCAGGAGGGCAAGAATGGCCAAGGAGGTAGCAAAATTGAAAGAGGAAGCACAATTACTCAAACTTACTAATTTAAGGTGGAATACTTTGTTTTCATCATCATGTAGCACTGATATGATCCTTCTGTTCTTGTCACACAATACCAATCAATTGATTGATTACTTTCCTTAAATCAAATACAGTGATAGCCCATCGGCAATGTCACCTGGTGCAAGAAATTCCCGGATTTTTGCGTTGGAAAACATGCTTGCTACTTCTTCAAGCTCCCTGGTTTCCATGGCATCACAATTGTCAGAAGCTGAAGAGCGTGAACGGAGCTTTAGTGGCAAGGGTCGTTGGAACCAAGTTAGATCTCTAGCTGATGCTAAAAATGTGATGAATTATCTGTTCAATTTAGCATCATCCTCTAGGTAATTATCCTTTTTTCTTCATTTCTTTTGCTTCAGGATTTAAGACAAAAATATTCCATGCGGGAAATTCTTGTAACTGATACCTGCCCTGGCCTCTCGGTGACATTGCAATATCTTATGTGTGAAACTGAGCAGCAATATCAGTTACATGTACTTAGCATAACATAATTCTACTATAGTATTAATCATAGCTAAGGGAAACTTTTTTTTTCGGAATTCTGTGAATTAAATTTGTTGTAATGACAAGGCTAAGTCAGCTTGGTTCGTGCTTTTTTAGAAGTTGCCTATGTTGAATTGGCCTGAATTTTTTTCTTTTTTCCTATTTCTCAAGGTGCCAATTGCGGGATAAAGAAGTTGAATGCAGAGATAAGGACAGTAAAATAATAGATCTAAAGGAAAAAATAGTGAAACTAAATAGTTTGGCTAGGCATCTGGAAATGCAGAAGGCAGAACTGATTCATCAGGTGAAGTCACAGGTTAGTTCCATGCTTTTCTTGTTTTTTAATAATATTAGGCATTTTATACATATTGCACTTAATTATGTGGTGCATGTAGTGTACATAAGAACACAGAGCCTGGGGTGACCCTGATTCAGAGTTGGATGAATGGATTCAATTATTTGAGGATCTGTTTGTCATTTTGGCCCATTTAATAGATGGATCAAACCAATAGAACTTCTCGTTCTGTTCTTGAATTTCTTAAATAATTTATAAGTTAATGAAAAGTGATCATCTAATTTTTTCTAGTTATCGAGTGGATGACTTGAGATGGGGCATTCATGTTTATTATTCATGCAAGATGCCTCTATTTTATAGAATGCATTCGTTTTAGAAGGTTTGCTATCATCCTGTTGCCCGAGATTAGAATCCACTGTTTGTTCTCAAGTATGAGCAGGAAGTCATCTTCTTGCTACAAGTCAAATTCAAAATTGTAAATTTTGACTACATATATTAACATATGGAATAGAATTTGCTGCACTTTTTAGTAAAAGATATTTAGATGAGATCATATTCCACGTTTTTAGGAGTGCATATTGGCTTCAGTACCTGAATGACAAGGTTGGACAATTAACTTTCATAAGATAGGGTTTGTATTGAAACTTTCCCAGTGGCATCATGTACACATCTTCGTGAACTGCGGCTATGTGGATTGACACATCTGTTAGATTTGTTCAGATGGATTAAACCTTTTGTTTCTTTTTCAGTTCCTTTCTATTTGAACTACTATCTTAGATGATTAGAAGTTTTTTTTTTTTTTTTTTAAACAGAATTCAGCATTGAAGAAATATTCCTTGAGAGGCCAAATGGATTCGGCAGAAATAGACCTCAGCAGAGCACACAAATATGAATTGCGCAAGCAGGTAAATTTCCTTTATCCATCTTCAACAACTATGAATTGTCTATAAACTCTATTAGTTACTGCTCCCCATTTCCTAATAAGTTTGCATTTGATTCTGCTGTTAAATTATACCATGTAATATTGTATTAACAGAGTTCATTATCATTGTTGTTTACTTTCTTTAGGCACATAGAAGCTCCGTTATTTTATTGGAGGATATGGATACATCTGAATCAGAACATTCAGATGTAGACAATGCAGATGATGAATGGGTGCAGTCAGATGTGGATATGGCAGATGATGAATCTGCAAGGCCGATGAAACGGCGGGCTAGGAACAGAATTTCCAAGAGTGGAGACAATCAAAATGTGGGAGATAACAATGATCCAGAAAACTCCAAATTGGATTCTTCTGGTGAGGGATTCAATGTTGCTATGGAAAAAACTACATCTTGGGTATGTTGCACCTGTAGTAAGTATTCTTCATGCAAGACAATAAAGTGTCAATGCCGAGCTGCTAAGGGCAATTGTGGCGCATCCTGCGGTTGTATCGCAAGCAAATGCTCCAATAGAGATGGTACAGTGTTCAAGTCTGATGATTTGGCACAAGCAGAGATGTCTGAATGTGATGGAACTGGTTCAGGCTCTGATGAAATTGAGAAGAATCGTGATCTTGCTTCTCATGGTGCAATGCTGCTTCAGAGTGCATTGATTGAGAAGCCTGCTGAGACAAATGATGATGGTGTGGTCAGAAGGAAGCCTTTGTCAGACATAGGGAATACGGTGGTATGTTCTTTTTGCATTATCTGATATTTCCATGAAAAGCTTTTCCCTTTTTTGGCAGGCAGATTCATTCATCAGAATTACTTTCTTGTTTAAAAGCTAGTTGCATTTAAACTGGAATAATTTTCAAACAGATTCGCTGTTTCCGCTGCATGTTCTGTCCTTCCCAGTAGGACCTGAATATCTCATTGTTCTGCTCGTATTTTTCTTCTGGGCTTATTAACTTTCAATACTCCTGCAGGCCAATTCTAATGCTCCAAAGCCTGCCCAGAGAAAGAAATGGCGCAAATCAGTAATTCAGCTTGTTCCTACTGCTCCCTCCACACAATCAGGAAAAGCAGAAGCCCCTCAAAAGGTAGATAATAGTACAGGTGAATCAGACATGTGTCTGCCTTCCAAGTTACCCAGAGCTATGCTCTCTGATGCATCTAACAATGCAAAGCCAGATAATAATAACAGTGCAACGGAGGCAGATGTGCTTCTGAAGTTACCAAGGGCTATGCGATTGGCTACATCACATAGCAACTCCCTCTTGAGAGAAAGGAATGCTGATCAATCAAATGAACCAGTAAATAAGGAAGCCAGTGTTCATCCTTCAAGAAGTCCTGCCCGGCCGCCAAGAACATCAGAGGAGAAAGAGAACTATGGCCGCTGACTCTGAAATCTATTATTTCCTCACCATCAACAGTTCTTTACAGTTAAACCCACAATTAAGTACTCTTGTTTCAGCGTATTTGTTGGGGCACTAAAGTATGATTAACCCTTGATTATGTACTTTGATCCTGTGTTAATGAAAAAAAAATGTAATATGGATTTCTTTCTAGAAATCCAAGACGGGTTTAGATTAGGGTTTTTTTTCCCCTTCATTCTTTACTACTCTCCCATCACGTGGTTTAGACTCGTCATTGGTGTTTTTGTACTCTATTATCAATCGTACATCAGATTTATTGCTTGGTACCGTTCTATTTGGATCAAGAATTCTTTCCTATTTAAGCAGATAAGAAAAATTTTCCAAAAAAGTAAAAGAAAAAACTTGTTTAGTTTACCTTGTTCTAATTATCTGAACCCTTCAAGTTGTGTTTCACCTATAATTATACAATTTTCTAAAAAGTCAATGAAGAGATGCAAATTTAAAAATAAAAAATTTAACTTTATGATTTTTTTATAATTTACGCATATATTGTGTGTAAAGTAATTTTTTTAAAATAATCATATAAAAAACATGTTAAATTAAAAAATATATATAATTATAATGAAATTATTTGTATTTAAAATAATGTTTTATTATACAGATTTTATAAAAGATATTACATAATTATATTTATATATATTTTTTATTTTTATGTGTAATGTCAACATTTTTATGTTGAAATAATTACTTCACGAAAAATAAAACATTATTTTATGTAAAACTTATAAGATAAAATGCATAAAAAAATTTATTCTTTTATTTTGAATAAAATACTCTTAAAATCAACTGTGTTCTATATGCATGGTGCTAGTTCAAAAAGTGATTTTCAAAAGTAAAATTACTTTTTAAATTTTATATTTTAATAAAATTAATTATATTTTAATAAAAGTGTATTATTTAATTTTTTATATGTTTCTTTCGTTTAATTATTTATTCTTTCTGTTAAATTTTTTACTAGTTAATATTAATTAATTTATTATTTTATCATTCTATTTTAAGAAAATTAATTAGTTGTTAATTATATTTTAATAAAAATATATTATTTAATTTTTTATATATTACTTTCATTTAATTATTTATTCTCTATGTTAAGTTTTTTTATTAGTAATATTAGTTTATTATTTTATCCTTTTATTTTGAGAAAATTAATTAGTTGATTTCTATATATTAAAAAATAAAACTACTTATTTTTTTTTATTTTAGTGAAACTAATTAATTAGTTATTATATTTAAAAATATATATTATTAGATAAAAATATAAATTTTGTATTTATATTTTTTTAGATTATTTAAATATTTTTATTTAAACCCTGTACATCATTTTTATATTTTCTCTTTTGAAAATAATTTTTCTAAATTATTACTTTGATCACTTTGAGATATAAGGAAACTAATAAACCTTTTTCTCAGCTTATACTATTTTATATTTTATCATAAGATGAAAAACAAATAAGTAATGAATGGGAAAAATGAGTGTGGGTATAAAAGAGAATAAATATAGGGCGAAAAAAATAAGGATGGTAATAGAAAAATAAAAGGGCGAGAGTCAAGATAGTTTAGGTATAAAAATAATCAGATGGACTAAAAAGTTAACATAATCAAATTATAGAAATTCTTAATGTATTTTTCATAAGATAATGACCGATTAATTAATTTCAATAAAATAGAAGAACTATATAATAGTTTGATTGACATGAACTAAAAAAAATTAATAAATGAATTAAACAATTTAACGAAAGTTAAATATAGAGATTATATAGTATATTTTAAAAAATATAGTGATTAATAATTAATTTTATTAAAATATATGAATTAAATAATAATAATTTTCTTTTTAAAAAGAAAGAAATTATAGAATCATCTTTGAAGTTTGATAAAAATTAAAAGTTGGTCCCTATTATTTTAAAATACAATAATCCCTCAAATTTAATTTTGTCAACAAAAAAGAATTTCCGTCCAAATTCAGCCTCAATTATCATCGGCCGATTTGATTTCCAATTTACCCGTCATCCACTTTGCTGCCTAGCCAACCCAAACCGTTGGACCCGATGAAGCCCTATTCGCGTACAAAATAAGCTCAGTGAATCGACAGAAAAGCCCTGAGGCAGCGAAAGGCCCAAATTGAATAACGACTGATGGAAGAACACCGCAGCATTGGCTTGTGATAAAGAAGAGGGAAACGCTACAAATTTAAAAAAATTCGCCATTGATTGGCAAAGCAATGTGTCGCTTGTTTTAAAGGAAGAACTGTCTCGACTCTAGATCAGATCACCGCTAGTAGAGTCTTTACCTTTGGTTGGAGAAGATGAAAAAGCCGAATCGCCGATCGAAGCGAAAAAGCACTGCCGATTCCTCGTCATCACCAGCCACTGGTGATGATAAGCCACAAGAGCAGCAGCAGCTTAATGAGAAGAGAGTTGATGATTTGGAGAAAGAAAACGAAGCTCTTAAGGTGACTTTTCAGTTTCATATTACTATTACTTCATCTTTCCTTCATTTTTCTTTTATTTGTCTTAATGTTATTATTAACTTATGGAAATCTTATTTTATTTGTGGTGTGAGGAATTTGAATCTGATTGTCTCACGAGAAAGTGTAGGAAAAATCTTATTCTGCTCTATCTAGCTATTTAGATCTGAGGAATTTCAGCTTTTCATTTGTTTTTCTGAAGGTTAAAACATTTTGGTTATTTTTTACCTTGAAAATGAAAATGAAAATGTTTCAATCTACTTTCTCTTCGCGGCGAGAAATCTGCAAATATTAAGTACATTTCTTGAGAGTACGAATTTTGCGTAAATGTGTTCTTTAACCCATTTTGTGAGGTAAGATTAGTTTAATTTTCCTCTGAATTGGTAGAGGGTGATCGAGGAACCGAAGCACAAGCTACCTAATGTTTCACCCACTTCGGTTGATGACCTTCGAAAGACGAAGGAAGATGATGATTCTCAAAAGTTGCATGTCCTGGAGAAACAGGTAGATCTTTGATTTGCACTCCAATCATATGTTCTCTAACAGCATTTGCAATAGTATAATAAATATATCTATTCAGGTTATGGAAATGAAGAAGAGACTGGGCGGACGTTCCCAGCTTTCAGCACAAAAGCGAAACTCATCACCAAAACAGAAAAATGGTGAGGCATGGGTCTTAACTCAGGATGAAATTCAGAGATTAAAGGCTCAAAAGGTGATTTTTTTTTTTTTCTGCTATATATCAAATATGCCCATGTAAATGAATTATTTGCGTATTTTCTACACTACTTGTGTTAATTTTGCCTTCCTTTCCCCCTTTTCCCCTTAAAGGTCCATCTTCTTTGCAAGATCAAGCTAGAGTCTGTGCAGTTCAGGCTGTCAAAGGCTTCGTTGGAGAAAGAAGTTCTTCAGGCATGTGGCTTTTGTTGATGACTTGATTAGTCAGTCTTGCGTATGTAGTTGTTTTTGCAGTGCAATGTGTCTTGGGAATGTAATAGCTGATATTCAGGGACGTGTAATCTGTTTTGACATCTCTTTATTCTGGATGCTTGAAGTCTCATGCCTCAGTTTCATGTTTATTAAATTCCATCAGTTCAGTTGCGCACTTTTATATGCTCAATTAATTATATCTAATATGTAAGCATAAACATAGTTTTTTTTTTTTTTCTTCTGCTTTCTGACACTCCTAGCATGCGTAAAGCAGCATCCTGACTCATATTCGTTCTTTACAGCTTAAGAAAGAGCAAAGGAGGAATAATTATGAAATGCGTAAGCTGCTGGCTCTAAATGAGAAACAGAAGCTGGTAAGTTGATGTACCTTCTAAGTTTGTACATTCCCCTTTGATGCTTCTTTTATGTAGTCCACAGATAACTTCTATAGAACCATTCTCCCAATTTCTCGTACTTTTACATCAGGTATTGCAGCGAAAGACAGAAGAAGCTGCTATGGCTACTAAACGGCTAAAAGAGCTAATAGAATCACGAAAGGCTTCCTCTCACAAAACTTCTGGTTAGGGAACCACTGTTTGGTGCAGTTTGTTTATGTCTGTTTAATTGTGATTTTATTAACTTTTCCTTATTTCCATATCTCATATAGGTTCTAAAAGCGGCAGCGGTTCTCGAATTCAGGTATGCATAATGCAATAGAATTGCCAAATAATGTCTACTCTTGGACTTACTGATATGTAAATAATGCGTTGCCATTTTGAAGTGCTTTGGTGTAGGTTTGAGCATTCGGTTCAAACCAAACCGAACCGAATTAAATTACCAAAATCGAATTACTATATTTTAGAATCGAACTGAAATAAATGAAAAATCGAATCGAACCGAATCGCTTTATTTTGATTCGGTTCAAATTGATCAGTTCCAAATTTGCTTATTTTTTAATTTAGACTTGATTTTCAAGTTATTTGGTTTGATTATAACTTTAGTTTGAACCTTATAATCATTAATCAATGAAATTAAGCAATTTATATATATAAAATTATATATAATTCATAAATTTCTCATAAAAATAAATTAATTCAAAAATAAAAAATACTATTTGGTTTGGTTCGGTTCAAATCAATTTTTTTTCTTCAAAACTGAACCGAACTGAAATAACCAAAATTTTTAAAATATAAAATCGAATCGAACCGAATTATATCAAAAATCGAATCAAATTACCAAATTAGGACAGTTCGATTTAATTTTTCTATTTAAATCGAATAATGCTCGCTCCTATTTTGATGTGCTTGTAGTGGTTTTGACGTCTTTGCACATAGATTTGTTTTCATAGTCTGCTTGCTAGCCCACCTGGCGTACCAGCAACAGTTTCGGTACTTGCTTCTAATCCATAATATCATTTCTAAATCCATTGGCCCTGGAATGATTTGGCTAATGTAATTATAAAATAGTAGTATTAGTGCCAATATGTCACTAATATCCCTTTTTGGTTTAAATTTTCTAGAATCTGGATGCAAACACCTTTGTTACTATGGTTTATTTGAATGAAAAATAATGTAAATGAGAAGATGTTTTCACTGATAATTGCGAAGTATTTTTTCCTTAAGTTGCAGCTCTGGTTCTCAGGTTCAATGTTTTTTTCCTCAACTCTATTTTATTTTTTTATTCAAATTTAAGGTTCAAAAATATCATCATATAATAATATTTTGCCCTTCTAGAAATAAGATTGTGATGTTGGGTTGATCTCCAAGTTATATATATGCATAGAATTGTAGTTGGGGGTTTTTCAGAGTTATGTGTACCTAGGCTTTTGCATGTGCATTACGCGGGTATAATTATTGTCAGTATATTATTTAATTGAATAAATATATAGCTATATAACATCTCTCTTATATATATAATTTATTTGAAATGTTTTAAGAAATATTTATAAAAGAAACCGTAAAAAAATAAAGAAAATAAAAATGCAGAAAAAATATAGATTGAAAATGAATATAAAAAAATAAGAATAAGATGCCAATAAAATATATAAATAAATTCTTATTTGATGATTAACTTAATGATATTTAAGCAAATTGTTGTTCATCGTATTTTGATTCAGTGGTTACTAAAATATCATTTGTTTGGTTTGAGAGAAAAACTTGGCTGGACATTGGAGGTGGGTAATATTAATTAAATTGTAATCATTGTCATAAATTATTTTATTATAAAGAGCTAACTACATGGTTTTATAATTATAATGCATAATAAAGAGGTGACTTTGGTTTAGATAATTTATAGCTACACTCTTTGTTTTCCTAGTATTTATTAAATTATAACTTTGTCATAATTTTTTGTACTAAATGCTATTTCACGTGTCTCAATTGTGTTGTAAAATTGCTAGGGGAATAGGGGTAAAATGGACAAATAAAAAAAATCTAATAGAATGTCACTTTCTAGTGAAATTTATTTTGAGACCAACTTTATTATATTTATTACATAGATAGATATAGATATAGATGTTTTATTCCTGCAGAATGATATGGTAATTCAGTTGCTCGACCTATATATTCTCATATCCCTCTTGACATGGTACTGGTGCAGGCAATAGAGCTGGAGCTCAAAATTGCAGCAAGGGTGGAGGAAATACGCTCTGAATATGACCGTCAAATGGAAGAGTAAGTTCTTGTAGTTTTATCCAATGGTAGATTAACTAGAGTACACTGAAAATATTTTGGTCATTTTACTTAGTTTTCTACCATTTGTGTTTGCTGTGTTATTAAACTTTCAAACATGTTTTCTGCCTTTTAAGTGTTTATCATAAAATTTATTCAATGCATTTGGCTAGGATGGCTGATGAGGTTAGAAAGTTCGAGGAAGAAGCAGAAACACTAAGGCAAGAAAATTTTAGGTAACATTTAGTTGCTGAATCTTTTCCAAGGTTGCACCATTTTTCCTCCTTGTCAGTGTTTATAAATGAAGGCCAAATGCTAAAAGACTTTATTTGAACCTGTTGTTAAGGTACCTGTTACAGGAAAAAGAAGTTGACAGCAAAGTGAGGGATTCAGAGCTGAGAGACCTGAAGGAAGAAGTAGTCAGGCTAAGTAATTTGATTAATCAACTGGGAATGCCAAAGGCACAAGTTCATGCAAAGAAGCAAGACGTAAGTGCATTTGGCTGGCTGCCATGTGTTGCTTTTTCTTGATCTTTCAACGGGGTTTTATATGCTATGGGAGCTCTAATCAAAGAGAAACCCTCAGTTCATTAGCAAACTTAATAAATTTTACCTTTTAGTCGCAAAAATATGGATCTAATTGTGACATTTTGTTGATTAGGTGGATCTCGTTAGATCTTCTGTTTCTGTTGGAAGCAGTATTGAGTTTATGGACACGCCTGAATCTGAATGTTCTGGAGGAAGTAATGCTATGTCGGGGAAATTTACACCAAGGGTGTGCTGTTCTTGCAGTAAAAAATCCCTGTGCAAGACATCAAAATGCGAATGTCGGGCTGCAGCTAGCGGCTGTGGGACAGGATGTGGTTGTGCGGCCTCTAAGTGCAGTAACAGAGGAGTTCTCTCTATCAAGGTGGATGACTCGCTGCAACAAAAGGTGGCTAGTGACTTGGTGCATGTTGCAGACACCTCAGAAACTGAGAAAGCCATTGTCACTTCTCAATCTGCTGAGGTTAACAATGATTGTGCACGGATAAGGAAGCCTTTGTCTGAAATTGGAAATACTCTTGTACGCCCCCATTCCCTTTTCCCACTTTACTTTTAATTCTTGTCCTCTGTTTTAGCCTTTCCATACGAAGTTATTTCCGTAGTTTCTGTGGGCAGCAATTATTTTGAAGTGAATAGTCTCCCATTTCTTTTGCTTTATCTTTTGTTATCTTGCTTTATTATTTTTTTTTCCTCCGTTGGGTTCTAACAGAAATCTAAATATCTACAGGTCATTTCCAGTCCTATAAAACCTGACCAGAAAATGAGAGAGAACAAAACAGTCACCCAGGTTGATATTGTAGATCCTTCTTTCTCAGTGCTTGAAATTGCTGAAGGCCCAAAAAAAGCAGACAAAGCTTCTCTGGCAGATATTCCTACAAGGTTAACCAGGGCCAAGCGATCAGTAGTCCCAAAAACAGATACTTAAACAGAGAAGGACGTGCTTAATAAATTTGTTTTAAAACACCTGGTGTGCCTGCTCTAAGAAATTCAGTTCTACAGTTTAAAACATTAAATGAGAATAGTGGCTTTTACGTTGAATGTTGAGATGTATAGAGCTCACCAAGAACTGAAAGTTGAGATAATAGGGATACAACAGGAGGAATTGTTTCAAGTGTGAGATTGGGGACCCCTTTATAAGAATTATTTTTGGTTTGAGATGGAGAGATGGCAAGTGGATGCCAATAAAAAAAATGGTGCACTACAATTGAAGTTCCATGCTTTTATGAGTGACTTGTTTTAAACCATTGCTTTGTGAAATTGGGTTGTTGGTTTACATGGTCTTTGTAGACATTTTAAGTCATGTTTGTCGTTAAATTTTGGAGTCTGAAACTATTTTTCTGAAGAAAAACACCCTTTTAAATACTTTTGAGAAAAACAGTTTAAAAAATACTATTTTATTATTTTAGTATTCTTATGACTAAAATTAATTAAATTTAATTTTTAATTATTTTTTAACAGGCCCTTAGACATGCCTACGATACATGATTAGGTAAAGTTGATTTTGGCTTGTCAATAACCATTCTTGTCTGTCCTGTTCCCTTTCTATAGAGCAGTTCAATGGGAAATCTCTTTCGTTTCTCCCTTAGTTTACAGGCTGCTTGTATTGCTTTCAAGCGTTAAGAAACAGATAACTACTTCGTATAACTAGAATTAGCTTGCGTCTACCATTCTGTTAATGACCTATATATTACCAATGCCTCAAAAGACCTGCCTAAATTAATATAGACAAGCATCTCTTATTAGTAGATCTTGAAAATTATTGCATCAGTTCATTGAGATAAAGCTAGAAAGACCTTCAGAAATTATTAGACGATGCACACAGCTAACAAGTGAACTTGGCAGTAAAAGATGAATGAACTAGACAAGGCAAGACCACATAAATCTCCATCAACATCAAGTGTTTAATTCTTCTAATACAACACACAATTTGGTCACTTAAAATTGCACGATGAATAATTTAGCTCCTGCTCATGATATTCCTCACTTCTTGGTGATGTTCAAATCTAAAGTGCTCGTTCCACCATCACATCAACCAGATGCTCACTATAGAACTGCATCAACCAGATGCCCACCGTCCTAGTTTTCCAAGTCCTTGAAAAATGGCTTCAAAAGCCTGGCAAACAACTCTGACTAAAACCTCCAGCATGTTTATTAATGAGATCTGCTTCTGCTAATGTTAAGTTTGGCAACCCAGTAGTCAAGTTGACCAGCAACACAAGCAGAACCTGTGGAACCATATGAGCAGAATTTCTTAACAGCATTTTCTGCTCCAACGTACTCATATACATCCTCCTCAAAAATTGGACTTATACTTCTCAAGTCATCAAGACTTAGATCCTCAAGCTGACAGTTCTTTGAAACACACAAGGCAACAGACCTTCCAACTATATCATGGGAAGTTCTGAAAGGCATTCCCTGTAGAATAACACAGAAGAACTTTTGTCAAACCGAGGAAAAGGATCATGAATTTCAGAGAAGTGGGCATTAAAACTTGTGGAGCAACTATTAACAATCATGCTTCTGGCATAAAAGCAGAAAATTAATTGTGATAGACAAGCAGAATGCAGATAGTTGGGACTTGGGAATATTGAAACCTTGGGATGAGTTACCGTCTAAAACAGAAGCAATACTAAAACACAGGCTTACTACCGGAGTGCTCAACATAGCACTTTAAACAAATGACAATGTTAATATCACTGCTCATGTTCGTGTCAGTCACCATCCAGGATTATCTGCTTTCAATGATATCTATCCTGAGTGTCTGAAACATACAGGCATTGTTTTATGACCATCTTTCCCCTGTTTTATGTCGCAACAACTTGTTCCTTCTCAAATTACTCTACTTATTCTAAAGGAACACTCGAGTTCATAACAAGAGAGAAAACAATTTTGAAAACACCTATCTACAGAAACTCTCTTCATAAAGTATTTTGGATTTGTAATTTTTGAGAAGAATTCTTGGTAGGCATTTAGTTCGATATTAAATAAATCCATGCATATGATTGCAGATACACATCTCAGACCAGAAACTCTAAGGCCTTTGATATCAATGATTCCATATGCACTTAAAACCAAGCAGGATTTCTCTAAAACTCTAACTACATTAGGGTGATGCATTTCTAATCATGCTGAACAATTGAAAGTTGAAAAAACATAAGCTCTTCTAAGCAGTGGAAAAGATTGTTGACTATTACTTGCCTTCTTCACAAGATAGTCAGCAAGTGTTGTGGCATCAAGATGGCCAGCTGGCAAAGCCTTTTTAATTCTCGCATGATTAAAGGTAATGTTCTGTGCAAATTCGGCTGAAACTTCAAGCATCCCTATAACTGTCTTCACGCTGTCGAATACAGGTTCCTTATCTTCCTGTCTCAAATAAAATGGGGGGTACTTGAATCAAACTCAAAAAAAATAAAAATAAAAAAAGACTTGAATCGAACTTCAACAAGTTTAAAATTGCTAGAAGAAAATTAAAAAATGTAAGGATGACAGTGGCAAAAGTTTGCATGGAACTGCATAAATTTAATAAGGTGAAAACCATGCAAATGCACAAATCTAAAGATCAAAACAAGATGAAGTAAGTCTTGCGTAGAGCAAGAGCAACAGACTTGAATAGCCAAAGCATCTATAACTGAATGGTTTGTTGTTTTCTCGGCAATATATAATGTTGATCCTCTAGTATTTCATCATTAAACAATTAAATTAATGCATAATATCCACCTGCAAATCACGATTATAAGCAAGTGGAAGCCCTTTGCACAATGTGAGGAGAGTAACCAGGTCTCCAACGACTCTAGCAGACTTTCCTCGAACAAGTTCCATGGGATCTGGATTTTTCTTCTGAGGCATTATGCTGCTTCCAGTTGAAACACAATCACTTGGTGTGATAAACCCAAACTCCTCTGATGCCCACAAAACCCATTCCTCACCCAGCCGAGAAAGATGAATGGCTGTGATGGAATTAGCGGAAAGAAACTCCAAGACAAAATCTCGGTCTGAAACAGCATCGATACTATGAAAAAAAATTAAGCATAACCAACTACCCATGGAAGCTAGATACCAAGAATTACACAAGATAATAGGATATATTATCTCAATGAGACACAAATAAAATAGTCCACCAATCCACAATTGGCAGACTTGGCAGGGACAATAACTGATATCATATGGAGACACAGATAAAATGTTGCCTTCTCAAAAGCATTTTATTTTACCTCTAGATCTAGTGCTACTAAATCAGATGCATAAAAATTAAAAAGTGTGACAAAATAAAAATTGAAAAGCTTTCACAAAGAAAGCATTAACCATCAAGCAAAAGCTTGCAATTAGACCATCAGAACGATGCCATAGAGAATCATTACAGAACCATCAACGTGTAGCCATAGTTGTATCACATGATGTGTAAGTAAGAAGAGCAAAAGGAAGAAGAGACTTGGGTATATAAATCAGAAACCAATAACACAGGCCTTGCCCAAAGAACAACAAAAAAAAATGCCATTTCATTTGCAATCGATGCTATTTTTTAGACTCCCCATGGATTGAGGAACCAAAATATATTTATGGTTGTTGCTAGATGGCCAAAAATGCCAAATTTGACATCACAGAAAGAAAAATTATCAAAGATTGTATGCATACCTGTTCCTCAATGGAGCAGTGAATCCTAGAGAATTAGAAGTCATAAACCTATCAATGGGTAGACCAGTGCCAGCCAATGCACATGCACCAAGGGGGCAGAAGTTCAGCCTAGCTCTACAATCGATCAAACGACCAGCATCACGATCAAGCTACAAGACAACATCACAGAAATTTTAATTTATCTTCTGTGAAGACGCCAGGAGTAATTTAAATAAAATCACCTGAGATCTGTTTTGGTTGGTAATAACAATGTTGGTAATTTATTCCAAAGTAAACAAACCTATAATTTGATATGTCCCACAGAGGGATATCAAAAACATCAAGTTGATATTTAAGGAGTCTAAAGAAATTTCCTGTTGAAGATTTGTCCATGGATGATTAGGGTGTATGTCCTTTGCTCTTTTGTTAGCTAACATAGTAAATCCTTCTACTGTGAGCTTGGATCTTATAAACATGAATGAGATATTTTCGCCAGCAACTAAAATCAATAAGCCCCAATTACAAATCTCAGCCAGATCATGAAAATCTTGTTTCTTGGCAAACAAATGCGCAAGAGCATTAGAAAATAAATATACAGAATAATAATCACCTGCTCAACATAAGCCAACAGAAGATGTGGCAATAAAACAGGCTGCGCCCGCTGCAAATGTGTATAACCAGGAACAATGAGTCCCTCCTCGTTCAAAGCCAAAGTCACTAGTGCAACTTGTAGATATTCGATAGATGCAATGATTCTATCAATTGCATCACGACACCACAAACGAAAATCAGTCAAAACTTGATCATTTCTGCTCCGAGCAGTATGAAGCTTTTTCGCTGGCTCACCAATCATATCAGTAAGTGCAGCCTCAATGTTCATGTGCACATCCTCCCTGTCTGTTCTCCACACAAATTCACCAGCTTCAACGCGTCTCTGAATCTCATCAAGACCTTGTAGAATACTATCCCTATCACTGATACTTATCAATCCCTAAATATACAATCATATGCATTAGATTAAAATGGATATCATCTAAAACCAACAAAAAGTTAACAAATTTGCAAACATTTCGTTGTGGGTTCACACTGAATTTTCAGGGCAAACGAATGACATAAGCAAAAATACACATCAAACTCAAAGTTTTGTTTTTTTCTCTCTGCTTCTCCGCCACATTTTCTCAGAAAACAAACAATTCTCAAAAACTATTCGAAGAAAAAAAAGAAACAAACAAACAAAAAAAAAAACCTGTTGGGACAGCATAGAAGCATGGGCCTTGCTACCCATTATATCGTGCTTATAGAGCTGCTTATCGAAGGAAATGGACTCTGTAAATTTCTCTACGGCGTCGGTGACGCTTTCTTTGAATCTTCCACCCCACAACTTGGCCTCCTTACTATGCTTTTCCTTGGTTTCAATCTCAGGTTGAGAGGACCCACCCATAGCTCTAATGATGCACAAACCTTCCAACCTTTCCTTGGATTTAGTCTGAAGCGTGAAAGAAACAAAAGGCGGGCAAGTGGGTGTGTTTTGGGTAGAGAAGAAGGTTGCAGGTGAAGAGCAGTGGAGTGGGTTCAGTGAAGTGGAGAGTAGAAGCGAGTGCGATCTCATTCTGGAGACGGCTACCGAGAGAGAGAATAGGTAGTGTTTGGCAGGGTTCTTATTTTTGTACGGGAATTACTCCATTTGTGTTCAGGCTTTTTCCGCGGGCGGACAAGAGGAGAATGAGCTTTGGGCCTAAAAGGCTCTAAATGTTTTGGGCCAACCTTATGTTACTGTCTTTTCGTTGACCTATCGCTAATCTAAAATCCCACGGTTTGATTTCAAATTGTAATTGAATTAATTTAATTTAAAATCAAAACTGATCAAATTTGATTGATTAAAACTGAATTTAAATTAATTTATCTTATTTGTATCAAAATTAAAACTTTCATTTTAAAATATTATTATTATCACATTTGATCAAAACTAAACTGAATTAATATAATAATTGAACTCGAAATCGAATCAAAATGTCACGACCCAACATATGGGCCGGATCGGCACTAGGACCTGGGCCAGCCTAAAACTCCCGAAGCCCGTAGTAAGCCTAACTATTTCTCAATCCAACTCTAAGGCCCATTTGGGCCCAATTTCAAGAATTCAACGGGACAGAGTCCAGCCATAAAATAGACCTTTCAACGGGGAGTTTTTGACTCACCCGACCTGTAAACACAATATATAATCAATTGGGAAGCTCAGCTCACCCTCCACATACTCAAATGTCATAAAAATAAATGGGAGCTCAGCTCCCTCATCCAGTCCAACATACACACATATAATAAGTTTACAGGTCCAACATGGTAATTATATTACAGACTCAAATCAAATGAATATTTCTAACATATGCGGAATTCTAGAAGTTAACAGAGTTACACAAACATTAACAAACAACCTGCGAAGGAGAAAAGCAGGTTAACCACAACAATAATCCTCCTGTAGACTGAAAAATAATGAACAGGAGTGAGCGTTCGACTCAGAGAGTAAAATATTAATTTTAACCATAATTTCTATAACTATCTTAAACTAATGCACCCTGTAGAGTGAAATACAACATCGGTAATATTTTTACATCATAACAGCAAAAAGGTAATTTAGAGCACTCACACACCCGATAATGTCAAATAATACATATATGGGAGCTGATCCCCTATACAGCTTTCTTAATCCAACCTGTGCCAGCGAAAAACTCAAGCTCGGACTTTCACTTAATAAACCAAATCGGGGTCCCAGCGAAGAACTCAAGCCGTGTCTACCCCGAAGGACCGGGTCCCAGCGAAGATCTCAAGCCGTGTCTACCCGTCCTGTCCATAGCCAACACCACATCACATGCACGCCAATGCATGCACACTGCTCCAAATTACCACAACAATATCCATGGTACTTTAACAGTTGTGAATGCAACATAAAACGTGCCTGGAGTTTAACTACATAGATGTATACATATAAGTGATGCATGAGCATACTTGAACATATAATAATATCGAAATTATAATTAAAATTAATATTTTACTCATAGACTTAACAGCAGTCACTGTGTCACACCCTACTCCTCCGTAAGATATAACATGATCCCGTAGTACATCTAATGAATTACAGTACTTCGCATACCGGTAACCCATTAAATATACTACAAGGGATTTTAAATCAATTTTCATGAAATTTAAATCATCGATTAAAATCTAGTGTTATAAAAATTTTTCAAAAATTCGGCAGAGTGCCGGCTGAATTTTGATAAAACAGTTCTTCAAAACATGCAAAGAAACACACTTCCGATATAATTTCTCAAATACAACTCCAATAAACTTCATTTCATCTCACAATTCAATCTCAATAATCAAATCAATTTATTTTCAAACCAACCTCATCATGAAATAAACATTTTATTGATTACAAGACTCAAAATTAATATTACAAAACTATTTAGGTAAATGAAATCTCAAATTTACATTTACAATAATTTACATTTAATTACATACCAAAATATTTTACAAGAGTTTTTATACAACTGCTCAAATAATTTACATACATATTATTACATGCATACATCAAAACCTATGTACATGAGTATACCTATAATATACCTGGAGCTGATCTGAATGTGTCTTCAAAGAAGCTTACTCAACTGCTCTATGCTCTTTTCACCTGCGACAGCATACAAAGTTATCGCTGAGTAGTGAACTCAGTGTTGCACAACTATAACTTAAAACATAGTTCAATATACCTTAGCAAAATTACAGCAAATAATCTGGAAATCAGGATACTCATCAAATTCCAAAAATCAAATTATTCATTGCCAATAACATAAATAATTTGTATGAAATGACTTTGATCACGAAATTCAATTTATCAAATCATAACTAAACATTTAAGGTAATTCCAACAAAATCAATTATACATAAATCATAATTAAAATCACAATTATTTACTATTCAAAAACCATTCTTTATCTCACTAACTATGCAAGACTAATCCGCAAGGGCCATCTTCGGGATGATTCTAACTCCCTATGGTCGGGGAGGTCGAATCGGATTCTAACTCCCTATGGTTAGGGAGGTCGAATCATCGTGCACAGTACACATCATAATAATGAAACTTCCGAAATGGCCATAACATAAAAACTTAGATCTAACCTCTAATGAGAGGAGAATCTAAGCCTGTGCACGTACCATGGTAATCAAAACAAAACTAACTCCATTGTCTCCTCAATAAATGAGAAAGACATGTAATAACCTAGTCAAGCATCTATAGTGAGATATAAAATAATATTATCAATCTCTTTGTCCTTTTTGTTAGCATAAATTACAATACAATTCAATTCAAAGTTAATTCCAATATCTAATAATTTTTATGCTCATCACAATTCAAAACATAAATTTGTGTTTTCCATGCAATTTGCCCATCACAATTCAAAACATTTTCTATCACAATTTTTCAAAATATAATTTATTTAATCCACAACAATGCTTAATGCTTGTTGAAATACCATTTTACAAAGCTAAATTCATACATACTATAATAATTTCAATAATCATTGAATTAAATCCAATACTTGATAAACATATTACATAAGGAAAATAACTTCATTTAATCATATGAAATATTCAGAACAAAATCAATTAAAAACTAGTTGTGCACAAACCTTTGAAGAGTAACCTCTTGGCCCTGACTCAGTGTTTTCTTCTCCTTCCCTGAGTCTTTGCTAACTGAAATACACAATTTAAAGTGTTTCAGTACTCGTTTAAACCGTCTCTGACAATAAGGTTCAATAATTAATTTATTTAATACTATTGCTTTCCTTAGTCAACCTATAATGTTGACCCTTAATGCACTATAGGGGAATAAATTTTAATATTACCAATCTGTTACATTTTTTATTTCAATATGCGACCAATATGGTGCAATTTACCATATTTACAAGTTGGCATTCATTGCCAAATTACTTCAAGCATCATTGTATGTAAATGTCAAGTTCTTAATTTTTGTGTGCTAGATTGGTCTAGCTTAAAGTCCTACTTCTCTTGGTTTTTAGCTTCTGGCCAAAGAAGCAAAATTGTAGCTCTATGTCTTATTGCACCTGGGACAAAATTTTAGGTCATTTTGAGTTGTATAGACCAAGATATGGTCAATTTACTAAAGCTGGATAGATTGCACCTTTAGTGCAAAATTTGGTCCATTTTAGGTCACTTTTAGTTCTGGCAGTTTTGATACCCGAATTTGTGCAAGCTATTTGACTTGGTTCTGGCCATTTCTGGGCTTTGGTGTCTTCATAAGAATTGTAGCTCTATGTCTAAGCTATAAGTGGTAAAAATTTCAGGTCAATTGGACCTGTTTTGAGTGAGTTATGGTCATCCAAATGAGTACTGTTATATGATCAAAAATCTGGGTTTGCAAGGTTGCCATTCCAGATGTGGTTATTTTTAAGGTCAGTTTCTAGGCAGAATTCTAGCAATATTTCTACATGAAAGTTGGCCTATTTAGTGTCTAGTTTCACCCCCCATTGATCTTATACCAATTGGGTTCACAGTTTTGCACTTATGACCTAATTTAAGTGCTGCTAACATACACAACCTGCATTTGAACATTACACTTTCAATTTTGACAATCCTCCTCCTCCCAATACTTCAACATTTAATCATGGCACTTCTATATATCTTGTACACAATTCCAGCAAACATTTTGGGCAGAACACTCAAGTGCTCAATGTACACAATACACCATTCAAGTTCACCATTCACTTCCATCAAAATTCAACATATCTCAATATTAATATTTCACATACACTTCTATATACTCATACCTCAATATCAACTACACATGCTACCCACAATTTAATACTATCATATTTCATTAATGAACTTCATATTCACACACACAAATTCATGATATTATAGGCTGCTAAACATGACAGTTTACTAAGGCATCAAAGTCCCACTATTAAACCCTTAATTCAAGCACCAACATACACATACTTAGATATTAACTTACCACAACTTCCATTTAAGTTAATCAACCTTAATTCCCATCTATTAAATATAAGAATAAGTCACTAACCATGCATTTTCATGGCTGTCAAAACTAAGGTTCACCAATACTCAATCCTTTTCTTAAATTTTCTTAGCAATTCATCTTACCCAAAGCCCAACGCAAGGATTAGTAAAGGAAATTGGAAAGATTAAGCAATAACGCTTTTTGTGCTTGATCAAACTTCATCAAATCCTCTCCTTCTTGCTGCCTCTAGCTTCCCCAAGTTGAGTAGGCAAAGATTAATGAAGGAATTTGTGTGGAAAGGTGGCTAAAAATGGAGTGCATGAAGGTTGATGAAGCTTCGGCCATGGAGGAACAATGGTGGATTTACTTTAGCTGGATGAAGAGAGGATGAAGATGAGATGTAATTCTGTCCAAAAGGCTTTATATAGGTCCCATAAATCATGCTTAGTAGAGCACTAAGTTTGATTAATGGTTTAAATAATCCAAAGTTCCTTAATTTGCACTTATGTCACAATTCTTCCACTATTTATATTATGTACTCATTTCTTATTTTTCATGACATTTTCAATGTTTAATATTACTTATTTTTAATGGACGTCAAAAGTCAACCCCAGGTGTCAATTGACCAAAATGCCCCTCTTTGGGTCAAATTCGGACTTTTTCGGTGCTACCGATTTACTCATTGTATCGCCGATACCTTAAATTTTCATTTTTGTTTATATTGACTTACTAAATTTTATTTGATATTTTCAATGTCAATTACACCTTAGTAGACCTTTAATTATGTCTCGAAAATATTTTTCTGGATTTCCCGCGGTCCAGGACTAGTCAACGGTCATCGTCGTAACTTCCCGGTGCTGTCACCCATTGCTACGAGTTCGGCTCATTTAACTTAGTCACATTTTATCTTTTTTATTTTTTCTTAATTTTTCTCATTACATATTTTATTATTTTATGCTTCCTCACTATCAATTAAGTGTAGTTTTAGACATTCCGACTTTCCGAGGTAGGCATTAGCCATCGGAACAGTAGGACGTACGGACCACGAAAATGAGGATGTTACACACTGTGGCGGCTGGGCGGAGGAAGAAGGTTTTCTCGGCTCATCTGAAAATTTTCTTACAGTTATTTAGTTGACTCAATACAAACTAAGAAAAGACCAAAGATGTCCTAAGTCGTGCCGAAAATCCAGTAGAGTCTCCCCTATACCTAAACCTACCCAACCTACAAATGAGTTTAAAACACACTTATATATCCACAAACTATATATCCACAACTCAATCACATCACACAGCCCCTCCTGGGTCCATCCAAATAGTCATCAATCACACGATGTAAAATTACAGTTTAGTTCTTATAATTGACCTTTTGCCAAAAACTATCCAAATAAGCTCTAAAAATTCTAAAACTTTGCCCCGCGGTCCTTAGCAATATTACTAAGCTAATGCAAAAAGAATCAAAATTTTTTGAGCTTCCACAAATATTTTATAAATTTTTAATCCCATTCAAGCACTAGAAAATTAAGAAAAAGTAAGGTTCGGGTTTACCTATGCTGATTCCGATCTCGGGAACGCGCTCGAGGCGTCTGACAACGGTGGGGTAGCCAAAATCTCGACCTAATTTCGAGACTTTTTTGGTAGTTTGTCTGTCTGATCGGAAATTCACAGACCCGGGCAACCGTCGAATTTCCGCGAATTGAAAGTATCTACACGAAGCTCACAACACGGGAGTTAGTATAAAATTTTTACGAAATTTTCTAAACTCATTTAATGCTCGGAAAAACACTACGAAGTTTCTTGGGACTCACAGAAAACAGTGTTAAAAAATTTTGAAATTTATATTGCCGCGAAGCTCTCGATGAGTGGAGCGCTCTGGTACTCTCCGTTTTCTCGTGGGGTTCAAGGTTTGCGAGAAATTTAGCCCAAAAGTCAAAATGGGCTAAAACTTCCCGAACAAAAATTGGACAAACCGCTCAATGGATTTTGGCGTTCTTAGTGTCTATAGAAAGCTCTCGAGGTGTAGATGGTATTTGATACAAAACCGGCCCAATCGGTGGCCGGATCAGCCAAATTTCTGTCGGGAAGTCGAAACAGCGCGTTGCGCATCGCGCGGATTCGCGCGCGTTTTCCTGGCGTTCCAGGAGGTGGCCGGCGAGGAGGGAAGGCTGGGGCGGCGCACTGGCGAGATGGGGAGGGCTGGGTGGCGGCGGCGCGGCGTGAGAGAAAACGGGAGAGAGAGGAAGAGGGACGGGACGCACAGGGAAGGGAAGAAAAGAAGAAGAAGGCCGGTCCGATTCGACCGGTCCGATCCGGTTTGATTCAGCCGGTCCGATTCAAGATACAAAATTTTAAATTTTTTACTCTGCCTTGAGACCGAAAACGAGGCCCAAAAATTCCGAAAAAAATTCTAGAAAACTCAGAAAAATTTGTAGAGTCTAAATATATTTTTAGTTTTGTCACGTGGTATTTGAATTAATTTAAAAAAATTATCAAAATTTTATATTTTTGGAAAATCGAACCCGATTTCTTAAATCTGAAAAATTTCAAATAATTTCCTAAAATTTAAATAAAAGAAAATATTAATATTTACTCACAAAATAATAAATTTAAAAATATAGGGTGTTACACAAAATTATAGTCAAACAACTTTCAATCCATTTTTAGCAACTCTGACTCTAGAATTATAATCGCGGGTCCGATTTCAAATCCAATTTCTAAAAGAATTTATAAACCCAAATTTTTCTTGGTATAAATAATTATTATTCTTAATTCTTTATAGTTACAAATTCAAAAAAGAAAGAGATTTTACATCACAGAAAGGGAATTTCTGCATTCCTTTTGTTTATTATGAGAGATTCATTAGACTTCAAAGCATACAAGAAATGGTTGCTTACCTTCATCTGACAAACTCTTACCCTCATTTCAGAAAAAAAAAAGAGTCTTTTACATTTCCACTTCCTTCCAACAGGCTTCTCTAATTAATAGAATATACCTTATTTGTTTTCTTTGATAAAATCTTGGAAGCACCCAGTTTCTTGAATTGCCCATGTATTTTATATCCTTTATAATCCCAATTCACTTGATTTAGCTTATTGTCCATTGCATTACAGGAATTCAAAACCTTTGATTTTTCATTGAAGAGAGTTGTTATTTTTCTTTTTATAAATTCCCTATTTTATAATATATACCTAAATTTTTTTTAGGATAAAAATGTAACACCCTACATTTTTAAATTTATTATTTTGTGAGTAAATATTAATATTTTATTTTATTTAAAGTTTAGGAAATTATTTAAAATTTTTCCGATTTTAGAAATCAGGTTCGATTTTTTGAAAATATAAAACTTTGATGATTTTTAAAAATTAATTTAAAGACCACGTGGCAAAACTAAAATTATATTTGGATTCTAAGAATTTTTCTAAGTTTTCTAGAAATTTTTCAGAATTTTTGGACATCGTTTTTGGTCCCAAGACATAGTAAAAATTTAAAATTTTGTATCTTGAATCGGACCGGCCGAATTGAACCAGATCGGACCGGTCGAATCAGACCGGCCTTTCTTTTTCTTCTTCTCCTTTCTGCGCAAGCCCGACCTCTCTTCCTCTCTCTCCCGTTTTCTCTCTCCTCTCTCACCCCCAGGCTGCGCTGCTGCCACCTAGCCTTCCCCACCTCGCCAGCGCACCACCCCAGCGCCTCCCCACTGCCGGCCGACGCTCCAGGTGGCAGGACAACGCGCGCGAATACTCACCTGCGCGCAGCGTGCCGCTTTAGCTTCTCGGCCAAAATTCGATCGATCCGACCACCGATTGGGTCGGGTCTTGTGTTAAACACCATCTACACCCTGAGAGCTTTCCATAAAGACCAAGAAAACTAAAATCCATCTAGCAGTTTGTCCAATTTTTGTCCGGGAAATTTTAGCCCATTTTGAATTTTAGGCTAGATTTCTCGCAAACTGTGAACCCCACGAGAAAACAGAGAGTACCAGAGCGCTCCACTCGTCGAGAGCTTCGCGACAATATAAATTTCAAAATTTTTCGACACTGTTTTTTGATGGGTCCCACGAAACTTCGTAATATTTTTCTGAGCATTAAATGAGTTTTAAAAACTCCGTAAAAATTTTATACTAACCCCCGTGTTGTGGGCTTCATGTAGGTACTTTCAATTTGCGGAAATTCGACGGTTGCCCGGGTCTGTGAATTTTCGGCCAGACAGACAGGCTACCAAAAAAGTCTCAAAATTGGGTCAAAATTTTAGCTACTCCACCGTTGTCAAACTCCCCGAGCGTGTTCCCGAGATTGGAATCAGTATAGATAAACCCGAACCTTACTTTTTCGTAATTTTTTAATACTTGAATGGGATTAAAAATCCATAAAATATTCGTGATAGCTCAAAAAATTATGATTCTTTTTGCATTAGCTTAGTAATACTGCTAAGGACCGTGGGGCAAAGTTTTAGAATTTTTAGAGCTTATTTGGGTAGTTTTTGCAAAAAGGTCAATTATAAGGACTAAACTGTAATTTTACATCATGCGATTGATGACTGTTTAGATGGGCCCAGGAGGGGCTGTGTGATGTGATTGAATTGTGGATATATGGTTTGTGGATATAGAAGTGTGTTTTAAACCCATTTACAGGTTGGGTAGGTCCTAGATATAGGGGACACTCTGCCGGATTTTCGGCACGACTTAGGACATCTTTGGTCTTTTCGTAGTTTGTATTGAGTCAAATTACTAAATAACTATAATAAAATTGTCAGGTGAGCCGGGACAGCCTTCTTCCTCCGCCCAGCCGCCACAGTGACTTTGGTTGAGTCTGTGAGTAAAATATTAATTTTAATTGTAATTTCGATATTATTATATGTTCAAGCATACTCATGCATCACTTATATGTATATATCTATGTAGTTAAACTCTAAGCACGTTTTATGTTGCATTCACAACTGTTAAAGTGCCATGGATGTTGTTGTGGTAATTTGGAGCAGTGTGCGTGCATTGGCGTGCGTGTGATGTGGTGTTGGCTATAGACAGGATCGGTAGACACGGCTCGAGATCATCACTTGGACCCAGTCCTTCGGGGTAGACACGGCTTGAGTTCTTCGCTGGGACCCCGATTTAGTTTATTAAGTGGAAGTCCGAGCTTGAGTTCTTCGTTGGCACAGGTTGGATTAAGAGAGCTGTATAGGGGATCAACTCTCATTTACGTATTGTTTAACATTATCGGGTGTGTGAGTGCTTCAAATTACCTTTTTGCTATTATGATGTGAAAATATTATCGATATTGTATTTCACTCTACAGGGTGCATTAGCTTTAGATAGTTAAAGAGATTATGGTTAAAATTGATATTTTACTCTCTGAGTCGAACGCTCACTCCTGTTCATTATTTTTCAGGCTACAAGAGGATTATTGTTGTGGTTAACCTGCTTTTCTCCTTCGCAGGTTGTTTATTAATGTTTGTATAATTCTGTTAACTCCTAGAATTTTAGCATGTGTTAGAAATATTCATTTGATTTGAGTCTATAATATAATTACCATGTTGGACTTGTAAACTTATTATATGTGTGTATGTTGGACTAGATGAGGGAGCTAAGCTCCCATTTATTTTTATGACATTTGAGAATGTGAAGGGTGAGTTGAGCTCCCCAATTGATTATATATTGTGTTTATAGGTCGGGTGAGTCAAAAACTCTCCGTTGAAAGATCCATTTTATGGTCGAACTCTGTCCGGTTGAATTCTTGAAATTGAGCCCAAATGGGCCTTAGAGTTGGATTGAGGAATAGTTACGCTAACTACGGGCCTCGGGAGCTTTAGGCTGGCCCAAGTTCTAGTGCCGGTCAGGCCCATAGGTTGGGTCGTGACAAAAAATAATAATAATAATGTAAGACTAACTTGTAACTGTAAATAAAAAAAAAATCATGAGACCTCTCTAATAATTGAGTGTGAAATATAATGGGGTTTGGTATTTGGTAGATTTATAGAATATTTCAATTCAATATATCCTTAAGCATCACAAGAAATCTTATAAATTGCCTTGTTTTAGACACAATAGAAATATAATGGGCCAATTATAATTGATAGACTGCATAGAGGTAAGTAATTCTTTTTTATCATTATAGTAAAAAATCTAAGAAAATGTGGAAAGGCATAAAAAATATTAAAAAAATAAAATAAAATTAAAAAATGTGTAGCAACAATGCACTATTTATTAAAAAAAGTATATATACTATTTGATTTTGCAGCAATTTGAAAATAATATATTCACTGTCAGAAAACAATTTATTAGTGCAACTCAAAATTGCCGTCCTATGATCATCCCATTAGAAGATTGACACTAAGAATTTGATAAAAACAAGTCTTCATCATATGATTAGATGGTTCCTATAAGAGAAAAAGTTTTGAGGACCATTCTTTACAGGTGGAGCAATGAGAGCCTAACAAAACATTTGCTTTTGTCCTTGTCTTGGAGCTGTTGAGGAGAATTGGAGAGCTATATAGCAACAGTATCAAATTTTTATTTACGCTTTAGTGGTTGTTTTTATCTAATCTCTGAAGGATATGATTGCCATAATTGAGGTTTGTTTGCCCTATAACTCATCAGTTGGATAGGAATTGAAATGATAATGATTGTGCATTGGTTTTATCAATATTACTAATTTACTCTTATCATTATGTTATTTATTGCTACCAAAAGATAAGGTTATGCCTTTGCTTTAATTTAATTGGAAGCAGTATTGACGTTATGCACACGCCTGAATCGAAATGTTCTGAGGAAGTAATGCTATGTCGGGGAAATTTACACCAAGGGTATGCTGTTCTTGCAGTAAAAAATCCCTGTGCAAGACATCAAAATGCGAATGTCGGGCTGCAGCTAGCGGCTGTGGGACAGGATGTGGTTGTGCGGCCTCTAAGTGCAGTAACAGAGGAGTTCTCTCTATCAAGGTGGATGACTCGCTGCAACAAAAGGTGGCTAGTGACTTGGTGCATGTTTCAGACGCCTCACAAACTGAGAAAGCCATTGTCACTTCTCAATCTGCTGAGGTTGATAATCATTGTGCACGGATAAGGAAGCCATTGTCTGAAATTGGAAATACTCTTGTATGCCCCATTCCCTTTTCCCACTTTACTTTTAATTCTTGTCCTCTGTTTTAGCCATTCCATACGAAGTTATTTATTTTGAAGTAAATAGTCTCCCATTTCTTTTGCTTTATCTTTTGTTTTCTTGCTTTATTATTTTTTTTTCCTCCATTGGGTTCTAACAGAAATCTAAAAATCTACAGGTCATTTCCAGTCCTATAAAACCTGACCAGAAAATGAGAGGGAACATAACAGTTACCCTGGTTGATATTGTAGATCCGTCTTTTTCAGTGCCTGAAATTGCTGAAAGCCCAAAAAAAAACATACAAAGCTTATCAGGCAAATATTCCTACAAGGTTAACCAAGGGCCAAGCGATCAGCAGTCCCAAAAACAGATACTTAAACAGTGAAGGCGGTGCTTAATAAATTTGTTGTAAAACACCTGGTGTGCCTGCTCTAAGAAGTTCAGTTCTACAGTTTAGAACATTAAATGAGAATAGTGGCTTTTACGTTGAATGTTGAGATGTATAGAGTTCATCATGGACTGAAAATTGAGATAATAGGGATGCAACAGGAGGGATTGTTTCAAGTGTGAGATTGAGGACCTCTTTATAAGATGGCAAGTGGATGCCAATAAAAAAAATGGTGTACTACAGTTGAAGTTCCATGCTTTTACGAGTGACTTATTTTAAACCATTGCTTTGTGAAATTGGGTTGTCGGTTACGTGGTGTTTGTAGACATTTTAGACATGCCTGCTGTGCATAATTAGGTAAAGTTGATTTTGGCTTGTCAATAACCATTCTTGTCTGCCCTGTTCTCTTTCTGTAGAGCAGTTTAATGGGAAATCTCTTTCGTTTCTCCTTTAATTTACAGGCTGCTTGTATTGCTTCCTTTCAGGCGTTAAGAAACAGATAAGTACTTTGTATAACTAGAATTAGCTTGCGTCAAACATTCTGCTAATGATCTATATATTACCAATGCCTCAAAAGACCTGCCTAAATTAATATAGACAAGCATCTCTTATTAGTAGATCTTGAAAATTATTGCATCAGGGAAGACCACATAAATCTCCATCAACATCAAGTGTTTGATTCTTCTAACACAACATACAACTTGGTCACTCAAAACAGCACGATCAATAATTTAGCTCCTGCTCATGATATTCCTCTCTTGTTGGTGATGTTCAAATCTAAAGTGCTCATTCCAGTATCACATCAACCAGATGCCCACTATAGAACTGCATCAACCAGATGCCCACTATCCTAGTTTTCCAAGTCCTCAAAAAATGGCTTCAAAAGCCTGGCAAACAACTCTGACTAAAACCTCCAGCGCTGTTTATTAATGAGATCTGCTTCTGCTAATGTTAAGTTTGGCAACCCAGTAGTCAAGTTGACCAGCAACACAAGCAGAACCTGTGGAACCATATGAGCAGAATTTCTTAACAGCATTTTCTGCTCCAACGTACTCATATACATCCTCCTCAAAAACTGGGCTTATACTTCTCAAGTCATCAAGACTTAGACCCTCAATCTGACAGTTCTTTGAAACACACAAGGCAACAGACCTTCCAACTATATCATGGGAAGTTCTGAAAGGCATTCCCTGTAGAATAACACAGAAGAACTTTTGTCAAACAAACGAAAAGGATCAAGAATTTCAGAGAGGTTGGCATTAAAACTTGTGAAGCAACTATTAACAATCATGCTTCTGGCATAAAAGCAGAAAAATCAATTGTGATAGACAAGCAGAATGCAGATAGTTGGGACCTGGGAGTATTGAAACATTGGGATGAGTTACCGTCTAAAACGGAAACAATACTAAAACACAAGCTTACTACAGGAGTGCTCAACATAGCACTTTAAACAAATGACACTGTTAATATCACTGCTCATGTTCGTGTCAATCACCATCCAGGATTATCTGCTTTCAATGATATCTATCCTGAGTGTCAGAGACATAGGGATTGTTTTATGATCATCTTTCCTCTGTTTTATGTCGCAACAACTTGTTCCTTCTCAAATTATTCTACTTATTCTAAAGGAACACTCGAGTTCATAAGAAGAGAAAGAAAACAATTTTGAAAACACCTATGTACAGAAACTCTCTTCATAAAGTATTTTGGATTTGTAATTTTCGACAAGAATTCTTGGTAGGCATTTAGTTCGATATTAAATAAATCCATGCATATGATTGCAGATACACATCTCAGACCAGAAACTCTAAGGCCTTTGACATCAATGATTCCATATGCGCTTAAAACCAAGCAGGATTTCTCTAAAACTCTTAACTACATTAGGGTGATGCATTTCTAATCATGCTGAACACTTGAGAGTTGAAAAAACATAAGCTCTTCTAAGCAGTGGAAAAGAATGTTGACTATTACTTGCCTTCTTCACAAGATAGTCAGCAAGTGTTGTGGCATCAAGATGGCCAGCTGGCAAAGCCTTTTTAATTCTCGCATGATTAAAGGTAATGTTCTGTGCAAGTGCGGCTGAAACTTCAAGCATCCCTATAACTGTCTTCACGCTGTCGAACACAGGTTCCTTATCTTCCTGTCTCAAAAAAAAAATGGGGGGGACTTGAATCGAACTCGCATAAGTTTGCATGGAACTGCATAAATTTAATAAGGTGAAAACCATGCAAATGCACAAATCTAAAGATCAAAACAAGATGAAGCAAGTCTTGTGTGGAGCAAGAGCAACAGTCTTGAATAGCCAAAGCATCTATAACTGAATGGTTTGCTGTTTTCTTGGCAATATATAATGTTGATCCTCTAGTATTTCATCATTAAACAATTAAATTAAAGCATAATATCCACCTGCAAGACACGATTATAAGCAAGTGGAAGCCCTTTGCACAATGTGAGGAGAGTAACCAGGTCTCCAACGGCTCTAGCAGACTTTCCTCGAGCAAGTTCCATAGGATCTGGATTTTTCTTCTGAGGCATTATGCTACTTCCAGTTGAAACACAATCACTTGGTGTGATAAACCCAAACTCCTCTGATGCCCACAAAATCCATTCCTCACCCATCCGAGAAAGATGAATGACTGTGATGGAATTAGCAGAAAGAAACTCCAAGACAAAATCTCGGTCTGAGACAGCATCAATACTACGAAAAAAAATTAAGCATAACCAACTACCCATGGAAGCTAGATACCAAGAATTACACAAGATAATAGGAATATATTATCTCAATGAGACACAAATAAAATAGTCCACCAATCTACAGTTGGCAGACTTGGCAGGGACAATAACTGATATCATATAAAGACACAGATAAAATGTTGCCTTCTCAAAAGCATTTTATTTTCCCTCTAGTGTTAAATCAGATGCATAACAATTAAAAAGCACAACAAAATAAAAATTGAAAAGCTTTCACAAAGAAAGCATTAACCATCAAGCAAAAGCTTGCAATTAGTCCATCAGAACGATGCCATAGAGAATCATTACAGAACCATCAATGTGTAGCCATAGTTGTATCACATGATGTGTAAGTAAGGAGAGCAAAAGGAAGAAGAGACTTGGGTATATAAATCGGAAACCAATAACAGAGGCCTTGACCCAAAGAACAAAAAAAAAAGGCCATTCCATTTGCAATCGATGCTATTTTTTAGACTCCCCATGGACTGAGGAACCAAAATATATTTATGGTTGTTGCTAGATGGCCAAAAATGCCAAATTTGATATCACAGAAAGTAAAATTATCAAAGATTGTATGCATACCTGTTCCTCGTTGGAGCAGTGAATCCTAGAGAATTAGAAGTCATAAACCTATCAATGGGTAGACCAGTGCCAGCCAATGCACATGCACCAAGGGGGCAGAAGTTCAGCCTAGCTCTACAATCGATCAAACGATCAGCATCACGATCAAGCTACAAGACAACATCACAGAAAGTTTAATTTATCTTCTGTGAAGACACCAGGAGTAATTTAAATAAAATCACCTGAGATCTGTTTTGGTTGGTAATAACAATGTTGGTAATTTATTCCAAAGTAAACAAACCTGTGCAAGACATCAAAATGCGAATGTCGGGCTGCAGCTAGCGGCTATGGGACAGGATGTGGTTGTGCGGCCTCTAAGTGCAGTAACAGAGGAGTTCTCTCTATCAAGGTGGATGACTCGCTGCAACAAAAGGTGGCTAGTGACTTGGTGCATGTTTCAGACACCTCAGAAACTGAGAAAGCCATTGTCACTTCTCAACCTGCTGAGGTTAACAATGATTGTGCACGGATAAGGAAGCCTTTGTCTGAAATTGGAAATACTCTTGTACGCCCCCATTCCCTTTTCCCACTTTACTTTTAATTCTTGTCCTCTGTTTTAGCCTTTCCATACGAAGTTATTTCCGTAGTTTCTGAGGGCAGCAATTATTTTGAAGTGAATAGTCTCCCATTTCTTTTGCTTTATCTTTTGTTTTCTTGCTTTATTATTTTTTTTCCTCCGTTGGGTTCTAACAGAAGTCTAAATATCTACAGGTCATTTCCAGTCCTATAAAACCTGACCCGAAAATGAGAGGGAACAAAACAGTCACCCAGGTTGATATTGTAGATCCTTCTTTCTCAGTGCTTGAAATTGCTGAAGGCCCAAAAAAAGCAGACAAAGCTTCTCTGGCAGATATTCCTACAAGGTTAACCAGGGCCAAGCGATCAGTAGTCCCAAAAACAGATACTTAAACAGAGAAGGACGTGCTTAATAAATTTGTTCTAAAACACCTGGTGTGCCTGCTCTAAGAAATTCAGTTCTACAGTTTAAAACATTAAATGAGAATAGTGGCTTTTACGTTGAATGTTGAGATGTATAGAGCTCACCAAGAACTGAAAGTTGAGATAATAGGGATACAACAGGAGGAATTGTTTCAAGTGTGAGATTGGGGACCCCTTTATAAGAATTATTTTTGGTTTGAGATGGAGAGATGGCAAGTGGATGCCAATAAAAAAAATGGTGCACTACAGTTGAAGTTCCATGCTTTTATGAGTGACTTATTTTAAACCATTGCTTTGTGAAATTGGGTTGTTGGTTTATATGGTCTTTGTAGACATTTTAAGTTATGTTTGTCATTAAGTTTTGGAGTCTGAAACTATTTTTCTGAAGAAAAATACTATTTTAAATACTTTTGAAAAAAACAATTTAAAAAATATTATTTTATTATTTTAATATTCTTATGACTAAAATTAATCAAATTTAACTAAAATTAATCAAATTTAATTTTTAATTATTTTTTAACAGGCCCTTAGACATGCCTACGGTACATGATTAGGTAAAGTTGATTTTGGCTTGTCAATAACCATTCTTGTCTGTCCTGTTCCCTTTCTATAGAGCAGTTCAATGGGAAATCTCTTTCGTTTCTCCCTTAGTTTACAGGCTGCTTGTATTGCTTTCAAGCGTTAAGAAACAGATAACTACTTCGTATAACTAGAATTAGCTTGCGTCTACCATTCTGTTAATGACCTATATATTACCAATGCCTCAAAAGACCTGCCTAAATTAATATAGACAAGCATCTCTTATTAGTAGATCTTGAAAATTATTGCATCAGTTCATTGAGATAAAGCTAGAAAGACCTTCAGAAATTATTAGACGATGCACACAGCTAACAAGTGAACTTGGCAGTAAAAGATGAATGAACTAGACAAGGCAAGACCACATAAATCTCCATCAACATCAAGTGTTTAATTCTTCTAATACAACACACAATTTGGTCACTTAAAATTGCACGATGAATAATTTAGCTCCTGCTCATGATATTCCTCACTTCTTGGTGATGTTCAAATCTAAAGTGCTCGTTCCACCATCACATCAACCAGATGCTCACTATAGAACTGCATCAACCAGATGCCCACCGTCCTAGTTTTCCAAGTCCTTGAAAAATGGCTTCAAAAGCCTGGCAAACAACTCTGACTAAAACCTCCAGCGTGTTTATTAATGAGATCTGCTTCTGCTAATGTTAAGTTTGGCAACCCAGTAGTCAAGTTGACCAGCAACACAAGCAGAACCTGTGGAACCATATGAGCAGAATTTCTTAACAGCATTTTCTGCTCCAACGTACTCATATACATCCTCCTCAAAAATTGGACTTATACTTCTCAAGTCATCAAGACTTAGATCTTCAAGCTGACAGTTCTTTGAAACACACAAGGCAACAGACCTTCCAACTATATCATGGGAAGTTCTGAAAGGCATTCCCTGTAGAATAACACAGAAGAACTTTTGTCAAACCGAGGAAAAGGATCATGAATTTCAGAGAAGTGGGCATTAAAACTTGTGGAGCAACTATTAACAATCATGCTTCTGGCATAAAAGCAGAAAATTAATTGTGATAGACAAGCAGAATGCAGATAGTTGGGACTTGGGAATATTGAAACCTTGGGATGAGTTACCGTCTAAAACAGAAGCAATACTAAAACACAGGCTTACTACCGGAGTGCTCAACATAGCACTTTAAACAAATGACAATGTTAATATCACTGCTCATGTTCGTGTCAGTCACCATCCAGGATTATCTGCTTTCAATGATATCTATCCTGAGTGTCTGAAACATACAGGCATTGTTTTATGACCATCTTTCCCCTGTTTTATGTCGCAACAACTTGTTCCTTCTCAAATTACTCTACTTATTCTAAAGGAACACTCGAGTTCATAACAAGAGAGAAAACAATTTTGAAAACACCTATCTACAGAAACTCTCTTCATAAAGTATTTTGGATTTGTAATTTTTGAGAAGAATTCTTGGAAGGCATTTAGTTCGATATTAAATAAATCCATGCATATGATTGCAGATACACATCTCAGACCAGAAACTCTAAGGCCTTTGATATCAATGATTCCATATGCACTTAAAACCAAGCAGGATTTCTCTAAAACTCTAACTACATTAGGGTGATGCATTTCTAATCATGCTGAACAATTGAAAGTTGAAAAAACATAAGCTCTTCTAAGCAGTGGAAAAGATTGTTGACTATTACTTGCCTTCTTCACAAGATAGTCAGCAAGTGTTGTGGCATCAAGATGGCCAGCTGGCAAAGCCTTTTTAATTCTCGCATGATTAAAGGTAATGTTCTGTGCAAATTCGGCTGAAACTTCAAGCATCCCTATAACTGTCTTCACGCTGTCGAATACAGGTTCCTTATCTTCCTGTCTCAAATAAAATGGGGGGTACTTGAATCAAACTCAAAAAAAATAAAAATAAAAAAAGACTTGAATCGAACTTCAACAAGTTTAAAATTGCTAGAAGAAAATTAAAAAATGTAAGGATGACAGTGGCAAAAGTTTGCATGGAACTGCATAAATTTAATAAGGTGAAAACCATGCAAATGCACAAATCTAATGATCAAAACAAGATGAAGTAAGTCTTGCGTAGAGCAAGAGCAACAGACTTGAATAGCCAAAGCATCTATAACTGAATGGTTTGTTGTTTTCTCGGCAATATATAATGTTGATCCTCTAGTATTTCATCATTAAACAATTAAATTAATGCATAATATCCACCTGCAAATCACGATTATAAGCAAGTGGAAGCCCTTTGCACAATGTGAGGAGAGTAACCAGGTCTCCAACGACTCTAGCAGACTTTCCTCGAACAAGTTCCATGGGATCTGGATTTTTCTTCTGAGGCATTATGCTGCTTCCAGTTGAAACACAATCACTTGGTGTGATAAACCCAAACTCCTCTGATGCCCACAAAACCCATTCCTCACCCAGCCGAGAAAGATGAATGGCTGTGATGGAATTAGCGGAAAGAAACTCCAAGACAAAATCTCGGTCTGAAACAGCATCGATACTATGAAAAAAAATTAAGCATAACCAACTACCCATGGAAGCTAGATACCAAGAATTACACAAGATAATAGGATATATTATCTCAATGAGACACAAATAAAATAGTCCACCAATCCACAATTGGCAGACTTGGCAGGGACAATAACTGATATCATATGGAGACACAGATAAAATGTTGCCTTCTCAAAAGCATTTTATTTTACCTCTAGATCTAGTGCTACTAAATCAGATGCATAAAAATTAAAAAGTGTGACAAAATAAAAATTGAAAAGCTTTCACAAAGAAAGCATTAACCATCAAGCAAAAGCTTGCAATTAGACCATCAGAACGATGCCATAGAGAATCATTACAGAACCATCAACGTAGCCATAGTTGTATAACATGTTGTGTAAGTAATAAGAGCAAAAGGAAGAAGAGACTTGGGTATATAAATCAGAAACCAATAACACAGGCCTTGCCCAAAGAACAAAAAAAAAAAATGCCATTTCATTTGCAATCGATGCTATTTTTTAGACTCCCCATGGATTGAGGAACCAAAATATATTTATGGTTGTTGCTAGATGGCCAAAAATGCCAAATTTGACATCACAGAAAGAAAAATTATCAAAGATTGTATGCATACCTGTTCCTCAATGGAGCAGTGAATCCTAGAGAATTAGAAGTCATAAACCTATCAATGGGTAGACCAGTGCCAGCCAATGCACATGCACCAAGGGGGCAGAAGTTCAGCCTAGCTCTACAATTGATCAAACGACCAGCATCACGATCAAGCTACAAGACAACATCACAGAAATTTTAATTTATCTTCTGTGAAGACGCCAGGAGTAATTTAAATAAAATCACCTGAGATCTGTTTTGGTTGGTAATAACAATGTTGGTAATTTATTCCAAAGTAAACAAACCTATAATTTGATATGTCCCACAGAGGGATATCAAAAACATCAAGTTGATATTTAAGGAGTCTAAAGAAATTTCCTGTTGAAGATTTGTCCATGGATGATTAGGGTGTATGTCCTTTGCTCTTTTGTAAGCTAACATAGTAAATCCTTCTACTGTGAGCTTGGATCTTATAGACATGAATGAGATATTTTCGCCAGCAACTAAAATCAATAAGCCCCAATTACAAATCTCAGCCAGATCATGAAAATCTTGTTTCTTGGCAAACAAATGCGCAAGAGCATTAGAAAATAAATATACAGAATAATAAGCACCTGCTCAACATAAGCCAACAGAAGATGTGGCAATAAAACAGGCTGCGCCCGCTGCAAATGTGTATAACCAGGAACAATGAGTCCCTCCTCGTTCAAAGCCAAAGTCACTAGTGCAACTTGTAGATATTCGATAGATGCAATGATTCTATCAATTGCATCACGACACCACAAACGAAAATCAGTCAAAACTTGATCATTTCTGCTCCGAGCTGTATGAAGCTTTTTCGCTGGCTCACCAATCATATCAGTAAGTGCAGCCTCAATGTTCATGTGCACATCCTCCCTGTCTGTTCTCCACACAAATTCACCAGCTTCAATGCGTCTCTGAATCTCATCAAGACCTTGTAGAATGCTATCCCTATCACTGATACTTATCAATCCCTAAATATACAATCATATGCATTTGATTAAAATGGATATCATCTAAAACCATCAAAAAGTCAATAAATTTGCAAACATTGCGTTGTGGGTTCACACTGAATTTTCAGGGCAAACGAATGACATTAGAAAAAATACACATCAAACTCAAAGTTTTGTTTTTTCTCTCTGCTTCTCCCCCACATTTTCTCGGAAAACAAACAATTCTCAAAGACTATTTGAAAAAAAAAAAGGAAAGAAACAAACAAAAAAAAAACCTGTTGGGACAGCATAGAAGCATGGGCCTTGCTACCCATTATATCATGCTTATAGAGCTGCTTGTCAAAGGAAATGGACTCTGTAAATTTCTCCACGGCATCGGTGACGCTCTCTTTGAATCTTCCACCCCACAACTTGGCCTCCTTACTATGCTTTTCCTTGGTTTCAATCTCAGGTTGAGAGGACCCACCCATAGCTCTAATGATGCACAAACCTTCCAACCTTTCCTTGGATTTAGTCTGAAGCGTGAAAGAAACAAAAGGCGGGCAAGTGGGTGTTGCTTGGGTAGAGAAGAAGGTTGCAGTTGAAGAGCAGTGGAGTGGGTTCAGTGAAGTGGAGAGTAGAAGCGAGTGCGATCTCATTCTGGAGACGGCTACCGAGAGAGAGAATAGGTAGCGTTTGGCAGGGTTCTTATTTTTCTATGCGAATTACTCCATTTGTGTTTAGGCTTTTTCCGCGGGCGGAGGAGAGGAGAATGAGCTTTGGGCCTAAAAGGCTCTAAATGTTTTGGGCCAACCTTATGTTACTGTCTTTTCGTTGACCTATCGCTAATCTAAAATCCCACGGTTTGATTTCAAATTGTAATTGAATTAATTTAATTTAAAATCAAAACTGATCAAATTTGATTGATTAAAACTGAATTTAAATTAATTTATCTTATTTGTATCAAAATTAAAATTTTCACTTTAAAATATTATTATTATCACATTTGATCAAAACTAAACTGAATTAATATAATAATTGAACTCGAAATCGAACCAAAAATAAAGTCAAATAACTTTCAACCCATTTTTAGCAACTCTAGAATTATAATCGCGGGTCTGATTTCAAATCTAATTTTCTAAAGGAAGTTATAAACCCAAATTTTTCTTGGGGTAAACAATTATTCTTCTTAATTCTTTATAGTTACAAATTCAAAAAAGAAAGAGATTTTACAACACAGAAAGGGAATTTCTGCATTCCCTTTGTTTATTATGAGAGATTTATTAGACTTGAAAGCATACAAGAAATGGTTGCTTACCTTCATCTGACAAACTCTTACACTCATTTCAGAAAAAAAGAGTCTTTTACATTTCCACTTCCTTCCAAAAGGCATTTGTTTTCTTTGATAAAATCTTGGAAGCAACCAATTCACTTATAAGTGAATTGGTTTTCTTTGTTCTCAGAGGTTTGTTTTCTTTGTTTTTTCATTCAAGAGAGTTGTTATATCCTTTATAATCCCAATTCACTTGACATCCTAAATTGTCAGAAAACAATGTGTTAGTGCAACACAAAATTAGCCTTCCGATGATCATCCCAGTAGAAGATTGACACTAAGAATTTGATAAAAACAAGTCTTAATCACATAATTAGATGGTTCCTATAAGAGAAAAAGTTTTGAGGACCATTCTTTACAGGTGGAGCAATGAGAGCCTAACAAAACATTTGCTTTTGTCTTTGTCTAGGAGTTGTTGAAGAGAAATGGAGAGCCATATAGCAACAGTATCCATTTTTTTTAGGTCATTAGTGGCTGTTTTTATCTAATCTTTGGAGGATATGATTGCTATTATTGAGATTTGTTTGCACTATAACTCATCAGTTGGATAGGCATTGAAATGATAATGATTGTGCATTGGCTTTATCAATATTACTATTATCATTATGTTATTTATTGCCACCAAAAGAAAAGGCTACGCCTTTGCTTTAATTTAATTGAGAGATACACTATGTGATGGAGGATCTATCTTATTCTATAAAAATTATGTATCACCAAGCACCCATCTTATATTTTTTGACCAATTGATGGAAATTCAACATCATATCATAAAAAAACTTGCATTAATCCATGAAATTCATAATAATTATGTGAAAAAAAAAAGATGATCTAATATTTTTTGAGTCCATCCAATGATTTATACAACTCTCAATTATAACTAAATTACAATAAAGGAAGGTAGGAATAAAAAGATTATTATAACTAAATTATATTAAATATGTTTCTCTATTCCCAGATGATTATATTAAAATTAGGAAAAAAAAAAAAAAACTCAGTTGTGTAAGAGTATAAAAACAAAAATATTATATAAAATTAATTAATAAATTATGAAATTCAATTAGATGGGCTATGGCCGAAGGAAAGGACTTTTGAGGCCATAAATTCCCAGCAAGTGGGCTGCCACTTCCTGGAAGAGGAGCTATCACTTACTTGAACCACTCACTTACGCAAAACAACCCTTCTGTGGTGGTTTCTTACGCCACGTCATCTTTTCCCTCCTCTCTTTCTGGCAGCCGCAGCCGCAGCCGCAGCCACAGCCCGCAGCCGCCCTTGTCAGATCGGGGCTTCTCCCTCCTCATGGCCACAATCTCCTACATCCATATCCACTATAACACCAATTCTTTTGACATTTTTATCCTTTATCTCTCATTTGAAATTCCCAATTGGCTCACCTTCTAGACACGTGTACGCTAGTGCTTGTTTCACTTGCGGAATCAGTTTTATAGAATATAATGATATGAAATTATTGAAGCAGCTGATAAAGATTAGAGGAAGGACATTCCCATTAGGAGTTGGAAGATGGAACCAATATTTTCTCTGTAATTCCATCACTTTCTTTCTCAGTTGGAGGAGAGAGAGAGAGAGAGACAGAGAGAGAGAGGGGAAAACGAATTCGGGTTTCTACATTCCAACTGTGGCTTTGAAGGTATCCACATTATACTTTCTGCAGAGCCGTGCCTTTTTGAATCTCCTCTTGTATTCCAAGTTTCAGCGTCAAGTTTTTCTTTTAATTTTTTGGGTCGATTCAATGCTTGCTTGATCATGGGAATGGACTTGTAATAAAACCCAGAAAAAGAAATAAAGGAAAAGCTTGAGTAAGTTTAATGAAAATCTTTCTGATTTATGTAGTTTCCTCTTTTGTTTAATTTCATTTTTTAGCATGACAGATCTATTTTTGGCAGACAACGTGTTTTCCATTTATTTTGGGCTATTTTTGGATATTTTAGTTTTAGTGTTTTGAAGGTAATTTTTGCCGAGTTAGATTTCTATTATTTTGAGATATTTTTGTGATGTCTCGGTTCATTGTATTGATTGTATTGACAGTAGTTGTATTGAAACTATGTGTTGTCAGCTTTACTTGCCGATGTATGGTAAAGGAAGGAGGGGTTGATTGAATGATGGGGAGATTTGAAGAAAGAAAGAAAACGTGAAAAATTCTTTGAACTTGTTTTTATTTTTTTATTCTTTTTATTATGCTAAAGTGATGAGAAATTTGTAACTATCCGTCATGATAATTGTGCAAGATTTTGCTGAGATGTGAGATGCTTATGTGGGTTTTATAGTTCAGCAAAACGAAGGAAATCATAAGAAGGTTTAATATTCCTTCCATTCCATTGATTTGCCAGCAACCATATCTTGTTTAACATTGCTATATAGATTCTTTATTTCTTATTCTCTCTCTCTCTCCTATTCTTCTTCTTCTTTTTTTTTTTTTTTTTTTGGGGGGGGGGGGGGGGGGGGGGGGGGGGGGGGGGTGTTATGCATATTCACTTTATTCTTATTTTCAATTATTATGACAGGAGGAAAGAACCATTCACTATGGCTGTGGCATTTACCAATCTCTCATGGTGGTTATGGAGTGGAAAGCACCGGGAGCCTAGAATCTCAAATGCATCTTCTTTAAATGCCAGACCTGATGCAGACTTGTGGGAATCAGATACTTTGAAATTTCCTTTTGCTCGGGGGGCTAATATGGCTTCCTCATCTAGGAGGGTTAAGCGAAAATGGCATAGCCGGGAAGAGAGGAAAATTGATAGGGAATATGATGTTGTTATTGTGCCATCTGATGGTGGCTGTGTTTCAGGGTCTGAGTCTGATGATTCAGATTATTCCATTGGATGGTTGGAGCCTCATGGACCTGAATTCCCGAGTGATGATGACACAGATAACAGTTTTGCTGTATTGGTCCCATGTTATGGGCGTGCTCAAGACAAAGTATTTGAGAATTCAAAGAACAATATGTTTGGTGCCATTCTCAACGTTAAAGATGGTTACTCTGATGGTAAGAGTCATTTGCTGTTAATTTTAATTTTATTTGTCTTTTATTTGTCATGAGATCTTCTATTTTCTTCTGCATTGTCAACATATTTTTCCTTTACATTGATTAGTAATTTACTATTTAGGTTGTTGTCTGATTAGAATCCTAGTAATCATGTTATGAATGACAGAAATAGTGTATATATATTTCTTCTTCTCAAGTTCTTGATTATGTTCTTTGATGTCTATGATATGTGAGAAAACTATGCAAATGGAATAACAGATACGTGTTGTTACTGTAATGAAGCATGTAGAATTGTTGGGCTTCTTTGTATTCTATACAATGTTGGAGCAGTTGTAACGGTGTACAACAACTATTTAGAGGAAAGACGCTTTTTAAATGATTTCTAATGCCTAATCTAGGTCAAAAACCTTGATTTCCAAGTCTTTTTTTTCTTTTTTTTTTTTTTTCGGGTCCAACCTAAAATTGAACGAGTCCTTGATTGGATAAGCTGTTTGGCAGTTAGTTGACGTCAGACCACTTCTGGGTTATTGAATTCCAAATAATCAACCTTTATGCTGTATCTTTTTAACACAAATGTTGGCATTTCAACAGTTTGAAGTAGTGTGCCCAAATGTATGCATGGAAGACAAGATTGGATTATCTTCTGTGTTAGCTGTACACATCTTCTAGGAACTTCTGCACTAAACATTTACTGCAACTTTTCTGAAGCAGATTGTTCTTGCAAGGGATATGAAATACTTAAGTAGTGTTTATTAAGTGGTCAATTACTGGTCAAACTCTCCATTCTTGTATGGTGGCATATTAGTAATATAACATTTTAGGGAATTGCATATATGTTAAGCTTCGAATAACTGAATATATATCTTTTTTTTTATGGTGTTTTTTGTGTATCCTAGTAAGCTATGATTCCTAATCTTATTAATAAATTTACTTATTGTGAAAACTTTGGTTTAAGTTTGTTGTGCTAGAACTGAATGTTTAGTTCCTCTTCTTTTTACTGCCTTTTCTTGATCTGTAAACCTGCTTCCAAAGTGTCTTGGTTTAAGTTTGTTGTGAAAACTTTTGGGGTGATTGTTTGTTGTGTTAGAATTAAATGGTTGTGATAGTTCCTCTTCTTTTTGCTTCCGTTTCTTGATCTCTAAACATGCTGCTGAAGTGTCTTATTATTATTCACTGCATCAGGCCTTTAATTTTCCAAAGCCAAAATTCCAGTCAATGAACAAACCAAGAGAACCCTAGTACCCCTTGCATCTATCCAAAAATTGCCTATCAATTAATTACCCATAGGTTTCGTGCAGCCAGAGATGACCTCAAGTGGAATCTGAGATTCTAGAACTAACCATTTGTCTTGCCTCAAATATCAATCACTTCAACACCAATTCAGCCTCAAGTTCTGGCCCTTGTTATTTACTTTTCTTTTTTCCATTTATGAAGCTCTAACTAACCATAAACATACCAGGATCTGTTTTCCAAAACTGGAGTATGTCACTAGGTGCTTAGTTAGTAACCTTTTTTCCCCTACAAGGTTTGACGCAACTAATATTTTCTGTGCATTTCATCTTCTTTTTATTCAGTCATGTAACTCATAATAGTTTGCTTCTGTTATCTCTGCCGATATATTGGCTTATTTGTTGATGTTTACTAATATGACTACCATTCGCTCCATTTAAATTTTGATCTTCCCAATTTTTTGAGCTTGTTATGGCTTTGCTTCCATGGTTAAATCCTCCCCACTGAACTACAAACTCCCTCATTCTCTTTGCATCCCAGTCTGAAATGTCTCTGTATTCATCTCAAGATTATATTTATCCACTTTTCATATTTTATTCTTCACTCGCTGAGTTATTATAGCTTCTTCTGATATTGAATGTATCTCACATACGAAACGGAGACTCTACCCTACTTCTCTGGCCCCAGCATAATTTCTTGCCTCCCAATGTTCTTTTTGTTGATTCTCATTCACTTACTTCTTGATGTTGTATTAGTTGCAATAGTCATTTAAATGGTGGTGCAGCAAATGTAGTTCTTATTCTCACTGCTCTTTGTTCTTTCTTCCTTTTTTTTTTTCCTCAACGTGCAGAGAGCAAAAAGTATATGGAGAAGTGGCTCTCTTCGCTCCAGAACAGCTGACATTTAGTGCAACCAATAGTTGCACGTAGGCCTTTCTTTAGCTGCTCTTACGGCTGCAGGATCCTCCGGAAGAATCTGTCCTGTTGATTTAACATGGAAATATTTTGTATAAAGATTAAAGATATAGCGGAAGATATAAAAGTGAAAAGACCACCCCACCTCCCCACAAAAAAAAAAAAAAGAAAAAGAAAAAGAAAAAGAAAAAAGCGGCAGTTAAGTGGCATGGTTGATTGATTGTTGCTGAAGGGGATTGGCTAATGTTCTGTCCCAGCTAGTATTAATATTCTACGAGCAGAAACTGCTAAAGATGAAGGAAGGATAATGGTCTGAGAACTAGAAGTAATAGGTTATTGGCTTCTTAAATAATTGCTCGACTTGGAACGAGTTTTTTCCTGCTGTCATCAACACAAACCCACCCCACCCACCACCACCCAACCCACACACCAAACCCCTCCCCTCCCCTCCCCCTCCCCTCCCCCCCCCCCACCGGCTTCCTTCTCTGAGATTATTATATGAAAGATAGTAAGAGAAACGAGAGGGTGTGCGTGTGTACCTCCAATTCTTTGATGTAAATATTCTTGAACATATTGAAGCAGGTTCATGCTTCATTTTGTTGCTGTAAATAAGATGTATATAATGAAAAGTTATAATGTAAATTGTGTATTATGATAAGAGAAGTGGTAGATAAGATAACTATACACATCAGGCTAAGGTTTGTTTCTTGTGTTGCTTAAATGTATTTATAAAGCAATATAGAACAATAAACAAGCAAAAAGTGTTTGTTCAGGTAATGAAACAAAGATTGTTTTCTTTTTCATTGATATAGAAAGAAGCCTTGGTAGGGTGCTTAACAAATGTCTACACCGACACAAACAGATTTTAAACAATTCTTCACCCAGCTTGTTTGGAGCCATTTCCCCGGCATGGTAACCTTTTCAAAACCTCCAATTTGTTCTGCATATGTGCGAGTTATTAGAGCTCTCAAATTCCGGTTAGGTGATGGGCTTGGACCTTCGCATTGGTTCCAGCGAAGTGCCCTTGATGAGGGTCAGGTCCCCTCTCTCTCCGTCACCTATGTTCTATTCAAGTATTTTAGTTACTAATAAGTAAAGGGTTGGCAACACATATAATTGGGTAATTTTAGCACCCAACAGAAAGCCTTTTTCCTTCAATGCTCACATGCAGTTCAGCCATCTCATCACAAGAAGCAAACAGGAAATATATTTGCACCATAACAAAGACATCCCTTCGATCATTTGCTTCCCACAAATCTGTAACTAATTTACACTCACTAATTTCTGTAGTCAATCAACATGCAAATAGAAGTTTACCCTGAAAAGGAAAAGAGAAAGAAGTTTCCTGCTACTTTACACAAGATTCTCTAACCTTCTCCTTCTGTCATCACATTGCAAGGCTCTGCTTTGCTAACAGCTTCAAATTTTTCACTGCATTTATCAGTTGCCACGCTTTGAATATCCACTTGTTTGATGCTTGTAGTTTTATTGTCACCATTCTCCTGAACTGCAGATTGATTTTCATTTTTTCCAACTGATGACAAAGACATGACCTTTTCACCATTTGAATTTTGACTCCCTTCAGCCTGGTTGCCATGGACATCCACCATGTCACTTTCACCCATGTTCACTTCCAGTGAAGCATTAGAACACTGAGCAACAGCTACTTGAGTTTTAAATTCTACTGCTTGCTTTGGCAAGGCTGCTTTTTCTTCTTGAACTAGCTCACCTGGATCATTTCCCGAGACAAAGCCTTGATGTTCTTGGACTTGCACTTTTGTCACATCCTCTGACGAAAATTTGATCTCTCCAGTAGTTTCAGTATCTTGCTTTGATGAAAGTTCAGCATTAGCTTGTTCAGATGACATGTTCATGGCTGCATCAGAAATTGGAGTAGGCTGAGTAGTTGGTGAGGAAGCTTTCTTCGAAGCAAGGACTGGATGGGTGGAAAATGATGCAGCTGCCTGGTCATTTAAGTGAACATTGGGAAGAGCATCAGAGTGGCTGGATGCACCACCAGGCAAGGATGTTATTGAAGAACTACTTGCAGGCATAATGTGAACAACATTCTTTGCCCGAGCAGCCTTCAGCAATGAAGCAGCATCTGATTGAGTAGCAACACGGGCCCCAGCAGCAACTGCAGCAGCTCTTACTGGATTTGAACTCAAATCAGGCTTCAGTGGTTTGTTCACAGCTACTTGAGAGTTTGCCAGTGGTCCCACTGAAGATGATTTTATTACAAGGGGGCATTGAGACAAGAGTTGGGAAGATGAAGTTTAGTATTGAACACATCTAAGTAATTACCAGTACTCAATAAAGCAAAGAGCCGATAAAAATTTTAACACAGTTATACCAACTCAAAAGTTCAATTTGCTTTTTAGGTTTCTTGACTGATTAGGCACTTCATTTCATTGAGATAATATGAGACGGAGAAGAGAATTACCAGAGTTATTTGCAAATGTATTCTTAACTGGTGGATCAAGGGCTAAATTCATTGCATGAAGTGCTGCTCGCTGTGCCTCAGTTAGTTGCACACCACTTGTGTTACCTCCCAGATTCCAGTTGCCAAGCCTCCTCTTACGAATGATGGCCCACCTCTGCTTGGGACAAACTATGACCATTAGGAGAACAAAAGCAAAGAAAAACCATGGTAAAAGGATTTGCAGTTGCATAAAAATAAAATAAGCCAGGACCAAAACAACATAGAATTTGCCCTGAAATTTAGTAGAAGAATAGATAACGAAAGAAAATAGTGAAGATGAACCCAAATTGAAATTTTATTGACATAAGCCACCGTATTATAAGATTCAACGACCTGACCACAAAAGGCAAAATTGACATGTTCAAAAATCAGAAAAATTTTCGTTGCCAGAATTTGAACCCGGGAAAACTGGGTGAACCCCAGACATCCTAACCGGACCAGATGACAACAGATGTTTTACATCGTAGTAAGGCAACTTTTAAATATAAATTCAGTATTTCAGTTTATGAAGTAATATTAATTGAATAAAATAAGTAATTAACTATTCAATTGAAATAATTATTTCATGTTGTCATAGACCAAACATCAATTTTGTTCTATGCTATTGCCTATAATATGTGTAGGCATACTATCCACATTAGCTTAGAAAAAAGAAGAAAATGCAGAACTAAAATTATGACACACCATACAGAAACATGCAGTGCCCCGATGAATGCTAATTCTACAGAGTCCCCAAAATGCTAATTCTACAGAGAAATTGAAGTTCAGTATCTTATGTCCCTTAATTTTCAGTACTCGATTCAATTCCTATTTTGTTAGAGACATTCATTGGCAAGGTTTATGCAAGATGTGAGCAGCAGGATGAAGAAGGCAATGACATCCAAAATGACAGCAACAGATAATCATATCAAGATTTTATGGACATTATCAAATTAAGATATTATTTTAATTGTAATATTTTGATATGCTGCCTATAATTATTAAGATATTATTCTAATTGTAATCTATTGATTAAAGCCTTGAATGCTAGCTATAATTAGGAAATTATTCCTACTATGTAACCATGTAATCTCTTTATAAGGAGAACACGTTGAATGAATAAAATAAGCAGAATTTCATTACAAATTGCAAGAGGTCAAAGTTCCCTCGAGCTCTCATTTCCTTTAACTAACATGCTAAAGCGAAATACATTCCAATGGAGTGATTCTGCTCTAACCTCTTTCAACGAGTTAAAACAAGCTCTCGCCGTTGCACCGGTCTTCCAATTCCCCAATTTTGATGAAGATCTTGTTATAGAATGTGATGCATCTGGAAGTGGCAATGATGCAGTCCTTAAAACAGCCATCCTATTGCTTTTTTCAGTCGCAAATTAGCAGAGACACTTCAAATTACCAGCATATGAGAGGGAATTGATTGGGTTGGCCAAAGTCGTGCAACATTGGCATGCTTACTTATGGGGAAAAAGGTTCCTCATTCACACGGATCATTACAGTTGAAGTATCTGCTGAAAACTCAACAACACAAGGTTAATAAGCTCTTGGGGTTTGATCTCAAGGTGGTAGAACATATTATGGCAGGGAACTTGACCAGAGCTGAATGCTCTCTCTCGGCATGATGAAGATGAAGCCATAATTTGTGCCATCTCCCAACCCTAAGTCTTATTGTTTGATGCAATCCAAGATGAGGTTTGGTTCAAGGCTCTTCAAGAATTATATGCTAAAATAAAAAAATGGGGAGGTTAATATTCTTGGTCCTTCTCTAATGGTCTGATCCTATACAAGAGTCGAGTTTATCTCTTGCCCACATCTTCCTTAATTTCAGCAATCTTCTCTGGTGGCCATGATAACACATATGAAGAGTTACACAAGACCCTGCAGAGAGTGCATAATAATTTTTACTGGTGGGGTATGAAATTTGCCATTCAATAATATGTTGCTTCCTGTCCCCTATGGCAGCGTAACAAGGCTGAGCATTTGAGTACAGCTGGGTTACTTCAGCCATTAACCATTACCACAAAGCTCTAGCCTAATATCTACAGAGACTTCATTGACGGATTACCCAAATCTTGTGGCAAGTCTGTTTTGTTCGTCGTTATGGACCGCTTTTTGAAGTATGCCCAATTTATTCCCATGGCGCACCCTTATACAACAATTATGGTGGCCAATACATTCTTTGACCAGATCATACGTCTACCTGGTCTTCCTGAATCAATTGTAAGTGATAGGGATGCAGTTTTCACAAGCAATTTCTGGAAGGAGCTTTATCGTGTGGTACAAAGTTGGCCTTCTCCTTTGCCTATCACCCTTAATCCGATGTCCAACCAAAGGTTGTGAATCGGACTATTGAAATGTATTTGCGCTGTTTCGTATAACATAGATAAACCAACAAATGGGTGCAATGGCTTCCATGGGCAGAATAATGTTATGACACATCTTTCCACACATCCCTACTTCTCCTTTCAAGGTTGCATATGGTCAAGACCCACCCCACTTCCTACGAAGCTGGTTCTTCTCGAGTTGATGTTGTTGATCGTGTTCTGTTGGATCAAGATAAGATGTTAGGTGACACTCGCCTTCACCTACAACAAGCTCAAAAGCAAATGAAAGAAATTTATGACAAAGGCCACCTGAATTAGAATTTGAGCCCGGTACCATGGTCTAGCTAAAGTTGCATCCTCAATGCCAAAGTTCCATTGCAGGTAAGCTACGGTACAAGCTAGGTCCTCGGTTCTATGGGTCTTTCAAGGTACTTCACAAAGTTGGACAGGTTGCTTATCAATTAGAATTACCTCCCGATAGTAAAATTCACAATGTATTCCACATCTAGCTGCTCAAAGCATTCAATGGTTCACCTCATAATTCCGTCCTTACCACCTATGGCAGAAGGTCAAGCAATTCCTATGCCTAACGCCATCCTTCATTCATGTCTCAAGGCGTATGGGAAGTTTTAGTTCAGTGGATTGGAATGCCTCAAATAGATGCCACTTGGGAAACAATTCCTAACTTCCAAGCTGCTTGTACAGATTTCGAGCTCAAGGACAAGCTATTTCTCCAAGAGGGAGTAATGTTAGATATGCATTTATTAGCAAGGCTTATGCAGTACATGGTAACAGGATACAGAAGGTAATGACATCCAAAATGGCAACAACAGCTAATCATATCAAGATTTTATGGACATTAAGTTAAGATACTATTTTTATTGTAATCTCTTGATTAAAGCCTTAAATGCTGGCTATAATTAGGAAATTATTCCTAATATGTAACCATGTACTCTATTTATAAGGAGAACATGTTGAATGAATAAAATAAGCAAGATTCTTCACAAATTGCAAGAGGTCAAAGGTCCCTCAAACGAGCTCCAATTTCCTTCCACCATAGGTCGTTCAAGGAAAGGCCAAAACACCAACAAGGGAAACCCATCCAACATTGAAGAAGACTACCTTGTTCAGCGATCCGTCACTTGATCCTCTCCAGGGCACCTAACATATTTTTTTTGAACCTACATTTTCAGGTATTTGATCTTATTGGAATCGATAAGATTTTCCCTCAATGCATGGGATATGTCTACCCTAATCGATTTATCTACTATCAAAGTCAAGGGTTGAAGTCCCTACTCTATTTTTCTCACTCAGAGCCAAGGGTTTGAAGTCCCTACTCTATTTCTTCCATTTTTCTTCTCTATTTATCAAGACAAGGGAGAGAGAGAGAGAGAGAGAGAGAGAGAGAGAGAGAGAGAGAGAATTAATAAAAAAAAGAAAGAAAAAAAAAAAGGAAAGAGAGGACAAATTTTTAAGAGAAAGAGAGAGAGAGAGAGAGAGAGAGAGAGCTTGATAATGAATCCATGGCTTTAGCAAAAATCTCATCAAGGGGGAGTGTTAGAATTGATGAAATTTTTCCTTAATACATGAGATACGTCTCATTGAAGAATCTTATGATTATAGGAAAATCATGAGATTGATTAACAAAATTTTAGGGTGATTTATGATTTATTGATAACATTCCATATATATCATGCATCTGCCATTATAAATATGGAGTTCTATGTATTATGTAAAATACAAAATACAAGTGAATTAAATATAGCCCTTTTGAGGTTTTGTGTCTGTAGATGTAGGCTCTCCGTAGCTGAAACACGTAAATCCTTCTCTAGCTACTTTTCCCCTATCTTTTCTATACTTCTAAATTTCAACAGATCTCATATTGAATTACGTTAAATATTTTCATTAATACTGATAGGTATGCAACATTCCAATTTAAGCAATAATGTCCTTACTAGCCAACATATGCAAATCATATTTCTCAATGATTTCCAAGAACTGTCAAGGAATATCCAGCACAAAGCAACCACCAATGTGCTATGAGATTATTTGAATCCCCATTTCATATAGAAAATTAGAATTTGAAATTATGATATCAAAGGTGTAGAGTTAATTGTAGAAAGCAAGACGAGTTCTCAAGTAAACAGCATATGATTCACTTAATCCTACATGTTTTATTCCAAACTATGAGACAAAAGAAAGTAAAATATCGATATCTAATGCATGGAAGGAACATGCAGATTTTGGTGGAAGAGGGAGGAGATGAAAATAACATGTGAAGTGAATAGCTGTGAGGAAAACAACCTGAGATAGCTGTGAAGCTGTTCTATCCCACTTGAATTCGCTTCGTAAGATATTTGCCCAATTCCCTTCACCATATTTCTGCACAGCAGCAATCAGTTTCATATCCTCAGACTCTAACCATGGTTTTCTTTTCCTTCGTGCAGGAATAGTGCCACTTGCAGATCCATTTGCATCCAGTCGATCAGTGGATGTTACTGCAGGCAATGGCTGTTTCTGAACAGAAACTGGAACTGTAATATTCATCCCTCGCATTGTAGCAGGTTGCAAATTTTCTGATGTAGATCTAACTGCTTGCCCATTAGGTATATTTATAGTTAAGGGAGCCTCAACTGTTGTGCTATTTGGATGGATGGAATCACTTGGTAAGCCAGAAGCAATCAGGACCTAACCAGACAACCATTTGCATTAAATAAGCTGAAAGAATCTACAAATGACAGGGCACTAATACAGCACAAATTTTTCAAGTACTACTTTCAAAAATAAATTTAGTCTCCCATTAGTCATGGAGATATGCCTTCCCCAATTATATATGACCCAAGCAACCTGTCAGAAATTACATCATTCTGCCCTCTTGGCATTCTCCATAGAACATAAAAAAGTGACAGAACCTCAATCTTTTATCCCTGCCAACATCTTACCAGAATACTTCCAAAAGAGAGAGGGAAGGACCAAAGACCATCATATCAGAGCATCACAAGATTCGTGACTTCTCCAAGCCCTCTCTAAAGTTCCTACTTTGGTAGGATGAATTTGTGCTAAACATTGTTTATTCCATTCAAACATCAGAGCTATTTGTTCAGAAACTCCAGTTATCTTACTATGTGCCAATCATTTTTTGTCACATGCTTTCAGTGATAAATATTGACAAATTCATCCTTTTTCCAACAATTTATAGAACTACTAAAATTAATGAAATTTAAAAATTTTCTTCCTTTTTTTTCTAGGAAAACAGAAATCTCCATGTTCCCAAAGGGGCACCCCAGGGCCAGCAGTAAAAAAAATAAATAAATAAAAGTTAGGTTTTCCATCAGGATTTATCAAGTTCTGTAGCACAATATGCGAAGTAAAACAGATATACTAGTTTTTGTCCATCACAGCGAAAGTTTTCATAATTTTGCATTTTTAATAAAAAAAGGTTCCCTTTTCAGAATTTTCAATTACTATAGCAAATGAGTAGCCAGAGCCAAATTTTATTTTAGCTTTACCTTGACACAAGCCGCAGCCTCTGTTGAAGCTTCAGTACTAACATCCGGAAATGCTTGTAATTCATACTCTAAATCACTGTCATCATCCTGCATCACAGAAAACAGAAATAACTTCAAAGGATGGAGAGCGGACGGTATATTGTATGTGACTTTGAGGGGAAGAGGCAAAAGCAAACCAAAGGCTGAGCTCCATCTTCCAATTTTTCAAACAAGGCGTGTCTATAGGCCAAATGCCTCCATAGTAACTGGTACTCCCTCGCATTAGAAATCCCTGTAGTCGTTGTCTTCACGAGTGCATTCCAATCAATCTTCACACTTTGGAATTGAGCCACTTCTTGAAGCAATGCCAGCACCGTATTCGCTGTGTACCTTTACCCCAAAACCCCAACATTTAAGGAAAAAAAAAAAAAAAAAAAAACCAATGAATCCAAAAGAAAATCAAGAACAAAGAAATTACCTTTGCAGGAGAGTCGAGATGTCTTCTTCACTAATTATTCCCTTCTTTTGTTTCTTGGATTTCTCAATCATTGTGTGTGCTTATAGTAGAATGGCATATTATACTGAGAATAAACAGAACACTAAAGCAAGAACCACTCGTTCGACCCCAATGAGCCAAAACCCTAGCAAGAGTTTTACATAGAGAAGGAGAGAGAATAAAAACTAAGAGAGTAAGAGGGATGGACAGAAGCGGAGAATTGGAGAAGAAGAAATGGCATAAAGTACGGAGGAAGACCGACAGTTGAAGAGCGTGGTGGCACGCGCCTAGCGAGGGATGTTTTCGGGCGGAGAAAGAAACGGTGCGCAGTAGATGTAGACAAAAATGGCAAAGGCTGAATAGCGGGGCGGGCTCGAAGAGTTACAACGGTACACACTCAGTGACGATAATGCCCTCGGCCAAATCTATATACGGAGGAATTTTGATTCGGTGACGGCTTTTCTTTGTTTCCGTGATGGAGAGTGATTGAGGGCCGTGATTGAGGATGCAAGGTATTTATTGTGGTGCGGATACCATCTTATCTATTTAGTGCACGTGACGTGAGTGTGTTTTCAATTTTTTTTTTTTTCGGATAGCTGTCATCTAAGGTGCAAATTTCAAATCTGGAGAAATTTTTTCATTCGCGGTGGATATTATCAAAGCCTGCCAGATGTAAAAGAATGGATTGTTACAAGTAATTTGTATGTTAAATAGGAAAATAAGAAATAATTCTCACGTTATTAACAAAAGATAAGTGAAAAAAAAAAATATATATATATATATATTTAAATAAATATATATTATTTTTATAATGATACTTAATATGTTTATGTATAAAATAAAATAATTATTTTATTTTAATTTTTTTAAATAAATTATTAATAAATGTGTTTGTTCATAAATAAATATATTTATTATACATAAACAATTATAATTATTAGAAGATGTGTTATAATAAATGTGTCTATTATAGATAGACATATAAACAGTTATAATTATTTAAAGAGGTACCATAACAGATGTATCTGTTAATGAACATATATGTTTATTATATATAAATAGTTTTATTTATTGAAAATAAACAGATATATTTGTCTAAAAATGTGCCATAACTTTTTATTGTCTATATAAATATAGATGAATTATTCAATTAAAATATAATACTTCTATTTTGTAACTACTCAAGCTATGGATAGTTACCGAAGCTAGAGATCAAATCAACTTAAAGCTAACTGAACTCGTAGCAAGCCTAAAACTTATGAACATACTTTTAACATTTGTACTATCAATACTCAAACATGTAACAAATCATTACATTTTAGTATTTTCATTCATACATAAACATCCTTAAATAAAAATGATTCATAAATTAAACCTTAACATACATAAGCACTAAAGTGTAATGGTTTAACGTATACACTCCCAAAAAAGTTAACACAAACATAATCATCATCATTCATACTTAAAATATTACATACTCTAATTTTCAATTATTACTAGCATGGTACTATCTATTCATATATTACATGTCCATCTACCCATACATCATACATAAAGAAAATCTCTAAAGTTACCCCTAATGCTCTCTCTTCATACAATATCTTCTAATCCTACAAACTTGCATTTGGGAGTTAGAGGAAATGGGTAAACTTACAAAAGCTCAGTGAGTAAATTAAGCAATATTACTTATATCATTTATTTCATACATATGCACTGCATCATTCAAATGGGTTTTTCACATCATAAATATTTCACGTATAATGGACTTGTCACCAATAACTCCTCGAATCAAAAGTGCTCGGTTCATACAAAGGCTCCTCAAGACTTTCGCTTAAAACATGACGTGTGTCATGCACCCAGGGCAACTTGGAGATCTCCCCTGATGGGGCATCTTAAAAATCTCCTCATAGGATTTACTTATAAATTCATAATATACATAACATAACATATTCATGAACATGGGAGGAGTCAATGGGTCGTCCATCATCCATCAATGCATCAATAACAATTATACAATTATGCAATATCTTCATGTTATAAATACATATATCATAAATAAATATGACATGATGCATGAGGAGGATGATCATAAATTAAATTTAAAAGTTTACATTTATTAAGATTAGAATTACTCATCTCTTATAGCATATCAATTAACTCGAAGATCCTTAACCTTTTAAGTCCCTCAAGCTCAATCCTATAAAATTGGGCCCTAGAGAGTTAGTTATACAAGGCTCTAAAACGCTATACACATAATAAACATATAACACCCTTACTTCAGATAGTCCGTACATTCTACTATTCCGGTGACTAATGTCTGTCTGGACAAATAGAATGTCTGAAACTATATTTAAACTAGAGTGAGAAGTCATAAATAACCCAAATAATGACAAGAAAAATTAAAGAAAAATTTAAGCAATGAAATGCATTAAGGTTAAATGAGTCGTAGCTCCGGCGATGGGTGACCTAATGAGAAATGACTGTAAAGACAGTTAGCAACCCTAGACCTGAGGAAAACCCTATGAAATAATTTTTGGGACTCTAGTGAAGAGTTATTGAGACTTAGCTGGTAATAGAATGCCAAGAAAATGTTAAGAGAATTTTCTAAATCGGTACAGATAATTTTAGCTCAATAAGCTAAACGAAGGGCATTTTGGTCATTTCACTTCTAGAGATGATTTTCACCAACTTGTCCATTTAAGTGAGTGAGGTTAATGTCCTAAAATATGAATAAATATTGCTAAAAATTTAATTAAAAATGAGTAGAGAAAAGAAGAAAACAAAATGAAATAAAATGATAATTATGACGTAAGTCTTATGCTAGGATGATGCAATTAAAAATTCTCAACCAATCAAAATGCAACAAGCACTCATAAAACAATTAAAAAGAGATAAAACCAAAGAAAAATTCAGTTGCCTTCTTCCCTTTCTTCAGTTGGCCAAAACCCCTCCCACACATACCTCCATTGATTTCCTTCAACAAGCTTTCAAAGTCTTGAATTTTCACTACAAAACCCCTAATTTACTTCATCAAAACTTGATATCTCACCTTGGAAAAGTGTTCAACTACCAAGAAAAGCCAAGAAAGTGAAGAATTGGGGAGTTGGGAATCTTGCTTCAAGAGGTTAGTGTCAATGCCCTTATCTCTCTCTTTATATTTTATGTTAGAATCATGAATTAAGTGACAAATTGTGGAAATTTAATAAAAATATGCATGTTAGGGTACCCCTTGATTTTCAGTAGCCATGGTAGAGAGAAGAGTTAAGGTGTTTAATTCAATTTAAACTTGAATTCTAGTTTAATTATGAGCATAAATATGAAGCATGAAGTAGATTGCATGTGTTACGCGCAATTGGAAATTTGTGGTTAGGGTTTTGAACCTAAAAATTAGGAGTTTGTGGAATTGATGATGGATTTATGTTCTAATGGTCAATAAGTGACCATTTAATAAAGTTTGACCATAAAATAAAGTTTATTGTGGCATTGGATTATGAATTAGTATGCTGCCCCTTTGTGCCAGAAATCCTAGACTTAAGTCCAGTGTGTTTGGGCAGCTATAACATGACTTGTGTAGCTTCAATTGGTATAAGACTAATTGAAGGTGAAACTAGGGACATAATATCACATTTTTTATGAAGAGACCCTGCCCAAAAAACTAACTTAAGGTGACCTAAAATTTGCCTAAATCTGGGTAACTAAAATTCTGGACCTGGAAAATGATAAAAAACCAGTGTTTATTCAAATGGTAATAACTTTATGTAGAGAGGTCCTAATGACTTGATTTTTAAACCCACGAAAAGCTTAGACAATATAAAACAACTTTCATGAAGAACAGAAACTCAAATTCATAACTCATTTGAATTGCTAGCTAAAGATAATACACTAAAACTGCCAGAACCAAATTTGCCCAGAAAATCTGGGAATGAACCAATCCAACAATTATGGTAAAAATGTCATAACTTGAGTTACAAAACTCCAAATGGATTGATTCAAAAAGGAAATTAAAGAAGACACATTAAGAAACAACTTTCATGAATAAAGTTTAGTCAAATTCTCACTGTAAATTGGTCCAATGGAACAGTAAATCTAAGTGACCAAATCTGAAAATTTGAAATAACTTCCAATGAGCTTTGAAATAAAATTGGCAACCAATGCCAAAAAATGAAAAACCCAAAATATGGTATTTTAGTGCAATTTTAATTTGCCTACCTATTAATTATGAAAAAATCAATATTTTTGCATGAATAGTAACCACCAAACCTCAAATGCAAAGAATTAAACAATTAACTTTGTAATATGCCCTAGTATGCCTAATATGATTTGTTTGGATAGGTTGGCATACCAATAGGGTTCCGATAGCAGTACTGCATATGGCTTCATTTCATTTTGTGATTTATGTCATATAGTGCCATTTGTGATATTATGGCTTTTGGCCATTTTGATACTCTTGATATACTTGGCCTTGTGCCCGATGATTTTTATGGCTTATTAGCCATTCTGTTGCACACCTAGTAGACACTTTGTGACCAATGGTGTGACGGCCAGAGGTACTTGGTACCCAGTACCAGTTTACCCGTTTATCTAGTCTAGTCACTGGTATAGGTTACTTTAGCAACTAAAATAAGTCTTAATAATTTATAACTAAATAATGACATAAAATGTATTAAATGGATAATATTACGAATAACTACCAAAAATTTAGTCTACATAAAATAATACCATGATTTCTGCATATTTAATTATTTTAGTTTATTTTTATTTTATATTGGCACCAATAAGCTGTATTGCTTAGCGCGTCGCTTTTTACCACGCTTAGGTACTGGAGACACAGATAGAGAGCCCAGCAGACCTCAGACTGTGTGAGAGTTCATATTCTGCATTGAGTCCGATGTCACATCCACTATAGTGCATTTTGGGTAGGACCACTAGGCTTCATCAAAGATTTAATACTTTGTATTTTGTGTTAGATATTAATCTTGTAACGCCCTCACATTGGATACTCCGGTACAGTTTACTGTTCTAGCGCCTGATGTCTGCCCGGACAGTCAAGATGTTTGGAGCTATATCTGTGACATTCAGAAAAGTCATAGATAAAAATAAGTAACAATTATAAAAAGGGAAAATGGAAATGAAGGAATCCAAGCATAATGGTTAAATGAGCCGGGGGTCATGGCAATGGTTGACCACATTGGAAAGTGACTACGAAGTCAACTGTAACACTAAATTCATGTGGGACATCATGACACCGCAGTCTTAGGAAAAATTTTGAAGCTAGGAGAAATGTGAAAATCACAGAAAAAGGTTGAGAACCAGATCAAATGATTAGGTCAGAGTTTTGGAAGAAATATGGTATTATTGGCAAATCGAATCTGACCGACGAGGGGCAAATTGGTCAATTCACCCCTAGAGGTGACTCATGGCCTAACTGTCCAATAAAATTTGAGAAATAAAAATTTTGAAATAGAGAATTAAATTAAAGAAGCAAGGAAAAATAAAGAAAAAAGAAAAAAAGAGAAAATTAGAATTTTTGACGTCATCAAAGTTGCATAAGCATGATGCAATAAAGTCTAATATTAAATAATTTAATTTGTGGGATAATTATGGCATAAAAGAGTTAAAAATTTAAAAGAAAAAAAAGAATTTCCCTTCTTTCTTCTTCCTTGCCGTGGCCATCCTCTCTCCTCTCCCTCTCTTTTTATTTTTCCACCATTAAAGCTTATATTTAAGCTTTCAAAATCATAAATTACACCATAAATTTCCTAGTTCCTCAAGTTAAATTTTGATTTTGAGTCTTGAAAATAAGATTGGGAGTAAGAAATAGAAGGAAATTGAAGGGAATTAAAGCTTTGGGAAACTTCATATAAGGTTAGTGATTCTTTCATTTCTTATTTATGATTAGATAATTTAACTAAGTTAAAAATTATTGATAATTGAAACAAAATGTTGAGCAAATGGACCATAGAGAATTCGGCCAGCCTAGGGAAAGATTGGATTTGATGAAAAAAAAAATTTGGAATTAATTGAGTATGTGAACTCAATTGAGTGTGTAAAGATGTATGGTATACTTTCATGACTCAAAATGTGGTATGTGAGTGCAATTAGAATTAATAAACCCATTAAGTATGGAAAAGTCAACATTTTGACTTGAATATTGCAATGAATAATAACCCCAAAATGCAAAATTTAAAGAATACCAATTTAAGCAAATTTAAGGCTACAACTAAGGAGACATGAAATAAATTAATGGATTTATTATGAGTTATGGTACTGGAAATACTGTAAATTGTGTGTTTCAGTTGAAAAAGAGACTGGAAAGGTATCTTCAAGGAAAAATCAAAATTTAGAGTAAACTAGTCAATAAAAAGGTTTGTGCACAATTAGTATTCTTATTGGTAATGTTTCTTCATATGTCTTTTGACTAAATGATTTTATTTCTTATTGTATTATATTTATCAAATATTGAATTTATCTTAACAATTATTGAAATGTGTTATGGTATGAATGAGTTTAGTTTTAGAAAATGAAATTAGTTATGATTTTATTTTGTCATGAATTGAATAAAGTTAGCTTTGGAAAAATTTTGATTGAAACATACTTGACATGGGAAATGGATAAAATTTGTTTTGAATTGTGATGAGCATAAAAATTATTGGATATTGGAATTTACATTGAATTGAATTGTGTTGTGATTTATGCTCACAAAAAGGACCAAGAGATTTATGATATTGTTTTATATCTCACTATAAATGCTTGACTAGGTTATTACCCGTCTCCCTCATTTGTCGAGGAGACAATGGAGTTAGCTTTGTTTTGTTTTGAATACCATGGTATGTGCACAGGCTTAGATTTTCATCTTATTAGAGGTTAGATCTAAATTTTTCGTTGGCTCTTTCAGAAGTTTCATTATTGTGTTGTGTACTATGCACGATGATTCGACCTCTCCGACCATAGGGAGTTTGAATCCTGATTCGACCTCCCCGACTATAGGGAGTTAGAATCGCCCCGAAGATGGCCATAGGGATTAGTCTTGCATAGTTAGTGAGATAAAGAATGGGTTTTGAATAGTAAGAATTATGATTTCAAATGGGCTTTATGCATAATTGATTTTATTAAAATTAAGATTTGTTTCCATAAATTACTGAAATTACTTTAAATGTTCAGTTATGATTTGATAAATTGATATTCTTGAGCAAAGTCGTTTTAACAAATGATTTATTTTATTGGCAATGAATATTTTGATTTTGGGAATTTTGATTGAATTTCAAGATTTTCAAATTCTTTGCTAAAATTTTGGTAAGGTATTGTATATTATGTTTTAAATAATGGTTGTGCACCACTGAGTTCACCACTCAGCAATAGTTTTATATGTTGTCGCAGATGAAAGTAAAGATAGAGTAGCCGAGTGAGATTTCCAGTAGCTACACCTTGAAGACTCATTGAGATTAACTTCAGGTATATTAGAGGTATATCCTTGTACATTAGATTTTGATGTATGCATGTAATTATATGTATATAAATTATTTGAGCAGTTGTACAATAACTTTTGTAATATTATTTTGGGTATGTAATTAAAATGCAAATTATTGTAATATTCAAATTTATTTTTGAGTTTTATAATCAATGTAAATAATTAAATTTTTATATTTTGTGAATGAGAAATTATTCTTTTTTTAAAATGAGAAACTTCAAATTGCGGTTGATTTTGAGTTGAGCTTCTTGTATGAGATTGTGAGATGAAATGGATTTGTATTGGAGTTATGGTTGAGTAAAAATATTGGAAGTGTGTTTCTCTTCAGGTTTTGAAGAACTGTCTTCTCAAAATACAGTTGATACTTTGCCGGAATTTTTGTAAAAATTTGCGGTAGTTTTAAATATCAAAAAATTTGATCTATGACTTAATGTCAATTAAAAGTTTTAATATTTGTAAAAAAAAAAAAAATTACCCACCAACTTAAAAATGTATAGAAATTGTTTTAAAATCCCTTGTAGTATATTTAATGGGTTACCGGTAGGTAAAGTACGGTAATTTATTAGGTGTACTACGGGATCATGTTATGCCTTACGCAAGAGTAGGATGTGACATATATTATTATGTAAATTATGTACTTATGTAACTATTTGTAATTATGTAAATTAATGGAGTTTAGCATTTCATTTCTGAATGAGTACCATTTTAATTATGTATGAATGAAGATTTGAGTTTGAAATATTGAAATAAGATTTGAAATTGAGAAAAGTTATACATATTTGAAAGTATTGTTGAGATTCTTAACAGGTGAAAATTATCAAAATTATGAATAAATTATGAGAAACTCCGTCAGTTTCTCCTGTCAATAAATTGACCTTAAATAATAAAATAAAATGTAATTACTAAGAAATGAAATAAGATAAATTAAAGTGCTTCAGCAACGAGTGTGATATGTCTCGCTCGGCTACACTGTAGACGAGTAAGGGGTATCACAAAACATCTTATTCTAGATCCTTAAGAATTATAAAATTGGGTTTTGAAATCTTGGAATTGATGGAGAAATATAGTGGGCAAAAGCAAGTTCAACTGCCGAAGTCTTAGGCTTTGGCTGCCGAACCTTAGAACATCGAGTGCCCATTTTGGATAGTAGCCACTATGACTACTAAACCGAATCTAGAAATTTTCTAGATTTTCTTAAAAATTATATGCTTTGGCTACCGAACCTACGATTTTTGATAGCCAAGCCTAGGAATTTTTAGAATTCCCAAATTGAAAACCTGCAGAATCCTTCTAGTAGCCGAACTTAAGAATTTTCAAAATTCTCAAGTCGAAAAGCTGCAGAATCATTCTCCCAAAAACCTCAAAACTCATCCCAAAGTTCAAAAACACAAACCAACCACATATATACATCTTTAAGACCTAAAATAACTTGAAAACATGCTTAATACCTACATATATTAATCAAAAACTAAAATCTTAGGTTTTTTCTAAGCCTAACATAGCATATTCAAGGATTTCTTCAAATATATCAAGAAAAACTAGCTATTTAAGGTTCAAAACACTTAAATATTACTAAACTAACAATAAAAACATGCAATTCTAACATACATCACAAAACTCTAACCCTAACATGCTTAACTTCTCAAAACTCATTTTAAAAAAAACTTTACATAAATTTGAAGTTCTATAAACTTGATCTCTCAGTAACTTTCTTAGATCTATCTATTAGATTAAGAAGAAAAGGAAGTTACCTCTTTTATTTGAGCTTGAAGGTGAAAGAATCAAAACCTCGAAACTTGAATCTGCTATTCTAAACTTATAAATGGAAGAATCCACCTCTAAATCTTTAAAAATTCAAGAAAATCTCTTTAAAGAACTCTGTAACACCCTAGGCAAATCCCACATCGGCAAAACATGGGAGAGATGCTGGGTTTATAAGTTGGTGGTTCGTAACCCCTATTGACGCTTTTTAAAACCTTGAGAGCTTCAGCCCAGAGCGGACAATATCACTAGTGGGCCAAGCCATTACCACGCTTTCGCTGCGCCACTCTGCCCACTAGTGATATTGTCCGCTCTGGGCCGAAACCCTCACAGTTTTAAAACGCGTCAATAGGGGTTACGAACCACCAACTTATAAACCCAGCATCTCTCCCGTGTTTTGCCGATGTGGGATTTGCCTAGGGTGTTACAATCCACCCCCCTTATGGGACTTAGCGTCCTCGCTGAGGTTTGCCCCACCATCGCTCATGGTTGCATGCGGAGCGGCTCTAATACCACAAATGTAATGGCTCGGCCCACTAGTGATATTGTCCGCTCTGAGCCGAAGCCCTCACGGTTTAAAACGCGTCAATAGGGGTTACAAACCACCAACTTATAAACCCAGCATCTCTCCTGTATTTTTCCGATGTGGGATTTGCCTAGGGTGTTACAATCCACCCCCTTTATGGGACTCAGCGTCCTCGCTGAGGTTTGCCCCACCATCGCTCATGATACCACAAATGTAATGGCTTGGCCCACTAGTGATATTGTCCGCTCTGGGCCGAAGCCCTCACGATTTTAAAACGCGTCAATAGGGGTTACGAACCACCAACTTATAAACCCAGCATCTCTCCCGTGTTTTGCCGATGTGGGATTTGCCTAGGGTGTTACAATCCACCCCCCTTATGGGACTCAGCGTCCTCGCTGAGGTTTGCCCCACCATCGCTCAAGGTTGCACGCGGAGCGGCTCTGATACCACAAATGTAATGGCCCGGCCCAGAGCGGACAATATCACTAGTGGGCCGGGCCATTACAAACTCCTTGTATGCTTCAATAGTTGAGAGAGAGAGAGAAGAAGAGAAAACCCAAGTTTTTTTTTTTTTTACAGTAAAAATGAGCTTTTGACCCTTTTTGTACCCTAACTATCGAGGGGCTTTCGGCTGTCAAAAGTTCAACTTTCGGAGAGTATTTGAACAGGAAAATAGACTTTGGTTGTTGAAAGTCTATCATTTGACTACCAAAATTTCTAATACTTACTTAAAAACTTTTAGGAAATAAAACCTTTAAAACATTTTCATTTTTTTAAATACATTTTGAATATCTCAAACATACATATACACATACATAAATATATTTTTACATCTTACTGTCACTCTCTTGTCAATGAAGTTTTAATTTTTTCACTAGAATATTCCATTAATGACAAATATTCTGACCTAGGACAAATATTCCGACATCGAAAAATGACAGATGTTACATGTTTCTTCTTTTCCTAATATTGTCTCTCTAAACTCTGTTTGTACAAAAAGTCTTTAAAGAAAATTTTCAGAAATTATTGTATATAGATTTCTGGCTTTATTATGTCCTAAAATATATTACCATAACATTGCAACAATTCAGTGGAGTCAATTAATACTTTAAAAATATTAATTTATTACCTCTCAAAGTCAATTTTACACTCACTGTCTCAACATGAATCATAGAAGGAAAATAAATAATAACAACAAAACAATCTCCACTTTATATGAAAGGTAAATATAAATTAAGGAAATTACCAAATAAAATTTCTACTTTCAAAATTTTTTCAATTATATCATATACTTTTAAAATTATCAATTAAATTTGATATTTTTTAATATTGCACAATTTACCCTAATATTGCACAATATTGCACAACTAAGCTGCTAATTTACTAACAGATGAGCCATGTCAAATGTTACGTCACCCAATAATATTATATAATTAGAAAAAGTTAAAAAGTGTAGGTATGATTAAAAAAAAATTGAAAGTGTGAGGTGTTTTTAGAAATTCCTCCTAAAATTATTAAATTTTAAAATATAAATATTATAAATGTTTTTTATTTAAAATATATATATATATTTAAATGATTCAAGTATTATTTAATAATCAAATTTGAGACAAATTTGATTATTTAAATACTAATTAGATTTAAATAGGATGATTTTCATAAGTATTCTATAAGTTGTCATTTCTAACATAATCTAAAAATCAAAAAATAAATTTTTCTTAAATATTTACTATAAAAATTATATATAATTAATTAAAGTATATACTATAATAATAATAATAATAATAATAATAATAATAATAATAATAATAATAATTAAGTCTCCAAATTAGTTAAAGCTGGTATACGGATTTTTTTGCCATTTTATATTAATTTGAAATTTTGTTTAAACTAAAATAGATTTTGAGTAATTTTTGGAGAAATTATCTAAAAAATTTTATATTTTCAAATTTTTTCAATTATAATATTTAATATAAAAATCATCAATTAATTTTTTTTTATAATTTCCCCATATAAATTTATATATTTTTGTATACGATTAATTTTGCACATATTTAATTTAATAATTATTTTATTTCTCATAAAAATATCCTATTTTCACATGAATTAAAAAATATAATTAAAGCAATAAATTTTATTTATTTTTTCTTAATATACCCTGCACTCTACATGACTCATATTATTAAACTATTATTAAAATAATAGATTTTACTCTTTTTTTAATGCATATTAACTAGAGTTATATATTAGTAAATTAATAAATAAATTATTATTTTAAAAAATAAAATGACACCATTTTCAAAACTAGTAGATTTTACTTTTTTTTTTTTTTTCAATGCATATTAAATGGAGTTAAAGGTAGGTAACTTATTTTCATGGAAATCGTGAATTTAAAAACCAATACAAAGAACCAGCAACCGGTTCTTATTATTAAGATTTAAAGACTAATCTGAAACGGCCAGTTGACGACGAGAACCAGTCCAATTTGCCATGGAAGCAGATTACTCATTACCCGACCATCCAAGTGAATGATTAGTGGCTGTTGCGACTTTGAAAAAGTCCTACCTTAAAGCTTCCTAGAGCGTCCAATCAAACCCTAACAGCGTTTGATTCATATTCCCATGAGAATTAATTCGTGCATCATCAAGTCTTTCAGCATTGCATGATGATAATATATATATATATATATATATATATATATATATATATATATATATATTTATAAAAAAAAAAAAAAAAAGAAAGAAAGCCAACCATCCGTCCAGTCTTCGTGAAACCAAGGTAAAAATGTTCCCTCATGCTAGTTCACCAGATACACAATCACAAAAACAACAAAAATTTAAGTAACTGTTTTTAGCTTTGAGAACAATCTTCAGTTTATTCTGCATTACCATATTTTACTACAATAATTCATACATGCCACATGTGTGCGTCGATTGACATTTTGCAACTACCTACATGCTATTGCCTGTTTGAATTTTTCCATTTAGGACAGGATCCTTGTATTTGAAAAAGAAAAAGTTCAAAATAATGAAAGGGTATCTAGAGGACATAATTTCAAGGAAATCAAGTTTTGGTTTTCCATCCATATCAACCCCGCTGGAACCTCGGGATGGAAGATATATAACTGGTCAAGAAGCTTGAGAAAGTAGATGAATAAATTCAATGCTATACCAGAAGGTCACTGCAAACAACCATAGATTGAATGTGAAAAGTGCAGCTGTCACCAAACATCTCTGAGATATCGTCCGTCCATCTGGAGTTTCTTAACAGTAGACTCTGTCTTTGATGAGTCCAAATTTCCCTGAAATACAAAAATTAAAAAAGACACATGACATTGAGAGGAAACACAGATAAATTCAAACATTAGAATGGCCACTTTTCATACATGATGAAAAATTCCTAAAGTTCGGAGACCACTTAACAATAGCAAAACAGGAAACTCAAAACATGCTTCACGCACATTCGCACGCTATTTTATTTCATTTTTTGTAAGAGAAGAGTGAGACACCCCCCTGCACACATAAACATGCAGGAAAGGTGAGAGAAAAATAAGAGGCGTTGGGGTATGGTTAATACCTGCTCCTGAACAATAGTATGCAAAGTCCGATGAACATCTCTAGCCATACCCTTGGCATCACCACACAAATACAGATATCCCCCATGAGAAATTATGCTCCATATTTGTGCTGCCTGCATTGCATTAAATAAAGCAATATAAATTATGTCTTCAGCTTGTCAAGACCACTGATTTGCCGAACAGAAGTACTTACTTTGTCCACCATCTTATGCTGAACATACTCCTTCTGTGGCCCCTCCCTTGAGAATGCAACAATCAGCTCAGAAATCACACCTTGTTCCACAAAATTATTAAGCTCATCTTCATATATAAAATCCTGCAAATAAACACAGCAGCAAATCATTGAGCATAGGATTGCAATGTTATCAGCACTTATCCAATCAAGAGTCATGCATGGCAAAGATCTGAACCATTCGGCGATTTCTACATCCAAAGAAGAGCAGAGCAGGACCAAGCTGAGCACCATCCACTTTCAGGGCCATTCTTTCCTGTTAGAAACAATTATTTAGTTTCTTCTTTAGATAACAAATAATGAAACCCACCATCAGACAGGGATTCCATACCTGTAGAAATCCTCTAAAGGGTGCCAATCCAGTACCAGGTCCCACCATGATGATTGGAATTGAAGGATCAGATGGTAACTTGAAATTAGATGTCCTGATGAAAACCGGAGCCCAGCTACAGCCACTACTTTTCTCCAGAGGAATTGCATTCTGTTTTTTTTTTTTTTTTTTTTGGGGGGGGGGGGGGAGGTGGTTGGCGTAGAGGTGAAGGTTAGATATTACAAAAGCAAAATTGTTCCTAGGGTCATGCACATGCAGCAACAACATTAAAAAAGTGCGGCAAGAAGAGTCCAGCAGTATGAAATATATTTAATGCCAAGTCACTACACTCTACCTTCATCCAGGTTGAGCACACCCCTTTGTGAATTCTACCGGTTGGCGTTGGACCATAAACTAAAGCACAGGTCACATGTACTCTGTTGGAAGCAAATCTGCACAAGGTATGATGGGGAATTAGGATTTTGCAAATCTAAAAATTAGATAAAATGCATTTTGAATACTCAATTATAAGGAGAAAATCACCTAGGGGAGGATGAGATTGAATAGTAGCGAGGTTGTAGGCGAGGAGCCACTGCTGCAAAAAATACCCCCAATGGAGGTTTTGCAGATGGGAACTCAGCCATTACCTCAAGAAGACTTCTCTGACTTGCAACAACCCATTGGGAGTACTCATCCTGGACAACAAAAAGAATGACAAACATAAGCAAGAACAAACACAAAAGACGCATATGAAATTCGCAAGATCAAATATTAAAAAATAGCATGAACGGTTCACTGACCTTCCCCTGTGGTGATGCTAAAAATTTGAGTCTTTCTGCCTCACTAGGTTCTCTGGCATGAGCAGCCAAAGCAATCAAAGCAGCCTGACAAGTGACAACACAATACAGTAACAAAATTAGTGTTACAATATCAATGCATATATATATATAGAGAGAGAGAGAGAGAGAGATTAACTAGCAAATGTGCCAAAATATCACCTTTCGAGGAGGGTTCAATAGATCTGCATAACGTGCCAAAGCAGAACGAAGGGTGCAAGGCCCTGGGAAAGGAGGTTGCAATGAACTTCCAAGGGGTGTGCCATCTTCATTGTCATTGTGAACAGAAAATAGTAAATCTAAGGGTTGACCTAACAACTTCCCTGCTTCTTCAACACTTTCATCACTATTTTCGGCATAAACACCCACATGGTCCCCAGTTTCATATCTAAAGAAACAAATGAAGAAAGGAAAATAAGTATAAACAATTTTTTTTTTGTTCATTTGACTCTGACTAGGACTCAAAAAACGAGATCTCACAGCCCACAGAGACAACTTAGTACCACTGAGCTAAAGATCATTGGTTATAAGTAAATATCATTAAGATCAACATAAGGTCAACTATGAATTCTAGTAGATAAACAAAAAGTATGAGAATAAAATCACATATCAATGATTTCACATCCAGCAAGAAAATGCAGATGGTTTTTTTTTTTTTTTTGGGAAAAAAAGAAGAATAATCTGTATCTTCTTGTATACAAGTTGGAAGTAATTTCTTTATACTTGTTGTATTGGCGAGGAATTATGAAAGTAAATGTAATAGAATATAGAAGACTGTAACTGTACAGCAATTAACTTACGTAATACCAGTCCCTGATATGTCAAACTCCAGATGTATGCAAGAGCGGTCAGACTCAGTTTTGTGGAGCTCCTTTTGAACAGCAACATTAACTCTATAGGAAAAGAGGGAAAACATTTCAGTAATCAATTAATGTGTGATAAATTACACATGTGAACACCAAACACCTGCATGGATGGTGAATATCAAATGAAGTATTCCCATTTGCCAAGTATGATGATTTATCCTCGCTAGTTGCAAAAGAAGCATCATGAATCACCACTCGATATTCAGGTATTGCAGCTGTATATGGAGTAGACCCACCACTCACATCATCTTCATCTCTGAGTAACTGGTCTAACTCAGGCCACAATAACTCTCTCCTAGGAAAAAACAAACTGTACAGTTAATACAATATATAATTGTAAAAAGCTCCATCCTGTCAAAGATGGAGAAGGCATGGGCTTGACTACATATGGCAAGAGTATAGATTAATGAATGTTCTAATCCAACTATATAGTATACCAAGCAGTAAAATCATCTTCAATGCATTGATCATCATCACCAAGTCCAACAGGAATGAGGCGTTTTGCCCCTGTTTCAACCACAAAGATGAAACTATCATGCTAGGATGAATGAATCATTTAAATTCAAACCATAGAATAAGAAACTAGACAAGACAAAAAAATGTTAACAATCACCAACCATTGCCAGATGCAAAACTAGTTGTGAATGTTTATGCATATGACATACAGCTAAATCCCCTTCCACAAGGAGCACAATAATGAAATAAATAAGAAGTATGATTATTTATTTATAAGCCATAAATAGAAGTGATTGCAAAAACTCACAAGCAGAGGAGACAAGTAGTAAAAGATTATATTGACTTTGGATCCAATGTCTTTGCAAAAGCTAATTTACAAAAATGGAAATTAATATCTACTGCCCAGCAGAACCAAATATCATAAACAAAGTGACAAGGTCTTCCAAATTTAAACCCTCCCTTCCCCCCTTCTTCTATGTGCCCCTAATAAATAAAACCCAGAACACAAGTTTCAGGGAAATGATTTAAAATGTACCTAGCCTAAAAATCATACACCAATATACTAACATGGTAAGACCAGAGTTCATATAAATCATCTTGGAAGACGATTTTTCCATATTTTGCATGCTATATTCATTTAGTTATTTTATGGGCATTATATTTGGGAAGTGATGCCTTTTATGCTTACTATGTCAAGTGATTAATATTCCAGACCTTACTTAATTCTATTATTAGGGATTTTTTTTTTGTCACAACAATATTAAAATAAACTATAACTTACGACTTTATTCTATCAACCTCTTTGTTTCAAGAATGTAACATTTACGCACAGCATTCAACCCTTGGACTCAAAGATAAAAGGACTTTCACAAAACATGAAATTATTTAAGAAAAGTTGCAACATTTAGCCAATTAACAAGATTTAATATGGCTCAATAACATTACCTCTACTAACTTTCAAGGGGAAAAAAAAAAAGAAAAAGAAAAGGAACATGAGAACAAAACATGAAATGGAAATATGGAAATATACCTTGTTCACTAAGTTGTTCATCAAGCACCTTCGCTATCTGTTTCAGCAAAGACATTCCATCAAATTATAAAATCATGATAAGAAGACCCAAAAAAGAGAAGGGAAAGAGGGGGAAAACAATATATTCAGCTTCATTTACCTTATTAAAATGTTCATATTGACGGTTACCCAAGCCAAAAACACCATAGGTGAGCTGTTGAAGCCAAACTCCCCTTTCACTTTCCTGAAATTAAATCACAATCATCTGACATGAAATAAAATGCAGGATATATATGATAATAAAATGTGTCTTGGAATGTTATTCAATGGTAGCATCTCAACAAAATCACCAACCTCAGTAAACCACTTATAAAATCTTGCAGCATTATCAGTTGGCTCTCCATCTCCGTAACTGCAATGTTGGACACAACCACATTGAATGCATCATTCTTTCTAACGGCACAATCATACAATTTATGTATGCAAAAGTCGTGTAAATGTAAAGATTTATCTTACGTGGCAACCATGAAAAATGCCAGTGTCTCCTTCTTCAATTTTTCTTCATATTGATCATCATCCATAGCATAATCATCCTAATTCAAAACATATTTACATAATAAATTTTACCATTACAATCATGTTCTCAATCAATTTCCCAATGTTATTCAAATATCCCACCAACATACCAGGTCAACAACTTTAACAGCTGCTTTCTCATATCTTGCCTTGATCTCCTCAGCTAAGGCCTGCAGCAATGATTGGGGAAAAATCCTAATTAAAAGCTTAATTAATACAAATTAGGAGTGCATTGTAAATTTGAGACACAATGCTCAACACACGATTGTGCAGTGGCTCCTCTGATTCTAACACTGAATATAAAAAGACAACAAAAACACAACGCATGCACAGAGACTGAAAAGTACATCTATCTAAACAAGCAATCATCTGTTGTATTTGTATCCCTAGCAACTCTGCACACATGCAGTTTTACACTATGCCATCACTTTTTATAGGGCTCCACTCCAAAATTTCATGGAATTTAGCAGCAGGACCTCTTGAAATCATTAAAGTAAGCTACACATATCTGCCCCTGTTTACCCCATTAGCAATGATTAGTGCCTTCATCCAAACGTGACACCATCATCATGCACAAAAGGATGCCAACACCTTGGAATGAATAGGCACAAAAATAAGAACCAAGTATAAAGAAATGAAACTTAATATGCATAGCAACATCCTCCATTTGTTTTGTTTTTCATCTGATCAAAACTAGTAAAGTTGAGAATTTACTAATACTGCAATTCTCTCTCTGAGGTCAAGTTCCAAGTTCTAGCTTGGAGTCAACCATGTTACTGTACAATAGGAAAGTGGCCCTTCTAGCTTTCAAGCCGAAGCAAAGCAATTTTTGTGTCGGAGTTGACAAAAACCACTTCCAAGTTCCGAATAGCTGGTCAAAGAATGCTCAGAACAATTAGACACAAGTCAGCTCGTTTCAAAATTCGATGGCAAATTCAGAACATATCAGCCACTTCTTACTAGCCAATATTAACGAAATACTAATTTTGGATTTCGCATCAGTCAAAATTATCACTTAATGTTTGACTTCCAAACAAACCATCATCAGCGGCCACGCTGATCAATTCTCTTTCTCTTTCACAAATCCAGTCAAATACCCAATCGCCAATCCATAATGAAAGACCTAACCAAAAATGAATCAAACAAGCTCACAAATATCGCATACAAAAAATGATCGTACCTTAGCAAAGCCCTCAGCTGTTCCGGTCTGAGTCCCATAAAAGACAGTAACCTTAGATTTACCCGCAAGAGCCTCAGCCTCATCATCCTCGTCCTTCACCGCAAGCGACTTAGGAAGCACCACAGGTTTCAGCTCTCTGCTCCGATCCGACGATCTCTTCCACGATAAGACCAACAACCCTAAGATAACAGCAAACGACGTCGTTATCATCAGAAGCACGGAGTCAGTCACAGAACTTCCGAGCGAGACGCCAAGCACCGACTCAACGAAGCTAACCAATTCCGACCCTGAACTCATCTCGATCTAAAATCCAAATCCAAAAAATCCAACAATACAAAACTAAATAATTTAAAGTCTTGAAATAATCGGCTTCGGCTTTGGTTCTTCTCTCCCTTGGTGGCTTTGGAGAACGAGCCCTAAAATATGGGGGTGGGTAAGCAGAGAGAGAGAGATACAGGGCGCGTTGGGTGGGGAGAGAGACGGTGCAGACAAGGAGAAACGGGTGTGGTGCTTGTAGACGGGACCCACCGCGATCTTGACCAGTTGTTTTATTATTATTTTTTAAATAAAAAAGAAGGAAAAAGCTCTTTTTGCAATGTTCTCTCGCGCCTGCCGTGGAAGCGTCGTCGCGTTCGTGCCTTTTTAGCAACCGTGAGCTGAAGTTTGACATTGTAGCTTCTTTAATTTCTTCTCTCTCTTCCCACGTCGAGGGAGGTGAAAAAAGGTCCTTTTCCTCCTGTTTACTATAAGGTAACACCCTTTCTGCTACCATTTATTTACCGAATTACCGCCCGTAAACTTCAGATATTAATAGGATAAATTTTTAACAATCGCTTAACTTATATGATTAATTTATGTAATTATATTATAGTCTATTAATTTAAAAATATAATATAAAATTTTTTTATTTTTTAAATTTTATATAGTAAATTTTTTTTAATTTTTAATTATTTATTTTTTAATTAGACACTAATTTATATAATTTTAATGTGACACTTAATTAATATTTCTTTTTTCTCTCAAGTTATATATAAATTGAATTCTTTTCTTTTTTATAGATAAAATAATTTTTCATGTGTAAAGATAATAACTTTTATACTATGCATAAAAGATAATAAGTAAATATCAATTAAGTACTATACCGAATTTGTTTACATCAATATCTAATTAAAAAATTAATAATGAAAAATTAAAATAATTTTAATGTGTAAAATTTAAAAATTAAAAGATTTAATATTAAAAAAAATTATTAGGTGCACCGATGCGCATGCATTATCTTTCATAATCATGTAAGACTTCTACTTTTCTGTGAGAGACAAAATACTATTTTTCAATACTTCTAATATATATAATAATTAGCTTTTATATTACATTTTAAAGTTAAAAAACTATAACGTTATAACTATATAAATTTAAAGATAATTATTCAAATTTATTTAGTATTAATATAAAAAAAAATTCTACCTTTGAGGAATTCCCATTATTTGATTTTTGACTTATTATTGAAATTGATTGAAAATAAATTGCCATAAATAGATTCACACTTTCTCTGCTCTATGTACTAAAAAAGATTCCATTTTTAGAGTATGGTCACCTTAATATCGACAATTTAGCAACTTGTTTTTACCCCCCAAGAAAAAAAAAATATTGTGTAAAAGAAGAAATGCACACAAGTCAAGGATGAGATGAGTTTTGTCAAACTTGCATATGGCTTGTTTTAAAAGAAATGTGGCATTCAATACGCAACTGATTAGGTCAATTTTTCATATTATAATCCCAAGTCCTTGTCGCTTACAAATTTTTTAGAGAGGAAATGGCATTTTGCTTGGTTTCTTCTCTCGTGGCGAATGAACAGAGACCCCAAGCCCCTGCATTGGCAGAAAGTAACGCCTACTTGATTTCCGTGGCATTAGTCTCGTGTGGGTTTTAAACAAATTATTTTAAACATTATTTTAAATTAATTTAATGAAAATTTTTATAATTAAAATATTTTAAATTAATTTTTTAATTAATATCTAAATAAGAGTTAATGGGTAATGATTATTTTTATTAATTTTGTACTAAACAACCCCTAAAATGTGAAAAGTTACATAGTACTTGCTTATTTTTAGAATTTCAGAATACAGTGCCTCCCAAGTTCTCATAATCTTAATTACAACGAGTAAGTTCTTGATAATAATATCATCGTTCATCACTTAATGTATAATCAATCACAGCTAGATCTTTTATAATCAATCACACCTATCTCTTTTAGTACTACTCAGCAGCAGCAAAGCAAAAGCCACATCACTGAAACGTTTGCATGTACTGTGATATTTTATTACCTCAGACGATGCCCCATTCCTTCCTGAGCTCATTCTTTAGCTTTGCAAGTTGATTGTCCTGCAGAATCACAGTCACTGTCCTCCCCCCACCTCTCTTGTCGTCGCCATTACCTGGCCCAGGAAGCACAAGAACAGCTCCTTCATCACCAACACTTTTGATGCTATAATATGCAAAAATTGGTTTATGTTCCTTCAACTCCAGCCCATAAATATCTGCTTCTTCCAAATTCACAAAAGTCAAATTTGTTCCATAGACGTTATAGTCTCCATTGTCACTCTCAACTGATTCTTCAATCAGAGCATTTTCCTCTTCCTGATTCTCTGCAACCAATACTGCTAACTCATATAAATCTCCTTTCGCAGGGTAGAAATCTGTTCTTGCAATGCTAAACGCCATTTTGTTGCTTGGATTTTCATTTTCACCACCATTGCAAGAAATTGATTTTGTGCAAATTGTCACAATTATTGGCCCTGAATCTTCCCTGATCTTGGATAAAGATTTCCAAATTATCGCAACGATGACTTCGAATTGCGAGATCTTCACCGGATGGACTAGACCGGAAATGTTTGATACTATGTTGTCTAGTTGTTTTGCAGTGAAATGAAAAGAATGAGTTTCCATTTTACAGTTATTGGGAGTTAGCCAGCAGTCCCCGACAGGTTCGACCCGTCTTAGTGAAAATGGTTCCCTGTGAGTTGAAAGTGGGTATTCCGGTTTCTTGGAGTGTGGCAAGTGGAGAGACTTGGATGGCACTTGACCTTTCATGAATTGGCCCCACTTGTTGATGAAGGTTGAAGCTGAGAATGCATCCCCGAGAACATGGGCCCAGCTGAGTCCCACAGACATGCCCCCACACTTGAACCAAGTGAACTGATGATCAAATTACCAAAATAAAAATTATAATTATTATTTAAAAAAAAAAAAAAAAAAAGAAGAAACCCCAAAAGATTGCGTAAGGAACATTCTTGGCAAAATTAATTATGGATTAAGAAAAGAGCTTAGAGATCAGAGATGTACCTTAAACTGAATAAATAATATTTATGTCCACAACAATAATGGTTGGTGGAAGAAAAATAATGGGTGCAATATTTCAACTTAGGCATCATTTCATATTAAATTTCAGGGAAAAAAATAAAAAAAAATTATCTTAAATATTATTGAATAAAATCATTAATTTTAATTTTTTAAAATTAAAATATATTAAATTTAATTTTTAATATTTTTAATTAATATGATTAAAACTCTTAACAGTAATATCAAATATATACTTCATATTCAGTTCTGTAGTTGTACCAACTACCAACTCAACAAACTTTAAGATAAAGCTACCAATAGCAGAGAATAAGGGAAAATATATATGTAATCAATTATAATTATAACATTAATTTACATTTACCCAAGATAAATAAATAGGTTGGTTATTTTCATTTATTGAAATAATAAGATTTTTAGTTCTGAAGGAGCATTATTTATTTGTATATTTAATATTTAAAGAGAAAAATATCACTACGTTGAGCCTCACAAAATTGCTATTTTTTTTAAAGATGCATAGAGAAATTTTAAATTTGACCTCATTATTTATTTATTTAAAAATATATTGCTATATAGTTTATTAATTATTACTCAAATTATTAATTCATTATAAAATAAAATAAAAATCTATCCAAATCTAATATTTTTATGAGCCCAGCCAGAAGAATTCTGGGGCATGTATTTTTAAATATAGTGTTAATTACATCCATTTATACCGTTAGATTCATGCATTAACTTTAAATTCTTAAAAAAAAAAAAAAGCTGGGCTGTCTAAATATAAAATATTTTTTGGGGGTATGTTTTATAGGGTTAAAATTATTTTTTTTCTTTAATTTTGTGACTTTTTTTAATAAAATAATTTAATTAAATTTTCATATAATTATATCTATTTTTATTTTTAAATAATTTTTTTAATTATATATAGACTTTTAATATTTTTAAATTGTAAATGATATAAAAACGATTTCATTGATTGAGCAGAAAATGAATAGGTAGATTAAATTTATTTTAAAAAATTACCCTTTATATTTGGCAAGGAATAAAGGGGTGAAAAGTTGACTCCTTTGCCTCTTGTCACTCCACAAAAATGGGAGAAGACTAAGGGGGTGTTTGGTTTACCTGTTGGGTGCAGCTGATAGTTGATAGATATCCAAACAGGTAAATTGTAGTGTTTGGTAAGTTTAAAAAAATAGAGCTGATAACTGATAGGCAACTGATATGATACCCATCAGCTGCAGTTTGTATCAGCTCTATTTTTAGAGCTGTTTCTCATCATCTGATAGCTGATGTGGTTTTATTTTTTATTTTGACCATATTATCCTTTTTTATTTAACTCGAAAATTAATATTATTAATATTTTTATTTTTTTATTTGTAATTTTAATATTTTAATTAATGTATTTCAACTTTGTTAAAATATTTTTTATTAATAATATAAAATATAAAATATTTATTTATATAAAAAAACTTAAAATTAATTATAAAATTTTCTATTAACAATAATAATTATTTTATTATTTTATCTATATTTTTAAAATTATTTAATTATCTTAAAAAATAATTATTTTCTTATTTCAATAATAAAATAAATGATATAATATAAAAGATTAATAATTATATATTTATTTAAATAATATAATATATTAATTTAATAATTATATATTTAATTTAATAATAAAATAAATAATATAATGTAATAAATTTATAATTTTATATTTATTTAAATAATAAAATAAATTATATGATATATACCCTTATTAGTCATTTCACATATTAACAGCAACAACTAAATATAATTTTACCAAACACTTAATAGAAAACAGCTATCATCAGCTATCAGTTATCAGCTATCAGCTAACAGTAACAGCTAACAGCTAACAGCTATCAGTTGTATTCAACAGTTAATCCAAACATGCCCTAAGGTTGCACGATTTAAAGCAAGTTTGAGGTGAGCAAACTTCTTACTCCGTGACACTCTACTTTGGTAGGAAGAAAGTTTAAAGAGTGACACTTACCCTACCTAGGAGAGGGTAAAGAGCCTCAACTAAGACAGGGGAAAGAAAGGTGAAGGAGGTTTACATGTATATATATATATATATATATATTTATTTATTTAAATTGAGGATAGATCACCCTTCTAATTTTTGTCCCACAGGAGATTGGGGTTAGGATAGAAACTTTCCTGTCAATAACAGAAAATATTTTTTTAAAGAGATTTTTTATTTTATTTTAATTTATTATTATATAATATAAATTCATTTATTAAAAAATAAATTATAAATTGAAAATATAAAATTTAAATATGATATTAATAATATATTTTTTAAATTATAATATTTAAATGTATAAAAATAAATTATTTTTAATAAAAAATATATATATTATTATCGGATGAAGAAATTTTCTCATATGCTGCACTCCATAATATCGAAATCAAAACGGAATAGAAAATTAATCAAATGCAAGACGGTCGAATCAGATTCACAGCAATTGTGATCCCTGCCAATCGACCATACCAAAAACGCAATTATAAAGGGAAATTCCTAATAACTGTTTGAAGAAAGTCCACGCCCAGAAAAAGCCTTGTCGGGCATGAAAATGGCCCTTAACCAGCGCACGATCCTTTTCATTTGTGTCTACAGGGTTTTATGGTTCATAATCATATGGTCGCCGTACATAAAAGCCAGCCTAAATTTAATGGTATAATTTTTTCTATATATTTCAATTTCAATTTCATCATTTATCGTTAAAAAAATAAATTCATTTTGTGATTTAACAAATTAAGTACTTAAAAAAGAAAAAACATCAAATTCACAAGGCAACTCTCCTCTTTCACTATTTTAACCGTTAGTTTAATTTTTTTTTAAATTTTATTCTTATATTTATTGAAAAGTTTTGATTTAAATAATTTTAATTTTTATTTAAATTAGTTTAAATATTTTAAATTAAACTGAATTTAACCAAAAATAAAAAAAAATAAAGAACCTAAATTTCTTTATTTTTTAGGTAAATTTTTTAATTTAATTCAAAAATTAAGAAATTAAATTTATTAATTTTTTTATTTAAATCAATAAATTAAGTATATAAATTTTAATTTTTTATTAAATTGAGATTAAATTAAATTTATAAAATAACTTGAACAAAAAAGTTAAAATAAATTAAATTAAATATTCTCGATAAATATACGAGTAAAATAAAATATTTTATCTTTTCCAAAAGGTACAGTTTCTAATTTACAATTCCGTTTAAGAAAACATTATTTATTTTTAATAATCCAAAATTAAATATCCATCGATATTCCCTCTTAAAATAGTTAAACAACCCAATAATTAACTAATTTGTATTAGCTTAATTATCTACATAATCATCGCTTTTAGTTAATTAGTTCATGAACTCATCACTCCTTTGTTGTTGTCGTTGTTGTTTAATAACCGTGATAATAGAAACTGAAAATTAAAGATGTAAAGGAGTGAGTGGATTACCTGTAAATAGACTAGAGGGGAGAATCCTAAATCCGGACCAAGAACTTGATCATGGGCAAGAAAACTATCAACATCATTATTATTCCTTGACAACAACTCCTCTATGGCCATGTCACAGTGTGCCTCAACAATCCGTACGCCGCCATCGTTGCACTTGATGAAAGGTCTACCCGTTTCAGATCTCCGAATCCTACCTGAGCTGGTGTAGAAGAGAGCTAGCCATGGAAACATTGGGTTCTTCAACTCATAAATGGTGAGACCTTCAACTGCTTCAGCTGAAAAAAAGTACACACCTCTAATGTAGTGGAGCTTCAAGGCCAAGTCCATATTTGTGAGTTGATAGTCCTTGTTGTCGTCGCCGGTCACCTCCGCCGGGACAACGGAGGATATCCGAATGCCAGAGAGTGGGGTAGGTGATAACATGGTCATCAAGAAGAAGTGGAACAGACAAAGGGAAAAAAAATGTGTGAAATAGAGATGGGAGAAAAGGGAAAGATGACAATCAAACCCCTGAGTTCAGAGCTAGCGCAAATGGGGAAAATGGGCGCTATATGATACTGCATTAAATTCCTTCCTGAACTGTTGCGGAACTCATCTACAGAAATTGACAGCTGACCTTCTTTTTCTTTAATCTTAATTTTTTATTTATTTTTTAAATAAAATAAATATATAAATAAATTGATAACACAGACAATAAAAAATATCACTATATTTTTAATGAAATAAATGAAGACTATTCTCATTTGTAATTGTGATAAAAAAAAAGTATTATTAGATATATATATATATATATATATATATAGAGAGAGAGAGAGAGAGAGAGAGAGAGAGAGAGAGAGAGAGAGAGAGAGAGCATTATGTAGAGAAAGGCAATTAAGATTTCGGATTTGTATTACATTCTTAATTTTTCATAATTTTTTAATTAACTCAGTGAACATTTTTTAATAATTTTTTTTATATTTTTGAAAAATAATTCTTATATGAATAAAATATCATGAATTTATTTAGTCAAATAAAAATATACAAGACAATAAAATTTTCAACAATAATTTAAAACCCGAAAAATATATATTAAACTTTTTTTTTTTAAATTCTCATATCATAACGTTAACTAATAATTCAGTAAAATTAAATACTTATCTTGTGATATAAAAAGAGAGATAAATTTAAAATTATGAGCTTTAATACATATATCCTTAAATTGTTATAATTTTTTTTTATTAATATTCGCTAAAAATAAGAGGAAAAGAATTATGTGCAATGGGTTGTGTACACATCACTTCATTTGTTAGAGATGTAAAATCTCACATTTAATTAATAAATACAAAAAAAATTAAAATTTGATAACATTTTCGGTCCTTTAATTTAAATATTTAAAATTTAAGCTCTATTTATTTTTTTTAAAAAATAATTTTTATATAAAAATATTTTAAATATTTTTCACTATTTAATTGTAACATTAAACTAATATTATGTGTTATATCATATATATATACATCTATAAGTATTTTTATATTTTAATAAAATTATTAAATTCTAAAAAATTAAGATAGTAATTTTCGTTAAAAAATAAATTAATTTTTTTAATTAAAAAATATTTTTCATTGATAATTTTTTATGTTCTAAATGTTAAAAATATATATAAAAATATTAAAAAAAATAATGGCAATTGTTAGTAAAAAAAAAAAAAACACTACCGGTATATTGAGTGTGGGCCAAATTGATCATAAAATAGGCGATTTAATGAAGGTTGTTAGAAGTTGCAAACTTGCAATCGGTGTCCACATCCCTTGGGCCTCGGCTGCATTGTCACATTGAGAAGGCTTCAATCAACCCCACAAACCCATGCATGTGGCTATGCTCGCGCCTCTCACTCTTCTATCAAATTTTGGTATATGCAATCTCTTTTGTTTTTTGGTAATGTCGGCCACCTTACTGGCGGATTACAGTAATTTTTGCGAATATTTTACTATTGTTATTTTTTATTGAATTTCTAAAAGCTTAGTAAAATTTTATAACAAATTAAATTGATTTGCTGGGTCATATCTAAATTCCCAATTCTCTAATCAATTACTAAAAAAAAAAGAATAAAATTAATTATTTTTAAAATTTAAACTAAATTCTATTGCAAATATTAATTTGGAAAACACCTAAGCTAATTTTGGGGCATATAAATGCGAGTTGGGGTTAGGTTTGAATTTAATAATGATGTGTGTATATCATGAATCATAATCTAAGAAATAAATTTTAAATTCATAAATTGAAATATTGAATAAGGAGATGTGCTTTTAAATTTATTTGGATTGGTTTAAAAAATAATCCCAACATTACATGATTGTAATTAAGAAAAATTGCAATACTAATATGGATGATTTATATGTATTTTTTTATTAAATTGAAAATATAAATTTATAATATATTATAAATAAAATATTAATTTATTGAGAACTTAATTTAATCTTAATAATCATTATTCATCGTCGCAATATTAAGTGAGTATTTGGTACGAAATTAATAAGAATAAATGTTATCTTTATAATTTTTAACTCTCGTTAATATTGTTTGAATATTTTAAAAAAATAAAATAAATTAATTTTTTATTTTATTAATATTTATATTTTTTAAAATATTTAATATTAATCTTTATAAATTTAAATTAATATTTTATTTAAATATTAAAATTTATAAGAATAATATTTAATTTTTAATTTTTTAGTATTTTACAGAACACACCCTAAGAAATTTATTGACCCAAAAGTTTAAGATTGCCCCAGGGAGAATTTGATTTGAATTTTGTGGAGAAGAAGATCCCAATTCCAAAGTGCAGTGTGGGGCATACCTGAGTGTTAAATTAATGAGCAATAACTGCTGCCATTCCCATTTGTGCAGCTATTGCTTTTTGTTCTGGTACTGTCATTTGGCAAATTTGAAGTTTGAACTGTATGCTGCATATTTAATTTTATTAAATTTCCACCCAAACCAATTCTAGGATAAGGAGTAAATATTTATGCTAGCGTGGCTTGGTCTAGTAATTAAAAAAATGTTAAATTTAAGCATTTATTATTATAATATATTTTTATTTTAATAAAATAATTGAATATTTATCTTTATAATATAAAAAATTAGCTATACTATTATTTTATTGCGCATTGCTAATGAACTTATATTAAGTGGCATTTAATATAAATTCAATTTTATAATGAATTTTATAATTATTATATTAAATATTTATATTAAAAATTAAAATTTATGATAAATATATAAATATAAATATAAATATATAATATAATAATTATTAAATTTATTTTTTTTCTATCTTAAATTTTAATATCTACACTCATTTAAAAATATTATTTAATTTATTGCCAAGCGTCGTGTATTGGGATTTTGACGTACGATATTGTGACATAAGAAATTCGTGGTAGAGATTGAAGCTGCATTTAAATTGAATTGATTAGCTAACCCTTTGTCCTTTCCTTTTCTTTTTCTTCAAATTTTTTTTCTTCTTTTTTTTAATATTTTAAATTTATTTATAGGTAATTAATTATATATCTTAATTAAGTTATATTTAAATATTGACATAATTACATAAATTTTTAAAAATTATTAAAATTTTATTTAATTTTCATTAATGAAATCTTAGACTCAACTTTTTCGATTTACCTGCAACGACTATTAAAAATCTAACTTAACCACAACCACTAATTCTTCCATAATTTTATTTCCCCTATTTAGAGTGCAAAATTTTACAATAATTAATTTAATTATTTTTTTATTAATTCTCATGTTTAAAATGAGATAATTTAATTTTTTCAATTAAAAAAAATAAAAACCAAGTATAACTTTGTAAAAATTCAATTGAATTATTTTTTGACAAATGATTTATTCCTATTAAGTATCAAATAGTGATGAGATTTAGGGTGAGTTAAGTATTAATCTTATAAAATTTAAATAGTAATTATTAAGAGAGTAAAAGATATTTAATGGTGTAATAATTAATTGTAACACCCCAAAATTTTAAATTTTATGAGCATTTTTGGTATTTTAATTTTATTTAAATTTTAGGAATTTTTTTGAGATTTTTCGGATTTTAAAAATTGGGTTCGATTTTCCGAAAATATAAACTTTGATGATTTTTAAAAATTAATTTAAAGACCACGTGACAAAACTAAAAATATATTTGGAGTCTACGTATTTTTTTGAGTTTTCTGAAATTTTTTCGGAATTTTTGGACCTCGTTTTCAATCCCGAGGCAGAGTAAAAATTCAAAATTTTGTATCTTGAATCGGACCGGCCTTTTCCTTTTTCTTATTTCCTTCCCCGCGCGCGTCGACCTCTCTTCCTTCTCTCTCTCTTTTCTCTCTCCTCCTGCCGACCACCTCCCACTGCCACCCAGCGGCCGCCTCTCGACCTCCCTCGGCCCCGACCGCAGCCAAAGCTGCGGAAAATGCGCGAACTCCTCCCTCGCGCCGTGTTCGGCTTCCCCGGCCAAAATCCGGCCGATCCGGCCACCAATTGGACTGGGTCTTGTGTCTAAAATCATCTACTCGGCGAGAGCTTTCCATAGACACCAAGAACGCCGAAATCCATCGAGCGGTTTGTCCAATTTTTGCTCGGGAAGTTTTTAGCCCATTTCGACTTTTGGGCTAGATTTCTCGAAAACCGTGAATCTCACGAGAAAACCGAGAGTACCAGAGCGCTCCACACGTCGAGAGCTTCGCGGGGATATAAATTTCAAAATTTTCCGACAACGTTTTTCGGTGGGTCCCACAGAACTTCGCAGTGTTTTTCCGAGCATTAAATGAGCTTAGAAAATTCTGAAAAATTTATGTACTAACCCCCGTGTTATGGGCTTCGTGTAGGTATCCTCAATTCGAGGAAATTCGACAGTTGTCCGATGCGTGAATTTACGGCTGAACGGACAGATTCTGGGAAAAGTCTCCGAATTGGATCAAGGTTTTGGCTATCCCCCCATTGTCAGACGTCCCGAGCGCGTCCCCAAAGTCAGAATCGGCAAAGGTAAACCCGAACCTTGCTTTTTCGTAATTTTCTAGTGCTTAAATAGGATTAAAAATCCATAAAATATTCGTGATAGCTTAGAAAATTATGATTCTTTTTGCAATAGCCTAGTAATATTTCTAAGGACCGCGGGGCAAAGTTTTAGAATTTTTAGAGCTTATTTGGGCATTTTTTGTAAAAATGGTCAATTATAGGGATTAAATTGAAATTTTACATGTTGTGATGGATGATTGATTTGGTGGGTCCAGGAGGGGCTGTGTGATGTGATTGAGTTGTGGACATATGGATTGTGAATATAGAAGTGTGTTTTGAGCCATTTTGCAGGTTGGGTAGGTCCTAGGTATAGGGGAGACTCTGCCGGATTTTCGGCACGACTTATGACGTATTGGTCTTTTTCTTTGTTTGTATTGAGTCAAATTTATTAAATGATTGTAATAAAATTGTCAGGTGAGCCGGGACAGCCTTCTTCCTCCGCCCAGCCGCCTCAGTGACCATCGTCAAGTCTGTGAGTAAAATATTAATTTTAATTGTAATTTCACTATTATTATATGTTCAAGCATGCCCATGCATCACTTATATGCATATATTTATGTAGTTAAACTCTAGGCACGATTTATGTTGCATTGATAACTGTTAAAGTGCCATGATGTTGTTGTGGTAATTTGGAGCAGTGTGCGTGCGTTGGTGTGCGTGTGATGTGGTGTGGACTATGGACAGGACGGGTAGTCACGGCTTGAGTTCTTCGCTGGGACCCGATCCTTCGAGGGGTAGTCACGGCTTGAGTTCTTGGGACCCCGATTTGGTTTATTGCGAAAGTCCCATTGAGTTCTTCAGGCACCGAGTTGGATTTAAGAGAGTAGTGTATAGGGGATCAGCTCCCATATATTATGATTGATGCTACAGGGTGCGTGAGTGCTCCAAATTACCTTTTTGATGTTATGATGTGAAAATATTGTTGATGTTGCATTTCACTCTACAGGGTGCATTAGTTTTAAATAGTTATAGAGATTATGGTTAAAATTGATATTTTACTCTCTGAGTCGAACGCTTACTCCTGTTCAAAAATTTTTTCAGGCCACAGGAGGATATTTTTGAGGTTAACCTGCTTTCTCCCTCGCAGGTCGATTACTAATGTTTGTATAAACTTGTTAAATCTTAGAATTTCCACATGTGTTAGAAATGTTTATTTGATTTGGGTCTGTAAACTAAATTATTATTTTGGACCTGTAAACTTAATATTCTATGCATGTTTGATGGATTGGATGAGGGAGCTGAGCTCCCATTTATTTTTATGCTGATGAGTATGTGGAGGGTGAGCTGAGCTCCCCAATTGAGTATTTATTGTGTTTACAGGTCGGGTGAGTTGAAAACTCCCCGTTGGAAAGTCTATTTTATGGCCGGACTCTGTCCGTTTGGTTTCTTGAAATTGGGCCCAAATGGGCCTTAGAATTGGGTAAATGAACAGTTAGGCTTACTACGGGCCTCGAGGGCTTTAGGCTGGCCCAGGTCCTAGTGCCGGTCCGGCCCATAGGTTGGGTCGTGACAAAATGTGGTATCAGAGCCTAGGCTCCAGATTCTTAGGGAAAAATTGTCTAAGTGTTGGGAAGAGTCTACTAGGAGTCACATGCGGAAAAATAGGGTCCATATTCGTCTTGCATTGTCATCTTTGCTTCTAGTTTCTGCTTTATATATTGTGTGTAAATATGAGTCTATAGAGCTATGTAATGTGCAGTTTTGAATTTTGTGGGCTAATGCTGCTGAATTTCAGGGAAATGCGTAGAAGCAGGAGAGCTGCCACTGCACCAGAACCAGATGTGCCGGACGAGGTGTCAGCACAGGATGAGGCGCCTGGCCTAGAGCTGCTCAAGTAGAGGAGCAGCCACCCCCAGTACAGGATCAGTCCTTTATGACACAGGGTCCCATGGACCCCATGGCAGCTACTCTCGCTGGGTTGCAGAGAACCATTGATATGATGGCACAATATATGGTCCACCCTCCACAGCAGCAGCAGTCCACCGCACCAAGAGGAGAACCTTACAAACAGATCATCAATTTTAAGAAGTTGGTGCCTGGTACTTATGATGTGTCAGACGATGCATATCGGTTTTTGGATTCTGTGAGCGGCGAGAGCAATTACGATTGGTGATAGAAGGCGATAGAGTGTATGCAGCATGTCATGGGGCCTATGCCTAGACAATGGATGAATGACTACGTGTTACCCCGGATGGAGGGTTTGACATGGGCTCAGTTTGTGGAACTTTTTATCAATCGGTTTGTGCCAGAAAGCTTCAGGGATCAAAAGCAGTGGGCCTTTGAGGCCTTAAGACAGAATGGCAGGTCTGTAGATGAGTATGCTACAGAATTTCTAGAACTGAGCAGGTATGCCCATACAGCAGTAGCTACAGAAACTATGAAGGTGAAGAGATTCCTAAAGGGGCTGGACAGGAGGTATGCAAACCTGGCCATGATGTCTGATCAATCTTTTGATGTGGTAGTTGATCGAGCTAGACAGATAGAGATTAGCTATGCTGTGGATGACAGTGGAAGGGCAAAGAAAAACAGAGCAGAGGGTTCCTCAGGTGTTCCTTCCATGGGTACTCCGGACAGTGGTGGCCAGAGTAATTACAGAGGAAAAAGTAGGAACAAGAAGAGTGGTTTTAGACACAAACCTCGAGGATTCAGACCAGGGTACGGATCCAGCAGTGGTCACGATTCGAAGTAGCTGGTTAGGTGCAGTTCAGATCCTCCTTGGCACCTTGTGCACAAGTGTGGAAGAGGACATTCAGACCTTGTTTGATGGGATCGGAGTATGCTTGTGTGTGGCCAACCAGTCACTTTCTTTGGATGACAATGAAGGGCAAAGAAAAGCGAGCGAGAGGGTTCCTCAGGTGTTCCTTCCATAGGTACTCCGGACAGTGGTGGCCAGAGTAATTACAGAGGAAAAAGTAGGAACAAGAAGAGTCGAATAAGACACAAACCACGAGGATTCGCACCGAGTGCAGATCCAGCGGTGGTCACGATTCGAGTGCAATGATTCGGATGCAGTTGAGATCCTCCTTGGCACCTTGTGAACAGTGTGAAGAGGACATTCAGACCTTGTTTGATGGGATCGAGTATGCTTGGTGTGGCCAACTAGGTCACTTTGCTAGAGAATGCCCGTTTTGATGAGCCACAAATGGGGTCACGAGGTTACATTGCAAATGTTCCTCGCGATTGTATCCAGTACTTCCAACATGGCGGCGATCGATTCGGTAGCCAACAGGGCGAGGACAAGGGGGACGTGGATTTGGAGGCAGATCAGGAGGTAGAAGTCAGTATCAGGGTTCTGCCACTCAGGGTAGGGGTCAAGCTCGGGTTTTCACCCTGACCCACCAGGATGCTCAAGCTTCAAATGCAGTTGTGGCAGGTATTCTTCTGGTCTGTTCTTATGAGGCTCGTGTTTTGATAGATCCGGGTGCTACGCACTCATTTGTCTCCCCTGTGTTTGCCATGAGGTTGGGTAGAAACCCTACAACTTTAGAGTGCCCTTTGTCAGTAGCTACCCCACTTAGCGACAACATAGATGTAGATATGATTTTTCCGGGTAGCCCAGTAGTAGTGGATGGAAAGATCCTCCCAGCAGACTTGGTTCCTTTACCAGTAATGGATTTCGATGTAATCTTGGGGATGGATTGGTTGGCAACTCATTATGCCACTTTAGACTGCAGGAACAAAAAGGTGTATTTCCACATACCTGGTGTGGAAGAGTTTAGCTTTGATGGTGACAGGAGCGTGGCTCCATATAATTTGGTGTCAGCAATTATTGCTAGAAAAATGTTGAGGCGTGGATGCCAAGGGTATTTGGCATTGGTGAGAGATACATCTGTAGAAGGTGTCAGCATGGAAAATGTTCCTGTTGTCAGAGAATTTATGGATGTCTTCCCAGAGGAGCTTCCAGGGTTGCCACCAGGAAGGGAAATAGAGTTTTGCATTGATGTTGTGCCGGGTACAAACCCCATATCGATGCCACCTTACAGGATGGCACCAGCAGAATTGAAAGAGCTGAAGGAGCAACTACAGGAGCTTTTGAACAAGGGTTTTATACGTCCGAGCACTTCACCTTGGGGCGCTCCTGTTCTATTTGTGAGAAAGAAGGATGGGTCATTGAGATTGTGTATCGACTACAGATAGCTGAACAAGGTGACTGTGAAGAACAAGTATCCACTTCCTCGGATCGATGATCTGTTTGATCAGCTCCAAGGGGCTAGATTCTTTTCCAAAATAGACCTGTGATCAGGCTACCATCAATTGAGAATCAGGAATGAGGACGTGTCCAAAACGGCTTTCAGGACAAGATATGGTCATTATGAGTTCTTAGTGATGTCTTTTGGACTCACTAATGCACCAACAGCCTTCATGGACTTGATGAACAGGGTGTTCAAGCCATTTTTGGACCATTTTGTCATCGTATTCATAGATGACATTTTGGTATACTCTCAGACCGAGGAAGAACACGTGTGGCACTTGAGGATGGTGTTGCAGACTTTGAGGGAGCACCAGCTATATGCCAAATTTTCGAAATGTGAATTTTGGTTAGAAAGCATCTCATTCTTGGGACACGAGGTTTCAAGAGAAGGTATTCAAGTGGATCCCAAGAAAATTGAAGTCAGAATCGATTGGCTTAGGCCTACAATCCAACGAGGTGCGAAGTTTTCTGGGTTTAGCTGGCTACTATAGGCGTTTTGTGCAAGATTTTTCCAGGATAGCGGCTCCCCTAACTAAGTTAACTTGGAAGAATGTTCCATTCATTTGGACAGATGACTGTGAGAAGAGCTTCCAGAAGCTTAAGGAGTGTCTAACCACCGCCCCTGTGTTGACACTACCTATGAGTGGTGAAGGATACACCGTGTACTGTGACGCCTCCAGAGTTGGCTTAGGGTGTGTTTTGATGCAGAGTGGAAAAGTAGTGGCTTATGCTTCAAGACAGCTGAAGAGGCATGAGCAGAACTACCCCACCCATGATTTGGAAATGGCGGCTATAATCTTTACACTAAAAATCTGGAGACACTACCTGTATGGTGAAGTGTGCGAGATATACACCGACCACAAGAGTTTGAAGTACATCGTCCAATAGAGGGATTTAAACTTGAGACAGAGGAGATGGATGGAGCTTCTGAAAGACTATGATTGCATCATCCAGTACCACCCTGGGAAGGCCAATGTTGTAGCAGATGCTTTGAGTAGAAAATCTTCTGGTAGTTTGGCGCACATTTCAGCAGAGAAGAGACCATTGATTCAGGAAGTACATGAGTTGATGGATCAAGGTTTAATCCTAGATCTTTCAGATGAGGGGGTATTGCCGGCTCATTTTTCAGTGAGGCCAGACTTGAGAGACAGAGTTAGAGTTTCCCAGCACAGAGACCAACAATTGATGAAGATCATAGAAAGAGTACAACAAGGTGAAGGTGGTGAGTTTGGATTTGCCAATGATGGCGCCTTAGTGCAAGGTTCTAGGATATGTGTGCCCGATGTGGACAATCTCAAAGACGAAATCATGCGAGAGGCACACTATACCCTATACAGTGTCCACCCAGGTTCCACCAAGATGTACCATGATGTGAAGAATAGCTATTGGTGGAATGGCATGAAGAGAGACATAGCATATTTTGTGTCCAAGTGCTTGACTTGTCAGAAGGTGAAGTTTGAACACCAGAGACCGTCAGGGAAGCTGCAAGAGCTCCCTATCCCAGAATGGAAGTGGGAAATGATTACTATGGATTTTGTGACTGGGTTGCCTCGTACCACTCGAGGATATGATTCGATATGGATAATTGTAGACCGCCTAACCAAATCAACTCACTTCTTGCCTGTGAAGACTACGTATTCTGTGGCACAGTACGCCCGACTCTACATTCGAGAAATAGTCAGATTGCATGGAGTTTCGGCTTCCATAATATCTGACAGAGGGCCCCAGTTCACTTCGCGATTTTGGAGAAAGTTGCAAGAGGCACTTGGCACACAGTTGAACTTCAGTACGGCTTTCCACCCTCAGACAGACAGACAGTCCGAAAGGACAATCCAAATACTGAAAGACATGCTTCGCATGAGTGTCTTGGATTTTGGAGGTCAATGGGATGATCAGCTAGCTTTAGTGGAGTTTGCCTACAACAACAGTTACCATTCCAGCATAGGGATGGCACCCTATGAGGCACTATATGGAAGAAAGTGTAGGTCTCCTCTGTGTTGGACGGAAATGGGAGAAGCGAAGGTGCATGATGTAGACCTAGTGCAGTACACTTTAGAGGTAGTTCCTTTAATCAGGGAACGATTGAAAACAGCTTTCAGTAGGCAGAAGAGTTATGCAGACCCCAGACGAAGGGATGTGGAATTTGCAATAGGCGACTATTTATTCCTGAAGGTTTCTCCAATGAAGGGAGTCATGAGATTTGGAAAGAAGGGCAAGTTGGCACCTCGGTATATCAGACCTTTTGAGGTTACGGATAGAGTTGGAGCAGTTGCCTACCGGTTGGAGCTACCACCCAACCTTTCTTACGTTCATCCCGTGTTTCACATCTCCATGCTCAGGAAATACATTCCAGATCCTTCTCATGTACTACAGCCGTATGTGATAGAGCTAAAAGAGAACTTGACATTTGAGGAGCAGCCTGTAGCTATAGTGGACTACCAAGTGAGACAGCTGAGATCCAAACAGATCCCTATGGTTAAGGTTTTGTGGAGGAGTCAGTCAGTAGAAGAGTGCACCTGGGAGTCAGAACGGGACATGCGTAGCAAGTACCCTTATTTGTTCAATGTATAATCATGTGCTTTATTCTGCCTTGTGTAAAAATTCGAGGACGAATTTTCTGTAAGGGGGGAAGAATGTAACACCCCAAAATTTTAAATTTTATGAGAATTTTTGGTATTTTAATTTTATTTAAATTTTAGGAATTTTTTTGAGATTTTTCGGATTTTAAAAATCGGGTTCGATTTTCCGAAAATATAAACTTTGATGATTTTTAAAAATTAATTTAAAGACCACGTGGCAAAACTAAAAATATATTTGGAGTCTACGTATTTTTCTGAATTTTTTGGAATTTTTTCAGAATTTTTGGACCTCGTTTTCGGTCCCGAGGCAGAGTAAAAATTCAAAATTTTGTATCTTGAATCGGACCGATCGAATCGAACCGGACCGGATCGGACTGGTCGAATCGGACCGGCCTTTTCCTTTTTCTTCTTTCCTTCCCCGCGCGCGTCGACCTCTCTTCCTTCTCTCTCTCTTTTCTCTCTCCTCCTGCCCCTTGCCAGCCCACCTCCCCTGCCACCCGGTAGGCCGGCGCGCCTCCCGACCTCCCGGCCCGGTGCGCCGCTAAGCGGTCGGAAAACGCCCGCGAACTCCCTCCCTCGTGCGCGCAGCGTTTCGGCTTCCTCGGCCAAAATCCAACCGATCCGGCCACAAATTGGACCGGGTCTTGTGTCTAAAATCATCTACTCGGCGAGAGCTTTCCATAGACACCAAGAACGCCGAAATCCATCGAGCGGTTTGTCCAATTTTTGTTCGGGAAGTTTTTAGCCTATTTTGACTTTTGGGCTAGATTTCTCGAAAACCGTGAATCCCACGAGAAAAACGAGAGTACCAGAGCGCTCCACACGTCGAGAGCTTCGCGGGGATATAAATTTCAAAATTTTCTGACACCGTTTTTCGGTGGGTCCCACGGAACTTCGCAGTATTTTTTCGAGCATTAAATGAGCTTAGAAAATTCTGAAAAATTTATGTACTAACCCCCGTGTTATGGGCTTCATGTAGGTATCCTCAATTCGCGGAAATTCGACAGTTGTCCAGGTCTGTGAATTTTCGGCCAGACAATCCCGTTACCGGAAAAGTCTCCGAATTGGATCGAGGTTTTGGCTATCCCCCCATTGTCAGACGTCCCGAGCGCGTCCCCATAGTCAGAATTGGCAAAGGTAAACCCGAACCTTACTTTTTCGTAATTTTCTAGTGCTTAAATAGGATTAAAAATCCATAAAATATTCGTGGTAGCTTAGAAAATTATGATTCTTTTTGCAATAGCCTAGTAATATTGCTAAGGACCGCGGGGCAAAGTTTTAGAATTTTTAGAGCTTATTTGGATAGTTTTTGTAAAAATGGTCAATTATAGGGACTAAATTGAAATTTTACATGTTGTGATGGATGATTGATTTGGTGGGCCCAGGAGGGGCTGTGTGATGTGATTGAGTTGTAGACATATGGATTGTGAATATAGAAGTTTGTTTTGAGCCCTTTTGCAGGTTGGGTAGGTCCTAGGTATAGGGGAGACTCTGCCGGATTTTCGGCACGACTTAGGGCGTATTGATCTTTTTCTTTGTTTGTATTGAGTCAAATTTATTAAATGATTGTAATAAAATTGTCAGGTGAGCCGGGACAGCCTTCTTCCTCCGCCCAGCCGCCTCAGTGACCATCGTCAAGTCTGTGAGTAAAATATTAATTTTAATTGTAATTTCACTATTATTATATATTCAAGCATGCCCATGCATCACTTATATGCATATATTTATGTAGTTAAACTCTAGGCACGATTTATGTTGCATTGATAACTGTTAAAGTGCCATGATGTTGTTGTGGTAATTTGGAGCAATGTGCGTGCGTTGGTGTGCGTGTGATGTGGTGTGGACTATGGACAGGACGGGTAGTCACGGCTTGAGTTCTTCGCTGGGACTCGATCCTTCGGGGGGTAGTCACGGCTTGAGTTCTTCGCTAGGACCCCCGATTTGGTTTATTAAGCGAAAGTCCGGCTTTAGTTCTTCGCTGGCACCAGGTTGGATTTAAGAGAGTCAGTATAGGATCGGCTCCATATATTATGATTGATGCTACAGGGTGCGTGAGTGCTCCAAATTACCTTTTTGATGTTATGATGTGAAAATATTGTTGATGTTGCATTTCACTCTACAGGGTGCATTAGTTTTAAATAGTTGTAGAGATTATGGTTAAAATTGATATTTTACTCTCTGAGTCGAACGCTCACTCCTGTTCAAAAATTTTTCCAGGCCACAGGAGGATATTTTTGAAGTTAAGCTGCTTTCTCCCTCGCAGGTCGATTACTAATGTTTGTATAAACTTGTTAAATCTTAGAATTTCCACATGTGTTAGAAATGTTTATTTGATTTGGGTCTGTAAACTAAATTATTATTTTGGACCTGTAAACTTAATATTCTATGCATGTTTGATGGATTGGATGAGAGAGCTGAGCTCCCATTTATTTTTATGCTGATGAGTATGTGGAGGGTGAGCTGAGCTCCCCAATTGAGTATTTATTGTGTTTACAGGTCGGGTGAGTCGAAAACTCCCCGTTGAAAAGTCCATTTTATGACCGGACTCTGTCCGTTTGGTTTCTTGAAATTGGGCCCAAATGGGCCTTAGAATTGGGTAAATGAACAGTTAGGTTTACTATGGGCCTCGGGGGTTTTAGGCTGGCACAGGTCCTAGTGCCGGTCCGGCCCATAGGTTGGGTCGTGACATTAATGATGTTTTGTAAGGTTAAAAAATTAAGCTAACATTAAAATGTATAAACATCTATTTTTTATATTTTAATAACAAATATCAAAGTTATTTTTTATTTTTATTTTTGGTAATATTATTTTTTATTTGCAAATAATTTAATTTAAAAAATTTATTATATATATATATATATAGTTTTTTCCAACTTATAATGGAATAAACAAGATAAAAATTCATATTTTTTACACCCATAAAATTTATAGTCTTACTCATGTGATTGAAAAAAAATATATCATACATTCTTATTGTTGCAGGAGAAGAAGAGTTTTTTGAGATAAAATGATTATAAAACAAAACAAGTTGAGAAGAAATAGAAAAGGGATATATAAATAGTGTGTTTAGCTTCTATTAACCTACCTACCCCAAGGTTAACATTTAACCCCTAAAAAAAAGTTCAATATTAATGAGATTAAAAATTAATCTACTCAATTTAAAGCATCAAAACAGCATTAAAAATTATAAAATTAATTATTAACTCTTATTAACCTCATACAAAACGCACCCTTAGTGAAAATGAGAAAAAAATTATGCGTGACTAAAACTACTATATTTGATTAAATTATTAAGAATTTTGATGTACCATAAATATCATAATGAAATTTAAAAGTAATTGATGTTAATAATAAAGTTGAATTAAAAAAAATTGAAAGAATCGATTAAAAAAATTGGAAAAAATTACAAGCGACTTCAAAGAATTTAAATAATTTTTTTTTTTATGAATTTTGAGAATTTAAGTTAATTTTGTCAAACTGTAAACATTTGGATTAAATTATCAAAATATAAAAATATTAAAGTTACTTTATTGTTATATCGTAATTAATGATAATCTTATTAAAAACTTTATATCTAAAAATAAATGATAAATACAATCATAAATATCTTCATACTGACTTATCAAAATTAAATTAATCTTAATAATTTTAAAAGTACATTTTTCCAAATCAATTTGATCATAAAGTATTTTTCAGTGAAAATTGAATATAATTAATAAAAAAATGAAAATTATTAATTAAATTAAATTAAATTATTTGTTTTAATACATACTATAAAATTCTTTTAACATTTTAGTTTACTACAATAAGAAAATAAATCGCAATTTTGGAGCAAATTTGATAATACTATTAAATATTAATAACATCATATATATTTGTTTAGATAAATACTAAAACCATCTAACAATTAATGCAACTACCTACTGTTTAAGCTGTATGAAAGATCAAAAGATGAGAGCGAAATATTGGACAACTAATGAATAATTGAGTTATTTATTTGATAGTCTGATTCAGCGGTTATAGTTTTTAATTTTGAAATCAACTGCCAAAGTTGCATAAGGAGCTGTTGCCAACAAGGCTTAGAATAAGGATTAAAGCCCTATTTGATAACAGCTACAGTAGCCTTTAGTGTTTTAATCATGATTAAAATTTTATTTTATTTATTTATACTGTTTAATGGTATAATATTTATAGTAGTATTTAAAGATTGAGAGAGTGAATTATGAAAAGTTATCACTTATAACTTTTAGAAGTTGAGAGAGTATTTTGACTATAATTAATAAGATGATATCACTATTTTTTATATTTAATAGCTAATGTAGTAATATTTTATTAAATATTTTTACTTTAAATTATTATATAAATAACTAACCATTAATAATTAATATCTAACCATTAATAACTATTAAAATAATTAATAATTAATAAATAATTAATAAATCTTTTAAAAAAGGGGTTAATTTTTAATTTTTGAGTTTCTAATTGTTAATTATGGTTACTAAAAAAATTACGTGGATGTGCTAAACATAAATTTTGAATTAATCATTTAAAAATGAATTATTAGTAATCTAATATTATAACTATATTACTAAAATTAATTTTTTAATAAATTATATATATATATATATATATATATATATATATATATATATATATATATATATATATATATATATATATATATATAGGCCGAGCCCGATCTGAGAGATCCAATCTTAAATTTTTTTTGGGCTTAGCTTGAAGCCTTGAACCCAGTCATGCACAGCGATCTCATGGCATAAATGGGAAAAGAATGCATACACACGACTAAGACAGGAGCGCCGTAAATCATGCGGGGAAGATAAAAGAAAAGAACAAAAATGAAACCAAGAATCCCTTCCTCAGTTTCTGCTCTTGTGAATCACATCAGGCTCACAGTCGCTTATGTATCCAATATCAAATCTCCACATTATGCGCATTATCACTTTTTTATCATTATAAAATCCCTCTCTCTTGAATTTGTCTTGTTTATTATGCAACCTTCACTTTTGTGTTGGTTTTGTTCTTTTATATCTTATTCTGTTATGAGCAAACCAGAGAAGAATGGGCCATTGGGCATGAACTTAGGAGGGTTCTCAGGTCAGTTCTCGAATTTGTATCCTTTTATGTTTCGTGCTTTCCTTTTTTGGGTTTGGTTTTCTTAGTGTCCACTTTTACGATTAATGGGGGTTGTTTTATCTCCTTTTTAGTGTTCTCTTTGACAATATCTGCCATATTATGCCTTTTCCCATCTGGGTTTTGTTCCAAAACATTTTGCTTCCTTTTGGTATATTTTCTTTTTTGATGTATATTGGTTTTGTAGTTGAAATTTTCTGGACTTTCCCTTTAACTGCCATATGATACAAATATAGGCCTTAGTTTGGTTCAACATACTCTACTTTCCTAGTAAGTGTATTTCCGGGAAGTACAATGGTAGGAACTTATTTATGGTAAATGTTTGGTATATAAATTAAAGTAGATTGTTCTTAAATTGTAAAAAATAATAATGCCCATAAAATAATTGAAGGTCTAACAAATTGACAAATTGATAAATTCATTATACTTAAATTATTAGTGGTGTAACTTACTAAGTTTTACCTAAGTATTATTGAAGTGCAACTTACTATCCAAGCAAGTTATTTTTTTATGTTTTTATTTTTTTACTTTTTTTAGGGAAATAGAATATTTGAAGTTAGTTTGATAATACAAATCAAACAAGAATATCTAATTTCTTAATCTATTAGGCATAATATGTTGGTGGTTCTTTCTCTCTAGGAAAGAACCTCATTTCTTTATATTCAAAGTTTAATCTTGTTCATGAGAATTGGATGTGTAGCTTAGAGATTAGGGACACGTATTCCTTGGCCTCTTCCCAGTGCAAATGAAAAGCCTTCGGCATGAGTTTGACATGGCTAGTTTGTGCCAATTGATTTGTGAGACGATGACAACATAAATTGACATGAATAACAGAGTTTTCGTTATCAATGTATTTTATCTAGCCAGCTGGTTGAAAAGGATATAATATGCAATCACTCATTGAGAGCACGCCGGAGGCTCCTGCAATATGGTGATTTAATGGCTTGCTTAGTTGAGAGTGAGATCTAGAGTTGTGCATGCCAATATCTTTTGTTGCTTAGTTTTTTGCATGTGCTTAATTGAATGTTACAGTTTGGAAAATTTGCTGAGTACTGATACCATTTCCCTTTGTTGGTGGCTAGAATAATATTTATTGCTGATTTTGTCTGCATATTCTTTGGTTGATCTGAAGTTCAACTTTATGATTTATTCATTGGTTGTGGTCGTTCAGGCTTTGTGCTTGACCCTGCACACTGCAGTCGATTAAGCATGGGAGAGAAAAGAGAACTCATTCGAGAGATTGCCCAATGGTCAAAAGATGCCCCAGAGATTCTTAGTTCATTCACCCGCATGGAGCTTCTTGAAATTATCTGTGCCGAGATGGGTAAAGCTAGAAAATACTCAGGATATGCTAAACTTCGAATTATAGAGCACCTTCTAAATTTGGTTTCACAGAAATGCAAGACAGGCAATACAAATGATACTATTGCCTCGTCTCTTGCCAAAACTCAGACCAGATTTAAAAGGAAAAGGAAGAAAGAATCCCAACTTCAACTATCAACTGACTTGAATCTTGTTTCTCAAGAGAGTGACGAAGAAGTTAAAATCCGCGTCTGTCAGAATGTTGCTTGGAGAGCTATTTTATCTCCAGATGATGATTTTTGCAAGAGATGCTCTTGCCGTATCTGTCACTATTATGATGATAACAAGGATCTTACTCTATGGTTAACCTGTGGCTTGGATTCTCCCGGGGAGAATTCATGCGGACTTGCATGCCATTTGATATGTGCTTTGAAGGATGAAAGAACTGGAATTATGAAGACTGGTTGTCAGGCAAAGTTGGATGGCAGTTTCTACTGTGTTTCTTGTGGAAAAATTAATGGACTAATGAGGCAACTGCTGCTCCTTATGTTTTTCCTCATCCTCCCCTGAACATGCTTGTTCATTAACTGCTTCTTTAGCTGCATAAACATGTACATGTTCACATGTCTAAAGAATAGGTGTTTATTTATGTAACACTGGTGCCAAGTCGAAATGAACATAAAGTGAGTTAAGCACTTAAGCTTGGGATGGGAAATCGGGTTCCCAACTCTTGCTAGCTGAATATTTGTGGAAACCATATACATTTATTATTTATTATTATTTTATTTTAATTAACTAATAATAATTTAATATATTTATAAAAAATATATATTTTATTAGATGGTCTGCTTATTTAATTTCAGATATATATATATATTATTTTTGAAATTAAATATATATCCGCAATCTGAACAACCCAGTTCAATAATAACTCTAATTCCATTCTACACCTAATAGAACTCTCGGAATATATATATACCCTAATAATCTTCTCTGCTAAACTTTGCTCTCAAAACCTGTTTGTCACCTCCTTTTTCTATCAAATACTCTCAACAGAGAATCTCTAAATTTTTACTTCCCTATGCATCACGTTTGATTCTGTTTTCAAGGTAAAAATTTTCATTCTTTATTCAATAATGGGTGAATTTGATTTTATTTTCTTTTATTAATTTGTTACAACTACCCTATAAATTTATACCCTAGAAATTTATCGTTAGTATTGAATTGGATTGATCATAATTATTGTTGTCGTTAGTATTGAATTGGATAGATCATAATTATTGTTGGACAATAATTAATTAATTATATATATATATATATAAAGCCGTAATAGCTCGTCCCTTCCACGACCATGCGTCAGTTCTCGTTTATATATATATATACATCCAAATCCGCACTTCCCACGATCATGCGTCAGTTCTCGTTTATTTATATATATATATATATATATATATATATATATATATATATATATATATATATATATTATTTAATTTTATTTTATATTTTGGGTATGTAGGAGATTCAAATATTCAATCAGTCAGTTGAAATTGTCTCTCTTCCATTGAAAATAACTATTGTCTTTGAGGTTCCAGGTGAGTGGTAATTATAGTACATGGCACCATTTTTGTCCCTTTTAAAATTTCTTAGCATTAAGTTTATTATTAAATGAAATTTTAAATCAATATTTTAACAATGATTTTATATGTGATTTTCTAGAGTTTTATTTTATTATTGAATTTTATCTCGATTTTGATTAAATAATTGATTTTGCCAACTATCTCTGCATTAGACCAATTAAGATTCCGGGAACATGCCTTTAATGTATTTATATTGATTGATATTTGACTATAAAATTTACTAATGTGTTACTAAATTGATTTGAGATTGATTTGATTTTATTGACTCTCTGAAACTATTGAAATACACTATTGAAATTGCACTATCAGTTATTATTTGCTATCTGAAATTTTTTATTGATTTTGATTGATTTGTACAAATGGATTTTCTATTTTGAATTGGTACCTGTGCCCAGTATCTGTTTCTGTTATCTGGCCCCGCCGTGTGGACTATCACGGTATTAAATTGCATTGTCGAGTCATGCATCATTGCAGTTTATGGTTTGCATTAGTATCATATGCATTGATATCTGTGAAGGAGGAGGAAGGTATCTACTATCTGGTAGCGCGCTTACCATCTGGCCTTTGGTGATGTGAGGTATCATCACCCTGGTGCACTGTACCATAAAATTTTTATTGAATGAATTTCTTTTATATTTATGTTTTTATGAAGTTATTTTATAAATGATTTTGACAGCATGAGCATGATTTTATTGAATAGAAAATTTATTATGAAATAAATCAAGCGTCTGCCTGTTCCTATTCCGTTGTGTGCTATAATTATCATTCACTGAGCATCTAACTCAAACTACGTTTTCTCTGTCTGTTATTTATTTCAGATCAGTAGAATTCTGCAGCTGATCCAAATATTCAATCCATTTTCTGGAGAGGGACAACTTTGATTTGTTTTCATGGTATGCCCGAATTCATGTTTTCTCGGGCTAATAATTAGTTTAGTTTATTGAACAGTTTAAGTTTTTATTGAAATCTGTAGAGACTCTGCAGTTTACCTATGGGATATTTATGATGTTTATTCAACATTTTGTTTATTTGGATTTTGTCTATTTTTGGGATTAGTAAATAACAATATATTTATTCAAGATATTATAATAAGGCTTGCATGATTTAAGAATACTTAAATTATGCGCCGGTCACGGTTCAGAATTTTGGGTCGTGACAAAGTTGGTATCAGAGCTCAGTTGAGGTCTAGTAAATTTGCGGAGTATAGGATCCTTAACGTCTTTTCAGTTTATCATTGCTTCAGATATCTGCGTCCTTCGTACTTTTTCACCTGTCTTAATTTGGCTCACATTTTCAAATTTAATGATTGTTTATTAAAATGAATAGGTGCCTGGGTTTGTTAGACGTAAGAGGAGAACTAGGGCCAAGGGTCTTAATGGTGCAAACCTTGATCCAACAAGGGAGGTACCCCCTCAAACTATTAATCAGACATATGAACAGACGCTTATGGCTAAGACTGGGGCACAACCATTCCTTTGTTTCCCCATACTTTTCCATGATATTTAGTACACCACCTAATTTGTTAGAGTATCCTTTATCTGTATCAACACCTATGAGGAACGCAATAGACACTAATATGGTGTATAGGGGATGTATAGTTCACATTGGAGATAGGGAATTAGCTACAGTTCTTGTTTCTTTAGATATATTTGAGTTTGATGTGATTTTAGGCATGGATTGGTTAGCCACTGATCACATTTCATGGGATTGTCATAGTAAAGTTGTACTATTTAAAATTCCTGGGGAGGCAGAATTTCAATTTCAGGGATATCGCAGTATTGCCTCTAGTAATCTTATCTCCGTAGTGAGTGCTAGACGATTATTGCGAAAGAGGTATAAAGGGTATCTAGCTTATGTTAGAGATGTTCAGGTAGAAGGTGCAGGTTTGGAGAATGTTGCAGTGGTTAAGGAGTTTCCTGATGTGTTTCCAGAAGATTTATCAGGTTTACCCCCGGAGCGAGAGGTAGAGTTTGGTATAGACTTAGTTCCTAGGACTGAGCCCATATCTATGCCACCTTATCGTATGGCACCCGCATAACTTAAGAAGTTGAAGGAGCAACTACAGGACCTACTAGATAAGGGGTTTATTCGCCCTAGTGTTTCTCCATGGGGTGCTCCTGTGTTATTTATATGAAAGAAGGATGGGTCTTTGAGAATGTGCATTGATTATAGGCAATTGAATAAGGTAACTGTGCATAATAAGTATCCTCTTCCACGCATAGATGACCTGTTTGACCAACTTCAAGGTGCAAAGTATTTTTCCAAGATTGATCTTCGATCTGGGTATCATCAATTGAGAGTTAAGAAAGAAGACATACTCAAGACAGCTTTTAGGACTAGGTATGGACACTATGAATTTCTTGTAATGTCTTTTGGTCTTACCAATGCTCCGGCCGCTTTTATGGATCTCATAAACAGAGTTTTCAATCCTTTCTTAGATCAATTTGTTATAGTGTTCATCGATGACATTCTAGTGTACTCAAAGAGTAAGGAGGAGCATGAACAGCATTTGAGAATTGTCCTTCAGACCTTACGAGAACACAAGCTATATGCCAAGTTCTCAAAATGTGAGTTTTGGTTAAATAGTGTGGCTTTCCTAGGCCATACAGTATCTAAGGATGGGGTGTGCGTTGATAAGAAGAAAGTTGAGGCAGTGCTTCATTGGCCTAGACCCACAACTGTGTCAGAGATTCGTAGTTTCTTGGGTTTAGCAGGGTATTATAGACGGTTTGTTCAAGACTTCTCTCGTATTGCAACACCTTTAACTAAGTTGACACAGAAGAATGTGAAATTTCAGTGGTCTGAGGCTTGTGAGAAAAGTTTTCAGGAGCTTAAGACTCGTTTAACTACAGCACCAGTGTTAGCCCTTCCATCTGGATCAGGGGGTTATGTAGTATATTGTGATGCTTCTAGGATTGGTTTAGGATGTGTTTTGATGCAACATGGACGGGTTATTGCGTATGCTTCTCGTCAGTTGAAAAGGCACGAGCAGAATTATCCAACTCATGATTTGGAAATGGCTACAGTAATTTTTGCTTTGAAAATCTGGAGGCACTATTTGTATGGTGAGACTTGTGAAATTTTCACTGACCACAAAAGTCTCAAATACATATTTGACCAACGTGATCTTAATCTTAGGCAAAGGAGATGGGTAGAATTGCTGAAGGATTATGATTGCACCATACAGTATCACCCTGGAAAAGCTAATGTAGTGGCTGATGCTCTAAGCAGGAAGTCTTCTGGTAGTTTAGCCCATATATCTATCAAGATGAGGCCTTTGATTGGTGAATTACATGAGTTGCTAGATCAGGGAGTAGAGTTTAAAATCATAGCTGGATCATTCTTAGCACATTTTCGAGTTAGGCCTATCTTGATTGATCGAATTAAGGCGGCTCAAAAGAGGGATTCTCAGTTGTGTGAGATTATAGATAATATTCATCAAGGCCAAGCTCAAGGATTCATGTTAAATGATGATGGAGTTCTTCGTTATGGCACTAGACTTTGTGTCCCCAATGTTGATGAGTTGAGAAGAGAAATCATGGAGGAGGCACACCATTCTACTTACACAGTACACCCAGGTTCAACTAAGATGTACCGTGATTTAAGGGAGAATTATTGGTGGGGTGGCATGAAGAGGGATGTTGCAGACTTTGTTGGTAAATGTTTGACTTGTCAACAGGTTAAGGCAGAACATCAGAGACCATCTGGGTTACTTCAGCCGTTGCCTATCCCTGAGTGGAAGTGGGAGCATATTGCCATGGACTTTGTTGTGGATTTACCTAGTACACTAGGTGGTTACAATGCAATATGGGTGATAGTGGACAGATTGACAAAATCTGCTCATTTTCTTCCTGTGAAGACTACATATGACTTTGCTAAACTTGCACAGCTGTATATAAATAAGATTGTTAGTCTTCATGGAGTTCCAGTTTCCATTGTCTCTGATCGTGGTACTCAGTTTACTTCTCGATTTTGGAAGAAATTCCAAGAAGCTTTAGGAACACGAGTAGACTTTAGTACTGCTTTTCACTCTCAGACGGATGGACAGTCAGAAAGGACCAAACAGACATTAGAGGACATGCTTCGTGCATGCGTTATGGATTTTGGTGGCGGTTGGGATCATCATTTGCCTTTAGTGGAGTTTGCTTATAATAACAGTTATCAGGCAAGTATAGAGATGGCTCCATATGAGGCATTATATGGTCGAAAGTGTAGGTCACCGGTTTGTTGGGATGAAGTTAGAGAAAGAAGGCTTACTAGACCAGAGTTGATACAATTAACTTCAGAGAAGGTTCGACTAATTCGTGATCGACTTTTGACTGCTCAAAGTCGACAAAGAAGTTATGCTGACCCTAAGCGTAAAGATGTAGAATTTATGATTGGTGATCATGTATTTCTGAGAGTTTCCCCTATGAAAGGAATCATGAGGTTTGGGAAGAAAGGGAAGCTTAGCCCTCGTTTTGTTGGTCCATTTGAAATTTTGGAGAGAATTGGAGCAGTTGCTTACCGTTTAGCCCTTCCACCTGGTTTTGCACATGTACATCCAGTCTTCCATATTTCTATGCTTAGGAAGTATGTACCAGATGATGCGTCCCAACCGCAAGTGCACGGGTCGTACAAGTAGTATAGAAAAATATCGATCCCACGAGGAGTTGTGTTAATGATTGAATTTTTGATATAAAAGTTGACTAAATTGAAGTATTTATGAAATTAAAATAATGAATTAATGGGTAATGGAGTATGAAATCTAAATGTGCAAATTTAATATTCTATTCAACAATGTATTAATTAAACTAAGATTTGCATCAAATTGAAATAAGCAAGTTCAAATATGGCAATATTTAAAATGGCAAATGATTAAATTCGATTAGAAATTAACAATGGTAAAAAGGCGATTCCGGAGTTCGGGATTTCATATTCAAGCTATTTTGGGATTTTCCCTAGCTAGCCCAATCCATGAAATTTATGGGTTTAAAGGAGATTAATTCTAAAATCCTTTGAAAACTCTTTCGAGTGAGACAAAGAGTGCCTTAATTAACTTAATCCTACTTTCGTGGAGTTAAAATTAACCAAGACCCATTAGGTTCTTTAATCAATCTATTAAAACCCTCTTAACCCTTAGTCTATTTCTAGATCTAAGTTAATTAATTCCAATTTCTTGATTAACTATCACTTGGTTTTCTCCTTTCGGTGCTTCAACCAAGGATTAAGAACATAACTTAATGGGGCCCTTCATTAAGCATGTGAATAAGCACACAAGAAATGGATTAAACCTCATAAATTCATTAAATTGGGACTAACCCAGTTCAAATCCACAAAAATAACTAAAATATTACATCCCTTACTCCAGAATCAAAAGTAAACTACTCACTATCCATAATGCTTACAAGATATGATGAGTTTAAATGGAAATAAAGCTTTAATCTAAGCTAAGAAGTAAGAAATTAAACACTAGAAATGTAGAAAAATGTAAGGGAAGAAAGAAATCTGCAAATCTTGGTTGAGAATGGTGTGGAAGGTGAAAGTGACTCCTCAAATTCTGCCTCTCTTCTCCTTTCCTTTTCTGCTCCTTGTCTCCCTTCTAAAATGAGAAAATGGGACTATTTATAGCATTTTTCTGACATGGAGCCCTAAAATGGTATGTTCTAGGAGGAATTATTTGAGGGAATCTCCTGCCAGCTCATTAATGAACTCTTCATGGGACTGCATAAGTGGACTGCATAAGTTATGCAGTCCCTTATGCAGTTTTCGGCTGGTTCTGGGTCACTTATGCGAAGCTGCATGACTTGGTGCATAGGTTATGCACAATTTCGTGAATGTGCATAAGGGAGGCGAGAATGTGCATAAGCTATGCAGTCTCCTTATGCACATTTCGGCTGGTTCTGGAACAGTGATCTTTCTCCTTATGCAGATCTGCATAGCTTATGCGGCAAGTTATGCACAGTTTGGTCAATGCATATTTCAGCTTGAAAACTTGTTTTTGACATCTTTTTGCTGTAGAAGACACTCCTCAATGGAAAAATTCTCTTTAGTCCTTCAAAAACACCATTTTTTCTACAAAACAAAGTAAAAATTACAAATTAATCCAAAATCGACAATTATGAAAAACTAACTAATTAACTAATAAAATTAGATAAAAATGACTAATAATCAAATAAAAATGGTTATGAAATTAAACCTAAATGATTATGCAAACTGTATGCATCAAATACCCCCAAACTCAAGCTTTTGCTTGTCCTCAAGCAAACTTTAAAATGAAATGCAAAAAAATTTTTAGGGGTGCCTTATCCAAAGAACTATGAAAATCACCTATTAAAGTAACTTAACACACCTTCAGCCATACCAGCAATCCATATACCCATCCTTCAAAATGCAAAGAATCTAATGCTTATCCAAGCTTTCACCGCTTAGCCATCAAGTCAATTATCATTCAAAATCCCCAAACCAACAAATCAAAAGAGATAGTCATGCTCAAAAGGAATTCTAGGACAATTGATAACCAAAGTATCTCAACATGGAATGATAGAATTGAATGAATAGATGAATAGTTTTCCAATCCCATAGGCAAATTCCCTACTCCTATCTCCACTAATGTAGCAAGTACTATCAAGAGATCAAAGGTCTTTTTAGGGATGTAATGAGGCCATGGGGTTTAAAATGAGGCTAAGAAGAAAGATGGGTAAAAAGTATTCAAAGCATGAGAATATTTTCAATTTTTAAACATAAGGTACACTTCTTATTTTATTATAATTTTTTTCTTTTTCTTCTTTTTTTTCTTTTTTTTGTATATATGGAGGAGAGAAGTACACAATGAGAATTGTCAAGTGCTAGCATAGTTTACAAAACACATAAAAAATGGAGGGACATTTTGATACTTTAGACTTGTATTTTGCATTTTCTTTTGATGATTGTCCCTAAAAATGCCACCCCCAAACTCATTTCTTTTAATACTTTGGGTGGATTTCTTTCATTTTGAATGGCAATAGTGAAAAGCACATATACTAGCACTTTTACAAGATGACAAGCACTTCTTCTCCCTTTTTTTGTATATTTTTTTCTTTTTTTTTATTTTTATTTTTATTTTTTAGAAAGTGTACCTAATATTCAATATTATTCTCATGAAAAGGGTTGGAGTGTTTGGTTCATTGGCTAGGTAGCAATAAGGATTTCAAGAAAAATTAGGGATAAAAAGGCTCAAAGGGGTTTTCAAAGGTCAATTTTAATTAGGAAAAAGGGCCAAAGGTTTAAAATGAGAAGGTTTAAATCAAAGAATGCCTAATCATCTCTCTTTTCAAGTATAAGCTGATATTTCGCCTTGAAAGGTTTAGAAAATTTGTTCTAGGATTGGTGAGACATCATTTGACTACCTTATATCCAATAACTCCCTCTAAACACTCCAATCTCTAAAGGACTAGTTGGGTGGCTTTTTGGCTAAGAAGATATAGGCAAGGGATAGACACTTCAAAACTTTGCACCTCTTAGGAAACTTTCAATCCACAAACCCAACTAAAGGTAAGTCAAATCACTCTCATAGGCAACTTTTCAATACTCAAGGGATTTAGCAAAAGATTTTAATGCATGATGCATGATTCCTAAAAATGAGCAATGCATTAACTAAATGGAAGAAGTCTATTTGTGTGCAAAGTGTATAATTTCTAAGTGATGTATAATGTGTGTGTAAATGTGTTATGTATATGTATGTATGGATGTATATGTAAAATATTTACAATATATGTAAATGAAATGGGATGAGATGTTCCTATACTCAAAATGTAAAAAAAATGAAGCAAAAATCAAAATGAATGTGCACCCCCAAACTCAAAATTAGACATTGTCCTCAATGTCTCAAGTAGTGCATTATCAAAATTCAAAGTAAAGAGAAATTACCAGGAATTGTGAAATTTAAGAGCAAAAGGAAAGAGTTACCTGGTATAGAGCAGATGAGAATTGAAGGAATAATGGTGATGCATAAGAGGCTGTACAGGTTATGCAGAGTAAAGTCTAGTCCAAAACATGTGAATAAGTAGGGTGCATAAGCCGTGCGGTTCTGCATGAGTGGCAATAAGGGTTGCATAGGCTATGTAAAATATTTGCAAATTTTTTTTTTTTTTTTTTTGGTCATGCGGAAGTGCATAAGTTATGCACTCTCCTTATGCAAGTCTCAGCAGGTTTTAACTTTTCCAGAACATGTGCATAAGTAGGGTGCATAAGCCGTGCGGTTCTGCATGAGTGGCAATAAGGGTTGCATAGGCTATGTAAAATATTTGCAAAATTTTTTTTTTTTTTTTTGGTCATGCGGAAGTGCATAAGTTATGCACTCTCCTTATGCAAGTTTCGGTGACCCTTGAAATTTTGAGGAGCGAAGTCATGCGGGAGTGCTTAAGTTATGGACTCACCTTATGCATCTCTCGGCTGAAGTGGTTGTTCATAAAATCGGGTCATGCGTATGCATAGGTTATGCACTCTGCTCATGCACTGTTCGGCAATTTTTGGAATTTTGGGTTGGTGGTCATGCAGATGTGCATAGGTTATGCACTCTGCTTATGCACCCCTCGGCAAGTTTGAATTTTTGGAGTTCTTGGTTATGCGGAAGTGCATAACTTATGCACCTTCCTTATGCACCCCTCGGCAAGTTTGATTTTTACGGTTTTTGGTCATGCGTAGTGCATAGGTTATGCACTCGCTTATGCACCCTCGCACTGGAAATTCAGAGTTTTTGGTTATGCGTATGCATAGGTTATGCACTCGCTATGCATTTCGCAGAGAGAGAAAATGCAGAATTTGAAGTTGTGCAAATGGGCATAAGTCATGCACTCACCTTATGCAAGTTTTGACAGATATGAAATTTGACAAAATGAGGTTATGCGTATGCATAAGCTATGCACTCTCCTTATGCACTTGCAATAAAGGTGGAAAATGGCAAGAATTGTGGTTATGCAGATTGCATAAGCTATGCGATTGCTTATGCACAAGTTAGCAAGATCAAGAATGCAATAGAACATGGATTGCAAGTGTGAAAAATACCCTAGAATGAGGAAATATAATTCCATGAAGCATAAACCATGAGAAGTTTCACCAAAAACACATCAATATATACAAAGTATATCAAAAAGGCATCACACAAGCATGTAAAAATGGATCCTACATAAAAGACCTTTGAGAACTATGCCATTTTAAGACAAATTCTGCAAATCAACATTTAGCACATAAAACTCCATAAAATTTGCATGAAGTTGCATCTAACCACAAATGATGAAATGAAGTCTCCAAGTTTTGCCAAGAAAATGCAGCATTTTTACCTTGAATCCTACAACCCAAAGAAGCTCAAAATTGCAAAAATGACTCACTTACCACCATATTAAGATTAAAATCACACATACTTAAAAGTCTCACACCCAACCTCACCAAAAACACAAGCCATCTGCTGCAAACACCCTCTTTGCTGCAGAATTTCTTCTTCCTCTCTGCATAAACCAGATTGCAGCTCAAGGATGAATCTATCTGCAGACTTTTCCTTTTCTGCAGATTGCATTTTTCCTCTGCAATAACCAGATTGCAGCTCCCAATAGTTCACCAGCCTTTCTTCATTGATATACATCTATAAGGGACAAGATTTAATAATGTCAAAAATTGAATTTGAGGAAATTTAAGATAAAAACAAAATTAATGAAAATGAAAGTAAATCAACAAAAGCAAAATAAAAGGACTTGGGATGCCTCCCAAGAGCGCTAATTTATAGTCCTTAGCTAGACTCTTTTCATGTTTCATGGTGGCTAAAATTGGAATTTGTTGCCTCTGTTTCCAATAGGTGCTTCAATGAATCTATACTTCATTTTCTTTCCATCACATGAGAAGATCCTTGTTGCTTTGTCTAAAAATCCGACCATTTCTTTCTTGACAACCTTTGGTGCATCTTTTTCTTTGAGAGATGGTTGCTTTACTTCACTTTTCTCCACTTTCTCAACTTGAAAGATTGGTGCCATAGGACAAGGAGGATTACTATTCAAATCTTGTGCAAATGCAGCCTCTTTTGGATTTTCATCATTGATACTTCCTTCATGGATAAGACAACTTTCAAGAGAAGCCTTCGGATAGCTCTTTCTAAAGTGCTCTTTTACTAACTCATCAACTATATCAATTCTCAAACAAGAGTCTACATCTTCATGTTGCTTCTTCTTATCATTGCCAATATTGAAGACTAACTGATCCTCTCCGATTCTAAGAGTAAGCTTTTCTCCTTTCACGCCAATCAAAGCACCACCGTAGCTGTGAAAGGCCTCCCAAAATGATTGGCATATGAGAATCCTCTTCCATGTCCAAAATGACAAAGTCAATCGAGATGTAAAATTTTCCAACCTTCAGTGGTATATTTTCCAAGATCCCTTCGATATTTAATTGATCTCGCCAACCAAGAGAAATGTGGGTTGGCTTAAGATCTCCCATGTTAAGCTTCTCATAGATGGAGAGGGGCATAAGGCTTACACTAGCCCCTAAATCACATAAAGCTTTTATAAAACATGATTCCCCAATATGGCATGGAATTGAAAAACTCCTGGATCCTTGAGCTTTGGAGGAAGTTTCCTTTGGAGGATAGCACCGCATTCCTCGATTAAGGCTCTGATCTCATAATCTTCAAGTCTTCTTTTGTTTGAGAGAATTTCTTTCAAAACTTAGCATAAGAAGGCATTTGGGAAAGAGCATCGATAAAAGGCACATTTATATATAGCTTCTTCAAAACCTCTAAGAACTTCCCAAATTGCTTATCAAGCTTGGCTTTTGAAATCTCTGTGGAAAGGGAAGTGTGGCTTGTAAGGCTCTGGAGGTATATATTTCTCTTCTTTCTCTCCAACCTCCTCTTTACCTTTTCTTGCACTCCTTTTCCACTCTTTTGTTTTTCATCTCCCTCAAAATCTTCCTCATTTTCTCTCTTTTCAACTTTTTCACTCTTCTCATTATGCACTATTTTACCACTCCTCAGTGTGATGGCATGACATTGCTCCCTTGGATTTTCTGTTTGACTAGGAAGTTTCCCATAGAATTGGTACTTGATGAGCATGCTTGTTGTGCAACTGATTTTCCAAAGATCCTATTGTGTGTTTGCATTTGTTCCAGCCTTGCTTTCATCTCTCTCAACTCTTCATCACGCTTAATTTGATTAGCAAGAATTTGTTGTAATAAAGCCTCTGTGGTGGAACTTTGTTCTTGCTGTCTTGGTAAAGGTGCAGTATTTGCATTCTTTTGCTGAAAACTAGGTGGTGGTTGCCTAGGTTGTTGGTATTGATGCTCTTGTTGTTGTGATGGAAAGTTCTGAGTTGAAGCTTGATTTTGCTGATTCTCCCATGAAAAATTGGGATGATTCCTCCAAGCATATGAAGGATAATCTACTCCACAGCTCATTGTTCCTTCTGCATAAGTAACTTGTTGAGAACTTCCAGAGCATGATGATGAACTGACTAGCATACTTAAATCCTCCATTTTCTTAGCAAGGACATTAGTGAGTGCATCAAATTTGGCATTGATCATGTTGAATGGATCAAGCTCATACATTCCAGCAACTTGCCTTTTTTGAGTTGGAGTTGACCCTCTTGGACTACTCCATAGATGACTGCTCTTTGATATTTTCTCTAATAACTCATAAGCTTCATCTTCATGCTTAATGATGAATTCTCCAGCTTGAGGATCATTGATTCCTCTGATAGCAGGAGTGACATTTGTGTAAAAATTCTGGTTTATCATCCATTTAGGAATGGCATGATGTGGACATTGTCTCTCCAACTCCTTCCATCTCATCCATGACTCATAAAGAGTCTCATCTTCTCTTGGTCTAAAAGCAATCATTTGATTCCTCAACTCTTGAGTTTTTCCAGGTGGAAAGTATTGGGCAAGAAATACATCAGTGAGTTGCTCCCAATTTGTAATTGAGTTGTGAGGTAAATAATCAAGCAAATCCAATGCTCTATCTTACAAAGAGAATGGAAACAATTTTAGCCTTGCTGCATCATCGATACTCCAGTTGTTTTTGCATGTCACAAATCATAGCAAACTTCTTCAGATGTGTGTGTGGATTTTCATAAGGATGACCCCCAAATTGAGAATTCTGAATCATTTGAAGGACTCCAAAATCCATATTGTAACTATTTACATCAATTCTTGGTCTTGCTATGCTCTCTCTCAAGTCATCAAAACGAGGAAAAGCATGATCCATCATACTTCCCTAAAGATTAGCATTTACTACCTCTTCACCATGGGCTGCATTTTCATTATTTTGACCATTTCCAAGATTACCAACACCAATTCTAATTCTTTCATCACCATGTCCGCTTCTAATTCAGTTTCTATCAAGGCTTCTTTTCTTTTCTGGTTTCTTTCTTGTTGGCCTTACAAAATTTCTCAATTTCAGGGTTGAATAATAAGGATGTATCACTTGTGCTTCTAGCTCTTCTCATAAAAGATTAAGAGTACCTGAAAAAGAACAAACAAACACAAAATGAAAAGATAACAGAGATAAAACTAAAAAACAACTAAAATAATCAAGAATTCAATCTTAAACAAACAACTCCCCAAGAATAGCCAAAAACTTGATGCGTCCCAACCGCAAGTGCACTGGTCGCATAAGTAGTATAGAAAAATATCGATCCCACGAGGAGTTGTGTTAATGATTGAATTTTTGATATAAAAGTTGACTAAATTGAAGTATTTATGAAATTAAAATAATGAATTAATGGGTAATGGAGTATGAAATCTAAATGTGCAAATTTAATATTCTATTCAACAATGTATTAATTAAACTAAGATTTGCATCAAATTGAAATAAGCAAGTTCAAATATGGCAATATTTAAAATGGCAAATGATTAAATTCGATTAGAAATTAACAATGGTAAAAAGGCGATTCCGGAGTTCGGGATTTCATATTCAAGCTATTTTGGGATTTTCCCTAGCTAGCCCAATCCATGAAATTTATGGGTTTAAAGGAGATTAATTCTAAAATCCTTTGAAAACTCTTTCGAGTGAGACAAAGAGTGCCTTAATTAACTTAATCCTACTTTCGTGGAGTTAAAATTAACCAAGACCCATTAGGTTCTTTAATCAATCTATTAAAACCCTCTTAACCCTTAGTCTATTTCTAGATCTAAGTTAATTAAGTCCAATTTCTTGATTAACTATCACTTGGTTTTCTCCTTTCTGCTTCAACCAAGGATTAAGAACATAACTTAATGGGGCCCTTCATTAAGCATGTGAATAAGCACACAAGAAATGGATTAAACCTCATAAATTCATTAAATTGGGACTAACCTACTCAAATCCACAAAAATAACTAAAATATTACATCCCTTACTCCAGAATCAAAAGTAAACTACTCACTATCCATAATGCTTACAAGATATGATGAGTTTAAATGGAAATAAAGCTTTAATCTAAGCTAAGAAGTAAGAAATTAAACACTAGAAATGTAGAAAAATGTAAGGGAAGAAAGAAATCTGCAAATCTTGGTTGAGAATGGTGTGGAAGGTGAAAGTGACTCCTCAAATTCTGCCTCTCTTCTCCTTTCCTTTTCTGCTCCTTGTCTCCCTTCTAAAATGAGAAAATGGGACTATTTATAGCATTTTTCTGACATGGAGCCCTAAAATGGTATGTTCTAGGAGGAATTATTTGAGGGACTCTCCTGCCAGCTCATTAATGAACTCTTCATGGATCGCATAAGTGGATCGCATAAGTTATGCATCCCTTATGCGCTACTGTTCTGGGTCACTTATGCGGTCGCATGACTTGGTGCATAGGTTATGCACAATTTCGTGAATGTGCATAAGGGAGGCGAGAATGTGCATAAGCTATGCAGTCTCCTTATGCACATTTCGGCTGGTTCTGGAACAGTGATCTTTCTCCATATGCAGATCTGCATAGCTTATGCGGCAAGTTATGCACAGTTTGGTCAATGCATATTTCAGCTTGAAAACTTGTTTTTGACATCTTTTTGCTGTAGAAGACACTCCTCAATGGCAAAATTCTCTTTAGTCCTTCAAAAACACCATTTTTCCTACAAAACAAAGTAAAAATTACAAATTAATCCAAAATCGACAATTATGAAAAACTAACTAATTAACTAATAAAATTAGCTAAAAATGACTAATAATCAAATAAAAATGGTTATGAAATTAAACCTAAATGATTATGCAAACTGTATGCATCACCAGATCCATCTCATGTTTTACAACCTCAAACCATGCAAATTAGGGATGATATGTCATATGAGGAGCAACCAATAAAGATTTTAGATCGACAAATTAGGAAGCTCCGGTCTAAGGAAGTGGCTTTGATCAAAGTCTTGTGGCATAATCACTCAAGTAGTGAGGCCACATGGGAGGCAGAATCTGAAATGCGTGCCAAATATCCTCACTTATTTGATTCTTCAGGTTAGAATTTTGTCTATTCAAATTCGGGGACCGAATTTTTTTTAAGGGGGGAAGTATGTGGAAACCCATATACATTTATTATTTATTATTATTTTATTTTAATTAGCTAATAATAATTTAATATATTTATAAAAAATATATATTTTATTAGATGGTCTGCTTATTTAATTTCAGATATATATATATATTATTTTTGAAATTAAATATATATCCGCAATCTAAACAACCCAGTTCAATAATAACTCTAATTCCATTCTACACCTAATAGAACTCTTGAAATATATGTATACCCTAATCATCTCTTCTGCTAAACTTTGCTCTCAAAACCTGTTTGTCACCTCATTTTTCTATCAAATACTCTCAACAGAGAATCTTTAAATTTTTACTTCTTTATGCATCACGTTCGATTCTGTTTTCAAGGTAAAAATTCTCATTCTTTATTCAATAATGGGTGAATTTGATTTTATTTTCTTTCATTAATTTGTTACAACTACCCTAGAAATTTATCGTTAGTATTAAATTGGATTGATCATAATTATTATTGGACAATAATTAATTATATATATATATATATATAAAGCCGTAATATTTAATTTTTTTTATATTATATATATATATATATATATATATATATTTTTATTATTTAATTTTTTTTATATTTTGGGTATGTAGGAGATTCAAATATTCAATCAGTCAGTTGAAATTGTCTCTCTTCCATTGAAAATAACTATTGTCTTTGAGGTTCCAGGTGAGTGGTAATTATAGTACATGGCACCATTTTTGTCCCTTTTAAAATTTCTTAGCATTAAGTTTATTATTAAATGAAATTTTAAATCAATATTTTAACAATGATTTTATATGTGATTTTCTAGAGTTTTATTTTATTATTGAATTTTATCTCGATTTTGATTAAATAATTGATTTTGCCAACTATCTCTGCATTAGATCCATTAGGATTCCGGGAACAGGCCTTTAATGTATTTATATTGATTGATATTTGACTATAAAATTTACTAATGTGTTACTGAATTAATTTGAGATTGATTTGATTTTATTGACTCTCTGAAACTATTGAAATACACTATTGAAATTGCACTATCTGTTATTATTTGCTATCTGAAATTTTTTATTGATTTTGATTGATTTGTACAAATGGATTTTCTATTTTGAATTGGTACCTATGCCTAGTATCTGTTTCTATTATCTGGCCCCGCCGTGTGGACTATCACGGTATTAGATTGCATTATCGAGTCATGCATCATTGCAGTTTGTGGTTTGCATTAGTATCATATGCATTGATATCTGTGAAGGAGGAGGAAGGTATCTACTATCTGGTAGCGCGCTTACCATCTGGCCTTTGGTGATGTGGGGTATCATCATCCTAGTGCACTGTACCATAAAATTTTTATTGAATGAATTTATTTTATATTTATGTTTTTATGAAGTTATTTTATAAATGATTTTGACAGCATGAGCATGATTTTATTGAATAGAAAATTTATTATGAAATAAATCAAGCGTCTGCCTGTTCCTATTCCGTTGTGTGCTATAATTATCATTCACTGAGCATCTAGCTCAAACCACGTTTTCTCTGTCTGTTATCTATTTCAGATCAGTAGAATTCTGCAGCTGATCCAAATATTCAATCCATTCTCTGGAGAGGGACAACTTTGATTTGTTTTCATGGTATGCCCGAATTCATATTTTCTTGGGCTAATAATTAGTTTAGTTTATTGAATAGTTTAAGTTTTTATTGAAATCTGTAGAGATTTCGCAGTTTACCTATGGATATTTATGATGTTTATTCAACATTTTGTTTATTTGGATTTTATCTATTTTTGCGATTAGTAAGTAACAATATATTTATTCAAGATATTCTGATAAGGCTTGCATGATTTAAGAATACTTAAATTATGCGCCGGTCACGGTTCAGAATTTTGGATCGTGACAATATTCGTTAAATCACATTTTTGTGCTTGTCGCATTCTATTTCAATGTTATAACAATCTTTATGAAGTGACTAGCATGATCTCAACTTGACTCCAACAGGGTTGCATGCAGTAAAAAATTATGCTAGTAGACTTACTATTGCCTTTGGATCCTCAAACAAAATCTTAGGTCATTCCTCCGGGGATTAATTGACTAATTGAATGCCTGGCGTTTACAGAACCTGGAGGAAACAATTGTTGATTGCTCCAAGAGGCCAGAAGAGTTGATGTATTGTGTCTACAAGTCCTTTTGGGTAATATGATTCTCACAGGGACTGAGCAATACAAGGAAATGCAAAAGAGCCTGGAAACTTCCTTACGACTGCTAAAGAATGAGTTGGGACCCCTTGATCTGGTGTATGCAAAGACAGCACAGGGAATTGTCAATAGGCTCTCATGTGTGCTGAGGTTCAGAAGCTGTGTGCCTCTACAGTCGAAGCTTTTGATTCTATTTTTTCTGACCTTGACCACGTGGTAAAGATAGAGCCAACAAGTAAGATCCTTTCCTCTCCAAATTGCAGATTTTAATCTATTTATGGAGTGCAGGAATGAAAATTAGCTCACTGTTGGTCACTGAAATGACAACATAGGGTTAGTTCTTCAATTTTGATATTATGATATAACTTTCTGTGATTTTGCGTGCTAAACTCTATTGTCTTAGCTTGTAAGATTCGATTTGAAGAATCCTCCTCAACTTCAGTGGTCATCGTACTTGAATATGCAGATGATCTGTCTGATGACTTCCTATGTTACATTCTCTGGCATCGTGAGTTTATAGCAAAGGATAGCAAAGGATTGTCCTCACAAACCCACTTCCATTATATTGAAACCAGAGAAAAGATATAAGATTTCTGATTTAACTCCCTCTACTGAGTATTTCTGCAAGGCTTCTTTCTTTGGCAGTAAAGGAATTATGAGCGTTTGGGAAGCCAAATGGATTACTCCTACATCAAATGGACATTCTGTTACAGCTTTAGGTGAATATAGAGAGAAAGAAAAGCCTATAATTACTCAAATTGAATCTCAGTTGAAATCAACCAACTCCAGAAACATCAAAGTCACATCAATGGGAACAAGAAGGAAGGATTATGCTCACTACCTCCATCCTTGGAGGTTGTTTCATCAACAAGCACTGGATCACTTTCTCCCAAAACACCTTTTAAATCCAGTAGAATGCGATAAGTGTCAGGTTTTGGTTTGTATAAAGCAAGAGAGCGCTTATGAATATCCAGTAAGAGTAGTCAAATGGTTAAAGCTTGAAGGGCACATAGAGGAAGATTTCAGAGTAAAATTTCTCACTTGGTTTCAGTCTGAAAGCAACAATTCAAGAGAGAAGGGTGGTCAATGTTTTTGTGGATGCTTTAATCGATGACCCGCCTAGCTTGGCTGGGCAGCTCATCCATTCTTTCATCGACAAGATTTGCTGTGAGAGAAACAATTCCTCACCGTGGGTTCTGCACTACACTGGCATTAAATACTGAAAACAGGAGTTTTAATTTAGGTAAGTTTGTCAACTGTCTAGGATTTTTATGGTCGGAACAAGAAACCATGGCTAGTCCTTAAAGCAAGTTAAATGTGCAGTTCCATAGTTGAGTTCCATTTCACAGTATTGTTTGATAATAAATTTAAATGCATACTATTACTCTGCACATCTATATGTATGTCACAAATACATAACAATATGCGGAGATAGAGATGCTAATCGCTTGAACATCCACCTACACTATATTGGAAAGAAGGGATGCAACTCTGCAAGTTATCATTCACATGCGGATTACGGTGGACATTAACAATAAAAGCCATATTATGATCATCACGCTCCCATGTTTGCCAAAACTACATGCACATCTACATCCCATAATTAACCCTGTTGGCTGTTACTACCACTAGAGATTTACTGTAAAGTAGTTGATAGAATGAGATGTATTATTCTTGCAGTAAAAGAACAGCAAAAACCCCTACGAATTCCGATCACAAAAGCCTTGTAATCTTTTTAAAACATGTTTTGGCATCTTTTTTTTTTTTTTTGGACCTATGAGTGGAACATAAATTAGTTACACAGTATGCTAATGCTGTGCCTGCCAATGGACCTAGGTAAAAATAAGCTACCTTTATAAGTAACTGATTTGGTTCGTTAAGCAGGAACCAGCAACTTTTTGGCGATTGAAAAGGTCCAAATCAAAAGTTGGAAGCCACTAGCACTTGACAGGATTCATTCATTGGGTTCATCTCTTTTGACTCAACTGCTCTCTACATAGAACATGGCATTTTTACTTTTTTTTTTTTTTTCCCCATCTGAACCGCTGCTGTTCCCGCAGTACAGAAATAGGGGACAAAAGAGAAGTGTGCTCCGCAAGCAAGATTCACCAAAATAATGAGTGCCATTATTTGTATTGTATTACTGAGAAAATTCCTCTTTAAATATTATAATTAAAAGGATATTAAAATTAATTTAAAATTAAATTTGACATATTTTAATTTTAATTATAAAAAACTCTAAAATAATTAAATAACTTTTTTCAACAGTATATAGTATAATACTTTTTCACAAAGGCTCTAAGTTTAGTCTCCCAACCTCAACCACATCGGAACGTTATTTTGAAGAGCACCAAGCAGCATTGTGCCTTCAAGCAAAAGAGAAGGTCTAACTGCACCATGAAAATATACAAGGTCTTCTCCTCAATGAGTATAAGACAATTGCAACTAAATTTATCCAACAGTCAGAAGGAATTTCTCATAATTGCAAGCATAATATATTAACAAACCAACCAGCTATGCTAGGAGAATTTCATATGCTGGAATCCACGTAACAAGCCACATTAAATTTTATAATTATATGCAATTGTAGATTTCCTTTCACAAAGTGGTGTGTAAACTTTTGGTGCCTTATGGCATCTAGATTTCCCAAGAAGAAAACTGGTGAAGGGGCATCATTTGACCCAGCAGATGCCTGTTTGGCTTGGGCATGGTAAAGACCCTTCTTACTTCTCTTGTTGAACAATGCAATGATCTCTGTGATCTCTCCGTCAGCATCAATTTCACTCATGCAGTGGTAGAAGGGTTCTCCATTTGATCTGAGCAGCAATTATACACTTGCTGCATCTTTGACAGCTTCATTAAATGAGGCAGCAAGGTATTCTGCAAGGCTTTGTTGAGAACTGGACTTGTTAGAAGACTCTGAAACTCTTGGCTTTTTCATGGTAACTGAATTTGAAGAGCCAGGTGTATGCAAATTATTCACTGCACTGTCCAGACCCCTCCACACAACAGGTTCTAAATTTTGCCATGGGTCTTCAACCATTGACTTGTCATAAAAAGGCTCTGGGCCCAATTTCTCATCTGGTGCAGTTCCACGAAAATGAAACCCCCGCCCTCTCCTACCACTCCAGCTAGATACTTGGTTTCTTCTGCCACCATCCCACTGTCCCTGGGTTCTTCCTGAATAAGGAGAACCACCTCCACGCCCTGAGCCAATGATTGGACTGTTGCCATGCCGAGGAGGCCCACGTTGTCCATAATAAAAACCAGGGCTCCCTACTGCTTGAAAGCTTGGGTTTCCTCCATGGTTGGGGTATGGACTTCTTGTATAAGTATCGGAGGGGTTGCTGTAATAGCCAGCTACATTTTCTTGATGCATGGGAAAAGGACTGGTTCTTGGACTCCAGAAGGGAGCAGGACTATCATAAGGACCATGTGCTTGATACATCCTCTGATTGGGTGAATAACTACTTTGCATTTGAATTTGATGAGCAGGAGAGGGAGTCATATCAGTGTTCCTTAATCCTAATAAATAAAAAGGAAAGGAAAAAATACAAGAGAAGGGAGGGACGTCATTAACTTATATCACCACACACACAAAGTCACAAACACATATATATTCCTTTATTTTGGTAACGTGAGATCATGAACCTTTTTGAGGACCTTGCCAAATCAGAAGCAAGCTCCCTACCCACAAGAACTTTGTATGAGGTAAATGCAGGGTTGAACCCAAGACCACATGATTACTAAGCCAAACATTTGAAAAAAAAAGGCATCCTAATTGTTATAAAAGTTGTAGAGTATGGTTTTGGTAAGTGATAAAATTTGTTGCTGGAGTCTGAGCTAAAGACCTCCATGGTGCAATGGAACAATCCAGATAGTGAAGTTGGTGGTATAAAATACATCTGTAAGAATAATAACCTAAGTTGAGTTTCAGACCATGTGAATCTCATTTGTATACACATGACAAACATGATACTAACTTCTACAATTTTTAAATAAGCTTCTAAGTTAGAAAAAAATATTTTCACAAAATCTCATCCTCTCATGTTGGCTATGCATGTGATCTGGGGTTGCCCATATTCTCAGCCAACTATAATGGCAGGTCTATTGAAATTTTTAGGGGCATTGATTGGCCATGCCTGACCACATTTAAAGTTCAATGCCCCTAGATTCGCAGGCAGCCGAAGTTCAATTTTAATAGTCCATTTTATATCTCTAAAGCTCCACAATTGACACTTATTAGTCATTACGCACAATCAACACTCAAAAACACCAAGATACAAAAACATATTTCTAGAAAACTAACATTCTCCCACAGAATAAAATGAATTGAAAGAATCAATAACAAACGTGCATGGTTCAACAAATACGTATAATTTCTGTAAACAGCAGTTTAATCAGCACCCTACCTGGACGGGGAGAAGAAAACCGCGCCATGGGAGAACCACTATCACTTGTTGGGGTAACATATCCTTGCTGAGCCTGGTTACCAGCAGCACTCCTTTTCTTGTTAGCAGAAAATGCAGCCATAGGATCTGTGTAAAAATCAAACCTTGGAATTGCACGGGACTCCTCCTGTGCAGGCAGAGCGGCAGGGCTCTCCAGTAGTGGATTAGCAAGGAAACCAGAAACTGCTGGGTTTTCAAAATTGCTAGAAGCTTCAGCCTGAGCAGCTATTGTTCGCATTGCTTTCAATCTTTCCCTCCTCCTTTCTGAATCCTCCATTTAACCTGCGAATAGAGAATCAAAATACCTAGCTTTACCACATCAACCCAATAGAACTTGAATATTGCTCCAACTATACTTATTATTATTATTTTTTTATATCTCCTTACACCTATAATCAACCAAATAAACTAAAAGGAAAATTAGCAAATTTAGAGCAATAGAGAGTAATTTACACAAACATCTAATAGAGGCCAGCAAGAAGGGTTTTCCGCCAAAAAATATAGAACAGAACAAAAGGAGATCTAATCGAAAATAGAAGAAATTTTTGACATACCAGCTAAAAAGAGCTCTAATCGAAACACGAATTTGAGTTGATTGCTTCTACGATTTCTCCCTGTCGCTTGTTTCAGTCGTAGAGATTGAGAATGGGATGGAACGCGTCTGGCTGGACTCCCATTTCTTGTAGGATTCGTTTGAAATATTGAATGGGCTGAAACTTGGAGGTGAGGTCGTTTGGGTCTCAACAAACCTTCAGATTGAGCCCATCTCTTGGCCCAGTCCAATCTTAGGAAAAACGCTTTAGAGGCTTATTTCATTAAGATTGTCAATTACTGGCATCCTTTAAAAATTCCACGAAGTTAAAAAGTAATTGCCATTCTTATACTTTTTAACTCCTCGTTAAAACATTAAATTAATTTTTTATTTTATTAATATTTATACATTATTAAAAAATTAAATATTAATATTAAGAGATTAGATTAATAATTATCTTTTAAGATAAACTTGAAAAATCACAAAAAAAAAAAAAATTCATGAGGATGGCAATTGTTGTCGAAATCAACTCATCCCCTCTTCGATCCGATATTGTGGACGGAGAACTCATCTAAAATTTATATAACTTGTCTAGCATTATAATATATTATTATTTTTATATATTTATATATATTAAATATAAGAATTTTAAATATATATATATTATATATATATTTAAAAATTATATTTATATTTATATTTTTTTACTTATAATTTATTTTTTAATAAATAAATTTATATTACATAATAATAAATTAAAAAATAAATAAATAAAAAACTTCGGTCTCCAGCTATCGTGGGCAAGAACGTCTCCATCCGACCCGCCACGTTGCCCTTCCAAACAAGCAACTAAGAAAAAGTAACCCACTTAGGACTGTGAGAGCTTAGTAAACTGTCTCTCCGTCTCCAACACCGACCGTTGGCTGATCTGGTGAGAAAATGCATGACCGTCCTCGTAAAGCCCCCAAACTAGGAGACGAAGCAGCTTCGGCGGCCAAAGCAGAAAAGCTACGTGCTCTCCAGCCTCAACTCCTCTCCAATCACCGCCATATAATGTATCCCTTTTCCTTCTAATTTTCCCTCGATCCAAACATTTTTTCCTTCTTATTAAATTTAAAAGGGAAAAAAAAAAACCTTTTTGCAGTTATACTAAGGAAGCTGTAGAGCTTAGCACGAAGCTTCTCGAGATCAATCATGAATTTACACCGGTTGGAACCATAGAAGGCTCGCCGTTGAACACAATCTGACTTAGTTCGACACTGATCATAACTCGGTCAAGTCAATTCTCGAGGAAGAACTTCGAGTGGTGCATTTCTCTCTACTTCTTGTTTGGGCGCTGAAAATTCCAAGTACTAAAATTTTCTGTTCTACTTTGATGAGCCAGTCATATGATTAAATCAATTGCCTATTAAGCTTTAGATTTTAGTTAATTCCTTAAAGAAAGTTTTCTGTTAATTCAATGAATTTGATAAATAATGTAGCTAGAGAATGCGCTGAGACAAAATTTTAGTTCATATGGGGCCTGGCATCATCGTAAATGGGTGCTAAGTAAAGGGTTTTGCTCGATAGACAAGGAGTTGAGGCTTTTGGAAAAGTTCCAAAGTACTGATCCTCGGAATTTTCATGCCTGGAATTGCCGGAGGTGAACAACAAGCTGCTTTTGGTTTTAATCCTTGATTAAAATTAGATGCCTGAAGGCAGGCATAACTGCATATTCAATGCTCTTATTTAAATCGTTAGTGCTGTCTAGATTCATGGCAGCATTGATGAACAGATCAGAAGTTGATGAATTAGAGTACACCCAGATCTAATTAATAAGAATATCAGTAATTATTCTGGTTGGCACAATCGTAGGTGCGAGTTTTTTTTTTTCCCCTCCTTTTGTAACCTACAATTTTTCTGAAATTGGTTCAGTTATTGAAACTAAAGGTGACTAATGATGCTTTATGTAAGCAGAATAACTTATGCTTTATGTTTCATACTTTGCTGGGCACTTCTATTAATATTGTTATGTTGATGATAAGCTTTTGCAGTGTCCTTTTGTCTAATTTGATGAAGAAAAATGTTGAAGGGTTTTCCAAAAGAGATGAGGTTTTAACCAGGGAGCATGAATTGGTACGCCAAGCTCTTTTTACAGATGAAGATGATCAAAGTGGTTGGTTTTATCGTCTTTGGCTTCTTGAGCAAACTGCTAAAGCTAAGTGTCCTCTGCTGGTTTCTTCATGGCCTGCTTATGGCTCTGATCTAATTCTAATGTGAGATAGTTGCCTGGATGCTTGTTCTTCTTCTCCATTCAATATATTCCAATTTGATTCAGGAATATTTCTGCTCATTCTTTACTTTAGTCAGGCTGTTGAAGGTGTAAGTTCATCTACAGTCACAGTTGAATCTGGATTTAACTTGAATCAGGATCTTATTTGGAAACCTCTTTGAAAAAATAACTCTCGGTCTGGCCAAGTTTGGGTTACACAGTTGAGTTTTCCTAATGTGGTTCTCCATTCCTTAGAAAATTATCCTCTGGAGGTTACCCTTGGACATTGTCAAGGATTCATTTCATCTAATGGTTGTCATCATAGCCAATATCCTCATTTTGCATTTACAACCTGCCAAAACAGAACTTGCAGAAGGTCATGCGCAGAGAAGATTCCATGGACAGATGAAAACAGAACTGGTAGAATTTTTTTGCTTTCTTCTCCACCAAAGAAGCTAGGAGAGAAGACTCAATTAACAGTCACTGTTTCTTCCCTCCCTGGCTGGAAACATGTACTCAGCCGCTGCAATAACCCACCCATCCTCGTCAAGAAACCCAAAAAATAAGAGGATTTTTGTCCATCAACAACAATAGCAAATGTAGCTCAGACCCTCGTTGCTTCTTCAATTATTATTATTATTATTATTATTATTAAATCTAAAGGGCGATGCCAGAAAAACAAAAAGAAATAGAAAATAATAACGTCTATCCTCCAACTCAAATGGTTTGTTGCTATAATTTTAGTAATGTACAATGTTTGTACTTGTACATGTTGGGAACCTTTCATTGTTTCTGGTGAATTTAGTATATGGGTTGTTAAGGGAAAGGTGTTAGCTCAGTGGTATAAGTGAATGAGTGAGTGACGATTTGAGTGTTGACAAGTATTGGATTGCTATTGAAGGGTTGTTGGGAAAAAGGGTCCAGTTAATCTCAGTATCAGTTTCAGTCTTCAAATCTGGTTTCTTTCTTCTGCCTGCTAGATTAAATTATAATTTGAACATCTCATGTCACCTGTCTCTACCCAAAGATTCCTCAACCAAGTAGCCAGTTTCATCAAGCACTTGATTATTAGAATTTTTCTTATAGATTACTAAATTTATTTATTGGATTCTGCTTTAATTGCTTGGATAGGTTGATTCCTGTTTTTTACAGTTATATGGGTTCTTTGATGAGTGCCATTAGATCTGCAGAATGGTTATCTGGTTAACTAAATAGGAAGAAGAGGAGGTAGCGGTCTTTTTAGGTTTTTTCTTTTTTATGTAGGACTCACTTTTTGATATGATATAATTTTTTAAATATTAAAAAATGACATGTTAGCTAATGATGGATGGAGTTAATGCTTTATCCTGATTTTGCTAATGGCGACAATGGCAGGGTAATCCTTTTTCGCCAAAAAAGAAAGGAAAAAAAGTCCCAAAATTGAAAAAGTGCGTAATTACAGGGTAGTGAATTGTACACTTTTTGTTAATAGCTGGCTGTTACTTCAGAGGGAAAACATTAGTTTAATCAATGCAATTTATTTCCTTGTGGTATGGAAGGCATGTAAGCATCATATGAATTTCCGGGAAGAGTACCCTCGTTAATTGTATTCTAATTTTGGGAAATAGATTAATAGAATATGGTTTGTGGACATTATCTTCTTGTCGTTTAGTTTTGAATCAATGGGATTTGGTGATAATGAGCCGATATGAGTTTCAATTAACTGTAATTTAGTGTTTTTCACTACACTAAATTTTACATCAGATGAACAGATTCTCATTTTCACTATGGTTGTGCAGGTGATGTCTAGTAGGGAGTCTCTGCTTGAGCCACTTGCTTTCACTATAGGGACTCTACTTCATCAAGCACTGGCTTTCCTATGTGTTTACGACTGAATAAATTATCATTATCTCGAATGGGGTCTGTTGAGAAATTATTATGGGTCCAAATGCTAGACCTAAGTCACAATGAACTTCAATAAATTGAAGGTAAACTTCCTTCACAAGTGAGAGAGTCTTCAATGGACTTCTTCTATCTTAACTACTTCTATCTCTTTTATGCTGCCAGTTAATGTATTTTGTTTTAACGGCATAGGTTTCCAGTGAGAGAATTTCTTTGTCTAAACAATTTTAATATCCCAATTAAACTCTCGAGTTCTATGACATAGGGCAAGATATAAATCTCTTCATCTTCATGATTTTATAGTTATAATGGCTACTAAGTTTGTTTTTTATTGGGGAAACAAAGTTTCTTACTTCTGCTGGTCTCATGGTTCCCACATTGATTTGGGATAAAGACTTTTTGCAATATATAAGACTTGGACAAATTTCCTCTTCTTCTAATTTTTAGGGTGGAGTTAGAGCTGATCTATTTTCTCAACATGATATCAGAGTCTACTATACTTCAATATTGAGTCACCTAAGCATTAGGGGAGTGTATTATCTGACATTAGTTTGGAATAAGGACTCACCTATATATAAAACTTGACAAACCTCTTGCCCTTGAGCTAACTTTTTTCACACATGACAGGATTAGAGGCTATGCAGCTACTCGCTTGACTTTGAGTAAGAATAAACTATGTAGTTTTACTGCTTTGGAACCTTTGACACAGTTAAAGTCATTGAAAGTGTTAGATATTTCATACAATGAGATAGGTGCACACTCTGTTGACAACAAAATATTTGTGCTCGTCTCCTTTGTCTCATTCGGTTGGATGCAATCCAGAACGAGATAAAATTGTGATTGATGGTGTCAGCATGACAAATTATTGGGAAGTCCTTTTTGTGTTGAGAGGCTTGAACTTGACACAGTTAAATGTAGAGGAGAATGCAGTTGCTGATGAAAATTTTACCATATTTCTGGGGCAGCGTTCTGTCTACACTTAAATGGCTTGATGATGTACAATTAAATTGAATTTCATTCTTAACGATTTTCTTGGTTTTCCTTTTTTTTTTTTTCCTGCTCTTAATAAGATTTACCATATTTCTACTACTGTAGCTTTAAATGACTTGTTTCCAATATTACTCTTGGATTGCACTCTTAGGCCTAGGGGTGAGCAATCGGTTCAAACCGAACCGAACTGAATTAAATTATCAAAACCGAACCGCCAATTTTAGAAACCGAACCGAACCGAAATTAGTGAAAACCGAATCAAACCGAACCGCTTTAATTCGGTTCGGTTCGGTTTAAACCGATCGGTTTGATTTTTGATTGATTTTTTAATTTAGACTTGATTTTTAAGTTATTTTGTCTAATTTTAACTTTGGTTTGAACCTAATAACCATTAATCAATGAAATTAAATAATTAATATATATATAATTAAATATAATTCATAAATTTTTCATAAAAATAAATTAATTCAAAAATCGATTCGGTTCTATTTAGTTCGATTTGGCTATATAAATCACTATTCGGTTCGGTTTAACCGATTTTTTTATCTTCAAAACCGAACCGAACCGAAATAACCGAAATTTTTATAAATTAAAATCGAACCGAACTGATTAACTTTTAAAACCGAACCGATTGAACCGAATTGAATCGGTTCGGTTCGGTTTTTCGGTTTGAACCGTATTGTGCTCAGCCCTACTTAGGCCCGCTAGTTTATGAAGGTGTTTAGTGTATACCTGTTTCAAAGTGTGATAATGTAATATGCTCGTCATAATGAAAATCACAAAGCATGCCCCAAGACTGCACCATGTCATATATATATATGTATATATTCACTGTTTAGATAGAAAAAATACTATGAGCATCTATAGAAAACCAACAGTAATAATAGTCTTAGAAAATATATCATGTTCTATTTCACTGGAAAGTACAGTGATGGTCAAGTAGATGATGAAAGTATGGATAATTGTTGATTTTACAAAGTTATAATCATCGAAATGAGTAGATCTAATATTTAAAAATAAAATGATTTAAATATTAGACTCGATAATATATTAGAAAACTTACATATTTTTGTGTGAATATTAATATTTTTTAAGATTATTATATGTAGTATTTAAACTCTTACTATTTTACGAATTGATTTTATGATTTGAGTTCCTAGACCCCTCTGCAATTCTAGGTTAAGAACATGAATTTATCAAAACTCGATGTATGTCAAAGCTCTTCTTGCTGTAAAAGGGTCTTTACGCAAATTCCTCTCTATCTCTCTCTAAAACTCACTCTACTCTTTTAACACATGGGATCGTTCACGGATAAGTAGGGGAAAGGGCTTAACTACATTTTTCTTTTTCTTTTTTTATAAAAGGGGATTAATATCACATTACCCATCTTGAAAGTTAAAATGGACCAAGCATGGATCTGTATTGGTAGAGTCCAACTCAAGTGATCTAGTCATCATATTAACTCCATGTGTAGCCCAACTTTTTTTTTCTCCAAGCTAGAATGTATTGATAGCCTAAGGAGGCATAGCAGAAGACACAAAAAGGACTTGTCCTCAGGTATTATATAGAAAGAAGAATCTTTCAAGGCTCTAGAGGCCTCCCTTTTAGAGCATCTTCTAACAAAGGAGAACTGGATATGATTGAAGCCGGAGGACAAGATCAGAATATCATTTACAATTGATTGAATGTCTAAAGGGCCTAGATTCCCATGAAAGGCCGAGGTGAGTGTTTGAGAGTCTTCCTCTACAATAACATCCCATGTGTAGCCCAACTTAATGCATTGTATAAAATAAACAGCAATTACTTTGACAATTATTTGCATATTCATGTTAAATATATTCACGGGTCGATTAGTTCTTGGTTTTGTATTATTACATCCATAGTTATTAAAGAGGCGTGTCTCAGGCTCTAGGCTCACCAGGCTTCAGTCCTAGCGCCTCTACAGGAGAAAGGCAGACAATATTCACCAAGCCTTCTATTTATGCGCCTAGGTGTGCGCCTTGTTCCAGGGGCAAGGCTAGAAAGGCGTGCCTTTTTTATTTCTACATTCGGCTAGTACTTCTATTGACAAAAAGCACTACCACCCAACTCGAAATTTGTTGATCTAAAAATTTTCAAAATTAGTATCATTGGTGATAATAGTCATCAAAATCTCATCAAACTAAACATACTCAGAATTACTAACCTCTCATATTTTTATTTTCAACACTACTACTCATTATCTTTTTCAAAAAAAAAAAGTTAATACTCCTTTAATTCTTAAAAGTGAGGAAAATGATGAAAATATTGATTTTGAAGATAAATATTAAGAGGATGAAGGTGTAGAAAAAGATGAAAAAAATATAGTTACTTCATAATTTCTTAACTTTAGTTATGAAAGATTAAAAGGCTATTAAAGTTTTAATAATTTAGTACTTGAATGCTTATTTGTTATTATTATTTTTAATTTTATGTTATTTAAAGTTTGATGGAATATTCATATTTTTTTTTTTTGGCGCCTCATCTCGTTCAAGCGTGCGCCTTCACCTTGCGCCATGTGCTTAGGCTCCAGGACCCCTTGGCGCCTTAGTGCGCCTTGAGCCTTTAATAACAATGATTACATCATTCTGCAACTATAAGAACACAATGAAGGAACTTCCTCATTACAGCACAGAATTGCAGTTTCAGTTGCATGCATAATACAGACTTATACCTAATTCTATGACGTTCTGAAATGGCAATGATAAATAACTTATGAGAGAGGCTACTCATACCTATTCAAATACAGAAGGAAAAACTCTGCTTTCTGAAATGCAGATTTCCACTTTCATGACTTTAGTTGACTTTCAAATCGGTTAGATGAGTAACAAATCTACAGTTGCCTGGAACCAAAGAGGCTCTGTTAGTACTTAGTAGTACACATTACTGAGGTTTACCATTACTTAGTTGTCAACCAAAGCTCCGAAATCTGTTCAGAGTGCTCGAAATATATTCCACACGAGTTATTAGCTGGCTTTGGTGGAGCTACTCTTTATTGTCCCGCCCATCTGTATCAACTGGAGTGGAGACTTCAGCAACTTCTTCAATGACTCAACTATATTGCCAAAAGATGGGCGCTGAGCTGGATCACTGCCATTGAAATTAAGCAGGCATTGAAAATGGAATTAACATGTATGAACTAAAAAACATAAAAAATAAAAAAAGGTAACTGTTTCAGAAACAAAGGTGCAATGGTTGTTTTTTGTTTCATGAAAAATCAATGCATTATGAAATTAAAAAATACATACTCAGCCCAGCAGGATTCCACAAGAGAAGCCAACGCATGGGAGGTATTCTGTGGTATGGCAAGCCTTCTATTTTGGAAAGCTACAGCTCCAACAACCTGAAATCTCAACATGTGTCAATCCAAAATAATAATAATAATAATAATAATTATGACTAACAACAGCAGCAGCAATAGTTACAACATCCATTATCCAGTTCTCTCTGTGTGATTGACATAACACCATTAACAATTTTAACAAATGATGCCCCGAATGATAATTGAAAGTTAAGAACGAAACAGAAACTAAGAAAAAGGGCATACAAGGAAGAAGCTTTATAGATCCCAAATGCCCATTAATTATACCTGTGCAGGACTAAGTCCATTCCACGGCTGTTGCATGGTGACCAACTCCCATAGGATGACTCCAAAACTGTAGACATCAGATTTCTCATTTGAGGGCTCTCCACGAAGGAATTCAGGAGCCATCCACTCGGGCTGAAAATAAAAGCAAGAGAGTTACATGCTGATTGATGCACTGCAAAGTAAATTTTCAACCTGCAAGATATTGTGGATATCTGACTTTCTATGGAATAGAATAAAAGAGTTAAGAGCCCATAACCATTGGCTCAATAAATATGAAGTGAACCACACCAGAAAACAAAATCAGCAAGAAAATTGCTCAGTTACTGATTTGGTTTCGAACCCTTGAAAACAGGTGGCAGAAAACTAATTTGTAGCCATCATCCAATTACTAATTATAATCAACAAGCCACAAGAATAAATATATATATATATATATATATATATATAGAGAGAGAGAGAGAGAGAGAGAGAGAGAGAGAGAGAGAGAGAGAGAGAGATGTACTGTTCCAGCTACAGATTTTGATGATATAAACGTGTTTGCTTTAAATCTGGACAACCCAAAGTCACACACCTGATAAAGAAATACAAGTGTTAAGACATAGATCCATTGCCTGCAAGAATCAAATGTTATACAACTTTGGTCCTTCACCTTTACTGTCCAATTTTTATCAACCAACAAATTTGGAGATTTTAGGTCCCAGTGAACAATAGGAGGGTTCAGACAATGAAGATAATTGATGCCCTTTGCCTGTTTCCAGAACATAACATCAGTGTTTGCTACAGAAAATACTAATAGCAAATCAAAAGGGAAAACAATCATAATACTATTACACACCACATCCAGTGCCATACGTAACCGCCGCCTCTGATCCAGCATTTCCCCAGCAGCTGGCCTGTGTATGAGGCGGTATAGACTACCCCTGCTCCATGATACATAGACATTCATATTTCTTATGCAAAAGAACGTAAAACCAGCTACCATGCAACTTATTGGATGATTTACCTAGGCAGGTACTCTGTTACAATTGATAGATGAGGAGGCTTAGTAACAGCACCCATGAAAAGAACTACATTTGGATGACGGACACGTTTCATTATTGCAATCTGAAGAAAAGTGTTCATTGGAACTTGAGTTAGCGCGCTTGTTATTATTTATAAAAGGAAAAACTCATGGGATGAGAGATACCAAAGTTGGTAATTTTTTTTATAGAGGCATAAATTCTAACAATATTGATCATCAATCACAGACATTGATTTTACACTTAACAAACAATATTTAGCCAGTGATTGTATAACGTGAGGCCTACAAATGCTCAGCTGCATATTCTATATAGGCAAATATGGAAGAGTGAGAGTGAAACCATATGTAGACCAAGGAAAGAGTCAAAAAATACCACCAACAAAATTAGCTAAAGTGAAATATTACCAGAATATTATCCTCCAGAACATAGACTTAGATAATCGAAATAGCACGTACCAACAAGCTAATTGGGAGCAGATATTGGACAAAAGGGACCAAAGATATTGGAACATGGCAAATGAATCTCACAAGAAGAGGAAGAAGGGAAGGTAGGGAGGGAAGGAGGAAGAGAGAGAGATTGCAACAGAATATAGACTATGTGAAATAATGCATCAATTTAGACAGCGAACATAAGAAATGGACATAAAAGTTGCATATTGTTGATAAAACATTGAGCAGATGCCACAATGATAGTTTAACCAAACACCTACCTCTCTTAAAAAATCCCTCAACTGATCATAATGAAAATCTTGAACAGTTAAAACCTTGACAGCAACATCCTGCATTGTCACAACAATATAATTATTTGCTGAAGGCAAATCATGGATCAAAAATAATAACAACAACAACAAAAAAGAAACAAGTTTAGGATCTACACTAAGGCCCTGTTTGGCTCTGAGGTTCAAGACTTAAAAAAAGCATTCTTCAAAAAAGCATTGAAAAAGCACTTTTGTAATAAGTTGTTTGTTATTTTTGTGTTTTTCTAACTAAAACATGTCATTTAATTTTATACCAATTTTTAATGCTCTAATATATTTAAGGATGCAATTTTCTTAATAGCAGCTCCAATAGCTGCATCAAACAGACCATAAATGAACTAAAATACATGGCAAAAGAAAAAGGTATCATTCAGAACAGAAAATTCTCGTCCTAATTTTCCTCAATTTTTTAGTAATTCATCCAGTAATACTGTTGCTAATGGGAAACGCCAAACAGGATGTTGATGTTGAATAACTGAAACATAAAAAGCATACAAGCACACACTGCTGTTCAAAAGATTGCATTTCCAGTAGATAGTGAAATTCATATATAAATCCTTGACTTTGCTGGACTAGTGCCAAGAGCATGTCTGACTGACTTCAAAAAAAGAAGGCAGAAAAAATGGGTGAAATATCTAATTTATAAAGAAATAACTTTTGATCTTAGACTCCTCAAAAGCATTAAGAGAAGCACTGTAATTAGCACAAATGATGCCATTAACATGGTAAAAGGCAATCCAAAAACTAGTTGACTATTTTCCTAAAGTGGCACTTCACAACAATCAAGAGCTTATTTACAAGTTTAATTATTCACAATGGAGAGTCGACAATCAGAAACACATAAATTTAACAGCAACCTGAAGCAACTCAGGTTGCTGATTTCCTTAGAGTCACAATTATGGGGTCCAGGACAGAAATACTTCAAAGGATCCTTATTGCTTAGAAAGAATATCAAAAAAGTTCCTATGATAAACAGTCTCTCAACATATTCAAAAAAAAAAAAGCATCATGGTAATATCAATCAGTAAGAAATAAAATTTCAAGTTACTCCCCATAGAAGAAAATCACTGAACATATATTCTCAGTTTCAACAACATACTAACCGATCCATGCCATTCAGCACGATGCACTGTCCCAAAAGAACCTGCAAGCATAAAGAAAAAACATAAGCCCCAACATAATTGCCTTCAGAGAGTATGCTGCAGAGGATGTACCAGCACCAACACGCTCCTTGATATGTAATTCATCCCATGAGATCTCAAGCCAGTCCATTGCAAGTGACGGCTCAAGGTTCAAATATCTTGGGACAGCGGCAGCAGGTAATCTCCCTTGATTGTCAAGTCTACCCTCCACCTCCATCACATCTGACTGACAGGAAAAGTTCACTTTAGCTTGCTTGCCAACATTGTCAATAATTGGACTTCCAGACGCCACAATCTGGTTTTTGTAAGTTTGTTGTATGAGAACTTGATCTGCTTCAAGTTCTAGGCTAGAACAATCGACTGCGACATCAAGAGGTTCCACATTCGTCCTTAAATCCAAAGGAATCAAAGTTGACTCATTTCCAAGAGAGGCTTGATCAACTGGAACATAAGAGGAAAACTTGAGATTCCCCCTTGTTTTTTGGCCTTCTCCTTCCTTGCCTGCAAGAATTTTGATCTCCACAATCAGATTGCCATAAAAAAAGAGTACAATAAATTGGGGATATAATGACAACCAATATCTACCACGTTAATAAAAGCGGGAATCAAAAGCCAAAGAATTGTAATATCATCCATGAACCTTTTAACTGAAAACAACTATAATGCCAATAGCAAATTTATTACTTGTATTCATGTCCTGCTACTAAAATATCAATGGCATGAAGTACTACTGAAGTTGAAATTATGCCTTCACCGGTTCAACCTCATTAATTAGCACTTGATGCATCAAGCAATATAAAAGCAATTCTTCAATGCATGTAAAACATGGCAAACCTGAACATAGAGGATTTTCTGTCAAAGCACAAGAATGCTTTGAGCGTAGAATCTGACTATATGCATTATCCATGTAAGGATGTTGAAACTCTTTCAGACAAGAGATTTGAAATGGCGACGGAATTGAAGGTATGAACCCTCCATTGATAGTGGAATCTGCGCCATGGACATTTCCTGGCTGCCCAACTAGATCAACCACATATTCCCTGTTGAAAAATAACACATGCATATGAATTATGAACAACAAAGGAAGGGAGACGACTGAAAAAAATATACAAGTTTAGCGACTTTTAGCTGTCTAATTGGATTGTGGTGTATCTTTAAAGTTCTCTAGTTAAGAGTTTTATTTTACTTAAAAATCTAATAATCATGCTACAAGGTAGAAACAATGCAGACAGATTATGATTAGCTAGAGTCTGTGTCAGAAACAAAAGATTTTTGCAACATAAAGATACAAGTGAATGTGTCAACTGACATAAAAAAAATTATAAGATAGTTATCAACAGAAAATCTTTAAAATCATTACTGGATATCCAAGTATTGAATCATCCAGCAACCAACCCAAAGCTTTCAAAGCACCCTTCAGCTAGAAGAGAAACTTAAAAGGACTTATTTTATTATTCTTATTTTATTTTATTTTTTATTTTGTGGCCCGGAATAAAACAATAATCGGACCTTGACAACCGTCTGTCGTCCTCAATTTTCACAAGGCAAGAAGATCTGTGATCTGCTACACAATACATGCAACCTCGAGCTATCCGACATGGCAAACCTATGTAATCTGCCAATTTCTGCACATGCCAAAAAAACATATTACCATTAATTATCAAGACTCTACCAAACTTAATCATCTGTACAAAACTATACCTCCTTGAATTTATTTATAACAATCACAAGCATTCAGACCAAAATAAATTTTTTTAAAAATAATTATTTACTTGAAAAAAAATTGCAAAAAAAAGTGACCACTTATTACTTCAAAATAATCTGGGTGAATCTGCTTTTAAGTCTCAATCCAAGTTGAGTTTAACAAAATAACAGCACAATCTAAGTTTTTTGTAGTGCTCCAATCAAACATGAAACAACTACCAAGTTCTGCCACATGGTTGTAATTTACTCAATTATTGGTAAGACAACACTTTAAGTCAAGAATGAATATTTGTGAACAACGTGGTTATCATTTGCAAATGAGTAAACACACCAGGAAGAACATGATACTTTAAGAAATAACAATAATTTTCCGAAGTTAAAGCTCATATATTCTGTTCCTACTTCAAGGGACAAATAGATGCTTATGCACGATAGATTACCATTTAATCAGAACAGTTACCTATCTAGATCACACCCCAAAGATCTTAGCTCTAAATAAGATTATTTGCCACACAGATGCTAATGCACGAAAGATTACCGTGAAAGGCTAAACACCAGGCAGAACATGATACTTCAAGAAATAACAATAATTTTCCGAAGTTAAAGCTTATATATTCTGTTGCTGCTTCAAGGGACAAACAGATGCTTATGCACGATGGATTACCATTTAATCAGAGCAGTTGCCTATCTAGATCACACCACCGAAGATCTTAGCTCTAAGTAAGATTATTTGCCACACAGATGCTAATGCACGATAGATTACCATGAAAGGCTACACACAAGGGAGAACATGATACTTCAAAGAACAATAATTTTCCAAAGCCAAAGCTCGTATATCTGTTCCTGCTTCAAGGGACAAACAGATGCTTATGCACAATAGATTACCATTTAATCAGAGCATTTACCTATCTAGATCACGACACCGAAGATCTTAGCTCTAAATAAGATTGGTCGCCACACAGATGCTTATGCAAGATAGATTACCATGAAGGGCTCATGCTCCAACCACAAATTTATGAACTAGTTATTCAAAAACCAAAACAGAAATATATTAAGATAAATTTACATAAAAGAACCAGTAAATCCAGATTGCACCTTGAATAGAATTGCACGGTGCCTGCAAAGCCCCGTGGATAGGCTGCCAATGGGAAGAACAATACACTTATGGAAGTCCCTCAATCTCCTGCTAATTACTTTCCAGCGTTTATGAAGATCACCTTGCTCTACCTGGAAAGTTCCCCTGAAAGATAAATTGAATTACTTGATTAAAATCAAAGACATTTATACAAGCATTCAAGTGTTAAGCAAAGAAGAACATTATAACTTACCCCATGCAAAAAGCAACGAGTTTTCCCAATCTCTCCACTAACACCAACGTACTTTCCGAGGCACGATAGATTTCATGAGCTTTATCCTCTAGCTCCTTAAGCCGTGAGTCGCCACGCCCATCAATGAGAACCACCTCCATTGATGCCTCACTGGGTTCAATTTCTCTAAGGGAAATTAAAGGCGGCAGCCGCCTTCCTTCCTCTTCATCATTACACATCACCCACAGATGAGGATTCATCCCGAGAATGTTATAGAATCCATCTGAAATTCTGTCACCGTACGACAAGCATCCACTAACCTGAAAAACGAGCACAATAATCAAACACATTTACCATGACTTGTAAAAATGTGGAACTCAATAAATCTTTCGAGCTAAAGTCCAAGACCAGACCAATCTGCAATTCCCTGTGCTATACAATATTGACTCCTCAAAACGAAAAGTTGTTCAAAAAATATGAATAATTACATAGTACGATTGGCCCATTGATATAATAACGAGAATGTGAAAGGCAGTGAGTACCCAGAGACGATAAGATACTATTTCTGCATCGAAGGACTCAGGCACGCCCTCCTGCAAAAGTACAAGCTCACTAGCAAGGCCAGATTGAAAACTAAGCCTCTTAGCTAAAGCAAGCTGCAAATAGTAAGACTCTCTTGTCCTCTGCGCCCCCTTCTCTTCATTCTTCTCATCCTGCACCACCACCACCACCTCCTCCTGCACCGTATCCTGCCTCGTGGTATTAGTTGCAGTGTCCTTAACATCGCTCAAAAAGTTTCCCTCCAATGTAGTCCCCGAGAACAAGCTACCTGCATAACTACTCCAACTCCCACTCGCCAGTCTCGGCAAGGACAACTGGCGGTCAACGTTGCAGTCAACATCCCTCTCCTTAATAATCTCCGGAATCACCTCCAGCTCCGGCGCTGCAGGTTCCGGTGTAATCAATAGCTGACGATCCTCATCATCAGATGATAAACTTTGCAACTTGACGTGAGAAGCCGATCTATTGGCTCTTTTCTCGGCGAGCCAGTCATAACAGGCGGCAAGTTGTTTTTTCTTCTTTTGGAACTTATCGTCAAACTGATACTTCTTTTGATGGTAGTTTTCATCATCGCTGCTCGTGAAGAGATAAGATACTGAAGTTGGTATAGCGGTCGTGGTAGGAACTGGTGATGTGCTCGTGCCAACTGCAGAGTATTCCTTTTTGTGGTCATTTTCGGTGTTAAAAGTATCTTTGATGAGCTTCTTCTTCTCGTGATCCAACAGCTGCTTAGAAGATGCATCGAATCCGGACCGATCCGGAAATTGCCTCGGGAAGAAATAAGTCGTTCTGTGAGGCATTTTTCGACGGACCTCACCTCACAGCATCAACCAGGAAAAAAAAAAAAATTGGCACGAGCGCACCCTTACCACCCACTCACCTAGCACGCTAGCTTTGACACACTTTTTCTGTTCTCTCTCTCTTTCTCGCTAACGCAAAATTCAAGCCATGTTTCAAACTTCAAAACAATGAAATAAAAAAACGGTTTGACTCTTCAATCTCTGCAAATCGAGCAGACTCAAGGGAGGAACCAAAAATAAAAACTCGTTCCAGTCAAACCTATTCAGGGATATACACTTCTCTGCGTCTGCTTTGAAACAAAGCTAGTTAGCTTGCTTGCTTTTTTAAGGAGGATATTTCCTCGGGATAAGAATGATAAAGGAGCCAAGCTTTTCTTTGCGGCGGTGTTGTAGAGGCAATTTTTGGGATAAAGGCGGTGGTCAGAGGGAGGAAAGGTGGATCAAACGGAGGCGGAGTGAGTTTGCTCCAACGTGAGAGAGAGAGAGAGAGAGAGAGAGAGGAGGGGAACCGGTGGGAAAATGAAAAAATAGAGATATGTAGGGGGAGAGAAGTGAAGAGGCTAGTGGGCGCAGCTTGCGTGAGCGCTCACCTTTGGTCTGGAGAGCGCACGTAAAACCTTGATACGAAAAACCTCGCGCCACATAAGCTTTCTTTGGCGGCGTGGGCCTGGGCCTCGCATCAGGCGCACGTTGGCAACCACCGGAACCGCGGGTTTTGTGTTGAGGGGTTTAGATTTTGCAAAGGATGAAGTTATTGTGTTAATAATTATTAAATTAAATATTTATTATATATATATAATATTTATAATTTGAAAATATAAATATTTATAACTATATTAAAATAATGTAAAATTAGTGAAAATATATAAAAATAAGGCTCAAAGTATTCATCAATTTTTTTACCCAGAGAAATAATAATATTCATCAATCCGGTCATTGGAACAGCCGAACAGGCAAATGCTAATTTACCATAAAAGTCCTCCATTTTTTGTGAAATGACGAGATTAGGACTACCTATTTTTATTCTTTCTCTTTTTCTGCAATGGCATGTGACGTTTGTTGGGTCTTGACATGAAAGGTTTGTTTTCGTCTGTGGTTTGGTATAAGGCTGATTGGCTGAATATGGTAAGAATGGATATGGATGGGTAACGTGGGAAAATTATTATATTTGAACTTAAATTAAATCAATAATTTTAATATTTAATTTATTTTAAATTTAATTAATTTTTTTAAACTATATATATATTCATTAAAAAATTAACTCTTATTAGAATTTATTTAATTTTATTATATTTTATTTTTTACTTTATATATAAATATATTTTAGTAATAATATATTTTAAAATTTAGTAATTTGATAAAAATATAAATTTATTTATTTATTTAAAATATAATATTCAAAATTTATAAACATTAATATAAAAATATATTTTATAGTTAATTAACTATTCTTAAAAAAATTTAAGTAATAAATATGTAGATTATAAACTCAATAAAAATAGTAATTTTAAAATATTCATTATAATTATACTTATTTATTGTCTAAACTTATTACGGAAAAATTATTTTATTAATTAACACGTTTGCGACGTGATTTTGACTTCAACCATTTTTTTTTTGTTTTCCTGCCACTTGGAGTGCGTGATGACTATCATTTCCTTGATTGGTGTTCTCCTTCCAATTGCCACTATTCATTATGCTTAATAATTTGTCGTTCTTTGACTTGAAGTGGCTATGGAATAATTTATAAAAAAGTTATTTATTATTTTAATGTTATAATAATTAAAAATTAAATTTAATTTTAATTTTTTAATATTACCTAACTAATATATTTAAAAAAAATAAATTTTTAATAATAATTTTATAATAATACTAAACAAGCTGACAAAATATTATTAGTATAATATTAATTGTAATTCATTTCTTAAAATAGTAATAAAAAAACTCATATATTAGTATAATAAACATTAAAATTATTTGCTTCAAGAATACTCATCATTTTTCTATAAATTATAACCTTTATTTTAAGAACTCAAAAACTGTTTTCTTCCTATAAATATATTATTCTCCTTCATTTTTCTTATCTCCTTTTTCGGTGGTACTCGATCAATATCAACCTTTTTTTATTTCTTTTATGTTAATTTTTTCTTTTTATTTCTAATAACTCTCATATTTATATCAATTTAAAATAAATTTTTAATATATCTCTTTAAATTTATTATTAATAGATTTTAGTGAAAAAATCTTAAATCTATCGTTGTTAAATCTTACATTTTTATAATGTCTTAACTCTTTTTAATAAAGTTTTTTTTTATATAAGAATTTGACGAGCTACAAATATTTCCTTTTATAAGAAATAAATCGAAAATTTATCTAATAGATTTTATGCAAATACCAATAAAGTGTACAGTTTATCTATTAGTTAATCTATATGTTCTATTAACATTATCAAAATTTTTAAACTCTTTGTATTATTTTTTATATGAGTAATTAACTTTATTTATATAAAAATATAATATTTTGATTTCTACATTTCTTCTATGCTCAATTTTTAATTAATAACATATTTTTTTTCCATTTCCATAAAAAAACTAAAAAATTAGTTCTTATCGTGAGTTATCCCACAAACATCATGGTGGAGCCAAAAACAAATTCTAAATGATAGGAGAAACTTTAGAATATAATTATCATATCCATAATATTTTATTATAATTATTAATTATTAATTATAATAAATTTTATATGAATTACATTATAATTAATTATTAAAATTAATAAATTTTACATACAACGAATCTCTCCTACTTAATAGCTTTAAGATGGCAGACACTCAAAAAAGGAGACATGGTTAGGTAACCAATCAATGCGAAAGTTTGTCTCCCTATATATATATAAAATCTGAACTTCCTAATTTAATGAAAGCATATACTCTAGGATTAATTTTTACATACACTCAAATGTGTACACTAATTTAATTATTAATTATTATTTTAATTAAAAATGGGCAGCAACTGGAACACCTGTAAATTTATGTGTATATAATTAAGGATAAATAAAATATTTTTTGTTTTATAAATTTAATGCATATTTAGTCCGATTATATTTTGAGATACAAATGTAAATTCCCTCACTGTTCGTGTGATTAACAATGAACATTTAACGTTGGAAAAAGAAAACTTTTCATTTTAATGTATAGTTTTATTTATAATTTTAAATATGATTTTAATATCAATATATTATATTTTATTAGTTTATAATATGTAATATATAATAATACGAGAAAATAATATTATGCAATAAAAAAATTAATTAAATTACTCTAAAATATAAATTAAAGTAATTCAAATTGAATCAACCCGAAAATTTTAGATTTGATTTAGTTTGATTTATAAATTTGAGTTGATTTTATAATTTGGGTGGTCCATTAGCCAAATGCAATGCACATGTACTTGAATGTCCAATGAATGGTATATTTTAAGCGAAGAAGAGAACGCGGGAGCACATTGCGGGAATATAACAATTAAAAAAAATAATGAATAAAAATTTTCGTAATTGCTAGCGCAGATTGTTGATAATCCTACTGTGTCGTTTGTCACAAATTAATTGGCCATTGCGAGTTCAATTACGCCAATTAGAATGCAGGAAAGCGCCCGAACCCAATGGAGCACAATTGTTTAGTTTTTTATTGGTGGATTTCATAGTTAGAAAAATGCCCACTTTCACTTGATGTGACTTTGCAGACAAAACCTAGGCCGTTTTCTATTTCATGTAATGTTTTCCTCGCCCTTTTCTTTCTAAATAATGGCTCTATCTGTGGAGGGGCCACCGTCCAGACTTAAACCAGACAAGTTCAATTGTTTTAATTGGTAGGATTTTGAATTATATATATATATAGTAGAATTAAAAAATAGATAAGCTTGTTTGGTGAAGAACGAGTCATGAGTTGAACCAAGCCAAGGCTCCATATCCGTTATAAAAAATTTATATAATATAGTAATAATTTTATGTAAAATAATTTACATAAAATGATAAGTCGGTAAAAATTATATAAATAAGTATAAGTAAATTGATAATTTTTAATTTTTTATATATTTAATTTTTTTTAAATAATAATTATCTAAAACCATTAAGTCTTATTTTATAATTAATTTATTATTTTATATATTAATTTTATATGAAATACCAGATTTATTGTATAATTACTCTCCTTTGTAAGCTCATACCACAGGCTTAGAAACCTAACTAATTATTTTCCGAAACACATGTCATGAATATAAGAAGTCGGATATTTTATAATATATCGATGAAAAATTCAATTTTAATAACTTTTTATACAAAAAGATAACACTTAATTACTAAAAACCTTCAAATAAAAAATATTTATTTATTTATTATATTTACACAAAATCTAAATATATCACTAATTAAACTAAATAAAAATTAATTTTTTTTCAAATGTTATTGAGTTATTTAATAATAAATTTAAAGCTTAATGACTAAAAAGTCTTGAGCTTTATAAATTTTTCTAAATTTATTATATTTTTTTATTTAACTCCAATTAAAGCTCTAACTTTAAATTTTATAGTTTTAAAAATGATTTATCACATAAATATATTTTTTATTTTTATCATCAATCTTACTTTAAATTATTAAATTGATAACAATTTAAAACTTGAACTTAAATATTTGTATCCTATAAATTTATTCTAAGGATAAAAATAATAATTCTAACTATTTACTAATTACAATGATAATTTTCTTTTGTAGTTTTTTTTTAAATTAATTTTTTACTTTATAATCATTAAAAAAAGAATTAGAATAAAAATAAAGAAAAAATATTTTATATTTATCAACATTAAATAATTAAAGAATATATTTATCTTTACTAATTAATATAGTTATATAACATTTTTATTTTTATTTTCATTTATCAAATAGATTAGAATTATTAATAAATTATATCATAATTAATAAGATAAAAAATGATAATAAATGTAAAGTTTTATTTTTTTATTGTTATATATATATATATATTGTGAATGATTGGACCTAAATTTAATAATATAAAATATAATATTTTTATCATTATAATTATAAAATTACGAATTGTGACTGAAGCTTACATAAGATCAACTTTATATACTGATTTGGACATTTGGCTTTTGAAAGTCCAATCAAACAACGACAAGCACCCGTTTGCACAAATAGATCTTTGAATAAAAGCCAAAACCGCGGATTATCGGTGAGGATTGATGATTACAAAATCTTTGGATCTTCAGAAAAGCAAATCAACTTCACATGATTTTTAAGAAAGGATCATCCACCAATAACATTATTTTTATAATTTAATCCAAATATTTAATTTTATAAAAAAAAATTATTCAAATTTTTGAAAAGTTTAGAAACTATTATAATTTTATTCAATTTTTTAAAACATATTATTCTATTTTATTTTTTATTGATCCAAACTTACCATTCCTATCGATTATTCTCAAATGATTTATTAAAATTCTTAACTAATTAATCAAATTAGATAAATTTAATTATTATTATATCACTATCATTAAATTTTATCATTTTTTAATGTCTAAAGATTATTAAAATAAATTTATGAAACAATGGATGAATGCAGTAAAATTTAATTTTTAATTGTAGCCATGAAAAGTTGAAAGATTGATGGAAATTGAATAAAATTTTAATCATTTTAAAATTTTAAATAATTTAATGAAGATTTAAAATATTAAATTAATTTTCTTTTATATATATATATAAAAGGGAAGACAAAAACGTCCAGGAGGCTTGACATCTTGGAAATGCGGTGGTGCTTTTACACTTCAATTTCACCTATTATTATAATCCATCATGGCAATGATGGGATCATACACTATAAATATTAATCTTATAATTTGCCATCTAACCATATATTTAATACATGCGCACTTGCAGTGGCTATCAGGACTTGTAAATTTGAATAATTTATAGCTTTTACTTTTCTTTATTTTGAATGTTTTTCTTCCAATTGTGATATAAAAATGATTTGTAAAGGATGAGTTTTAATTGTGCTAAGAAAATTGGCATGTAAAAAAAAAAAAAAGGCTATCTTCGTGGAGGCCCATCGTACCCGAAGCACTTCCAGAATGGTGCGTATTTTACAGAGCATAAATGCAAAATATCAGTGTTACTACGAAAAGGAAAAAGCCATGATGGAAGCAGCGGAGGTGGCGTGCCGGACTGCATTCCTTGGCTTGGGTTTCTGATGTTGGGCTCATGGACTGTGTATTTGGGGTTCAGTAGTGTAGGCTTCTGAGCTTCCCTGTTGCGATCTCCTATTGGGCCTTGGGCCATGTATTGCACCCTCATTTCAATGGAAATTATATTTCACGGATCTTTTCAATCCCGTTAAGTTCAAAGCTTATAAAAACTTTTATAACTTGAAAAAAAGTTAAATAAAAGTCTCTTATATTACAATCACTAATTTAATATATGATAGTGTTACGCTATAAAATAAAAATAAATATATTTTTTTAAGTACGAAAATTATGGATGAATATAGTAAATGGGTTTTTTATTTTAAGGCGGGATTTTTTTTTTATATAATGATTTTGTACTAAATATATCTCATATATGTGTTTAAATTATAAAATTGCAGAATTATAATTATTGTGGATATTTTTAGTGATATGATCACTTAATCTCTAATTGAGTAAAAAATATATTTTCTAAACTTTTGAAGATGATTAATAGATATAAGATAGAGATTACATGAGAGAGGCTAATACAAATTTTATATGTTACATTTTATATTAAATTAATCGAAGATATTATGAAATTCTAGTATAATAGACTTTATGTAATATTCTTTAAGTTAAAAGACTTTATGACAATAAAATAAAAATAAAAAAATATAATAAACTTCAAGATTGAGCAACATCCGATAAAAATTAAGCTCAAACTTATTTACGTTGTCATTAATTAGAAAATAAATGTATTATTATTATTATTATTATTATTACAAAGCTGCAAAAGCTTTTTATATCTTGGTTTTGCTTTGTTTAAAGGCTAATTTTGACTTCAATTATCCGTGAAAATTTAATTTTACTATTAATTTATTTTTACCTTTAAATTTTTATTTTAAATAAATTTAGTCTTTTCAATGATGTGGTTAATACTGTTAACTTTGCAAACATTTTTCAACCTAAAAATACCCCTAAACTAAATAATGTTCTTCTCTCTCTCTCTCTGCCATTCGCCGGGGTTTGAATACTGTGAGATTCCTTGATGGCGTCGAATCTTTAAATGGTCACGCTATTCTCCTAGATTAAGGACATAAAGTTTGTCTTTCTAAATTTTTCCGTAATTTCCTCTATTCAGGTAAAAAGGACTGAAAACAAATGAGTGTGCTCTTTAGCTGCAAAAGTCATGAGGATCCAAGCTTCCATCGTAACCCATGGCTTAATCTAGCTTTATACTAGAGTAATTGTTTGATTAATATTCAATGAAATTGCAACTTTTTTTTTTTTAAAGAAAAAAGCCATAAATAAATTAATAAAACATAAAAAGAAAGGGCATTTTTGCACTGATAATTGGTAAGCTGCTCATAGTAACACTAGCTAGATTTTAATGGACTTGCTGCCCCACCAGTGAAAGATGTTTCTTTTCGTGTAAACATGATTACCGGAAAAAGGATGAAATAACCATGCTCATTTGGCTAGCAGAAAGACGAAAATATTCAACACCACATTATATAAATTAGAAGACAATATTCCAGCAGTAATTTTACTATCAAAATGGAAATTAAAGAAACTATTCCCATCAATGCACACAGAAGCAATCAATTTCGAGCTCATCCCCAATTCCCACTTCTTCCATTGAGGACTTGAAGTTGCCAAAAAGCCATACAGAGCTACAGTATCTTATATTTGCCATTAGCAAAAAATTAGGGTGGAACTTGGAGAAAAACGAAGAATCTATTGCCATGAATTGTGTATTAAGATTTGAGTGTAACAACCATATATATATATATATATTTAATTAGACTATTAATTTATTTTTGTTTTATTTATGATGTTAAATTAATATTTTCATAATAATAATATTTTTTTAATTTTACTAATATTATTTAACATTATTGTTATTACTATTATTATGTTAATTTGTTATTTGTAATATTGTTATTATTAAATTCAATTAAAGTTGTTTAAGATTAAATTATATTATATGTAAAAATAATTAAATTTCTTTAGAGTATTATTATTATTATTATTATTGTTATTATTATTATTATTATTATCAAAGTTTTATTTAATTTAAATATAATAAAAGTAGTTTGAACCTATTTGAAAAAAGAAAAAGTACCTAGGTGAATATACGGTAAAAGTTCAGAGAATTAAAAGTTACAAAAAAAAACCCAACAAACCCAGCTGCTCTCTCTCCCTCCCTCCCACATTCTGTCTCCTCTCCCTCTCATCACTTTCTTTTCTCCTTCCTAGCTGCCACCATTATTTCCGATGGCTTACCCATTGGTCGAATGCAGTTCAGGCGTCCACCATGGAAGCTCAGACGGCAAGGCATGGCAGCGACAAGGACGGAAATCAATGAAGGAGAGAGAGAAGAATGCTTGTGTGGGGCTCAAACTTTTTCGGCCATCTTTGGCGATTTCGACGATTGTTGGACGTAAGGTCACCAACGCTACAATCCTTAAACCATGGGTGTTCTTTTGGGACCTCATTCGCTGATTTTCATAGAGTTTTCTGCCGAGGAAGAAGAGAGAGAAATAGTACATTTTTGGCGAGATTCCTAATAATTCAACCGTCAGATTGGAGATTGGAGACCACCATTAAACTCAGAGCGACGAAATCTTCGAGATTTGAAAAAGACAATCATTAGACGACCTAGATTGTATGGTGAGATTTTCAAGTTTTTCGATGCTCATAAATTAAATATAATTATATCATAATTATTAATAATTTATGGGTTTCATTTAGGTGCGATCGGATTGACAATAGCTCATTAGTACTTATAACCGAGTTTTTTGACCGATTCGGGTGCCTGGCGGACTATCCTGAAAGGTAGTCGTATTTACTGTTGTTCCCAATATTTTCAGATATTTTGGATATGTTCCACGTATTAGAATTTACAAAGGTAGTCCCTAACTCAAGTTGTGTAGTTTGTGCTTGATTAAGCTAACTGGTCAAATTTGTAAAATATTATTGGCTGAGTAAAATTAAGTAAAATGAGTTTAATTAATATAAAGATGTTGTAAAGTACCTCCAAAAATATTTTTATAATTTTTGAAGTACTGAAGATAATTGTTTGGATTGTAGAGGATTTAGGGATCCGAGCTGAAGTTTGAATGTTTGGACTTAGATAAGGTTCTTGTAAGCCTCGGACGGGCATGTGATATTGATATTATGGGCCTAAGGCCCTATGTGTTGCTTTTTCATAAGTTTTTCTTACAGGGGGTTAGGTTTAGTTATATGGGAGATTATGTCGAAATTTTGATAAGACTTTGAGATTTATTTTTGTTTATGTAAAATAGATTAATTGGTTAATAAATTGATAGAGGCTACTGTTTCTTTATAGGTGATCAGTATCGGCTAGCCTTTATTTTCTCCGGCCAGACCAGCGGCAATCGGATTGACCAATATGTGAGTTATATATTGATTATTTTTGTAATTTCAATATTAATTATATATATCAAGCATGTTCATGTATTTTATAAATATTTAATTACACACATGAATAATTAATATATTAGAGGCATTTTAGTTGTTGCATATTTAATTATTATTATTTATTCGTGATTGCTGCTTTGAGGATAATTTGAAATTGGGTGTGTTATTTATATATGGTATATATGGATATAGATTGGATGGGTAGTCGTGGCTCGAGTTAGTCTTGCTAGAATTTGATTTTTATGAATATGGAAAGTCTAGGTGAGACACGACTTTTAGTTAATCTCGCTAATTCCCGCACTTAGATTTAAGCGAAAGTCCAACTTGAGTTGAGCTCGCTGCTATATTTGGATTAAGAGTGTTGTATAGGGAATCATCTCATATATTTATATATTGACGTGATACACTGAGTGCGTGAGTAGTTTCAAATTATTTTTTCATATGAATATTAGGTGAATTATTTGTTATATATGTTGGATGTGCATTTCATGGTATGATTGCACTAGTTATAGGTAGTTATAGAAATTGCATATATAATCAATATTTAAACTCACTGAGTCAAATACTTGCTCTTATTCAAAAATTTTTCTCAGGTACAAGAGAAGTAATTTTCCTAAGAGTCTATCCCACTCCTTTCCTCCCAAGGTACAACATTGTTAATTATAAATTTTTATTTATTCATTAGTTTATTTAATTATTTATTTTATCTTTAAAACTCCGATGTGATACTGTTTTAATTAAATTATTATATTATTAATGAATATTAATGGTATTAAATGATTTATGTTTATTGAGTTATCAGGGTTAAGCTGTGCTTCCCTAGTTATGAATTTCTGGTAATTAACAAGTTGAGTCGGCCCAAATAAATTTATAATATTTTATTTTATTTGTAAGATGAACCTTGAATTTAGGTATGGTCATGGGCTTGTGAATGTAAGGCTTATCACCGACTTTGAGGGCTTTACACTGATCCAAGTCCTAGTGTCGATTCGGCTCATGGAATTGGGTCGTGACATTGAGGGTCCATTTGGTTCGCATATTGAAATTGGAAATAATATTGAAATCGAAATTGAGTAAAATAAAAAACGGAATGGTAAATATTTATTTATGTTTGGTTCACTGTGAAATCAGAGTTAAATTCCTTTTCATGATAAGAATCATTTCCATGATATTTGATTTGCATATATAAACTGAAAAATTAGAATCAAATTTATTTTATACTTAATGAAAATCAACTTAAAATTATTTTTTTATATTTTCATATTTTTAATTTTAATTTTATATTTTTTAATTTGAATTAATTATGATTATAATTATAATTTTTCTGTTTTATTTAATTATAAGTAAAATATATTTTATCCTTTTACTTTAAATAGTTAAAGTTAATTATATTCAAAATCTTTAATTTAATGGACTATATGAAAATATAAAAATTATATTTTTACTGTGTTTTATTATAGTTAGGTATAATTAATTGTAATTATAATGTTTAATTTTAATTATTTATATGAAAGTATAGAAATAATATTTTTATATTTTAATTATTGTTATAATTATTTTATTTTTTATTTTAATTAATTACTAAGATTATTTTAATTATTATAATAATTATTATTTTAGTTATTATAATGATTTTAATTATTATAATTTTACAATTATAATTGTAACTTTAATTAATTATTTGAAATATAAAAATATTATTTTATATTTTTATTTTTATTACTAATATGAAAATATAAAAATTGAAACATACTAATAAATATATGAGTAAGGTTGAGCATTTATCCTTTACCAACATAATCATTTTTATTTATGTGTTTTGATTCCCGGGTAAAACAGGAGAATGTTGATTCCCTTTGTTGTAGGAATCATATTTCCTAGTTTGTGAGAATATAAATAAAAAAAAGGAGTTTCGAAATATTCACAAAGGGAATCATTCCCATTCATTTTAATTATTGAGTTATTTTTTATTGAACCAAACGGAGTCTGACAACGGAAAAAAGAAAACTATCATTCTATTGTCGCTTGTTTAAATCGTTGGTATTTTATCATCTCCATGACCAAATTATGTAATATTATTAGCTCAATAATAATGAGATTATCATTATTATTTTTATAATTGTGAGTTATCAAATTTAAATTATAATTGTGAATCTTATTTGGAGTCAATTTAATTAAAAAAAAGATTTTGTCATTTGTTTAAGTAAAAGAAACATATTAAATTTATTTATTATCATTTGGAGTCTGAAAGAATGAAACGGTGTCATTTTATTTTGAACTAAAATCTCTAAATTGAGAAGGTAGAGCAATTTATAATTTTTTTTTGGTAAATCCTTATGAAGTATTTGGGTTTTGCCAAAATTTATTAGTTGATCTATAAAATTATTAAAAACAATTAAAATGTCTCACTTTTTGAAAATGAGGCTGTTTATCTATTCCATCTAAATTTTTAATGATTCTCGTTAGTTAATTGCCAAACGTTCAGTCAAATGAAAGAAAAACAACTTGAATTCCCAAAATACCCAATCCACCAATGATAAACACAATCCCACCCTTCCCTCTCTGCCTCTTGAGTTTCATGGCTCCCCCTTTTGATTCGAATCCTCATCCTCCTCCTCCTCCTCCTCCTCCTCTTTTTTCTTCTTCTTCATCATTGTCCTCTTCTTTCATTGTTTTCTTCATTTTATTTAGTTGTTACCCACCAAAAACACAAAATAAGAGCTGGGATATGTGATGACGTGACCCTCCTTACTCTTGCTCTTGCACCTATGGCTTAACCCAAACACAACACTTATGTGACCTTAGTGCTCTCTCCATCGGCATTGTAACTTTGTAAGCCTAAACCCTCACTCTCCATGAAGTTTGAATCCCTCGCTCTGGTTGCTCAATTCTCATATGATTCCTTAATGGGTGGACAAAAATAGAGCAGCCTCACTTCACCGCTTCATATCAGTTTCCAATATGGGTTTTGCATTAATGGTTCTGAGTTCATGGGTCAAGAATTGAGATAGTGCTATTCTCTTTGGGTCACATCTTCATTATATCTCGAGTTCTTCATAACCCTTAGTTATGAGTTTCATGGTTTATTGACTGCAATTATAGGCTCATGCATGGACTTTGTATTTAATTTAGATTTACAATAATTTGTGTGAAATTTCTTAGTTTTGATTTTGATTGAATTTATTTTATGAGTATTTTATGTTATTGATGAATTTAATTTTATTTTGTAATTTTTTTTTATTGATTCAAGTTGCATAGTATGGTTTTGTAAACTGCAATTGTGTTACGGCCATCTAGGTTTTGAGGGGTCAAGCTTAGCAGTGTGGAGAGGCGAGTAAGTGTTGGTGAATGGTGACGTGTGGATTTGTGAGTAGGAGTTAAGAACGAGGAGGGGAGAATTGGTGTGGCGTTGAATCTGCGACGGTGGAGGACGACTTTATGCGTGTTGAGTGAGGAAGGTATGACAAAGGTTGGGGAGATGTGTCTAATATTGTTTGGTGTGATTAAGTAAGGGTAATTTGAATATTTTTTTATTCTATTTGGAATGGATGAATTATATAAAATTTTACGAAATTTATTTTTAAATCTAAAATTTTGAAATTGAAAGTAAAAATATTTAAATTTCAATTTTGTAATTTGAATTATTTAGAAATGAATATAATTATTATAAATTCCATTAAAATAAGTAGAATTTTCAAATGAATTTAATAAAATTTACCACAAAAATTTTTATGATAAAACAATTCATATTTTCGCATTTTATTTATCTTCCCTCCGCAAAATCCATTTTTTTCACCCTCATCTTCGTATCATCATTTTATTTCCTCATAAAATCCATTTTCACCTTCATTTATCATTTTCATATCATTATTCATATTTTGTAATTTTAAATTATTTATCTTAATTAAAAAAATACAAAATTATTATATTAAGTAAAATGAATCTTCAATCCTATATTTATAACAAACAGGATTTTATGGAATTTAATTCAAATATATATTATAAAAATTATGCTTGGAATAATATAAATAAATTTTATATTTTAAATTCTAGTACGCTAGATAAGGGTTTTATGTCAAAAAAAAAAATAATAAAAGGATTAAATAATTTAATTTTACAATATAGAGAGATATTTTAGTTGCCTCTAAGATTTTTAAAAATTAACTAATAAATTTTGATAAGATACATGGACCTTATAGTAATTTAATTTTTTTATAAAAATATTATTTTATTATTTTAGGCTATCTTCTTATTTTATTATATTTATTTTTTTTAACTGTCCTTATTTTATTTTACTTTATTATTTTAGCATTTTCGTTGCCTTAAAGGATATGGATAAAGAAAACCGGCATTAACCGTAACAGGAGGGTAATCGCGAAATTAAGTGGACCGTAAGGGTATAACCTATTACATAATTTTGCCATTCTGATTTTCTCTCTCTCTTCTCTTCTGTAAGCGCATTATTTTTTTTTTCTTCGATTCCTGAGGTTGAGTGACGCCATTGAACCAAAAAGTTTTGAAGAAATACCGAGCTCAGATCTCGCAATCCAAACCCTAAAAGCCAAACATAGCATTTGCGATCTGATCAGGTAAATACTCCGTTCTTAATCCTCAAGTAATCTCAAATGTTTTAGCTTTGACCATTTTTATTTACCTGCTTTTGTCGATTCTAAATCCTTAAGTTATTCGATTACATTATTAATGGCTTCGGTGTTCAATCTTCGATCAGTTTTATTTATCTAATTATCGCTTCTAAATCAAGATTTTTCCCCCTATTTTTGGCTTCCATTCGATCGCCTGGCAGCTCGTTAAGAGCTGCCTTGCTTTCAATTTGTGCTTTTTCTTTCTCTTTTTTTTTTTTTTTTTTAACTAGCTTTACTGATTTTTAGTTCCTACAAGTAATTACTTTATTAATATTTTACTATTGTTTGATTGCTGAGACGTGACAATAATAATGCATTTAATAATCATCCGAGGCACTTCTCAGTTCCTTTTTCATAAATATAGTGTGCGTGTGTTCTATTTTCCTACTATTTCGTTTGCTTAATTGTTTGATAAAAAATATTAATGTTTTCTTTAGTAATCATCATCATTATAAACCTTTTTCGTTTGTGGGTTTACATTTTTTTTTTTGAAGCATTACAGGTATATGCTCCCTAAAAGTGTTTTGATTCTCGTGAAACAGATATTTAGGTCGCCAGAAGTAATGGCCTGGAGTGGACTGTTTTGTCTCATTTGTCAGATAATGAAGTTCTAATTATCTTGCTAGTTATTAGTGGGGGACATGAACATCGTCAAGGGTGTAGCTGATCTCATTCGAAGGACATCCAGTCTCCAAACTGGAGAGTCTTCTTCGGGATCATCGGCTGAGAGGTTTCCTCCACCTGCTCCAAAAATCCGCTTCAGGTACTTGTGTTGGCTAGTCTGTTCTTCACAAGCTGATGGTTTAGGAATTCAATTTTTTTTTTTTGGTTTCTTCTGTGGCTTTGATAAGAGCAGAGGATTCTTGTTAAATCGGGCATCTTAAAGTTGGAGTAAAATAGTTGAATATTCAGATGTTTGTCCTTTTATTATTTCTGGTTTGGATTACTGCTTAAAATTAGATTTGCTTATGTGTGTAAGAAACTAAAATGGCGTTGCAAAAAAAATCTTCTTTTTACTCTCATTACTTCAACTATCCCTCCTTTCCCTTTGCATATAAAATTTTGAAGTTTAGGGGTTCACATGTGACCTGTTATTCTTCAAAGAATTAATATTAATAAGCTGACAAATATTGCCTTTTTGGCATATGCATTATGTGCCTTAATGAGGATGAGTCACTTTCTCTTCTGTTTCTTCATTGCAGTGCCTCTTGGTATATTAGGAATCATTTATCTGGCATTGAGAAAATTTGGATTAGTGCTGATATTTTGGCAAAGGGAATGATGTTATAAATTATGGTATTATGCAGTTTTTCTGTAATTTGGTATTTTATTGAGATATATTTCATATCTAAGAATAAGAGTTGGTCTATGCACTTACTGTGGAATAAAATAGTTTTTCTAGCCCCTTTGTGTTTTCTGCCTTAGAAAGTGTTAAAAGGAGTGTCTTTAGGTTTAACACTAGAAGAGGGCATTGTTTTGTTAGTGTTTTTCCTTTTGGTGTGCATTTCCACTTTGACAGGAGGATATCTTCTGCTCCAATTTCTGTTTCTTTCTTTCTTCATCAAAATCTAATGCTCTTTTTATTCCTTAAAAAATTGAAGAGTTTAGGGTTAGGGTTTAATCATGCCTTTGTATACTCTTTTGGTTTGGTGGGTTGTTAAGGTAAGTTTTATTACTTCTCTGTGGTGCTAATGGATCTATTCTTTACCTCTTAGTTTTATCACAGGATTATCATCTTCCTAACTATGACCCTGGTCGCTCCATTTGATCCTTTTTGTCTTTTGAATTTTTTTAGTGAAGTTGGTGATGAAGCAATTTTACATGCACTTTGGGAGAAATATGAGAATGCTGTGGATAAGGTATGACTACAAATTTTACAAGTTTATATTTCCTTAAATTCAATATTTTGGCTGCTGTCTAGCTTCATAAATCTGCTTTATTGAATATTTGTCTTTGTAATGTGCGCTTTACTTTCCTAGTTATTTAAGCTATTAAGAATTTTCATGATGGAAGGAGTAATGTTATGTAATCTAGACAACATTTGATTTTGCTTCAAACTTGTCTTTATTTCTGTGCATGATTTATAATAGAAAAATTGTAAGGTCACTGTTGCAACTTTAATCGGTTTCTAATTTTAAATTGAAAAGTTTTGAAACCTTCAAGCTATTTAGATAAAGTCAACAATAATTTTGTATAGAAGAAAATGTTAATTAAACTTTGATGTATATTACAGTCTAATTGATCTTCATCTATTTTCAAATTCTCTACTTTTAGGTTGAAAAGCAAAGGCTGTTTCATGTTCTCCTTAAGCAATTTCTGACGGTGTACAAGAACTGGGAACCTGTTAATGCTGTCCAGTTGCCAGAGACTGCTTCAAGGACTGCCTCTTGCTCGGACTATCCATTACGAGATGATGATGTGGTTGTTGGCTGCTCTGCTGGACACCCTGCTGAAGTAATTCTGTTATTGACTGAAGAGATCATAAATTTAACCACTCTGGTTACTGATTGTAAGTTGAGTTTTCTATTCTATTGTATGGCAGATTAGTTTGGAGAGTTGTTTATTGTTAGAAAAGCTGTTGGTAAACTGAATAATTCAAATTGATCCCTTTGCCTCTTTAGAATACTGTCATATGTGTTTTATATTGACATTTCTACTTAAGACAGTTCATTCTTTTATCACTAATTGTGTTTTGCATTTTATATGAAATGCTTGGTTTTTGTATTGATTCAAATCAACTCAATCCAAATTAACTAAATTAATCCGGTCTGGTAACCCCCTTGAGGTTTGTCCTAATACACATTTTGGTTTTTTTTTTTTTTTTCTAGATAAGATATTTTTTTCCTTGAATTTTATGAAAATCAGTCCTTTTCTTCTTTGTTAGCTAAAATTAGGTGAAAAGATGAGATAATTTTGTTTGGAAGTACATTGTTTTAATAAAATTAGGTGAAAAATGAAATAATTTTGTTTGGAAGTAAATTGTTTTAATATTGTTTATCTATAAAAGGATTAAAATGTCAAACGTTATAATAACTCAAAGGTCCAAATGTTTGATATTGAGAAAGTTTAGGACCCAATTAGGACAAATCATAGGGATTATTATTATTAATAATTTCCTTTGTGAAGTATGATAAAACAAATTAAATAAGGTTAAGTTTTATCTAGCTAATGAATAGGCTTTGATTCTTCTTGTTTTTGAATTTAGAATTTTCAAAACATTTCTATATATGGCAATGTGAAACTTTGAGTTCTTTTATTGTGTTAGTGTTTGATGAACTACCATCAAATTTGGGACACCTTTGCAAATTTAGTGTGTGATTTATTGTTTATTTGATACCCAGCAGAAATAAGTATTGCAGATTACATAATTATTTCTTTTCTTTTGATCGTCTTCTTACTTGTTGATCTTACTTTAAGCCTAGTTTGGTTTCATATGCTTATTGTTTAGTTACCCTGTTCACTTTGTTCCAGTAAATATCACAGTGGTGCCCTCCAAAACAGACTTATCAGAGACTTCCACAGGCTTGGCTCTCCCATCTGAAGGGTTTCATGCATTGGATGCTTTAACAATAATTACACGTTCAATTCATAATTGCAAAGTTTTTGGCTACTATGGTGGGATTCAAAAGTTAACTGCATTAATGAAAGGTATTCTTAATATTATCATCTTCCTGCAGTTTCTTTTTGAATGTTGATACTTTGATGTCTTGTAGTTATGTTGACATCTAATTGGTGAAAGATTTGTTTGCCTTGGTAGTTTTTCTAGGACTATGAGTGATGTACTTTCTGTAATTTGGTGCCTTTCAGCTAAATTTCTTGTTATAATTTTTTTCTTTATAAAATTTTTTAAGTATAATGTGCCAACTGAAATCCTCTGGATCTTGTGCCCATGTTTTACATTTTTTTGCAGCGTCTGTTGTCCAACTCAAGTCTTTAACTGGTACTCTATCTGGTGATGAAAGTTTATCTAATGTTATTGTAGAAAAGACACAACTTTTGCAACAAATTCTTGCATATGTGGTGTCAATAACATGTAGCTTTATTGATCTGAATACAAATGAATGTGCCAAAGCTCAGTTGTATAGAAGTTCTGTAGAATTTTCTGTCGGGTGGACTGCATCCTCAATTGACTCTTCTAGTTGTTTAAAGATTCCCCCTGAAACAAGGTTATATTGGCATCAAAAGGCAGTCGTATCAGTTATGGAAGCAGGTGGCCTCAATTGGTTAGTAGGTAAGGTAGGCACTTCTAAGTTCTTTATGCATGTTGAAACATGACTTGTCAGAGCATGTAGGAGTCTTGTACCTAACGCATTTGAATGGCTATAAAAATTTTTATGGTAATACTGAAGAGTGAAAAATGTTATCCTTATATTTGGTTACAGTTCTAATTAATAAATTGTTGTCTGAATGTATCTTAAGATTTTACTTACATTATGTTCAAGAGTACTCTTTGTAATGTGGCTATAAATAATCTGAGCTTTATCTTAGTTTAGTTCTTTATCATGTTGAGCTGAGGCTAAAGAGCTTGATTTTTAGTCATTATTGGCCTTGAGTTTATCATGTTGCTGCCACTTGCAATCAAATATTTGAGTCCTTTAGTTTGTGAAGCATTTAATATCATTCAATATGCATTACAACATTGTTGGAATTGACACCAATATAACCAAATGTTGACAGCTTACATCTGGAGATCATTGTATAAGATGGCTGCATGCATGTTTACATATAGTCTGTATATTGTATATTTTTTTTATTATATTTGATGATTGCTTCATTTTACTGCTTCTGCATTCTTGTGGGATAGAGAATTGAATCTTAAAACTATCTTCCTGCAACTGTGCCTGAATTATCGCTATGTCTTCATCTAAGTTCCCTTGAAAGTTAGAATCTACAATCAATTCTGAATTTCTGATTGCAAGTTCAGATGTCATTTTCCTTATACCGAGTTGAAGTGGTACTTCTGATGGAGCATATATTCTTTTTGGCATTCATTTTTTCATTCACAGAAATTGTTTTTGTTCCAGAGCTGTTGCGTGTCATCAGAAGGTTTAGTTTGAAAGAACAGTGGATGGATGTATCACTTCAGTACTCAACTCTGAGCACCCTTCATTTAGCATTATCTGAAAATCCTCGAGGTCAAAATCATTTTAAAAGTATTGGAGGGCTTGAAGTTCTGTTGGATGGACTAGGAGTTCCATCAATTAATGTGCTTTTGCTGAAGAATGCCTTTCATGTTGATGAGAAGAGGTAATTTTATTAATTGCCTAAGTTGATCTTTAAAGTATCTGAGATGAATGCATATTGTTCTGGGAGCATAGATGAACAGTAAGTAGAATCTTTATTGAGTATAATGATCATAATAGATTTATGATTTCTTTTTTGCAATACAAGTTCATGTGGGCAATGTGGTTCTCAGGTAAAAGAGAACTGATTAATTCAGTTTTCCCCCCTTGTTATTGTAGTGTGGATATTGATGCGGACCTAGTGTCTTATAGATGAATGGCAAAAAAGGATCTATATAGCCTACCCCAGCTAGCTTGGGATTAAGGCTTAATTGTTGTTGTTGTTACTGAAGTGTCTAGCCATTAATATATTATCCATGTTCTGGTTCATTGTCTGTCTAGGCAATCTTACCACATCCTATTCTAATTGACAACATGAATAACATGGGTCATTATTGATGTAGCATCAACCTACAATGTTTAATATGGTTTATCTGATTCATATGGTAAATTGTGTTACATTGAGATTTCACTGTTTGCTTCTGATAAAAGTGTCTTTGGTTGTATCTGTGGATCTTTCTATATTCTCACAGCCTGTACTATTGTATGGGAGGTCCTTGGTTATAAACGTGCAATCTGGACTATGTACCTGGTAGCGTCAATTACATATCTAAGCTCCCATATCACATAACTGCAGACTTGTTCCTTCCTTTGTTGGAAACCTCAATGGCCTCAAAGAGCTGACTCCTGTGAGGTAGATTACATGATTACAGGGAGAGGTTGTAAGTGCTGGTGCTGTTCAGTTATTGGATTTGTCTATTTGCCAAAAACTTTTCTGAGCAGTTTTTTTGTGTCCTACTGGTGTACAGTACCCCTTCTATTGCCTGTTACATATAGGTACTCCAGTTTGAAGGGATGGTCTAAACAATATAGTCTGTGAGGACACCACCTCACATTGTGCCATCAATTGCTTCTGCTGAACTTGTTACTTCACTGAGATGTTTCTCTTTCATATTTTCTCCTCCTTATTACCAAACCTCTAGAATCTGTTATTCTTGAGTTCTTTGAACTGCATTTTATGATGTTGAGAAGAATAGCTTAAAACTTTAGCTTCTGAGCTAGATATTTAAGTAGGGCTAGGCTTGCTGAAGTTTACTTCTGGTAGGGGGAATTGGGGTTGAGATGCTGAAACTTCTTCTGATCTTCCTTCAAATGTTCTGGTATTGCAGGTTTTATGGTTTTTGGTTGATGTCCTGAGCCTTTTACTTATTAATATCTTGCTTTTTCTCTCCCTGAATGTAATATGGTTTGCTGTATGAAATGTCTGGCATCAGTTTTTGTCATCTAAGCTGTCGCTTATGTCTTGGCAGTATTTCACTCAGAATGATTTGGTATTGAAAATTATAAGTGTTGGCTGTATTGCTTTTTGTTCGAAAACACAGCGGCAGATATCTGATGATGATTAGTTGTTATCATTTCTTTTCCATATTTATATTTAATTTCTAATGGAAACTTTCATTTTTTTTAATAAGACCCTTTATTATGCTTGCTCTAATATTGTGGTAAATTTTATTGCAGAGATGATAATCTTTTACTGAAAATTTTCCAGCTTCACATTCTTTCCTTGATAGTTCTGAGAGAGGCTGTGTATCCTTGAAATCATCCACTGTTTATGAACTCAAGTTGCTTACTTTCTCGTACATTTATACAGGATTTTGAATGTTCTACTGTACTCTTTTCATGATACAGGAAGTTTGAATGTTGTGTGAAAATGAATGTGCAAAATATGCTCTGGCTTTGAATTGGTTAATCACTCCTTTTAAAATGTAAGGGCTTAGGAGGTCTCTAATCTGTGTCCCAGACATACCATTTAAATGTTGGACATAGAGTGAAAGAAACGTAGCTGATATTTGTGCTGTAAGTTATATGCTAACAATTATTACTTTCCTTAACAAGTAATCAGCTTTGGTAATTTGAACAACTTGCAATTTCTTTGTGAAAATGGAAGAATTCATAAATTTGCAAATAGCTTTTGTTCACTTGCCTTCATGCTTCAAGAGTACAAGCAGAAGATCAAGGATTTGTCTATTCAGGATGATTTTCAAATGCCTGTTCTTGATTCGAGTGAGAATCATGTAAAGAGGGAGCTTTCTTTTCCCTTTCCAGCAGGTGATTCATATTCTCAGTTTTGGAATGAATATGTTGACAAGTTGAGCAGGGTACTTTGTTCTTTCATAGCTACGCCAGAAAGTACTAAATCTCATCAAATCCCAGCAAGCACTGGTCGAATTACCATGCCAATTTCTTCATTGTATAGTGAACTTTCGATTAAGTGGGCCATGAGGGTTCTTCTTACAGTCTTCCCTTGCATCAAGGCTTGTTCAAATCAAAATGAATTGCCAAGCCATTTGAGGTGATTGATTCAAAATATATGCTGTATTTTTTCTCCTTTGTGACTGTTGAAGAACCTAGGATATTGATAGCCCAAATTTGCTAGCAAGCTATTCATTGTTTTGCCCTTGTAAATTTCTGTATTTTGCTTTTCTTATATTTTTATTTTGCTTCTTCATTCTGTATTCTGCAGGGTCTTTGTCAATGCTCTTCAGCATTCTGTTCTTGATACCTTTGGGAAGGTTCTTGCTTTATCACCTGCATCACTTGAAGTATTTAGAGAAGAGGGGATATGGGACCTTATCTTCTCTGAGAATTTTTTCTATTTTGGACCAGCTTCAGAAGAAATTTCTGGAGAGCATTGCAATTACGGTGGAGGATTTATGGGGAAGCTTGAAACAAAGCCCCCTTCTAGTAGCACTGATGGCCAAACAAAGGCCAGTAGCATTGAAATCCTTCAGATGGAAATAATTTCATTTGTAGAATTTGCAGCAACTTGTAATGGAATTGTGCATAATTTGGTAAGTTCTTTCATTTACTTGTTGATGTTCTTGCAAACATTGAACTTATTCTTTGAGTCTGTATGTAAGCATGTGTTTTCAAGGAGGTTGAAGAATACCATATCTTTTGTTGTTTCAAATTCCACCTCTAAGCCATGGTACTGCTGGTGGAATTAGTTGAACCATTTTCTCAAGCATTGGATTCTTGCAGTGTTGAAGGGAAGAGTAAATATGACGTGGGTGATGCTTATGTTCTATCTTGTTGGTTATAGTGTCATTAGAGGGAGCAAAAAAAAAAAAAAAAAAGATTTTATGTGTAAAAATTGTTAGCTATGGACAAGATTGGACTTGTTGGGACAATCTATGTACGGATGTTAGTGTCATGACCTTTTATTAATTTGTTTTTTTAAAGAGCTCAGTTTTAAGCTTCAGTATTGGATGTTTGGGTCGTCTATTCATTCTCTTCTACTTGCGTTGTGCATGAAGGAATGCACTTCTTGTTGATGCTTCTTAAAATGACATAGGGAAAAAAAAAATGCAAGTTTGAACTGATTATACCGACCCAAGGCCACAGTGTTGTAGTCCTGCAATTTTCCTTACTTTTCCTATTTGTTGCAGCCTGAGTTGTCTGGGTTATTGGATGCCCTTGAACAATGTGTCTGTCATCCGGAGATTGCCAGTGTTGTTGCAAAGAGTCTACTTCGTATATTGCAGCTTTCATCTGAGAAGACAGTTGCCTCCTTTAAGGCACTCAGTGCAGTTCCTCGTGTGCTCAAAGTTGCTTCCATCCAAGCAAAAGAGTCAAGAAGGTCTGGAGATTTAGGCCCTTCTCTAGGGAAAGTGCCTCAACCATATATTGACCTGGCATCTGAATCAGCAGAGGCAGCTCACATCCGGCTTGAATGCATGGAAATATGCATGAGTCTTTTCACAGAATTCTTCTCAATAGCAGAAGATGCAAAAAGTTTTGTTTTGCGTGATTTGACTTGTATTGATTGTTTATTTGAATTATTTTGGGAAGAGGGCATGAGAAATATTGTATTTGGGCACATTCTTGACCTCATGAAGGTATTTTGTTATACTTGTGTTAGCTTGATATATAAATTTCTGTTGCTATAGCCTACAAGTGTTAGGGCAACTGAACTTTTACCTTTCCCTCCCTTCAGATAGTACCGTTGTCTGCGGATGATCAAAAGGCCAAGTTGCAATTATGTTCAAAATATTTAGAAACATTTACTCAAATAAGGGAAAGGGAAAAAAATTTTTCAAAACTGTCTATTGATCTATTGGTTGGAATGAGGGAGATGCTCATGGCTGATTCTGAGGTAAATTGTTACTTTTAGATCCTTTTTCTGTTTTGATCTTTTTTCTTCTTGGATTCCTGGGGTGGGTTGGTTTTGGGGAGACTTGGGTGAGGGGATTTAAGTTGTTCATGTTAGGATTTTGCATGTTTTGAAGTCTCACTATTTTTTTTTTTCTGTTCTTTCCCTCTCCTTCAGTACTATCAGGCCTTGTTTCGTGATGGTGAATGCTTTTTGCATGTTGTTTCTTTACTAAATGGCATTCTTGATGAGGAAAATGGGGAGAAGTTAGTTTTAAATGTCCTTCAGACTCTTACCTGTCTCCTTGCAAGTAGTGACAGCTCAAAGGTAATTTTTTTCCCATCCTCATGTCTGATTGAGAGCTTGATCTGTATTTTGTCTTGCGTTGGATTAAGATAGAAAGTTTGAACAGTGATTTAAATTTATGGCTTTAGCTCAACTTGTATAGCTAAAAATTTGGACTTGTAAATGTTAAAACAGTAAATTTGAAATTATGCCTTCTCTTTAGGTATTTTAAATGCATTTTTGAGTTAGTGATCATCCGTGTTCCTAAATCTAATTGCAATTCTGAATTTGACTAATCAAATAAAACCTGTCTTATAAATCTCTTTCAAGTAATTTATACTGAACAATAAAATCCACTAATTTTCAAATACTTACTGTCCAAATATAACCTTGTAGCATTCAAATTTGCTGTTGGATTATGTTGTATGATTTAAGTCTGATTTTGCTAAATTCAAACCATGTTATTATCTTCTACATCAGTCTTGTTTCTTCATTCCACCTACATAGATGTCTTGTCAGGATTTTAATCATGATTAACTCTATATCAATGTTTAATCATTGCCGAAGAATCTGCTGAGAAATGGTAGAATATATTTAGATACATTGCGAGAATTTGTCTATTTGCATAGATGCATGTGTCTGTGTGGTTGTGTAATCAAAGATATTGGAGGGAATGGAGCTGATGGGCTTGGGGCTCGACTGTACCTTTGTTTACCATTTGACAGTCCATTATCATTGTTAGACCTAGCTACCACTAGATGAGAAGGTCCAGTAAGATGGCTTTATGGGCAGTGAGGAGCCAAAACTGCAGAATTATGGTGCAAGTTGAAAGGAAAGAGAAGGTTATGGGATAACTGAAACTGGTGCTGAGCACTGGATGTACAAATTGTTTTGGGAATTTGATAGGGTTTGAGATTCCTACGGAATTTAGGCCTTTTGGCATTTTCAGATCTCAATATTCATTGTTATTTGATTAGCAGTCTTGAGCTTCAGTAGTTATTTGTGACTGAAAGTCAAGTTTATGCAAAGTCATTGTTGAAGTTAATATTTTACTTATAAATTACAAAGAAGGGGGGAAATTTAATGCTTTTTATTTTGCACAATTAATTGAATTAGTATAAGGATTTTGTCAAATTATTACTAATGCTTCTTTATTACCAAAAATCTGAGAGTTACTTTTACTAAATATTATTTCTGGGGTAGGCTTGTTAACTTATCCTGCTCTATTGCTTCATTGTAAATTTAGGCATATATATATTTGAACTCTCTCTCTCTCTCTCTCTCTCTCATTAAATATTTGAATGCATATGTCTACATTGTTTTCATATTTGATTCTTTATTTGTAGGCTTCATTTAGAGCTCTAGTTGGCAAGGGCTATCAGACGATGCAAAGTTTGCTGTTGGACTTTTGTCAATGGAGTCCAAGCGAAGCACTTTTAACTGCACTTCTGGATATGCTTGTTGATGGAAAGTTTGATATAAAAGCTAACCCTCTCATAAAGGTAACATCCTTACGTTAAAGTTGAAGATAGTTGGAATTATTGTTATCTGAAACTGATTGCACAAAATACTTATTTTTTTGTTGACCACACACTGGATGTATCTGCATAGCCTTTGACTAAATGAGCATCGCTTCTCATAATTTTCCCCCTTGTCATGCTTCAGAATGAAGATGTGATCATACTTTATCTGAGTGTTTTGCAGAAGGTTGGTAATTCATTTCCCTTCCTGTCCTTTCAGTGTTTGATCACAGTTTCCTTTTTTTTTTTTTCTTTACTACCATTTATCTCTCTCCCTCTGTCTCTGCCATTAAATCACATCAATGCCATTCTATTTTATTGCATGCTATTTTGTGATTGGGCAGAGCAGTGACTCCTTGCAGAACAATGGGCTCAATTTGTTTCTCCAGCTGCTCAGGGATTCCATTTCCAATCGAGCTTCATGCTTCAGAGCAGGAATGCTTAATTTTCTTCTTGATTGGTTTGCTGAAGAAGATAGTGATAGTGTCATTTTGAAAATTGCACAATTGATTCAGGTCATTGGTGGGCATAGCATATCTGGGAAGGATATTCGTAAGATCTTTGCTCTCCTCCGAAGTGAGAAAGTGGGAAGTCGGCAGCAGTACTGCTCACTATTGTTGAACACTGTGTTGTCAATGTTAAATGAGAAGGGACCTACTGCCTTCTTTGACCTCAATGGGAATGATTCTGTGAGTCTATACAGTTTCCTGGAACTACTTGAAGAAATTATCCTCTAGCTTAAAGACTATGATTTTGAAAAATAGTTTCTTTTAGGTTTGTGGTTCATGTTGAAGTGTTAGTAATGCAAAATAGGAAGTGTAGAATTTTATTTAGGAATTTTAATTATTATAGAATTAAGAAATTTAAAGATTTTTTATTGTTTAGGAATTTTATTATTATTAGGTGTATTGTTTTCTAATTTATCTTATTTATTATTCCTGATTAGAGTTGAATTAGGATTTTTATTCCTAATTTTATTAGGGTTGTAAGCTCTATAAATAGAGCTAATTTTCTATTATTCAGTAGCTTTGGATTATGATTATTATTGAGATTGAATAAAATTATTGAGAATTAGTTCTCTTTTTCAAGGATTAGTCCTTGTTTTGTTCTTTGTTCTTAGCTATTCTACATCAATTTGGTATCAGAGCCAAAATCAATCCAAATTTCTTTAGCTTCTGCAAACTTTCAAGCTTTCAAACCTGTGTTCTTGCCTTCTAAAATCCCACCCTTCCGCTGTTGTCCCAAACTTCCTTCGTTAAATTTTGCCTTTAGTTTACTGTTTATTCTGACAAAAAAAAGTCAAAAACTAGATGAATCTAGCACCTCGTTGTCAGCCTATCTGTCTCTTCGCATCGTCGGAACTTCAGTTTGATGCCCCTGGAGCTTTAACCCGATGGATTGGGTATTTGGATCAGCTTCCACAGCTAACAAGGTCACCCTTGTTTTCAACAGAAACAACTTTTAAAAGCTGAATTTTGAGTATTTTTTTTTCCTCCTTCAAGTAAGGTATGTTTTCTTACATCAAATGTCATGGAAACTTATATTGAGAGGCCAGAAGAGGAGATCAATTACTACAAAACTGTTCTCGAAGAAATTAATTATGACATTGGATTTCATAAGGGTCAATTACTATCTCTTTGTCATTGGATAGATAACTATAGTTATAGATGTGATCATAAAAGATGTTCTTTTTTACATGGTGAATATTGAGAAGTCAAGACTGTTTTTACTAGATAAGGAAAGGGAATATGAAGATTTACAACAATTCTTACAAGTTAAGGAAAGGGAGCTTGAAGAATGCAAGAAAGAACTTGCGATTTCAGGTGTAAAAAAATTGAAAGCACAGCTTGGTAAGTTATCAAAAGTAGAAGTACAGGTTGATGAGTTATCAAAAATAGAGCTTAATAAGTTATCGGTAGCTATGCAAGAACTTAAAGAAGAAAGTCAAATTGTAAATCAAGGAAAGAAGCTTGACGTTGAAGATGAACAAGAAGAAAAATTCGAAGAGTAGCTTGAAGATGAGAATGAGGAACAAAACAAACAACCTATAGAAACAAAGGTTGAAGACTATGAGATTGAAGAATCCAACGATTCAAGTCTTGAGCATTCACATGTTGAAAAGCCTTTTCCAAAGCAAGAAATTGATAAAACTGCACAACCAAAGCTTGAGGAAGATATATTGGGGAATGAAGAAGATTCTATGGAGACATCAATGAAATTTGAAGATCCTATTGAGTTAAAAGGCATTTCAACTATTATTCTAATTGATTTTATCTGCCCAGATTTTCTAAGAATATAAAAGTGAGCACAAAAACTCATGAGCCATACTATGAAGTTGTGGGAGAGAGTTGTGGAGCATCGACTACGTCATGATACTTCTATCTCTCTCAATCAATTTGGTTTCATGCCCGGTCGTTCAACTATGGAAGCGATCTTTCTCATTAGAAGCTTGATGGAGAAATATAGAGATGTGAAGAAAGATCTACACATGGTTTTTATTGATTTGGAGAAGGCTTATGATAGTGTTCCAAGAGAGGTCTTATGGAATGTGTTAGAACAAAAGAGGGTATCTATTAGGTACATACAAGTATTGAAAGATATGTATGAAGGAGCAACTACTATTGTGCGCACAGTGGGAGGGGACACGAGATTTTCCGATCTCAATTGGATTACACCAAGGATCAGTCATAAGCCCTTACCTTTTTACATTAGTTTTAGATGAACTGACGAAACATATACAAGAGAGTATTCCTTGGTGCATGATGTTTGCGGATGATATTGTTCTGATAGATGAGACACGAGAAGGAGTCAATAGGAAGCTAGAACTTTGGAGAAGTACTCTAGAGTCAAAGGGTTTTAAGTTAAGTAGAACGAAGACAGAATACATGCATTGCAAGTTCAGTGAAGGCCAAACTGGTGATAGGGAAGGAGTTAGTTTGAATGGAGTGGTACTGTTCCAAAGTAATCACTTTAAATATCTAGGCTCAGTCCTTCAAGTAGACGGGGGATGTGAGGAGGATGTTAGTCATAGGATTAAAGCCGGATGGTTGAAGTGGAGACGTGCCACGGGAGTTTTATGTGATCGTAAGATTCCCAATAAATTAAAAGGAAAATTCTACCGTACAGCCATACGACCGGCTATGTTATATGGTAGTGAGTGTTGGGCACTGAAAGAGTCGTACGCATCTAAGATAAGAGTTGCAGAGATGAGAATGTTAAGGTGGAGGAGTGGCCATACTAGACTAGATAAAGTCCGTAATGAAAGTATTAGAGAAAAGGTAGGAGTGGTGCCAATTGAAGATAAGTTGAGAGAAGAGAGATTAAGGTGGTTTGGTCATGTGAAGCGTAGACATACGGAGGCTCCAGTTAGACAAGTAGAGTACATTAGGTTAGAGGATAGAAAGAAAAAAAGGGGTAGACCTAAATTGACTTGGAGGAGAGTAGTACAACATGACTTAGAAGCATTACACGTTTCTGAGGATTTAACCCAAAATCGTTCAGAGTGGAAAAAGCGAATCTATATAGCCGACCCCAAATTTTTGGGATAAAGGCTTAGTTGAGTTGAGTTGAGTATAAAAGTGAGCACAAACTTTTTCAAGTCATTCTTATTGCTATCATCCAAGAAGATCGTACTGTGTGTTCTCCTTACTTGTTTCTTGATCTTTCAACACTTTAGAACTCGAGATTGAGTTTTCTTCAGTCAGAGGAGAATAATGCAGAATAGGAAGTTTAGAATTTTATTTAGGAATTTTAATTATTATAGAATTAAGAAATTTAAAGAGTGTTTATCATTTAGGAATTTTATTATTATTAGGTCTATTGTTTTCTAATTTATCTTATTTAGTATTCCTAACTAGAGTTGAATTAGGATTTCGTTCCTAATTTAATTAGGGTTGTAAGCTCTATAAATAGAGCTAAGTTTCTATTATTCAGTAGCTTTGGATTATGATTATTATTGAGATTAAATAAAATTATTGAGAATTAGTTCTCGTTTTCAAGGATTGGTCCTTGTTTTGTTCTTTGTTCTTAGCTATTCTACATCAGTTAGTGCATGGATAGATGGTTCATTCCTACTTTTGTGGAATTTCATTTAGGTTAAATTTTTAAGATGAAAGTGCTTTTGCTACGGGTCAAGTGAGCTGGATGGTAGGTCTGGATATGTGCAGCCATGTTAAGCCTGAAGAGTTGCACCCTTATGCATAACTGCGTACTTAGCTTTGTACTGGATCAGAATAAATACTTTTGGATCTTAGGGCTTTTGTTCTTTAAGGAAGCTATTACGTGCGCAGCTGAACAAACTTCCACATTCTTGTTTCAGTCCTTTCCAAGCTTTATAAATTCCAACTTTTTTTTTTCTTCAGCTTATATTTTAGAGTAGGACTATTAATCATTTCAGTTATTTCTTCATCCATACTTGGATAAATCCCCCTTTTCTATTGAAAGCTAACATTAGTTACTCATCAAAAGAGACAACATATTTTAATTTATTTTCAAAGAATTCCTACGAGTGATTTTAATCCTTGGGAATCTTTTAGTATTACTGTGGAAAAGGTACCCATCAAACTATGCAAATATTTGTGCACATTGGACACATCCTTGATTGTACTGCCTTTTTGAGTACATGAATATTGACCTTTGTTTGCAATATTTCTTTGTGGCATTGTAGAATCCAACTTATTTGTTGAGTCATCATTTAGTACTCTTTGATGTACTTATAGGTGCATGAATTATTGGATATTACTTTTTAGATCTTGTTTCTTTTTTTTTTTTTTTTTTTTTTTAAAAATAATTTTTTTACATGTTAAGTTTAAATTAATGGCAGTCCTCTTTCAGTAGTTCTGCTATTTTGCTGTTAGGGGGCCAGAGATGGATCTTATGAATGCTTACTCTGTTTGCTTCTCTATTTCAACTTTTTCTTAACCTGATATTTGTAAGGTTTTGTTCTAAAATACTCACTGTTCTACTGAAGATTAAATAATCTGCTGTATTTGAACTTGAACATCATTCTCTTTTTTGGGCCAAATTCCTAATAATTTTTGAACAAAAGGTGAATTTCCAGTTTTGATATTATCTCTGTTGTAAAGTTCTACTAATAATACATACTTCAGCATATTGGATTGGATTTATGCCAATCTTGAATTTTGTTTCATTTCATTTAATTCTTATTGTTCTTGATTGCAGCTCTTCTGGCATGAAAGATGAAATTGTTTATTGTTTCTTCTTTTTCTCCTATGCAATATTTCTTCTGAGTGCTAATGCGTTGTTTTATTTTGTTGTAGGGGATCACAATTAAAACGCCTTTGCAATGGCCTCTCAATAAGGGTTTTTCTTTTTCATGTTGGCTTAGGGTGGAAAGCTTCCCAAGAAATGGGGCAATGGGTCTTTTCAGTTTCCTAACTGAAAATGGAAAAGGATGCTCGGCAGTACTTGGAAAGGATAGGCTTATTTTTGAGGTAAGCTTTTCCCAGGGACATGAGGATGTTTCTGATTGCAAATTTTGAATTGAAAAACATTGAATATCTGTGCTAGTTTCATTAGTTACTTTTGACATTCTGTGAACTGTTGTCATTCGTCTGTCATGTTATACTTCCCATGTTTTTGGCAGTCAAACAATCTGAAGCGGCAGTTTGTTCAACTTAATATTAACTTGGTCAGAAAGAAGTGGCATTTTCTTTGTCTAACTCATAGCATTGGAAGGGCATTTTCTGGGGGTAGCGTGCTGAGATGTTATGTAGATGGTGATCTTGTTTCATCAGAAAGATGCAGGTAATGATATTTTAATGTAGATGTTTATGCATTTTAAATGAATATCATCCCCTTAATAGACATATTCCTTTTCTGACATGGAATTTTCATGTTCAGATATGCAAAAGTTACTGAACTACTGACGAAATGTAGAATTGGCACGAAAATTTATTGGCCTCAGAGTGAAGAAGATGTTTTTCCGGACTCGGTGCAAGAAATTTTCTCTTTCCATGGTCAGATTGGTCCTGTTTATTTATTTTGTGATGCTATTTCATCTGAGCATGTCCAGGGTATTCATTCTTTGGGGCCAAGCTACATGTACTCATTTCTTGATAATCAATCTGCACCATTTTATGATAACCCACTGCCCAGTGGAATTCTTGACGCTAAAGATGGTCTGGCATCAAAAATTGTCTTTGGGTTAAATGCGCAGGTTTTCCCTTTGTTAAAACACTTACATTTTTTAGCATGCTCTGTTATTTAGCCAAACTCAGAATGGTTGGTTTTCTTTTTCAGGCAAGTGATGGAAAGAAATTGTTCAATGTTTCACCAGTGTCAGATCATGCAATAGATAAGAAGTCATTTGAGGCAATTGTAATGGTTGGTACAGAATTATGTTCACGACGCTTGCTGCAGCAGATAATTTACTGTGTTGGGGGTGTGTCCGTCTTTTTCCCTCTCATTGCGCAATCTGATAGATATGAAAACGAAGAAAGTGGATCCTTTGAATATACATTACTCACGCCCATCACAAAAGAACGTCTGACAGCTGAGGTCATTGAGCTTATAGCTTCTGTTTTAGATGAGAATTTAGCAAATCAACAACAGATGCATCTTCTTTCTGGATTTTCTATACTGGGATTTTTATTGCAATCAGTTCCACCCGAACAACTTAATTTGGAAACTCTTTCAGCTTTGAAACATCTGTTTAATGTTGCTTCAAATGGTGGTATGTCTTGCACACCAGTGTTCCTTTAGAGAGGCATTTATGTGGAAAATATTTATGTTCATGTGTTTGACTTTATTCTTCAATCCTTTAGCTGTCTTTGTACATATTTAAATTTGTGTTGGCTTAAGTGTTAATTCTCTTTGATTTTGCTTCTGCTTCAGGTTTGGCAGAGCTTCTTGTGAAAGATGCTATATCTAGCATTTTTCTTAATCCTTTCATATGGGTCTACACGGCATACAAGGTGCAGCGTGAACTGTACATGTTTCTTGTACAACAATTTGATGATGATCCAAGGTTGCTCTCAAGTTTGTGTCGCCTTCCTCGTGTTATTGATGTAATTCGCCAATTTTATTGGGATAATACAAAATCTCGATTTGCTATTGGAAGCAAGCCTCTTCTTCATCCCATTACCAAACAAGTTATTGGAGAGAGACCTAATAAAGAAGAAATACACAAAATTCGTCTTCTTCTATTGAGTCTTGGTGAAATGAGCCTCAGGTATAGTCCCGTTACTAGTGAGATTTTTAATTTCAATCTTTTTTAATACAACCCCTCCTTGTTAAATACATTATACATGAAATTTAATGATATTGAACACATGAAACGTATTTGTATAATTTATATTTTTTTTTGTGAACAATTAAGGTAAATATAAAATTTATTACTATAATATCACAACCAACCATTTTTTTTCCTATTTATTCCTATTTTAACATCATAACTAACAATTTTTGTTTTCCTTTTTATCTTTTTTGCAAAATATAATCTTTTTATTTTTTTTGTAAAATTTTAATTCCAGTATCTTCAATGGTAGTAAATTGTCCAAATGATGATTCATATTTTTATGCATGTCAATGGATTTGAGATATATAAATATGTCATTAGTATGAAAAGATTTTCACTGTAATAATGGGCAGAAAGGGCAGCAAAATTTAAAGAGCAACTACAGGTCCCAAAAAACACACTTCTTCAAAAGAAATCATACTTGGTTCACAAGAAAACACAAATGAGAATTCATACAGAAGCAGGCACCAACAAAGAAACTTCAAATAAATATCAAATAGCCATAATTAACTTACTGATGAGGGGCGCTGGTGTTGTCATTATTGGGTTTCTGTATTTGCATGTTTCTTATTTTTCTTGGTTTCATGGCTTTACAATAGAGGTTGTGAGTTGTGATCCTTTATATGCATCCAATCTTTTATGGCTTTTGGGCAATCTATATTTCAAATTACTAATTATTTTCCTTATATTTGTATTATGTGATATGTGGTTTCTTGATATTTGTAGATTTGTTTTGTTTGGATTTCCTTCTTTAGGTTAATGTGGATTTTTTTTTTTGAATATCCAACAATTAATTTGAGAATGTTATGTTTTGAATATCCAACAATCAATTTCCTTCTTATAATAAATAGGTTATTATCTTTTTTTATTTCCTTGCAAATTCTAATATTAATGTCTACGCAGGCAGAGCATTGCAGCAGCAGATATGAAAGCTTTGATAGCATTTTTTGAGACAAGCCAAGATATGACATGCATTGAGGATGTCCTACATATGGTCATCCGTGCTCTTTCTCAAAAACCAGTGCTTATTGCTTTCCTTGAACACGTCAATATGATCGGTGGTTGTCACATTTTTGTCAATCTTCTTCAGAGGTATGCCTTACTTTAAAGCATAGCACTAGCATCACATCTGTTTTATTGGACTGCAGAATCTAACATTGTCGTATGCTTATAGCTTTATGGACAATTAATTGTCTACTTATAGCTTTATAGACACTGAATTATGATGATGGTTGCCAATTGACTAAGGTTTTTATGACTGGATTGGAAGTGGACTAAAAAATTGACTGTGACTTCTGTACAGATGGTTAATTGAATTGGCATTTCCATTTGTATGTTGATATACTAAAGTGGAGACCAGGCATGTCAACTCATTGATCCTAGTTATTCGAATCATTTATAGCATCACTTGTAATTTATGGTGGGCTTGGTTTTAATTAAAATTCTGCTGTACAATTGGCTCCAATACAAATATTATTTAGCATTGATATTAATGTTCATGTCTCACCTCGGCACAATCATAAATTACTTTTGTGCTTTTATATTTCTTGCAACAAGAAGAGGGGGTATTTGCATAATGCCTATTGTAAAGGAGGCGGAATATGGCACATTCTAATGTGATGTTGGAGATTTAAGGCCTTAAACGTGCTAAACATATTGGAGTTTCTTTAAGGCCTTTATCACATTGGAGGTTTACTGGTTTAGTGTTATACATTTGATGGAGCTTCATCTTAATTTGTAGGAACCATGGAACATACAAGATGTTCCAGCCATATAAGAACCAAAGCTTCTGAAGTTGGTAAGCTTTGGGAGGACAATTGAGAAATTGACCCTGCAATTGGGCCGGTTTAGGGAAGATTGCACCTATTGGCATTCAAAAAAGAGTGTTGATGGGAAAGAAAATGATATGGCACTTAGATCAACATGCAACTGGTATAAAATTACAATTTGGATGGTCTTTGATATATATATATATTTGGTGACACCAATTTTCAGGCCATTTTGTTGGTAAAATGTGGTGGTCCGAAATTTCACCTATGGGAATGGAGTGCTTCTAGGTGTGAGAGGCTAACACATCATGTAACCAGCTTATGCTTTGTGACAAGTGAACAAACTAGACAGCAATAATAACAATTTAACAACTATCCTTGTGTTATGCTTATCCTACTCTGCTTCTGTTCTAATCAAGTGTCTATAGAACCTGTTATTCACAAGGTCAAATCTACTACTTCAGTTTCTTCTGTAGTGGTTTACTGTTTTGACAAAATTAGTAAGTGTCAATTGCTGCCCTAGCCTTTGTTTGGATGTTGATGTGTGCTTAGATTATGTAGTTATTTCAGCTGTCTAGTGTTAATAGCTGCAACTGCAAAGAATTTCAAGTTTCTTTAAGAACTCAGCACCTCTGGAAATATGATTTGTATAGATTTCTCTTGACCACTTTTATTTCTTTGAAAGAATGAAGAAGTTGAGATCAATGATGCATTGATTCTTACTGTACAACTTCCTACTTGTTTCTAATAGGGAACATGAGCCCATTAGATTACTTGGCTTGCAATTCCTAGGAAGGCTTTTGGTTGGTTTGCCATCTGAGAAGAAGGGACCTAGATTTTTCAGTCTTTCTGTTGGAAGATCAAGATCTCTTTCAGAAAGTCAGAAGAGAAACAGCTCAAGGATGCAGCCGGTCTTTTCCGCTATGGCTGACAGGTTATTCAGATATCCTCTGACAGATTGTTTGTGCGCCAGCTTGTTTGATGTTCTTCTTGGTGGTGCCAGTCCCAAACAGGTGATAACAATTTATGAATAGTTTTCTTTGTGCTGTTAATTTTTTAATTTTAGCACCTTAAGGATCTGCTATTTCATTGCAATTTGTTCTCTCTCTCTCTCTCTCTCTCTCTCTCTCTCTCTCTTACACTGAACTTTTCTCTGTGGATTTTCTTTAAAATTGATGCATGCAGGTGTTACAGAAACATAGCCTGGTTGAAAAACCTAGAAGCAAAGGAAATAGCTCTCATTTTTTCCTTCCACAGATCTTGGTCCTCATTTTCGGATTCTTGTCTAGCTGTGAGGATGTATCAGCAAGAGCAAAAATAATTAGAGATTTGCTTGATCTTCTTGATTCAAATTCTTCAAATATTGAAGCTCTAATGGTACGACAGTGTGAATAGTTAATATGCCTTTTTTGCTGACCTCTTTTCTAACAAGTTGAATACTGGGAATAGGAACATGGATGGCATGCCTGGTTAACAGCTTCTTTAAAGCTTGATGTGTTGAAAGCATACAAATTAGAGTCTCACCACCACTGTGAAACTGAGCTACTTGAGCAAAACTTGGTGAGGAGTTTATATTGTGTTGTTCTTTGTCATTATCTGCATTCTGTAAAAGGTGGCTGGCAACAGTTGGAAGAAACAGTGAATTTCCTACTTATGCACTGTGAGCATGTATGTTACAATCCTGACCAAAACTATAAATATCTGGTATAGATTTTGCATCTATCATAAATTTAATTACCAATCTAAAGATTTTTCTTTATCGTTATTCTCCACAGGCTGGCATCTCATATCGATACTTTCTTCGTGATATATTTGAGGAGTTGATTCAAAGGCTGGTTGATTTTTCTTATGAGGAAAATATTTTTGCTATGCAACCATGTCGGGATAATACATTATATCTTCTACGGCTGGTTGATGAGATGCTTGTTTCTGAAGTTGACCATAAGAGTCTGGTATGACTTTTGAACTGTGAAATGCAGCACATGGTTTTACCATATGTGAATGTTTGTTTTGACTGAATCATGTATCTAGAACAAACATTCAGACCCCCCTCCACCCTCATCTTTCTTCCAACAGTCTTTCTCCAATATTTTTATCATTTATAGGCCTAAATTCTCTTAAACTACAATTTGCATGATAACAATTGAAGTTCGAATGTGCTTGGTAAAATTCAAATGAATTAGAATTATGTCTACATGATTATTCTGATTGCCCTCCCCCAACACCGCCCCCCACACCCCCCGCCCCCCCCCTTTTCCTCCAATCTTGGGCCTTGTGGGCATCCTATTGATCTTTGTGCATGTTTGATTTCTCATTGTGCATTATGTAATTATTGGAATAAATTCCTTGATGACCCTAAAGGAGTTAGTGTTGGATTAACCTGGGGACACTCAAACCCTGTTCTAGTTCACACATGTAGCGCTTGCTTACATTCGTAGGGCCCCATTCGTTTTTTACTCTTAAATTTAAAACTATTTGAATTATTGTTTCTTATGGCGAATAATATTAATTTGTATGTTATATATTAGTGAATTGATTTTTGGAAATTCTTAGTGTGTTAGTATTTTAATATTTTTATCCCTGATTTGCATTTCTTATTTAGCAATTTTATACTTGGTTTAGATATGCTTTTCCATTGTGTTTGTATATTTTTGTGTTAATTGCTTTGGTTATTTGTTTGGGGAAGCTATGCTTACAAGTGGAGAAATTTTTAACACTAAGGAAGCATTTGATACAAGGTTAAAAGATTGAAGGTTATGTGTTACTTGCTCCTGTAAGTTTTAAAGGAAAAATTGTTGAAATGGGTTAAAAATAATCAATGGTCTCATAATTATGGTGTTTGGTAGGACGTTAAAAAAAATTAAATGAAAGTATGGTGTTACTTCATTTTTTAAGCTCTGTTAACCTAGCTTCCCTAAGTTTAACATTTAAACCCTCTTTAGGGGTTAAATGTTAAGGAGGTTAAAAATTAATCTATCCTTTTATAGTGTCCAAACAACATTAATAAGAGGTTAAAAGTGTAGGGTAATAATTACTCTTTATTAACCTTTTACTAAACGCCCCATAAAAGGCAACAAGATAGTGCATCTCGTGTGCAAAACTAGATATAATCATTGAATATGCAATACCAAATAAACATATTGTAGCATGGGCATGTAAAAAAATTAGGGTACTAAGCCAACTATCCAAAAGAATGCCAAGGGATTCTTCTTTGCGTCAAAAGCTCTGCTTTAATGTCTCCCAAAAAAAGAAAAAAAAAACAAAAAAACACACACATATGGCCATGCCTCATCTACCATCATCCTTGTTGTAGAGCTAAACAAGCAAGCATCATACTCAAACCATTGTACAAAGCAAATGATGTGCCAACTGTCATCATTTTTGCACAAAAATCCTCCATGTGTCCTTTTTCAAAGTTATCATTGTTTAAAATTCTCTCTAGTAATTTTTTTTTTTATATTGGATAATTGTGAGTAGGAGTGAGCAGTATTTGGTTTAGACCGAACTAATCGACCAAACTGAATCAATTCGGATATTCGGTTTTGGTTTTAAATTTTGAAATTTTCATTTTATTCGGTTTGGTTTGGTTTTGAAAACAAAAAAGAAATATTAGAAAACTGAACTAAACCGAATTAGTGAAATATGTCGTTTTATCACAAAGCCTTTGTTCCATAATATCCCTTATATATAAAAGCATCTTTTATTTCAAATATTCACATGCTATTTGCAGCCACCACTCACCTTCAATTTTCTCCTCCCCCTCTTCTTCTTCTTCCTCTTCAAATTCAACACTCTCTGACGCCAACCATGGCCATAGTCACGGGCCAACAACAATAGACCTACTCACCCATTTCTGTCTCCTTTACTCTCTTGAAACCTCGAGGTCCAGATGACTCAATCTACCCATTGATTATGAGACGCACTGCCTTCAATTCGAGACCTCGATGATTGAAGCTGCTGTCGCCTCCACTCCCTCACTTTCTCACCTCAATCAGAGAGATGCAACACTTGGATGCATGCATGCACTCCCTTGCCTCACCTTTCGAGGTCTTCTGATCTTGCCTATATATTTTGGCTTTTGGATGTTTATTTATTTCTTTTATTATGTTTTGGGTATTTCTTGAATGGCTTTTGCAATCTGTGAGCCTTAAATGGAATGCGATCAGTTTTGGGAACCATTCAAATTGCTATCCTGATTATGGATTGGGTGTGTTTTGCGGTTGTTTGTTTTGCATCTATAATGGATTTTCATTTTGTGCATGCTTGAATTTTTCGGCATTGGAACTCTGGGACATTGAGAATCAGTAGTTGATGTTGAATTCAGTTTGTTTTAAATTGAACTAAACCGAACCGAATTAATGTGGTTCGGTTTAGTTCAGTTTCCTTAAAAATTAAGGATTTCAGTTAATTTGGTTTTGGTAGTTCCGTTCAGTTTTAACTGAATGCTTACCGCTAATTGTGAGGAGTGATATGAGGTTATTTCCTATATTCGTATCCACAGATTCTCATATACACTCTCATGAGGGGGAATCTACTTAATATTGCTAAAATTGAAATTATGTCTTGTCCAAAACAAGGAGAATCAACTCATATTCACCTTCATTGGAGTTTGTGGCCAAAATGGCAGAAATTTTCATTTTTATATCCATGAAAACACTATTATTTATTTTCGTAACTTTTTACGTAGAACCTTAAGTTTAGGCTCGGAACAAAACAAGCAAAACCATTAAGTGTGACACCATCCACCAGCACAATCAGTGAAACCTTCCACCTTAAAAAATGCAGAGTGAATAGGCACCTAGATAGTCCAGCCACATCAAGGAAAAAAGGATCATAACATGACTCTATTCATGGAAGAAGCCTGAGTGACATAAAGGAATATGTTCCTTCATTCCATCAACCTGGAAGATCAATATTTCAGATAGAGGTGTTCTCACTAAGGCTAGACCAAGGGAAGGAACCTTGTAACAAAGTCTTGACATTTAAAAATCCAAGAACATCACCTCTGTATCAAAGCGACATTTCTTCGAGTGAGAGTGCATATTAGAATTGCCCAAAAAAAATATTTTTCTGATTTTCTTAACTCAGAGCTGCTCATTCCAGAGGGACTCCTCCCAGTTCCTTTTCGTGGTCCATGAGCCACTCAAAATAGCCATTGAAATGCATCACTCACCCTTGCAAGAAATTTGAAACTGAAAGTTCCTAAAAACATTTTCTAAACTTTTCAACTGTGTTGAAAAGGTGTCTTCTTTTTCTCTTTCTTACTTAAAATGGGTATGGTTTGATGTAGAAGAGTAAGTCAAAATTATTTGAGATTGTGGTTTTTTTTTGGGGTATTTGGGTGTGGAGCAATGCATTCATTTTCAAAAAGAGGTTGTTTGGAGTTTCTATAAGCGTTTTTTCAGCTTGATTGGACATCATTACTTTTTTTGGCTTTTATATGTTTATGCTTTATTATAGGATGATACCTTCTTGGTCCCACTTAATGGAGAAGCTTTGCGGTACTTCTATATTAGTGACATTTTTTTGCTGTGGTCATGCATAAGTTATTCTTACATTGGTTTTCATAATGAAACAGTTTTCCCTATTCCACTTTGTATTTGTTCTTAGCCATGAAGCAGCAATGTAAACCTCGCTCTCTCTTGCTTGCAGTTTCCAGCAAATATCTCTGAACTTAGGAGTGATTCTTTAGAATCAGAAAATCAGGACTATGCTGCACTACATGAAATCTTGCAAGGAGAATTTGATAACCAAACATCTAGGTATTACTAATATGTTTTTCTGCTTGTTATTTCTTGTCCAAAATGTCACTATTCTCAGGGCTATAATTGTGTGCTTTAACACTTCTGACATGTATATGCATTGGTTCTTTCATGTATGCATACATGTGGTGCGTACATGTTACCAAACAAAGTAACTTTTGATATCTGCTGCTCTTTTTCACATAATCTTCTACTTTTCTTGACATTTTATTTTATTTTTTTTTTAGAAATCCATGGGGTTGCAAGCATCCAATCATGCATGAAGATGACCTAATTGATGATAAGTGGTGGAATTTATATGACAATTTGTGGGTTATCATTGGTGAGATGAATGGTAAGGGACCAAGCAAGATACTACCCAAATCATCACCAGCACTGGTACCCTCCTTTGGTCAAAGAGCACGTGGCCTAGTTGAATCTTTGAACATTCCAGCTGCAGAAATGGCTGCAGTTGTTGTTTCAGGAGGGATAGGCAATGCCTTAGGTGGAAAACCAAATAAAACTGTTGATAAAGCCATGCTTTTAAGAGGGGAGAGATGTCCAAGAATTGTTTTCCGACTTGTATTTGTATATATCTGCAAATCTTCTTTAGAAAGAGCATCACGGTGTGTGCAACAGGTCATTTTACTTTTGCCTTCTCTTCTGGCTGTCGATGATGAGCAAAGCAAGAGTAGATTGCAGCTTTTCCTCTGGTACAATTTCTTTCACTCTTAACTTCATTTTCTTGTATCTGGATTCTGGATATTTTGGATGTCATATATCTGCAGTTATGTACTTTAATTACGGATATAGATTTGCTCTTTTTTAAGTGTTCATCATAAACAGTGACTTAGAGTTGTCATCCTTCACAGGGTTTTGCTTGCTCTAAGGTCCCAATATGGGATGTTAGATGATGGTGCTCGCACTCATGTTATATCACACTTGATCCGAGAAACAGTCAACTGCGGGAAAGCAATGCTGGCTACTGCTATTGTGGGTAGAGATGACTCTTCTGATTTGGGGAGTAACTCAAAAGATACAGGCTCCATTCAGAATCTGATTCAAAAGGATCGGGTCCTTGCAGCGGTTTGTTTTATTTTGTTGTCCTCTAATTGCTTTGTGCTTTGTTGAATGCTGCATTTGAAACGATTTTTTATTTTAGTTTTTATTATTTATTATTATTATTATTATTATTATTATTTTGCTTATTTTTGTCTATTGAATTGCACGTAACCATATAAGAATCAAGTGAAATGGGAAGTGGAGCCAGTGGTCTCTAGGACTAGTATGTCCTCTTTTGAATGGTGGAAGTGATGGGTTAGACTTGTAATGAGATTTGTGGAATATGGGTTTATCTATTGTTTGGCTGAAATAGGGGCGGGTTTGCTAATTGTTACAGCATAACAACCAAATAAATAGAATACACTAACTGAATGCATGAAAACCTTGTTAATATTCAACTTTATTAAGTCTTAGTTCCAATGAATTGATGTCAGCTAATTGGATCCTTTCCTCCTTTTTACATAGTTTATAACTGCATTTATGGAAAGAGTGACTAATTCTAAACCTTTATAACCACTTTGCACCTTATCATTCTCAGTCTAGCTCTCTCTTTATCACTCTTGTAAATTGAAAATCTACATTTATGGTCAGTTTTCATGATGCTAAATCTTTGAAAAACATTCTGTCCCATGTCAATGCTTCAACCTATGTAATGGTCTAACCATCTCCACTTCCATGCATTTATTTTAGCACTCTTCTGTCTTGCTTATGTTGTGGGCATGTTGGTTTCTTCATAAACTTTCATTGGCATACCTCAAGCAGGACAAATCATGGTTTTTTGACTAATTTGGTCTTCAACTTAGCATGAATTTTATGATAATGTAAAACACCTATAAACTCCGTTTAAAGTTTAAATCCTCCAGCTTTAATCGTACACATCCTCATTATTCTCTCCCTTCTCTGTGTGACAAAACTTAAGACAATTAAAGTAAAAGTAAAAACAAGAACAGATGAAACATTTTATGCATTGAATGGTTGGAAAACACCCATATGAGTAATTACATAACTGCTTTGCTTTTGCATCACACTGTATCCACATCTTCAGCTATGGCTATGTTCTCCTTCCACAAAATTTCTTGAGAAAAAAAATACATAAAAAGATCATATCAAGATTCAATCTGCATGCGATGGCCGCCCATGGTAGGATGAATGGTGAAGTTTGTTAATATCTCACATTGGTTTGAGATAGTGATGCGGGACATCTTTTGGTGAAGAAGTAAGTCAAGCAACAATGGAAGCATGCTGGTGTGAAAAGGGGGACAATAGCAATTTTTATCAAGTTTGGGCAAATTTGATTTTTGGGATAGCAAATCCACACCCAGCTGTGAGATTCTCTGGATAAAAGGCAGCAACGTTTTCTTTAGTTAATTTTCATCTCCAACAATCCTAACTCACCTAGGACGTCTTGTGAAGACTTCTAGCAGCTGTAGAGATTAGATTAGAATTAATTAGGAAGTCTCGTACTCTATTTAGGACTTATTAATGTTTTCCTACCTTATTTAAGATTTAGATTTCTTCCAATTTTATTTTGGATTTCCTATTGTATTTTAGGTGTAACTGCTTCCTAACATCCTAACAGAATGGCGTAACTGCCTACAACCGATTCTTTGCTACTAAAGTATCTTTCCCTCCAATTCCTTAACTATCCAAGACTAACACTACTTATCATTATTCCTCTTTCTCCTCCTATAGTATGTAACATTGACATGTTTTTTTTTTGTTTTATTTCCCCCATAATGTTGTTTATTTTATGTTCAATTTTCTAATTCTCTTCAGGTCTCTGATGAGTTAAAATATTTGAAGACATCAATATCTGACCGCTCCAGGCAGTCGATTGAGCTCCGTGCTAGGATGGATGAGAGTACATCCATAGAAACTGCTAATAAGAAAGCATTTGAAGATGAGATACATGGTAGCTTGAACACAATCCTTGCTGCAGATGACGACAGAAGAGCTGTATTCCAGTTTTCGCATGAGGAGGATCGGCAAAATGTTGCTGTATGTGTTTTCTGCATCATAGAGCATAACTGTTTTTTCACTTGAGGCTAATGCTTTTGTCTCTTGGAAGTATGTTGAATAATTTTTTCTTTATGCACATGAATAACCCATTTAAATTTTATAGGAAAAATGGATACACATGTTCCGCACTTTGATTGATGAGAGGGGTCCCTGGTCGGCTAATCCTTTTCCAAATAGTGTGGTAATGCATTGGAAACTTGACAAGACAGAAGATGCCTGGCGTCGCAGACCCAAGTTAAGACGGAATTATCATTTTGATGATAAGCTGTGTCATCCTCCTTCCACTGCCTCTAGCAATGAGGATACTCTCCCTGTTAATGAAAACAAAGATGGTTTTGTGGGCCATATTCCTGACCAAATGAAACGATTTCTGCTGAAAGGTGTGCGCAGGATAACTGATGAGGGGAGCTCAGAAGCTGGTGAAAATGATGTTGAACCAAGTACCCAAAAGGCATTCATCTCTGAGGATCTTTCTGAGTCTCAATGCTTAGAGCTAGCTAAAGGCAGCAGTGATCAGAAGGATGTTATACAAGACAAAAGGGACGCTTCTTCCTCTTCACAAGAGACAGAAACTAGTGAGGTATGCTTCACTTAGTTTAAAGCAGTTAGAATAGTGCTACTGCATCACTGATGTGTTTTGTTTACATTTCAGGTTCTTTTGTCTGTTCCATGTGTACTTGTAACGCCAAAGAGAAAATTAGCAGGAAAGTTGGCAATCATGAAAAATTTCTTGCACTTTTTTGGAGAATTTTTGGTTGAAGGTACTGGAGGATCATCTGTTTTCAAGAAGTTTGATGCTTCAAGCAATTCTGATGGGGCCAAATCCAAACTTGAACAAAAATCGAAGTCTCTTAAATGGCCCATGCATGCTGATTTTTGTCCTCTGAAAGGGGTTTCTGTTGATAATGTAGAGACAGTAAATGAAAATATGCATCAAAGACAGTTAAAACATGTTAAGCGCCATAGAAGATGGAACATTGGCAAGGTAAGAAATCACAAAAAAAGTATGTGGTTTTTTGCTTCTCTTTATCCTTTACCTGAAATTTTATTCATCTTTTTTCTTTTTTTTTTTTTTTTTTTTTTTTTATAGATAAAAACTGTCCATTGGACACGGTATCTGCTTAGATACACTGCCATAGAGATTTTCTTTGGCGACTCAGTTGCACCAGTCTTTTTAAATTTTGAATCACTGAAAGATGCAAAAGAAGTTGGTAATGTAATAGTTGCTACTAGAAATGAATTCCTGTTTCCAAAAGGTAGTAAGGACAAGAGTGGAACTATAATGTTTGTCGATAGACGTGTAGCCCTGGAGATGGCAGAAGTTGCCAGAGAAAGATGGAGGAGAAGAGATATAACAAACTTTGAATACCTAATGATTCTCAACACGCTTGCAGGAAGATCTTACAATGATTTAACACAGTATCCCATCTTTCCTTGGGTTTTGGCTGATTATTCCTCTGATGTTCTTGACTTTAATAAATCATCAACCTTTCGAGATCTCACTAAACCTGTTGGAGCATTGGATTTGAAACGGTTTGAGGTTTGTTTATCAATCATTAATTTGTTTAATGCTAATGTAGTAGTGAGTGTGGATTTATCTGGATTGGCTTATAAAACATATTTTCGCATTTGCTTCACCTGTACAGGTATTCGAAGATAGATACCGTAACTTCTCTGATCCTGATATACCCAGGTAATTGTCAAACTCAGTTCAGGGAATCCAATGCTTTCTTGCACTATGTAATTTGTTATTCTGATGTGCAACTGTACTTGCTTTTCTTAGTGCAGTTTCTACTATGGATCACATTACTCAAGCATGGGGATTGTGCTTTATTATCTTCTTAGATTAGAGCCATTCACATCACTTCACCGTAATTTGCAGGTACTGATTTTTACTTGCCATATCCCTTGGTATCTTTGAGAGACTGAAAGAATATGTAATCTTAGTGACATATGGTCCCTGTGGCACTGAGACAGTATTCATAGAATCCAACGTGTTAGTGCACTTGCATGGATAACATTATTCTTCTGCAATAGCAATTTCTAACCTTTATGACGTTGAGTTGAAATGTTTATTTTTTAAAGTAACTTTGCTACATTGTTTTATTTTCTGTATTTCGTCATTATATAATTTTTTTTCCCTTTAGAAGAAAAAAACAAATAAATACTACAAGGTTCTTAATGTGGTGATTTTCTTTCATTATCAGCATCCATTCCATTTTTGTGTTTCCTCATGTCCATCTTAACATTCTTACTTCACATAAACTTATTTATAAAGATGCTATTCTTTTGCTTCCCTGCATTCACTTCTATGTGGTTTGCTGGCCTAATTACAGTTTTATAAAATTTACCCTTCAGCCTTATAGGGGTTTAAGACCATGTAATGCTCTAATCATGCTACTCAGTGGAGGCACGCGAATATTTTTCACTGAAAGTGAAACTTCAGAATCTAAAGTTTTTGTTCATTACTTTCACTATTACTGTGAAATTTTTAGTTGATCTTTTAAAATAAAGTAGTAATTCATGAAATTTAGAATTACCATTTTGTATGAAATTAGAAAGCCATGCATATTGTTTATGTCCCTTAGTTTCTTGTATAATAATTTATCTAATTGTTGATTATAGTATTTAAGATGATGAACTTCATGTTAAGTAGGATACTTGGTTTGGAATGACTTCGTTGATACTTGTATATAATTCTGTTCTGTTTGTATTAATATATGTTGTCTTGCCTTCGAGTCTAAAAGCTTCACTAAGCCATTGTTTTGAACAGGGTGGAAAATTTGATCATGCTGATCGTCTTTTCCAAGGCATTGAAGGCACATATCGAAATTGTCTTTCTAATACAAGTGATGTGAAGGAGTTAATTCCTGAGTTCTTCTACATGCCAGAATTTCTTGTTAACTCAAATTCTTATCATCTTGGAGTTAAGCAAGATGGGGAGCCAATAGGTGATGTTTGTCTCCCTCCTTGGGCCAAGGTATATGAGCTCACTCACATATATACTGCACACACACATGCGCACACACAGTAGTACAGGCAACATAGAAGGAACCAATTGAAAAGGTAGTGCCCCCCAATCATAATGAACTTAAAGACACTCCTATAGCTGCACAGAGAAGTCTATAAATCCACTTCTGGGCTCTTCCATTTGTGCCCACAATTTTAAATCTTCTGAAATGGAGAGATTGGGTGAGAGATAGTGGAAAAGGTTTGAGATTTCAATTTTATCCTTCAAACCAATAAAATAAAATCAAGTGGCGTCTTTATTCCATAGGAAAAAGTTCCACTAAATTGCATTCTTCTCCTTCTCTTCCAAACAAAAAGAACGATATTCTCCCTTCATCCTTCTCTTTTTTCAAACCCTCTCCTTGGGATCCTTCGTAATCTCTCTTTCTCTCTCTTTGGTGTCCAGAATAACTTAGTGTTGATATTTTTTCCTTTCTTTTTGGTGGGGTGGCAGGGATCACCTGAATTATTTATAAGCAAAAATCGAGAGGCCCTAGAAAGTGAATATGTTAGTTCAAATCTCCACCACTGGATTGATTTGGTATTTGGTTACAAGCAGCGGGGAAAACCAGCAGTTGAGGTATTGCCTTGATTTTCTTCCTCTTCTTTTTCGGTTTGTGGATGTTATATGCTGCAAATTGGTTTTGTGCTCATTGAAATCTTTGGAAATTGCATGAAATTACAGGCAGCAAACATCTTCTATTATTTAACTTATGAAGGTGCTGTTGATCTAGACACCATGGAAGATGAGTTGCAGAGATCAGCAATTGAAGACCAAATTGCGAATTTTGGACAGACACCAATTCAGATATTCCGTAAAAAACATCCAAGAAGAGGGCCACCAATTCCAATTGCTCATCCTTTGCATTTTGCACCTGATTCTATTAATTTGACATCCATTGTGTCTGGTACAAGTTATCCTCCATCAGCTGTATTATATATTGGCATATTGGACTCACATATTGTTCTCGTAAACCAAGGGCTTACCTTGTCAGTTAAGTTGTGGCTGACAACTCAATTGCAGTCTGGTGGCAATTTTACCTTCTCTAGTTTGCAGGTTGACTTTTTCTTTTGTGCCTATTGCTAAATTGTATTTGTAGCACTTGAATTTATATTTATGATTCTTTAGGATTCATTTTTATTAAATACAAGTTGTTAATGGCAGGAACCATTCTTCGGAGTTGGTTCTGATGTTCTTTCTGCTAGAAGAATAGGCAGTCCTTTGGCTGAAAATATTGAACTTGGAGCACAATGCTTTGCAACAATGCAAACACCGACTGAGAACTTTTTGATCTCATGTGGTAATTGGGAAAACAGTTTCCAAGTCATTTCCTTAAATGATGGAAGAATTGTGCAGAGTATTCGACAGCATAAAGATGTGGTCAGCTGTGTGGCAGGTAATTTTTTTAATAGAAATTTGTTCAATCTTCCCATAAAGAAATTTGGTGGAGTTTTTTTCTCCCTAAATGCCTTTTTGTTCATGGATTGGCACTTATGGCAACTTGTTTGAATTTTGTTCCCTTCTCTTATAGAAAAAGGGAGGTCTGACTTGACTTTACAAATTTTCTGAATGACTGTAGATGGTATGTATATTGGATAGGTTTTAAGAATGTAGGCTCTAAATGTAGAAAGGCTAAAGTTGGCTTAGTACGTTATCGAAATTGAGTTAGCATTCTTGGTACAACTTTAGCAATGGAACCATCATATATGTACCTTTTTCAACCCCACAGTCCCGGTGAGTCAGTGACCAGCACTAAATTATAGAAGATTCCTGAACCTTTCACATATTTTAAGACGAAGTCAACCCCAACAACCCCCCACCCCCTCCCCCTTCTGTTCTAGAGGACAAGTACCATTTTTCAACAAGGGCATCTTCTATTACAATTTAATTATGAACTATGTTGTTTTATGGTTTTCTAATCTTCCATTTCACTCTTCAAAGATAATGCTAACGGTATGGTCTCTGTTACTCCAACTCTTTATTTTACTCTTAACACACATGTCAAACACATCTCATACACCTAGAACACACCCGGTTATTTGGCCATGATGTTCCGACTATGAGAAAGAATATATAAATTTGACCATACCTTGACTTGGGTATTTGTCTAACGCCTGTACCAAGTCCAAGCAATATATAGGACATGGTAAGAACATTCTATTTATTGGAATTTAAAGGTAAATGTTGAGATTAGAGAGAATTGAAGAATTTCTTGATGTATTTCACAGTGTTACAATGATTCAAATTTATACACAAAGGCTATAGCCTTAATAGGAAAGAAAATAAAAACTAATAAATACAAATATCCCTAATATTACTAATTTACATTTTGATTTACAGCTAATGCACTAATTAAGGGATTTTAACACATTCTAATTTATAACTAATGCACTAATTAAGGGATTCCAACACTTTCCCTCAAGTTGGTTCATGTATGTTGCAAATGCCCAACTTGCAAATTAGGGTATGAAACACCTTACAACTAACCCTTTAGTGAACACATCAGCTAACTGATCTTTCAAACCAACGTAAGAGACACTTAAGGAACCATCCACAATTTTTTCTTTTATGAAGTGTCTATCAATCTCTATATGTTTAGTTCGATCATACTGAATTGGATTATGAACTATACTGATTGCAGTTTTGTTATCACAAAACAAAAACAAACCATTAGCTTCAAACAATTTTAATTCTTCCATTAACTTCTGTAACCACAATAACTCACAGATACCTTGAGCCATTGCCCTGAATTCGGCTTCTGCACTGGATCTAGTTGTCACATTTTGCTTCTTACTTCTCCAGGTGACTAGATTACCACCAACAAAGGTACAGTATCTTGATGTTGATCTCCTATCATCAAGAGACCCAGCCAAATCTGTATCCATAAATGCTTTAATCTGAAGGTGACCATGCTTTGAAAAAAGAAGTCCTTTCCCAGGTGTAGATTTTAGGTATTGCAAGATGTAGAAAACAACCTCCAAATGAGATTCACAAGGATCACGCATATACTGGCTTACTAGACCAACAGCATATGCTATGTCCGGTCTAGTGTGCGAAAGATAAATTAATTTGCTAACCAACCTCTGATATCTCCCTAAATCCACTGATTTTCCAACTACAATTTGCAATTTATGATTGACGTCAATAGGAGACTCTGCCGGTTTACAGCCCAGCATTTCTGTTTCTTCCAACAGATCCAAGATATATTTTCTTTGAGAAATAAATATTCTCTTATCTGATCTAGCAACCTCTATTCCAAGAAACTACTTGAGCCTTCCCAAATCTTTGATTTCAAACTCCTGTGCTAGGTGCTCCTTTAAAAGAGCCATTTCTTCCTTGTCGTCACCAGTTATCACAATATCATCCACATAGACAATAAGTAGTTTGATTTTGCTTATACGATGCCTCATAAACAAGGTATGATCAGCATTGCTTTGGCAGTATCCAAAGGAGGTCATCGCTTTACTGAATCTATCAAACCATGCTCTATGTAACTGTTTTAGACCATACAAAGCCTTTTTCAATCTGCAAACTTTTCCTCTGGTCTTCTCATCCTCAAACCTTGGAGGAATTTCCATGTACATTTTTTCTTCCAAGTCACCATGTAAAAAGGCATTTTTAACATCAAACTGCTGCAAGTTCCACTCAAGATTCACTGCACATGACAACAGAATTCTGATATTTATTTTAGCAACAGGAGTAAAGGTCTCTTGGTAATCTACTCCGTACGTATGTGTGAAGTCTTTTGCTACCAGTCTGGCCTTATACCTCTCAATTGAACCATCTGCTCCTTGCTTCACAGTGAACACCCACTTGCATCCAACTAGCTTCTTTTCTAGTGGGAGAGTAACTAGTTCCCATGTCTCATTCTTTGCCAAAGCTTTCATCTCCTCCACCATATTTGCCCTCCATTTTGGATTGAGGCAAGCTTTCTTTCAATCCTGTGGGATAGAGCAGAGGAAACAGACAATAGAAAGGCTTTGTAGGATGGAGACAGAGAATTATAGGAGATGAAATTAGAAATAGGATGTTTAGTACAGGTACTAACACCTTTCTGGAGAGCAATTGGAATATCAAGATCATTATCAGAAGAAAGAAGAAGAGACTGAGAATCAAAATTAGACTCATCAGGAGCCAAAGGAGACTCTTCACATACCTCAAGATGTCCAGAAATTGAATTCAGGGATTCCGGTTGATTAGTAGTCTCCTGCTCGATGGCTATATCTGTTTTGTTTAGTCGAGTATATGTTCTTAAATCTGGCCTTTTCAGTCTTTCTCGAGATTTAGGTGATTCTCTTTGAGTTTCATTGTTAGGTATAGGCTCTAAACCCAGATTCTCTCCCTGAAACTGAAGGTTGGGAGAGGATGAGGATGAAGGAAAATACACCTCTTCCTTCCTATGCCGCCTCTGAAGAGGTGGATGGAAATAAAATTCAGATTCCCTGAAGGTAACGTTCATACTCACAAAATATTTTCGTTAAGGAGGATGATAACACCTATATCCCTTCTAAGTGCTAGAATAACCAACAAAAACACATTTCAGGGCTCGGGATTCTAATTTCTCACTATTAAGCTTATGAACAAAGCAAACACAACCAAATACCTTTGGAGGAACGGTATATGAATTTTTACCTTGCAAAACCTCTAAAGGACTCTTAAACTCCAATGTCCGAAGAGGCATCCTGTTAATAAGATATCCAGCAGAAAGAATAGCATCCTCCCAGTAAGGTTTAGGAACATTCATGGTAAATATAAGAAACCTAGCAACCTCAAGTAAGTGTCTATTTTTTCTCTCAGATACCCCATTTTGTGAACTAGTATTAATACAACAAGTCTAATGTAAAATCCCATGTGCCTTCAAATACTCCTGAAAGACTCCATTCATATATTCTGTACCATTATCAGTTCTCAATATTTTAACATGAGCATCAAACTGTGTACTAATCGTTTTATGGAACTGCTCGAAATAAGAGAAAACTTCATTTTTTCCTTTCATCAAATATACCCAAGTTAACCTACTGCAACAATCAATAAAGGTCACAAACCATCTGTAACCCGATAAAGACACAGTTTGAGTAGGCCCCCATACATCAGAATGGATAGTCATAAAAGGAACTGCAGCCTTATTATTTATTGCAGGATAGGATTGTCTTGTATGTTTAGCAACCTCACAAGCATCACAAACTAACAATTCAGTTTTGCATTGTTTAAATAGAAAAGGATAAAGTTTTTCTAACACAGCAAATGAATGATGTCCTAGTCTCTTATGCCACATGATAATTTGTTTCTCAGCACCCATGGATTGCCCCAACATGGCCTGGCCAAGATAATCATTCAAGAGATATAGCCCATCTTGTAGTCTACCACTGCCAATCGTTCTCCCTATCGTCAATTCCTGAAATACACAGTGAGTTGGGAAAAAATTTAATTTTGCAGTTTAGAGCTTTTGTGATTGAACTGACAGACAAGAGGTTAATAGAAAAGTTAGGCACATGTAAAACAGAACTAAGACTTGTATTAGGGGTGCATTTAACAGAATCTGTTCCAGAAACACTAGATAAGGACCCATCCGCAATGCATACTTTTTCTTTTCCTGAACATGGAGAATAGGATATGAATTTATTTGAAGAGCCTGTCATATATTTGTTTGCTCCAGAATCCATAACCCAAAAAGAATTATTAAGATTGGCAAGAAAAGCGTTACTTGAGTTGACGAAGTTAGAAGAGGCAACTGTTGTGGATTGCGATTCAAGTTGTGATAGCAAACGCCTTAGAGTCTGTACCTCTTCATTGAAAAACATCTCAGTGGTGGTAGTATCTTCAGACAGATTCACAACCTCAGATACATTAGCTTCTGGTCTAGTAAGACCCATCTTTTTTCTTCCACGCCCTTTAGTGGGGCGTCCATGCAATTTCCAACAGTGTTCCTTAGTATGCCGGTTTTTTCCACAATAGTCACAATGTAGTTGATCCTTATCTGATGAACCATGTGATTGTTCACGTGAGGAATTAGCAACTAGCCCTGCCTTATCAACAGACATAGAATGAATCATGGCACTCCTCCTGCTCTCTTTTTGCCATAGTTATCAAAGACTCAAGGCACACCGAGGCGCCAAGGTGTCTTGGAGCCTAGGCGCAAGGCGCAAAGCGCAGGCGCGCGCTCGAGAGAGCCAAGACGCAAAAATAAAAAATATATATTAAAAATAAAAAAAATTATAATTATGCTATCACACCTCAAGTAACATAAAACTATATAATAATAACTAACAAATAGGCAAGTAATAATTAGTTTATAATCCAAAAGAGATAAAAATAAACTACTAAAAATTAAAGTTTAATGAACTAGTAAACTACTAAATGTTCAATCCACATCAATAGAAATATCAAAATCCTCTTCATCTTCTTCATCTTCTTCATCATCTTCATTATCCTCCTCATACTCATCTTTCAAATTAACATCTTCGTCATCATCATTTTCTTCCTCGTCTTCAAGAAGTCATAAAACATTTTTAATCCAATAATAAAACTAAAAGTTAATAAGAGTAATTGAATTAGCATATTAGCATAATAGCATCTCAAGTGGTCAAGTCTTAACATATTTTCATATATTCACAATAAACAATTTGTCAAAATCACAAATTTATACTAAAAAGAAAAGGAAAAGAAAAACATTGCAGGGTAAGGACTAAGGAGAGAGCATGAAAAGAAGAAAATGAAAAATTGCAGCTGCTGTAACAGTGCAGAAACCAGAACAGAGAGAGCATGGCATTGGCAGCAAAAAAAAAAAAAAGATGCAGAAGAAGAAAGTGTAGTGCAGGAAAGAGAGAGAGAGAGAGAGAGAGAGAGAGAGAGAGAGCATGGCAGCAAAAAAAAAATGCAGAAAAGAAAGTACATTGCAGAAACACTGCAGGAGAGAGAGAGAGCATGGCAGTCCAAAAAAAAAAAAAAGAGAAGCAGAAACAGAAGGTGCAGTGCAGAAACACTACAGGAGAGAGAGAGAGAGAGAGAGAGAGAGAGAGAGCATGGCAATCCAAAAAAAAAGAGAAGCAAAAACAGAAAGTGCAGTGCAGAAACACTACAGGAGAGAGAGAGAGAGAGAGAGAGAGAGAGAGAGCATGGCAGTCTAAAAAAAAAAAAAAGAGAAGCAGAAAAAGAATACCCAGCACAGGAGAGAGAGAGAGAGAGAGAGAGAGAGAGAGAGAGAGAGAGAGAGCATGGCATTGGCAGCAAAAAAAAAAAAAAAAGGAAAAACTGAAACAAAAAAGAAAAAAATGCAGCACAGGGGAAGAGAGCAGAGGAGAGTGAGAGGAGAAGAAGAAGAAGAATAAGAAAAGAATAAGAAAAAATATATATCAGGTTTGTTTGATCTCTCCCTTCACTCCTCTTCTTCTTCTTCTTCTTCTTCTTCTTCTTTTCTTTTTGCTTGCTGCTGGCTGCTGGACAAGTTTAAAAAAAAAAATCCTAGCAGCCTACCCTTTTATCATGCGCCTTGCCTCATTTCGGTGCGCCTCAGCTGTCCCAAGGCGCCTGAGGCGCGCCTTTGATAACAGTGCTTCTTGCTAAACATAAGAGTATGTCTGTCTTAAGGTAGGTAATGGATCCTTTCCAAGCACTTGGACCCTATTTTGATCATATTCCATATTCAACCCAGCAAGAAAATCATAGATCCGCTTTTTCTCAATCAACTTCTGAAATTTAATAGCATCTTCAGGACATGAGACCTGAAAGTCGTGGTAAAAGTTCAGTTCTTGCTATAGACCACTCAATTCTGCATAATATTGAGCAATAGTTAGCTCAACCTGTTTCATACCATGAACTTTATTTCGAAGCTCATACACTTGTGCATCGTTCTCAACGTGAGAGTAGGTATGAGAAACTGCACTCCAAATGGTAGCTGCACTATTCAACAGTAAATACCCACGAGCTATATATGGTTGCATGAAATTAATAAGCCATGACATGATAAGAGAATTTTCTAACTCTCATTGACTGTAGGTAGAAGCAGACTTTTTCTGGTTTTTGCTTATTTTCAGTAAGATAACCCTGCATCTCTCTAGCTTGAATAAAAAGGAGACACGATCTAAACCATACAAGGTAATTTGTCCCATCAAGCTTTACGGAGCTAATAATTAATGAGGGATTTTCAGTTGTAATAGTCATTTTCCCTTCAACTACTGAATTTTTTGCATCAGACATGATTCAAAGAACTTATTAAAAGAAACAGTAGGTAAAAGACAAATACCCAAAAATAAAATTGCAAACCAAATGATAGGAATGGGCTGGGCAGAGGTGCAGTACACTAGGGATGTCGTAAAAAAAAAAAAGTGCGGTCGGAAAAACTGACCAGGAACAAACTCATTCCCTGGCGCGTGTACACGAGGCGGAAACCTTCTGTCGGCGCGTGGGATCATGCACCTCATTGGATGTCCAGGCGAGGACTGGCGACGAGGTTCTCTTCCTTCCTAAAGGGGCGGTGACAACTACGTCCCTCAACAGACCCGCTTTCAAGGCTTACCCACACAAACCCTAACTATTTCTCACTGTTCTCTCTGCAAAAAAAAAAAAAAATGCCAGATAAAATGGCTAAGGCTTTGATACCATGTTGAGATTAGAGAGAATTGAAGAATTTCTTGAAGAATTTCACAGTGTTAAAATGATTCAAATTTATACACAAAGGCTATAGCCTTAATAGGAAGAAAATAAAAGCTAATAAATACAAATATCCCTAATATCACTAATTTATATTCTAATTTACAGCTAATACACTAATTAAGAGATTTTAACACATTCTAATTTACAGCTAATGCACTAATTAAGGAATTCCAACAGTAAACTTTTGATTCTCCTTATTCATCAATTTACAGTGCTATCTATACAATTGATGCTGAATAGACAATCTAGAAACATTGAACCATTTATGAGTAACATGGCAGGATCATGTGGTAAATTTCACCTACCATCCTTTAAGTTAATAGTTGTATTAGCATTGTTGCTCAACTTTAATTTCAAACGTAAATATTCCCAAGTTCAATTTGAGTATTATTAAAATCCTTGTAATCTAATATCACCAGTTTACAGGTTAACTTATAATTAAATTCCACTTATAGTCCCTCAACTTAGATAGGTGTACAATGACCATCTCTCAAGTTCAATTTGTATCGCCAAAATTCTTTTAACTTCAATTTATATATTAATTGGTTTATACATTTTGTACCAAAAACTGTTATGTATTAAATTGAAATTTAGGAATTTTTGTAATGCAAATTGAAGTTGAGGGACTATCATGGTACGTCCATCTAAATTTAGAACGGTGAGTGAAATATAGTCCCAACCATCAAATTGAGTATCGTTAAGATTTTTGTGATCTATTATCACCAGTTATAGGTTAACTTATAACTAAATTCCACTTATAGTCTCTCAACTTAGATGTACCACGAACATTTCTCAACTTCAATTTGTATTACAAAAATGCCTAAACCTCAATTTTATATATTAAATTGTTTAGACATTTTGTATCAAAAACTATTTATATATTAAATTGAAATTTAGGAATTTTTGTGATATAGATTAAAGTTGAGGGACGATCATAATACATCTATCTAAATTGAGGACAATGAGTGAAATGTGGTCATAAGTTAGCCTGCAAATCGGTTATTGCATGTCACAAGGGTTTTAATGATGCTCAAATTAAGGTTCAATGATATTTATGATACAAATTGAAGTTGAGAGATGGCACTAACACAGCTATTTAAGTTGAATGACGTTGGGGGAAATTAACTCTGTGATTATGTACTGCATTATCTCCTGCTCAATCAAATTGCCATTTCTTCATGCAATGTTTGCATGGATAGCTTCTCGTTTGTTTTGTTGTTTCATAAGAGTACATGCCATCTCTTGTAAATTGATAATAATATGCAGTGACAGCTGATGGTAGCATACTTGCAACTGGAAGTTATGATACTACAGTCATGGTGTGGGAAGTTCTCCGTGTCCGAGGCACTGAAAAGAGAGTTCGAAACACTCAGACTGAACTACCTCGTAAAGAGTATGTCATTGCTGAAACTCCTTTCCATATTCTCTGCGGGCATGATGATATAATAACATGCTTATATGTTAGTGCGGAGCTTGATATAGTTATCAGTGGTTCAAAAGATGGAACTTGTGTTTTCCATACCCTTAGGGAAGGAAGATACATAAGATCTTTACGTCATCCTTCTGGCAGTGCATTGTCAAAGCTTGTGGCCTCTCGGCACGGACGGATAGTATTTTATGCTGATGATGATCTTAGTCTGCATTTGTATTCTATTAATGGAAAACATCTTGCTACTTCTGAATCTAATGGTCGCCTGAACTGTGTTGAACTCAGTGGTTGTGGTGAGTTTCTGGTTTGTGCTGGTGATCAGGGACAGATAACTGTACGCTCTATGAATACGCTTGATATTGTCAAAAAGTATAATGGAGTTGGAAAGGTAATAACATGTCTAACAGTAACCCCAGAAGAATGCTTTTTAGCTGGGACCAAAGATGGAATCCTTCTTGTGTACTCTATAGAAAATCCTCAACTTCGCAAAACTAGTGCTCCTCGAAATGTGAAATCTAAGTTGTCTGCAACAGGATAGATCTACATTCAATGAGCAGAGACATGCAATTGACAGTTGCTGTTTGTCAATGTTGATCTCTGGTAAGGAGCATTATGATTGTAGCCTTTAGTGTTTCAATAAACTTTTGCTTTCTACATTCTCCTTATGCTTATTATTGTTTGCTCAGTTTATAGCAACAATTTTCTCGGTTCTATTAAGTTGTATTAAGGTATTCATTTAGTTTTTCCATGTACTTAACTACAGAAACCTCCATGAAGTTAGGGTTCTGGTGTTGGAAACATTTCAAAGGCCAAACTTCCCTTTACGAATTAAGATTTTTAAGATGGAGGTTGAATTATAATTTACAAAGATGAAATTTAGAAGGGGCAAAAAAGAAATGATAAAAAACTGGGAAGGAAAATTATTCAATTATTTCTTTCTTGCACATTGAAGTCAGATCTCTCTTTTCAAAGGAAAGTTTAAGCTGCTAGATTACAATAAATACATCATCATATTTTTTTGACTGATTGTATTGTTTGTTATCATCAATAGTTTCAATGCTGGAATAGAAAAAGTTATACTATTAGCAAGCGTAAAAACAATTTTAATTGTAATATGTCTTCAAGGCTTAGGTCTTCCTTCCTTGAAAAATGTGAGATCATGTGTGTTGTCGTGACGTGCGTAGCGCAACAATATGTAAAGTTGCATTAGGATTTAGGATGCAGATGTTAGTAGAGAATTTTTCTACTAGTCCCTGGAATGGTTTAACAGTATATTAAGGACATGTTATTGTGTTAACTTTGAAGAAATTTAATGGCTTCTGGAATGGTTCTTGTGCTTTACAAATTAGATTGTTGTTGAAACATATGCAGTTACTTTTGCTCAACAATATAGCATTTGTTGTAATATTTTTCTTATTTTTTTCCTTCTTTCTAGATTTGCACCTTCAAATATTCTGACATGCAGAAAATTCAGCCATGACTTCAGCAAATGTTTTGTTTAGAGAAGACAGGCTCCTTTCCATCTGCATCACTTGAACAGAGTAACTTCAGGTGTTATGCAGTAGTTCTATCAGAGTTACAGATATGAAACAGACTGAATTTGAAATTGCAATATACGCCAACCTCAAATAATCTGCATGGTACAGTTTCTTTGCCATTACACCAGAAGATAGTTTGTTTCGTCCTCTTTATCTTAAAGGGGGAGCAAGGAATAGTGTTTGCACATACATGTACATTATATTCTTATAGGATTAGAATAGAAATGTCATGTATTAGCAACAATGGCATCTCTGCTCTCATTTTTTGTTTATGGATAGCAAGTGCTGATCCCTAAACCACTGTACAGATTGGCATTAATGCCTTTACAAATGGCGATAAGGCAATGTGAAAATTGTTACTTGTACTTTACTAGGGCAAATTGTTAATGCCATTAGAATAGCTGGTCATTATAGGTAAGTTTTCTGTCTTGGATTCAATATATTATTTTTCTGGTTTGTGCATTCAATCCATGACAAGTTGGATTGGTATGTATTGTGACAACCCATTTAGAATAAATTCATTATTAACCATTTCAAATCAACATTTTACTCAACATTGTATCCGAGATTGACTTATTGCCGGCAGAAACACTTAGCAGGCTTGTTACCTGGACAGCCTGCCCTCTTCAAGATAATGAACAACTGCTGCCGCTAGTTGATTGTTCCTATCCCTATCTCCTGGTAGGCCTCTCATCTTTTTTGTCATATTGGCCGAGCCATCAATCTTTGCGTTTATTAGTAACATGGCCACTGAATTAGATGTAAAAGCTCCATCTAGCGGGTTCCTTGGTATCTCTAACCCAAGGTTTTTCTCTTTAAACAGCCTGGCACTGAGCCCTAGTTCATTTAGCATTGGAAGCATAATCAAAACCCTGCTAAACGAGAGTCCTTCAACAAGTGAGTTCCAACCACAGTGAGTCAAGAATGCCCCAACTGACTTGTGACCAAGTATCTTCACTTGTGGAGCCCATTCCTTGCAAATAATCCCTTGATCATTAACTCGCTCCTCGAACCCATCTGGTAGCATCTCCAACCCGTTGTGAGTTGACCCTGGTGAGCTCGAGTACCCAAAAGAAAGGCAACCTCGACTTCTCCAACCCGATAGCCAACTCGCTTACTTCTTGGGTCAGAGCGCCCTCAGTTCCTGAGCAACATAAACCACTGACTCGGCTTTTTATCTAGCCATTCTTTAATTTATGCCCATTTCCTACCACTATTATCTTCTTCTTCTAGTGCTAGTGGAGGCAAGAAACCCAGTGGAATAATCGGCTTTTTGCACAGTTTGCGATAAAGGTCGAACCATTCCGGTTCAAACTCCGGTGAGCTTCTAATAATAATGAGATCAGCCTCTCCAACTGCAAAGCCAAAACGAACAGTGTCATTCGGTCCTGTTTAATCCTCTTTCGTTTCCTCCAAATACTTCGTAACCTCATGGATTAGGACAGTGAAATCCTAGGTTGTCGACCGGGAATCTTCACCTTTCATCGACATCGAAGGCGGGCCGACAAAGGTCAGTGTTGCGGCAGTGAAGATACTTAAGAAGGCGGTTGAGATGCCCATTTCGGAGGCAATAGATGGAAGCCAGTGAGAGGGGTAATTGTGAATAACCCAGTCTGGTTTTGTGGATTGAAGAAAAGTGGTTAGCCGCTGTTCAGGCAGATCAAAGGCCTTCTTTAGTAACTGGTGTTTAGAGTAGGGTATGTCACTGGTGTTCTCTGCATTGGGTGGTAGGCCAGTTATGGAAGGTAAGTGAAAGGATATTAGAGAAATGTTAGGATAACTTTTGGAATGATCTGTGCAGCCTATTTATGTTTCTTGGCGTTGAAACGATATAGATTTTGTGACCCTTTTGAGCTAAAACATTGGAGAATCTGAGAAATGGTATGAGATGTCCCATGGCTAGCCATGGAAACATTACCATGTGAAGTTTGCTGCCCTTTTCCATATCCTCGTCTCTTCTTCGATTGTCGGAATGTACCTGCTATACTTTTTGTTGGGAAATTATTACATGAGCCAGGAGCACCACCTCACCGAGCTGAGGTAGTGCTCCTAACCAACGAGAAAAAAACACATCAGCAGTTTTTTGTTAATCAACAAAAAATTAACAAAATGAATGCCACTGGGATACTGTTAAAACTTAGTAGTTACTCTTACAGCTTTTCAAGCCTTCATCTTTTGTTCTTGCCTTTTTTCAGATTTGGTCCCATCTCCCTCATCTTCTCAACTCTCATTTCATGCCTCTATATAGAATGAAGATCAATACAAGTCTTTTCGTTTTTAAAGAATATTCTAACCTACATTGACATCTTGAAACATTAACTCTAATCCTAATTCTTCTAATTGTTATTAAGTTTTGTTCTGTGGAACAACTCCCTTAATCCAGATGAAGATTTGATCAAATTTCTACAAGATGTTCACTAATTTTTTTACAAGAAAACTTTTTTTTCTTGGTATACTGGTAGCATCATACACTTTTAGCTCCAGACTTAATAGAGTTTGTTTTCTGATTTTTTTTCCTTTTCAGTTTGCATATTCTTCTCATTGTTATCAAGTTTTGTTCTGTGGAACAACAACCTTAATCCAGATGAAAATTTTATCAAATTCCTATAAGATGCTCACTAATTTTTTAACAAGAAAACTTTTTTTTCTTGATATGCTAGTAGTGTCATACTCTTTTAGCTCCAGATTTGACAGAGTTTATTCTCTGAGTTTTTTTTTTTTTTAATTTACAGTTTCGTCTAAAACGAGGCAACAACAAAAGGATAATATCAAATCATAATTTTTTTTTTTTTAAAGATCGTTAATCATGGCTTGTTAACTGTTAATAATGCTATTATACATTTAATAACTATTAACGGTATTGATATTAAATTTATTCAATTTTTATTTTTAAAGAAGAAAAAAAACAAAATTACTGATGCGTATTTTTCTCATTGTTTAGGAGCACCATCACAGCTTGGTGAGGTGATACTCACGGCTCATTTAATAATTTTCTCTTTTTGTATATTTGAAAAACTGAGAAATAAACTAACTAATCAACATAACTCTGAAATTATAAGCGAAATTGCACTAATGTAATATAATGCATAATCTAATTGCAATTAAAAAATTATAAATTAATGAACTTTGATTTAATAATATTATAAACAAAAATATGATATTTTAAAAAATATTAAAAATGAAGTCATACATTTTTAATATTAGTTTAATGATACGTAATCAATGATAGCCCTATATGTACATTATATTCTAATAATCAATTCCACCTACACGAATCTGGACTGGATAGGATCAATAATCAATGTAGCCTCATCAAAGTCGGTACTGAGCGCCATTCCAACATATTCAATGGCTATTCTCCAATATCCTATAAACTTTTACAAAAAACTTTAACAGTTTGCTGGTAATTTTTTGGTGGGGTAGAAAAGAGGATGAAAAGAAATTACATTGGATTAGTTGGAGCAAATCATCTCATCCGAAGTCTGAAGGTGGTCTAGACTTTAGAGAATTCAGACTCTTTAACTTGACTTGTCTTGCTAAGCAATGCTGGAGGCCGTTAAAAAATCCAGATTCCCAGTGGGCAAAAATCCTCAAGGGGATTTATTTTCCCCACACAAGCTTACTGCAGGCTACATTTGTCCGAAAGAGTTCATGGATTTGGAAAAGCCTTTTGGCAGGTTTAGATGTCCTTAAAGAAGGTCTTCAGCAAAATATTGGAGATGGAAGAGATTCTTTGATTTGGTTTGACCCTTGGGGGTATAGAGGGTTACAGGGTTGAAAGACCTGCCCACTGTCCCCCCAACATCAATTTAGTTTCGGATCTTATAGATCATGACTTACTGCAATGGAAAGATGATATTGTGGAGGATTTATTTAACCTAACTGATGCAGGGGCTATAAAATCCATTCTTGTTGGTCCTCTTGGTACAAAAGATTCTCTAGTTTGGCATTTCGATAATTCACGCAACTATTCAGTAAGGTCAAGATATAAGAGGTTGGCTTATCACAGGCGGCAGTTCCTCATTTGTAAGACCTAATCATTCCTATCAAATATCCAAAGGGAGTTGACAGAGCATTTGGAAATTATCAGTGTAGCCAAAAGTTGAAGTTTTCATTTGGAAAGCCATGTCCAATGCTTTGTCGGTACGTGACAATCTCTCAAAGCGAGGCATTTCCTTATCATCTATCTATCCCCCTTGTCATTTACAAGAGGAAACTATTGAACATGCACTATTTTGGTGCAATCATGCCCTTGCCGCCTGGTTCTCTCTCCCTTGCTCTTACGAACCCAATCCAAGGGGTTTCGCATCTTTTTCTATTTTGTGGTCTGCTATTTCGGTGCAATTTAAATCTGATAAGGAACTGTTGGACCTTATAGCTACAACTTACTGGCATATTTCGAAGGCTCGAAACAGTGCTATATTTGAGCAAACCATTCCTGATCCTGCTTTAGCGGCGCGCAAGGTGATGGCAGATATATCTGAATTTAGCTAAGTGCATGTTTTCTTGTCATAACAAAGGAATGGATATAACCCTCCTTAAAGAGTGGTACTTTGGTAACCTCCACCTCCAGGTACTCTTAAGCTAAATTGTGATGTAGCATGCAATGAGAATTTTCCTTTTTCCTCTGTTGCGGTGGTGGTTAGAAATAACCAAGGTCAGACGGTTCATGGAGTTACAAGGAAAATTACTTCGGCCTCTCCTTTAGCAGGTGAAGCAAAAGCTTTGCTTGAAGCCTTACATGTATTTAAATTTTAATTATAAAAATTTTAAATTTTTAATTTAAGTAATATAAAATATTTAATAATATTTAGTTCAATTATTTTTTTTAATGTAATATTTATTAAATTAAAAATTATATTATTGTCTATGTTAATTCGATACTTTAAATTGAATTATATTTTCTATCTACCCACAATCAAACAATTTAATTTATATAGATTAATACTTCAATAACTTAAAATATATTTATTAAAATTATGAATTTATAAAAATATAAATTTTTGATTTGATAAATATCAATTAATATAAATAATTTAGAAATTAATTACTGATGGCCACAAAAAAAAAAAGTTTTTTACTATTTAAATTAAAGATGATATTTTTTATTGCAAATTAAAAATTAAATATTTTGTTGAATTATATATATATATATATATATATATATATATATATATATATATATATAATCGTTAAGGCGATGCCAATGCTGTTGAGCAGTGGTCAGGATCAGATAATCCGACGTCATATTTAGGTTTTATAATTCCATTTGTAAGATATTTCAATTATAATAAATTATTTTCATATTTTTCCAATTTTATGTATTCTATCTATTGAGTCTTTAAAACTTTTTTGCTTCATATTAAATATTGAATTTTACTAGAATTTACATTAACAATTTTTCTAACCACCATTAAATGAATCAATTTGTAACACCCTCAATTTTTTAAAATTAATTATTTTATGGGTAGATATTAATATTTTATTTTATTTATTTAAATTTTGAAAAATTATTTGAAATTTTTTGAATTTTAGAAATCGGGTTCGATTTTTCAAAAATATGAAACTTTGATGATTTTTAAAAATTAATTTAAAGATCACGTGTCAAAACTAAAAATATATTTGGACTCTACGAATTTTTCTGAGTTTTCTATAATTTTTTCGAAATTTTTGGGCCTCTTTTTTTGTTCAAAGGCAGAGTAAAAATTTAATTTCGGGTATATTGAATCGAACTGACCGAATCAAATAAGATCGGATCGGACCGGTCGAATCGGACTGGCTCATTTTTTTTTCTTTTTCTTCTTCGCGTGCCTCTGACACTCTCCCTCTCTCTCATGTTTTTTCTCTCCTCCCTCTGCCCCTCGTCGGCCAGCCACCGCCCCAACCTCCCCAGCTCTCCGGCGCACCTCCAGTGCCCTTCCCCTTCACTGCCCGTCGCCTTAAGCGCAAGAAAAACACACCCGAAGACGTTTAGGCGCGCAATGCGCCGTTTCGTCTTTCCGGGCTGATTCCGGTCGATCCGGCCACCAATCAGACTGAATCTTGTCCCAAAATACTATTACACCTCGAGAGCTTTCCATAGACACCAAGAACACTAAAATTCATCAAGCGGTTTGTCAAATTTTTGTCTGGAATGTTTTAGCCTATTTTGACTTTCGGGCTATATTTTTCAAAAACCGTAAACCCCACAAAAAATCCGAGGGTACCAGAGTACTCCACTCGTCAAGAGTTTCACAGCAATACCCATTTCAAATTTTTCCGACACCGTTTTTTGGTGGGTCCTGTGAGATTTCACAATATTTTTTCGAGTATTAAATGAGCTTAGAAAATTTCATAAAAATTATATACTAGCCCCCGTGTTATGGACTTCGCGTAGGTATCTTCAATTCACGGAAATTCAACAGTTGCTCGGGTCTATAATTTCAAACCAGGCAAACAGGCTACCAAAAAAGTCTCTGAATTGAGTCGATATTATAGGCTAACCCATCGTTTTCAGACGTCTCGAACGTGTCTCCAAGGTCGGAATTGACATAGGTAAACCCGAACCCTCATTTTTCTTAATTTACTAGTGCCTCATTTAGATTAAAAATCTATAAAATATTTGTGGTAGGTTAGAAAAATATAATTCCTTTTGCATTAGCTCTATAATATTGCTAAGGATCGCGGGGCAAAGTTTTAAAATTTTTAGAGCTCATTTGGGTAGTTTTTGCAAAAAGGGTAATTGTAAGGATTAAATTGTAATTTTTCAAATTGTGGTTGTTGACTGTTTGGATGGACCCAGGAGGGGCCATGTAATGTGATTGAGTTGTGGATGTATGACTTGTGGATATAGAAGTGCATTTTGAACCCTTTTTCAGGTTAGGTAGGTCCTAGGTATAGGGGAGACTCTGCCGAATTTTCGGCAAGACCTAAGGTATCTTTGGTCTTTTCCCAGCTTGTATCAAGTCAAATATATTAAATAATTGCAATGAAATTTGTCAGGTGAACCGGGATAGCCTTCTTCCTTCGTCTAACCGCCGCAGTGACCACGGTTAAGTCTGTGAATAAAATATTAATTTTAATTATAATTTCAATATTATTATATGTTCAAGCATGCCCATGCATTACTTATAAATATGTATCTATATAGTTAAACATTAGACACGTTTTATATTGCATTTATAATTGATGGAGTGCCATGAATATTGTTTGTGGTAATTTGGAGCAGTATGCGCACGTTGGCGTGCGTGTAGAATGGTATTGGTTATGGACAGGACGGGTGGACACGGCTTGAGAGATACTCGCTCCCTTAGTCCTTTATGAATAAGTCAGAGTAGACACAGCTTGAGAGATACTCGCTATGACCCTGTATTTGGTTTATTAAGTGAAAGTCTGGCTTGAGAGACACTCGTTGACAGAGGTTGGTTTAAGAAAGCTGTACTGTTTGAACAGTGTTGGGTGTGTAAGTGTTCCAAATTGCCTTTTTACTGTTATGATGTAATTTGTATGAAATTTATGATGATGTTGCATTCCATTGCTTATGATGCATTAGCTTTAGATAGCTATAGAAATTGTGGTTAAAATTAATATTTTACTCTTTAAGTCGAATACTCACTCCTGTTCATCTATTTTTTCAGGCTATAGGAGGATTACTTGTTGTGACTAACCTGCTATTCTTCTTCGCAGGTCAATTAGTAGTATTGGATCTATTTTATACAATTGAGTTAAATTTTAGACTCTGCATATATTATGAGTATTTTAAATTAAATTGGGTCTGTGATATAATATGGTGTTGAATTTGTAAGATTATTAATTGCGTGTATGACTGGATTGGATAAGGAAGCTGAGCTCCCATTGGATTTTTGATATTATGAGCATGTGGAGGGTGAGCTGAGCTCCCCAATTTATTTTATATTATGTTTACAGGTCGTGCGAGTCAAAAATTTCTTGTTGAATAGTCCATTTTATGGTTGGACTTTGTCCGGTTGAATTCTTGAAATTGAGCCTAAATGGGTCTTAGGACTGGGTTGAATAATAGTTAGGCTTACTACAGACCTTAAGGGCTTTAGGTTGACCCAAGTCCTAGTACCGGTCCGGCTCAAAGGTTGGATCGTGACAACTATATTAAACTTGTGTGTGATTTCAGAATTAAAAAAAAAAAAAAAAAACTGTGTGGCTTATTTAATATAAAAGATAAGAGTTTTAAAAATGCTAAATATATTTTTCACTTTTAAATTCAGTATTATATTTTCAATTTTTTTTAAAAAAAATCTATTAATTACTCTGAATTTTAAAAATCTTACAACAATTAAGTACAATTTTATTCTGTCAGCAGTGCATTTCTATAAAAGTGAAGGGACCTATGCGACAAATTTGACGGTTTTCCTTCTCCTAAGATGTTGCCTCAAGGTGATCAAGTCTTTTTTTTTTTTTTTTTTTTATGTTAATTTGGTCATATTTTCTTTTATTTCCCTATGTTTTCTTTTGTATCTTAGACTTCCATCAATCTAATTTTCTGCTTTTGTTTCAAGCATTGATAATATTTATTTGGTATTTAAAATATTAGACTAAAATAGAAGAATTGTAACTTATTTTATTATATCCGTTTGGTGAAGCATATGTTAATTAGTAGTCGAGAGATTTAAATAAAGAAAATTGGGTGCCGCTATTATAAGTTAAAATTCATTCAAGAATTAATTTAATAATTATTAAATTAAATATTTATATTTAAATTTATATATTTTTATATATACTTTAATTAATTTTATATATATTTTAATATAACATTATTAAACTCATTTTTATACGAGTTCGAACTTATATTAGATGCATCAATATTTGCTACGAGATTAACAATGGATAATTGTTACTCTTTAACTCTTAATTCCTTTTGTTTTGGGATAAGTAAAGAGAATTAATTTATTTTCCACCTTATTAATAATTATTTTTTATTAAAAAATTATAAGAGGTCTAATTACTTTTTTTTTTTTTAAGTTAAAACTTATTTTAACCTTCTACTAATCACAATTATTACTTAGATTTCAAGGTGCAAAAGCAAAAAAGACACAAGGATTAATCTTATTATTAGTTGAGGTTTGCTCTGTCTTGTTGATAATTTTTCGGTTGGTAATTATATAAAATTCGTTGATAATTAAAATTACAAATAAGTTATTAACGATTAGTTGCAATAAAACTCAATGCTTACAGGTTTTTTTATTGGTAAAATGATAAAAAAATATAGAAAAAAATGTCAAATATTACAATGTATTAATAAATTTACTAGTGAACTTTAAATCTATTGATAAATTCATTAGTAATTTAAAAAGTAAAAAGCATTTCAATTAATATAATATTTTTTATTACATTAATTATTTTTCTTTGAATTATTTTATTATTAAAAATATATATATTTTTTATTTTATGACTAATAATTATTTTAAATACATTATAATGAGAAGGAAAAGTGATATTTAAAAAAGTTAAAGATGAAGAAAGAAATGAGGAAAAATTAAATTAATGAAATAAAAATTAAAAAATAAAAATGAAAAGGAAGAAAAAAAAATGAAAATGAAGAAATTGATACAAAAGAGAAAAGATAAGAAAATAAGAGAAGAATAAAAAAAATAACTAGAAAAGAAAAAAAATAATAAAATAAGAGAAAATAGGATAAAAATTGAAATGGGAGAGAAGAACATAATTAAATAAATAAAATAAGAAAATGAATATATATATAACTCTGCTTGCATTAGGTGATCTATTGAAAAATAAAACGCTTTAAGTGATTTTTTCTATTCATCGAGCTCAATTTTATTTAAATTTTAATATGAAAAGATTTTTTTTATATATTTTTTTATTTTATTTTAAAGTAATGTAAAAATTCTTTTTTTTTTTTTCTAACTTTCAGTTTCTAAAAATCGAACAAAAGTTAAATATTAATTTTTCACATATATCGATAAGGAACAAAAGAAAAATTAAATTCATTATTAATCATTTCAAAACAACATTTTATTAAACAGAGAATCCGATATTGAAAAATTGCAAGCAAAATCACTTAGCAGGCCTGTAACCTGGACGTCCTGCCCTCTTCGAGATAATGAACAACTGCTGCCGCAAGTTGATTGTTCCTATTCCTGTCTCCAAGCAGGCCTCTTATCTTCTTCGTATTGGGCGAGCCATCAATCTTATCCTTTCTCAGTAATTCGGCCACTGAATCGGATGTAAAAGCCCCATCTAGCTGGTTCCTTGGTATCTCTAACCCAAGGTTTTTCCCTTGTAACAGCCTGGCGTTGAGCCCTTGGTCATTTAGCATTGGAAACATAATCAAAACCCTGCCAAACGAAAGTCCTTCGACAACTGAGTTCCAACCACAGTGAGTCAAGAATACCCCAACTGACTTGTGACCCAGTATCTTCACTTGTGGAGCCCACTCCTTGTAAATAATCCCTTGATGCTTAACTCGCTCTTCGAACCCATCTGGTAGCATCTCCAACACGTTCTGAGTTGACCCTGGTGAGCTCTTGAGTGCCCAAAAGAAAGGCGATCTCGACTTCTCCAACCCAAAAGCCAACTCGCTCACTTCTTCTTGACTCAGAGCACCCTCGGTACCTAGAGCAACATAAACTACTGACTCGGCTTCCTTTTTATCTAGCCATTCTTTAATATACGCCCATTCCCTACCACTATTATCTTCTTCTTCTTCTTCTAGTGGAGGCAAGAAACCCAGTGGAATAATCGGTTTTTCGCACAGCTGGCCAAGAAGGTCGAACCATTCCGGTTCAAGCTCTGGTGAGCTTCTAATAATAACGAGATCAGCCTTTCCAACAGCAAAGCCAAACCGAACAGTGTCATTTGGTCCTGTTTCATCCTCTTTCGTTTTCTCCACATACTTCGTAACCTCATGGATGCGATACATCACGTTTGACTCGAAAGGAACCCACTTGGGCACGACCGTGAAATCCTCGGCTGCCGACCGTGAATCTCCATCGTGCATCAACATCGACGGCGGGCCTACAAAGGTCAGTGCTGCGGCGGTGAAGAGACTAAAGAAGGCGGTTGAGATACCGAGGTCGGCGGCTATAGACGGCAGCCAGTGAGAGGGGTAATCGTAAATAACCCAGTCTGGTTTTGTGGATTGAAGGAAAGTGGTTAGCTGCTGTTCAAGCAGATCAAAGGCCTTCTTTAGCAACTGTTGTTTAGAGTAGGGTATGTCACTGGTATTCTCTGCACTGGGCGGTAGGCCAGGCATGGAAGGTAAGGGAAAGGATATCAGGGAAATGTTAGAGGATAGCTTTTGGGGTGATCTGTGAAGCCTATCGATGTTTCTTGGCGTTGAAACGAAGTAAATTTTGTGACCCCTTTGAGCTAAGATCTTGGAGAATCTGAGAAATGGTATGAGATGTCCCATGGCTAGCCATGGAAACGCTACTATGTGAAGTTTGCTGCTCTGTTCCATAAGCTCTTCCTCTTCTTTGATCGTCCGATACTCCGTTTGTTCCTTCTGTTCTTCTTGTATATTTGAAAACCCATTTAATTACGCTAAAATTAATAAATTTAATATAATGCACCATCTAATCGCAATTAAAAAATTATAAAATATATGAATTTTAATTTTAAATTTAATTTAATAATATTATAGCCTTTATACTTACACTCAAAATCAAACAAAAATATATGTAGCCATTTATGTTACAAAAATATCACTCTTTTCATTCATAGTTATTTCTATTTTGATATTTTAAAATTTATTAAAAATAAAAAATATTTTTTTAACAAAGAAAAATAAATGATATTTAATATTAATTTAATTACACTTACTTGATGGGGGAAAATTTTTATTTAAATTTTATTTATTATAAATTTAAAATATAAATATATTAAATTTATATATTTAATATGTGTATATTATCTTCTAATAATCAATTCCTCCTAAAAGATTCTGGACTGAATGGAATCGATGTGGCCTATTAATTGTGGTCAATAATTGACTAGAAAAGCAAATGCCGACGCATGTGCTGATGTGCATTCGGTTTGGTTCGCCGGCAAATTGTGGTCACAATCGTCCGAAAAAAAGTGTATATATATAATTGTGAATAATTATTACCTACATTTTTATTAATTAATTGTTTACGCAAATTGTTAGGGTCAAGTCAACACATGATAGCGTGAAGTCAGTACTGGTGGGCAATGGTCAGATCAGATAATCTGTCATCAGATTTAGCTTTTATAATAATTCCATTGGGAAAATTTCTCAGTTACAATAAATTATTTCATGTTATCCAATTTTATGTATACTAGAATTTGCATTAACAATTTTTTTAACAACCATGAAATGTATCTATTTCATATGATATTAAACTTACGTGTCATTTCAAGTTAAAAAGACATGTATTACTTAATAAGAAGATATTTAATTTAAATTTATAAATATTTAGAATTTTAGGTAATTATATATTTTATTAAAATATTTTTAAATAATTAATATAAATATATTTATTATTAAAATAATTAAAAAATATATTAAATAAGATTTATAATTAAAATTTAAAAAGTAAATAAAAATAATATAGTAAAATAATTTTATCAAATTAAGTACAAGACATTTAAATACAAAAATGAAAAGTTAAGACCATAATTTATTTATTTTAATTTATAAATTCAACTCATAAATTTAGATATTGTTAAAAATAAATAAATTAATATATTTTTAGAGCTTATAAATTAGTTAAAACAGTTTATAAGTTAAGACAAATATTCTCTTAGTTTAAAAGAAAGAGTTTTAAAATAGATACATATATTTTTTTTCACTTTTAAATCTAATTTTTTTTAATTTATTATATTTTTAAATTTTTTAAAATGCCCATATAAATTTTATCCATGCCAAACAAAAAAAGGAACACTAAAAAATAATAAACAACTCATCTTTATCCTGCATGTGTGGTGCTCTTCACATCTTCATATTTGGTTTACATTTCTTTTTTTTGGTCTCTTCCGTTCGGCATTCTTCGTCTTTAGGCTTCCTTCGATCTAATTTTCTACCTATGTTTCGAGCATGTATCTTGATATCCAGACGCCTTTTTAATGATAGGAATATAGCAAAATTGAGCTTAGTTATTACAAAATATTTAAGTTCATGAATGTAATCAGTTTCTCAAAAGGATTGTAAATATGATATGCCCAAACGTCTAAATTTAGAGGTCAAAATATATATATATATATATATATATATATATATATATATATATATATGTATATTTAGCCATTAAAAAAAAAGAGTGATATGAAAAAAATGAACTGATTTAACAAATTAATTGAATAAAACTTTAAAATTTAAACTAAATAAAATCCCTTTAAAAATTATGATAAATTGTATTTTATTAAATTTTCGAATATTTTACCTATTGAATCACTTATTTTTTTATTTTATCAAATAGGAGTTATATAATATGTTTATATAATTGAATAAACTTATTAAATTTTCATGTGAAGACGTTTATATATTTATTTATTCTTTATTTTATTTTATTTTAAATTATTGTAAAAGTTCAATTTTCCTCTTATAAATAGGGATGATAATTGTTATTGATCTGACTTATCTAGTCCCACAATTGTTATTGACCTAACACAATAATATTTTATTATTTTTTTAAAATTTTATTTACTTAATATATTTAAGTACTTAAATATTATAATTTTAATAAAAATAAATTTATTATTAAGATTATATTTATAATTTATAAAAAATTTACCACATCCTGCTTCACTGTTTGGCAGAGAAGTTTTGGACCCAATCCCAATTTTCTGTGGAAGCGAGAGGACAATCCCTACCTCAATTTGTACGGTTGTCGTTACAAGATTTGAAAATTAAAAGACTATATTTTCACGTTGCAGACCATCATAGTGTTTGCCTAAAGGCACCTAGAACCTCATAATTAATAAATAATTTATAGATCTCATAATTAAATTAATAAAATAAAATAACATTTAAAAAAAATAATTTAATTAAACATGAACCTGAAAATAAAGATTTATTTTTATTATTTTTTAAATAAATTAAAAATTAATTTTTCACGTACTCACAAAGAAGGAAAAAAAACATATTTAATATAAATTTAAATTTATATGAAAATAAATTTAATGATTATTATATTAAATATTTATTAAAAAATATATATATAATTAATTAAAATATATAAAAAATATAAAAATTTAAATATATATTTATGTGAGCTTCAGCTCTATATAAACACATGAAAAAGAAAAAAAAATCCGCCATCTGTCTTCTCACCAATGGGCCATAACGTCGGCTCCTGAGTAGTCTTTCACTTCGCACGCGCACATAGCGTCACACACGAAGCAACTCCAACACAAAAGAAAACGCACCGTTTTGGGTCGTCTACACAAAATAACACGCCCATTCATTGTACGGCACCTAGCTCTTTCTCACTCACATTTTTTCTCTTCTATTTTTTTCACAATCCTCACCTCTCCCTCGTTTCCCCCCTTCTTCTCTCTCAGTTTTTCGCTTTTCACTCGCTCACTCACTCACTCTCTAACTCGATTAGGGTTAGGGTTTTATACAATTTCCCCAAATTAATTTCTCTCCTGTTCTTTTCCCTCTTTGTAATGCTTCTAAATCCTCAGTTTTTCTCTCAGACTTGCCAATGTACGGTCATTCCCATCCTATGAACGTTCATCATCAGATCACTGCCCCCACCGCCGATGAAGAAGATGGTGTTGCTGCTGACTCTATCGATCATCACCACATTCGTTATGAAGACGGCAACGCAACTGGTGTCGTTGTAGAGGATGTCTCTCACGATTCCGTCTATGTTCCTAGCAGTGGCGCTGGCTCCGAGCTCGTTGTTCATAGAGGCGATGTCTCCAGCCAACTCACATTGACGTTTCGTGGTCAAGTTTATGTGTTTGATGCTGTTACTCCTGATAAGGTACTTTTTTGGAGGCCGTGAATTGTGTATTTAGGTTTTTTTTTTTTGGCTTCGCCAGGGAATGTAAGTAGAGGAAAGGAAAGATATTGAAGTTTAGAAATTTAGAGGTCCTTCATTGTTTAAGAGGCAAAGGAATTGCTAATTTATGCTTAAATGAGCCTAATAAAGCTTCAATTTGAGCTGCAGGGTAATGAAAACAGCAAGCTACTTAGCTTCGATTTTGGTTTCACTTTTCCTTTAATATTATTGACAACTAAAAGGATACTTAAATTTGGCATATTTTTAGTTTGAAATTTTGATCATAAGTTATATATGATAATTCTTACAGGTTCAAGCGGTGTTATTACTATTGGGAGGATGTGAACTAACTTCTGGTCCGCATGGTCTGGAAGTAGCATCTCAAAACCAAAGGGTATCTTCTCAATCATGAAATTAGAGTGTGTATCTGCACATATAGTATTCTAAGATTTTCTCCTTATTTATCTGCCAACTTTATTCTTCATAGGGTGCAGTGGTGGACTTTCCAGGACGTTGTACTCAACCCCAGAGAGCTGCCTCATTACATAGGTTCAGGCAGAAGAGGAAAGAGCGTTGCTTTGATAAGAAAGTTAGATATAGCGTTCGTCAAGAGGTTGCACTCAGGTATGGTTATATTGTTGTATAATGCAAGTTACACTGATCTTGTTAGAGAACTTTACAAAATTTAAACACACAATAGTCCAAGTAATATATTAGGACTTAGTGGACACCTGTCATTTGTTATGAATCAAATGATACTGTGGAAGCACCAATTGATGCCATAATAGCAACATAGCAACGTGTTGAGTTATTTGAAAAGAGAGAGAATAATGCAACATATCATGATCGTGTCAAACCTTGATGTGTTGTTGAAGTTATGATGGAAACACTGTATACCGGGGAAATACTATTCATAGCCCTAGTAAAATTTTTTTTGTAATTCCTATATTAAATTCTAAAAGTGCTGATGTGTACATTGCTTCTAGAAAAGTTAAAATTTTCAGGGAGGGCTTAGGGAACTGAAACTTTTGTGCATAAAAAACAAAATGAAAGAAAATGCTGTGTACATTGTCACTAACAATAGTTCGCATCTAAAAATTTAAAGTATCTAAAATATGCATTAACACTTGTAATAATATTTTGCATATGATAGCAAAACCGCAGTCTAGAAGCATAAATGGAAAGGAAATTATTGTCTACATATAGAAGGCCATTTTACTCTACCAACTGCTACCGGAAATTCTAAAATTGAATGTGCACACCAGCACATTTAAATTACAATAGCCTTTTGCAGGACTCACTTTAGAAGCTCTAAATAGTATGCTGAGAAAGGCATTAGCTTTTGCTCTTTGTAAAAAAAAAAATGAAGTGTGGAAACATAGTTTGAGATGTTTCCATTGCAAATCTATTATGTCCCAATTGATTTGTACCCTCTAGGTCCAGGGGTTTTTCTGCCTCTTATATAACTGATTTTATTTTATATACTGCCTGTGGGTGTTGATAAATTTGCTTTAGCGATCAATCTTGTCTGACCCGTGCTGTCTTGATTTATGATTTATATTTGTTTGATGTCATCAGGATGCAGCGCAATAAGGGTCAGTTTACTTCTTCCAAGAAGTCAGATGGACCATGTGGTTGGGGTGGTGGTCAGGATTCAGGACAAGATGACAGCCAGCAAGAAACCTCGTGAGTTATAGATAATCATTTGGAGTTCCATTATTTCCGCAAAGATAACTTACTGTTAGAAATTCCTGTGGAATTATGAGAGCAAGAGATTAAAGGGAGGAAGAGAAAAAAAAATGGAAACGATAGTATATATGAATAGCTTTCCCAATGCTACATTTTTGCACTTTATTATTATTTTTTCTCCATTTGAGGGTCTAAAGTCTAATTGTGCTCTATTAAGGTTCTTTTTGTGGTTATATCTTACTATAATTGATGCAGTATTTTGTTTGCTATAATGATTAGTGAAGAAAGAATAAGTTCCCTATTGATTTGCGCTCATTAGGTGTACACATTGTGGCATTAGTTCAAAATCAACCCCGATGATGCGGCGTGGTCCATCAGGCCCAAGGTCACTTTGCAATGCCTGTGGGCTTTTTTGGGCAAACAGGGTTAGTATCTATAATTAATTTCAATCACGGCTATCTTCATGAGTTTTTTTATGTTCTCTCTCTCTCTCTCTCTCTCTCTCTCTCTCTCATATATATATATGAAATTGAATTGTCATGTGTTTTATGCATTGACACCTGTTTTACATTCGCATTTGCTGTTTGAAGAGAAAATGATGATAATAATCCTTTCCATGTTGGTTTGTTTGCCCTGTGTTTATCCACATGATTGCCTTTTTGTGTACATGATGTTGATTTATTTGATTATGACTTTCTTAATGTTTGATATATCATATGTGGGCTATTCTTTATCAACGTTGTAAATATTGCTACTGTCATTGATTAGAACAATAGATGTGCCGTCAGACAATGCCACTGATATGTGGTTATAAAACTTGATTATTCATATACTCCTAGCAGTTAAATCTTTTTATCAATGTTGTTTGGTTTGTCAAGTGATGAATTCAATTCTTTTATTTTTATGAAATGTGTTAAAAACAAAAAAAACAAAAAAGCAACTTCATGCATGCTACTAAAGTAAGGAAGAGGATGAAAAGATTTGGAAAGTGAGGGAAAAATAAAATCAGTAACTGGAGAGAAGGTAAAATTCAATCTAAAAGTACGAGTGTTGAAGCTTAAAAATACTTAGTGTCAAAGCTTAAAAAAACATTGTGCTGAATATTGAAAAGAAATTGGAAAAGCACGGAATGATATGGAAAAGGATTTATGAGATTGATATTCTTCTACTCCCCCTTCTTTTGGATCTATGCAGCATTGATCTCTCTAACCTTATTTAGTATATAAATTGGAAGAGAGATTATTATTTCTCTTGGTGTCACATTAAGTGATGGTCTTCTGATTGCTAACTCGAGATAAGCTCAATGTTCATTTATATTTTATAGTATGTTTGGATGGAGTACGTGGAAGGAAGTAAGGTAAGGTGAGGTAACAAAACCTCCCCAAACCACCAATTTGGTGGATTAAAAAGTGCTGGTTTTGGAGTTTTTGAAACCTCCAAAAACCTTATCTTCTTTAAAAATCCTTCCTCCCAAACCCATACCTTACCTCCAAATACTTCCTCCCAAACATAGTGTTAGTGAGCTTACAGACAGAGACCTAGCTTAACAATGTAAGGTCAATCCAAACTAGCCCATTGCTAATTGAATTTGAACTTATGCATATTTTAAAGGACCCACTATGCTTTTAATATACTCAATTCTGAAGTCAAGTTGGTGGCTTGGTGGACTGGGGAGTTTGGTTTTTGCTCCCCGCGCGGGGGGCGGGTGGGGGGGAGGGTTTGGGTTGGATTGAAGAATTTGGCTTCAACTCTTCATACTGCAAGTTTCAGGACATTATTTGTGCTCTTATCATATGGTGAATGCATAGCTTATAGGGGGTAACTTTTTAGAAAATCTTTTTACATGCATGGTTGAAATTTGGACTTGAGAGACATGAAATAATTTAGGAATGTGAATGCACATTCAGAGATTGGAAGATTGTAGATTTTGTTGATTCTTGTTTCATTATTAAGCTATGCTGTTAATTGTTCTAAGGAGTTTGAATTCGCAACTATTGTTGTGAAGCTGGGTAAATGGAGAATATAAATTGCATCCTATAATTGTTTTGACTAAAATGGAAATATGCATCGCAATTTTATCAAGTTAAGAGAAAGCAAGAGAATTATAGTTAAACTAGATGGAGTAGAGATGCATTAAAGCATTCACTTTCAATACCTAGGTTCTGTTAGACAAAAGATGGGTAGAGTGAGGAGAATGCCACTTACAAGACTAGCATGGTGGTTGAAACGGGAAGTGAAATTGCAGTTATATGTGACTGTAAATTCCTTGCTAAGTTGAAGGTAAAGTGAAGGTTTACAAAACTGTAATTTAGCCAGCTGTGCTATGGTGGTAGATTATGGAGTGTTAAGAGACAACATTTTAGCAAAATGAGTTATCAGAGATGAGGATTACTGGATGTTACCAGCAAGCGTATAACTCTTGAGGGTGCATTTTTTTGGATTGTAATGTGGGGTGAGAGTTGAGTCATAACTCCCTTTACACTTGTTTTGCTATCTTTTTTAAGAGGGTAAAGGTTAATGCCTTTTAGTCTATAATGTTAACACAGGAAAGAGTGAATATATATATATATAAGAACATTTTTCTCCTTTTCTTTTTCTATTTTACAAATGTTTCTTACTATTTATATTAATGGTATAATAGTAAAATAATAGAATAAATTGTACCTTGTACCAACTCAATTGTATCTCTGATAACTTTTTATTCTCGTTTGTTACCCCCTTAATATTACTCAACTTTTAACCTCCAAGTCCAATTCTTTAATCTCAAAAATGCACCGTGAGTGGAGTTTTTTTTTTTTTTTTTTTGGTGGGGGGGGGGTGGTTGGGGTGGGTGTGGGGGTGTTGGAGATTCATATTATATAGTTGAGACAATTGGATTGGGATTGAGTTGAAGCTTAGTCGAGTTGTTGTGAAGCTTGGTATTAGGTAGTTGTGACAATCCAAAAGGCTAGATACATGTTGCCATGGTAGAGTCCTGAATCTTTGATGACCTCCTACCTGAATTGTCAAGAGCTGTCCATCTTCTGCTTCCCTCAGTTGTAGGTTCTTGGAATGGGTTTGGAATTTTGTAAGATAGGGACATAAACTCTTTGGCTGTATAACCATTTAAAGAGGGACAGGGTCGGGTTCAGCGTAGTGTCTGCAAATCAAATAACAAGGTTTTTCAATTCGGAGTGTGTATATATATATATAGTACTGGGATTTAATCACATGCTATGTCCTTTTAAGTTTGGTATATATATAACCATTTAAATAAATAATCTCTTCCAAAACTGATTTACCTTTTTCCAAGCTCTTGTTCTTTTAAGTTTCATCTGTAAGTTTCTAGTGCTGGGATTTAATCATATGCCATGTTCAATTGCATTTTTGACGAGTTAAAACTCTGTAGGGGACTTTGAGAGACCTGTCCAGGAAAACCCAGGAACATTCTGTGACTCCAATTGAACAGGTATAGATATTGTGTAAATTATAAGTTTTCTTGGTTCTGCACTGTTCCATACCATTATGTGTTGTAAATGCCATTCTCTTTTCATTTGGCTTCTGGATTAGGGTGAAGCTGAAGCAAATGACTCTGTCTCTGGTAATGCCATCCATACACACAACAGTCTTGTTACTTATTAAATTGGTGATGATTTGCAGAGCGATCAGTTTCCAAGTTGTCTTGTGAGAATGGTCACAGCTGTTGGCAGTGGCACTGATTCAAGTTGAAGGTTTTCTAGCAATTTCTTTCAGCTTGTTTTCTGTAATGTACAGATATTATAGTGTCATCATCAATACACGCGGTCATCTCGTCCTTTGATACTTTGCATGAGATTACCTCTTGAGAATTTTATGCCGGATGTATCACATAAAGCTTCATGATTTATCATTGATAATTTTATATGCCAACCGCTTTTTAATATGTTAATATTCCCAGCACAATCATAGATGACCCCTTTTTCTGTGTTGGAAGCTCTAAGAATTGCGAGGAGAAAATGGAAATTATGATTTTTGAAGTTCATTATCAGTTTCACTTAAGGGTATCCCAGAATCCAGAAGTTCTAAAAATTGGTTCCAACTTGCTAGTTTCATCCGAGCATGATGTCACTTTTAAACGTGGATTTCATTTTTTATATATTGTGCAGCTGCACGATCACACAAGTTTTACTCTTTTCTATTATCTCTGTTTCCCACTAACATATAAAGAGCATATTGGTGATCCGATAAGGTAAAATCCCAATGTTAAGTGCATCTTTTGTGTTTTCCTTTGCAAGTGTTGGGTCCGTCTGGCTTCCAATTGACGATAGTACTTGAATTATCTAGTTAATTATTGACCTGAATTGATTTTACCTGTATAGTTGTATTACTTGTGGTTGTAGTTTGGATGGAAATTAGGTTTAAAAATCTTTAAGAAGATCTTGATGACATAGTGTTGATTTGATATGCCAGAATTCAAGAACAATTCTTAAGATGTATATATATATTCGATTAAACTTTATTAAAAATCTTTTTTTAAAAGATATTGGTCTTGATAATATAGTGCTGATTTGATATGCCAGAATTCATGAACAAATATATGGTAAAATATGTAGTTAGCTAATGACATGAATTGGTTTATTTATATATTAGTGGCTGCATGGTTGATTAGAATAAAGTGCTCATTTTGGTGTCATGAATTGGCGGGTCTAATATTAGGAGTGGATAAGATAAATTAAGATATTGAGTTGTTCATTGAAATTTGTAAAAATCGATAAATTTCATTCAGTTTGATATGTAATTTTTATCTTATAAAATTAATGATTAACTAAACTAATTAAAGTATATAATATTTTATTTATTAATATAAATATAATTAATAAACATGTAATTTTATAGTTTTTAACTTTAATATAATTTTCTAAAAAAATTATATTTTAATTTTTAATCGATTATATAATTAATTTTTTAAAATTTATAATAATAATAATAATAATAATAATAATAATAATAATAATAATAATAATGTCGAATATAAAAAAGTATTTTTTTATTAAAAATAATAATTATTATATTTTTTAAATAAAATATAAATATAAATTAATTAATATAAATTTATTTTATTAATTAAAAATCATTAAACACTAAATTGATTGAAGGTATATATATATAGAAAAATTGAAGATATAGACAAATGTCTCTAACATATAAAAAAATTATTGACTGAACATTTTAATATGTATAATGAATTTTAGGGGTGTGCAAACGGTCAGTTCGGTTCCGAGCCGAACCGAACCGATAAAATTGAAAATCGAAAATCGAAAATTTTAAAAACCGAACCGAACTGATTGATAAGAGAAAACCGAACCGAATGGAAATGATAAATTTCGGTTCGGTTCGGTTCGGTTTTAAACCGATCAAACCGAAATTTATAAAATTTCATATTTTTAACATTAAATCTAAATAATAAAAACATAAAAACAAAAAAAATTAGAAATCAAAACTCAAAAATCTTTAGGTTCGATTCGGTTTTCTTTGATTTCGGTTCGGTTCGATTCGGTTCGATTCAATTTGATTCGATTTTTTTTGATTTCCTATATATATATTAATAATTTCGGTTCGGTTCGGTTTTTTTGATTTTTTATGAAAATAACCGAACCGAACCGATTAACCGAAATTATCAAAATTATAAATCGAACCGAACCGATTAACCGAAATTATCAAAATTATAAATCGAACCGAACCTATTAATTTTTAAAACCGAACCGATTGAACCGAATTAATCGATTCGGTTCGATTTTTCAGTTTAAACCGAAAACTGCACACCCCTAATGAATTTATTATAATTATTAATTATAATAAAATAAATATAAAATCTATTATAAATAATGATTAATATTAAATTATTATACATAAAAAAAATGTAACTAAAATTCTCCTCTCCTAATCCTTAATACTCTTTCCATTTCACTTATTTTTATTTTTATACGAATTACAAAAATGTAAGTAATATAATTTATATGATAATTTTATTTAATACTTTTCTAATATATCTAAACTCATATTATTTTATTAAAATGAAATGATTTATTATTAAAAAATAAATAAAATTTATTAAAAAAGGTATAGTAGTAAATTAATAAATAAATTATTATTTTAAAAAGAAAAACAATTTATAATTCAAAATAAATAAAAAAATAAATATACTTTTATAAGATGGAAAGAATAGTTCAACTTTTGAAGCTCATTTATTTACATTCAGCTTAATTTTTTGCAGATCATTAATTAGGATCCAGTGGTCACATTTTTTTTTCCCCCCATTCAGCAGCAAAAAAAGACACAAACCACTGAAAAAGCAATATCCTAACGCTAAATTCCAAATCAGCATTCCAATACGGTAATTTCACAGGATACCCAACGCCCCACACCACAATTTGGAATCTCCGGCTCCGGTCCTCTCACACGATGATGATCATGCCGCACACGTGGGTCTCACATGTGGGGCGCACTGTCCTGTGAGAGAATCCTCGTTTACAACTATTAGTATTAGTTCCTCCAATAAATCAATGATAATCATAACCGCAGGCTTCCAGTGAGTGATTGCCACCAGCCGCCAGATCATCATCCAAAAACCTGATTATACCCGCTGCCGAATGGGCCGCACACACTGACACACAACATCCCATCATTAAATGAAGAAAATCATTAATCATCTGCCCCACACACACTCCGTGTGATCCACAATCATATGGGCCCCACTGCCCATCAGAACCATCCCACAGCTGTTGCCGTGCTCCTGCGAAACACCGAATCATTCCCTTATTTTTACGTGTAAATCGAAATTCTCGCAAGACGACGCATTTCCATATCTACAGGAATTAAAAAAAAAAAAAAAGAATATCTTATAAAAAAAAAAAAACAAAAAAAATTTCCAAATTGGGACTCTTCAAGGAAACACAAGTGTTGCCCCTGCAAGTCTTAGCTATTTTGAGGTGCTTTGTCTTCCTCTCTCATTTCTCTTATCTTCTTCTCCCTTGCATTTTCGAAGCTTCTCGACTGCTCATATAAAATTTTCCAATTCGAAATTTGGGCTAGGGTTTCCAAAGCTTGAACGTAGTAGGCCATTTTCAATGAAACAGGTAGCTCGAAGCTCAGCTTAGGGTTTCGCTTCTCTGTGACGGCCGGTCGGCCGGTGCGGTTAAGGTTTTTGAATGGCGGCTGCAAATCCACAGCCACTGCAGGCGCGTCCTTATGAAGAACACTTGCGAGCGCCGATACAGATTGAGGACGAAGACGGTGGAGAGTACGAGGACGGTGACGCTATGGATGACGTCGAAGAGGCGCACATGAATTCCGGTGTGAACGTGGCAGAGCATCGCGGCGGAGTTGGAGGTGGAGCTGGTGTGGTTATGGCGTCGAGGACAAGTGAACTTACTCTCTCTTTTGAAGGAGAGGTGTATGTTTTCCCTGCTGTTACCCCTGAGAAGGTCTCTCTCTCTCTCTCTCTCTCTCTCTCTCTCGTGTGTCCTCTAATTAATAATTGGATAGCTTGTTCTTTCAGTTCCTCTTTTTGTTTTTTCTTTGGATTTTCGTATGCACTTGCACATATGATTATTTTTATTCTTTCTTGTTTGTATGGCTATTATTATTATTATTATTATTATTATTATTTAGTGTTAGGAGTCGATGTGCAATTTTTGAAGAATTGAAGTTTATTGGAGTGGAGTGGATATTGCTACTGTTTGTGTAAAGGTCGTTACTTTATGGTTATCCTTTATTGTTTTCTTTTTCAGCAATTCTGTATCCTTTTTCTTATTTACTTATGTCTGCGTCATGAGCCAGGCTCTTAATTCCTATCTGATTATTGATGTTTATGACATTAATGCATGCATCTAGATGCTTTTTATTTCTGGGGGAGTGCATGCGTGACAGCCATATGTAGTTTTGGTGGAAATTTAACAACTTTTTTGGGACACCTTTACCCAGAACTGCAAGAAATGCATTTCACTTTTTTAAGTGAATGTCTGGATTATTTATTTTGCAGCTGTGTGCTTGTTTGCAAATTAGTTGTACTTCTGAAATTATTTGTACCTCTTCCCCAGTTTGCACAATTACGTTTATTGATGTGGATAATATTTATTTTAACGAATGAACATATTAGTTTCAACTGGTAAAAACAGGTGCAAGCAGTGCTTTTGCTTCTGGGTGGACGAGACATTCCCACTGCTGTACCTGCTATTGAAGTACCCTTTGATCAAAATAACAGGGTAATGCAGAATTTGAATTATCAAGCGCGATTAAGTTGGTTCTTCTCTGCTTGTGTTCATCTGTTATCTGCCATATTCTCTAGGGCGTAGGTGACACACCAAAGCATTCAAATCTTTCACGAAGAATAGCCTCCCTTGTTAGGTTTCGTGAGAAACGGAAGGAGAGATGTTTTGACAAGAAAATAAGATACACTGTGCGAAAAGAGGTGGCACAAAGGTAAGGTGCACTAAACCATAAAATTACTTATGTTGCTTTCTGATTATGTCAAGTGCAGGCATTTCTGTTAAAGAATAAACTTCTGTTAAAGAATAAACTAAGTTGCTGTAATTTGAATTACTATTTCTATTTCAGGCATTGGGAAGATGATTGATTGTGCCTTTGAAGATTAGGAGTTGGGAATTCTTTTTTTTCCTTCGATTTATTCATTGTTGTTAACTTGTTATTGCTATTTTTTGGGCTAATCTTGTGGACTCAAATGCCAGTTTGTTTTCATTGGATATTGTCTATCAAGTGATTGTTTTCATTGTTCTATTGTTTCTGTTTATTATCTCGTTAGGATGCACCGCAAGAATGGGCAGTTTGCATCCTTGAAAGAAAGTTCAGGTGGTTCAAGTTGGGACTCTGCACCGAGTTGTCTACAGGATGGCACTCCTTGTCCTGAAACTTTGTGAGTTGGAAGCTTAATCTGGTTTACTAGATTTGGCCTTTATAAACAGTATGGTCATGACTTCTTCTGTTAATGGAGTTGCTCAGTTATGGTATGATTTTTTTATCGTTCCCCTGGATTTCTGTGATGTTTCAGTGTTTGGAGATGCCAACATTGTGGTGTTAGTGAAAATAAGACTCCCGCAATGCGTCGTGGGCCCGCTGGACCAAGGACATTATGTAATGCATGTGGCCTGATGTGGGCGAATAAGGTTGTTTTTTTTTTTTGGTTTTTTTTTTTTGGCTTCAAATTATTTTTTGTGTGTAACTGTTGGAGATGGCCTTGCATTAATATGGGGTAGAATATACATTAGCTTAACTATCAAACATCAGGGATCGTATATTTGTAGTTTTTAGTGGACTGTTAAGGGAAGGTTTTTTTTAGTAACTATAGTCATTGGCTGTTGCTTACAAGTTTGGCTTCCATTTGAACAAGGTACCATTGTGTTGTACACTAATCATTTCCCATGAGATTGTTTTTTTTTGGTTAATTTCTTTTGATTATCAAAGTGTATTGCAGAGTGAGCGTCTTGAAAAGTCTATAAAAAATTTTTTTTGTCCTAGATATTTGTTGAAAGAAATTAATGAATTCATGTTTTGTCTGTGTGGCACTTTTATCTATGCGAGTAAGTTCAAGGTGCTGTTCAAATTCCCATGGACAGCTAATGTGCGATTCTCCACTTGATTTCAGTGCTATTTTGATTTCTCTATCATTTTTATGTGGAAATTACATGAAAAAGTGACATTTTTTTGTCATTTGCAAAATGAATTTTTATAGTTTTACTATCTTGTCTAGCTTTGATATGTTAGCTAATGCTTTTGCTCTCTTGTGTTAATGGTTATATTTTCATAATTTATCCAGGTGTAGAGTCATTGAGCAATGAGCACTTCAACTTTGTGTTATAATACTATGTTGCAACTTAAGTGAAAAATGTAGGATTAAATGTGACAATAGCATGGATGTATATAATTCACTATGGGGTTGGATTTTCAAAATGCACTATATTTTTGGGATAGACAGAGTGAATGAATCTTTGTATATTTTTCATTTATTTTTATTTTGTCCTGTTTGGTTGTGAAGAAGTGTGCACAGTTGTTGATATATTTTTTTTCCCTAGTCATGTCTTTGGATTGTTTATGGCTTATAATGTTACTAATTCTTGTGGTTCTTTATCTTTATTGATTATTCTTTTTCATGTGGATTCTGCAGGGAACACTGAGGGACCTACGCAAAGGAGGAAGGAATGTTCCTCCAGAACAAATTGAACCCGTATGTACCATGACAAAGAACCTAAACCTTTGTTAATAGGATATGTATTTTCTTCTATTTTTGAAGCTAATTCATTATATTATAGATCCGTTATTTTAAAATGTCCTAATCTATTGAAAGTTCTGAATTTGAGTTGGGGAAAATGAATTTTTTTTTACTGTGATTTCATTATTTTTAATATGGCATTCCTATATACAAATGCAATTTGGTTGCTGCATGTGGGCCATGAAATTTTCTGCATTAGTCTTATCCAACTGGAATGCATTTAGTGGTGGTGTTGGTGGCATTACTTCCTCTATTTGCATAAATGGGATCTGCAGGAAACCCCGATTGATGTCAAGCCTCCTATCATGGAAGGAGAATTTTCAGGCAACCAGGATGAACATGTAACATTTCTTCGCTGTTGCAGTTTTTTCCTTAACTATGGCAGTTATCTTGTTAACAAACTGGACAAGCATGTTTCATCTTTCTAAGTTGATATGTGGGGCATGCAGGGAACTCCTGAAGATCCTTCTAAAGCTGTAACTGAAGGATCCAACAATCCCTCTGTTAATCCAGAAGTAGTATGATTCGATTCCCAGCCTTAACATATAGAGGCAATATATTTTACTTCTATGCTTTCTAAATGCTTGTTATGCTACGTAATCTCTCTTTTTCTTCCTTTACCTTGGCTGCTGATTTTGGGGTCAAATTTTTGTGTAATTGCTTCCCTTGCTTCATTAAGTATTCTAATAGAGGGCATTCGTTTATTCTCTATGGGCATGATGCTGCAAATACCTAAAAGTGAGATGTTTCACCTGCAGCAGAGCAACTTGGCTTGATGTGCATTTTTCTGTTTTATTTTTTCTAAGATTTTTTTTGATATATGGAAATCTAAAGCCCTCAAGGTTGTGCATTTAAACTACTTGGTTTGTATATACTAATTTATTTTCCAACCATAATAGATATAACTTGTCTTTTTAGCTACTTGTCTGTTTCATGTGATACAGGTTTTGCAAGAAGCTACTGAAGATCTTACTAGCACTTTGCCAATGGGAGTTGTCCACTCTTCGGCAGATGATGATGAGCAGGTATATCATCTATATGAATAATTTTGGATAGATGCTTCATATTTGCTGTCTAATACCAAGTTGATTCAAATTTCAGAGTAAAAAACGTTATATTATGAAATTAAACAAAATAAAAATTGAATACGTTTTAACGCTTATGTGGTTGGGCTGTTTAACTTTGTCACCCAGTAATGTACGTGATGCTTTCTTTGCAAAAACTCACAGCAACTGCAAAATGGATAAATATAATAGTATTTGGAGCTTAAAAAAGGAAACCATAATTCAAAAAAGCTGAATCACTTTGTCACCTAGTGATATATGTGATGCTTTGTTTTCAAAAGCTCAGAGTAACTGCAAAATGGATAAATATATAGTATTAGGAGCTTGAAAATGGATACCCTAATTTAAAAAAATGCACTGTATGGATTGAATCGTCAAAGTCAAGGTTTGTGCATCCATTTCTCAGCACACCACTCTTTATCTTCTTTTCTACTACAATGGGGCAAAATTTCTGAAGCCTTGTGAGGAGGCACTTTGATAATCATATCCCAAATTATTCATATGCAATTGGTTCTCAATATGTTCTTAGTAACTTGGTTTGCCTACTATGGGCATAATGCACTCAAACCAATGATTTCTGTCGACATTTTAGAAAATGACAGTTATCGGAGTGACATGCAATATCTCATATTCAAGTTTCTGGGATTGACAGGAGCCCCTGGCTGAGCTTGGTAACCCTTCAGATACAGAATTGGACATACCTGCTAATTTTGATTAGAAGGTGATGAGTTGATTCTCTCCACAAACGATGGGGAGTTGGTTAGCAGGTGGGCACTGTCATTTGACTGCATCTTCTTTTTGTGTTGCAGAGGGCAATGCTACTGATACCTCATAAGGATGGGTAATTAGCAAATTGAGTTATAACTAGAAACGGGCATGATTTTGGATCCCCAAGTATAATCATCTGAAGAGGGGAGAAGATTTGATGCTGCTTTCAGCTAACTCCAAAATAGCAGGCGATACTCCTTGTTGATATTAGTGCTGGATCTTGTTTCTTTATGATTTGTTAGCAGATATGAGGAGCGCTAGTGAATTAAGCAGAATGTGATTAATTTGTTAGGCTGTTACATAGTTTCAATTCGCCTCAGTACTGTAATTTTTAACGTGGTTCACTGAAATAAAATATGCTTCCAATGTCCTCATCTAATCTCGGTAATAATCAGGGCACTGTAATCATTTGGTGCTACTGATGAAACTATAAAACGATTTGGCAGCGTGCGATGATTTTTTTCTCAACCCTTCCTTTTTAAATACAATTTTCTGTTGCATGTGTTCCTGTCTCTCCTGCATGAAAAAACATAAATTTGGATCGTGTTATGAGACGAATCTTTAACTGAATTAACATAAATTTGGATCGTGTTATGAGATGAATCTTTAACTGAATTAAAGCTTTTGACTTCATTCTTTGACAAATATATCTTGCGATTCATAATTCCTGTAAGGCACATCAATCATGGATAATGTATTGTCCTGCAAAAAATGAGTACTGGACTCATAAATTGAGTTGTTCTGTTGAGCTATCAAATATGATTCACTCCTGACGTAGATGTGCAGTATGTTATTTTCTATTCAAGAAACGGACTAACGCACGAGAATATGATGAAAAAAAAAAGGGAACTCATTTTGTCCATCTGTGGAAGGGAACATACTGCGTTAGCCAGTAGGTACATACAGCATTTGACCAAAAAGGTAAAGAAAAAAAAAAAAAAAAACCAAAACAAAACGTTACGTTTAATTTCATCACTTGATATCCTTGAATCAAATCCTCAGAATAAAAATCTATGCTCTAATTAATTAGACTAGGAACTAAATATGAAAAGTAACCAAATCTCAAGTTAAGTAGGATCAATACAATACATTCTGATGACCAAAACTAGGCGTTTGGCATGGCACAACAGTAAGGATACCAATCTTTAGAGAGAGAGAGAGAGAGAGAGAGCGCCCTCAAAAGTAACTTCATCCAACCTAAATGCAGAGAGATTTTCAGGCCTCAAAAGATGATTTCGCATTCCTTTATTTTCCATTCTATATTGAAATATATACAGATTTGTGGGATTATTGTAATTGTACAAGATTTTAGGAGTTTGTATATCTACTCGGAAGCTAAATAGGCTGCAAAATTAAACACAACTGTGAAGCCAAAAGGGTAATACCCTCCCAAAACGCTAGGGGCCTTGAGTGGATTCATCGCGGTTACGTTGATGACTCTTGAAAGCATAGTTATGTCTCAAACTCTCGATCCATATGTTATTAACCTACACATGCCACATCCACACCATGCTGCGTGTTCCTTAACATGCTCTTCTTATAAGATGACTCGGAGCGTTTTAAATCTTCCAAGTTTCTATCACAGGTACTGGCTGAGAGGCAAATTCCATCATATCCCCTGAGAGGCAACTTTGTGGATCAGGTCTGAAAGCCTTTATAAGTCTCCTTTAAGTGACTGGAATTCTAGTTGCTCATGAAAATCCTCATATGGTGAAGATTCACTAGAAGAATCACTTTCAAATGGTTCAAATGGAGTGGTTTCCCTTGGAGACGATGGAAGTGAATCTCTTTGTGATGAGGTTGAACCTGAAAACATCATGAAGTGTGAGTTTCGAATTATCAAGACTTTGTGGATGCAAATCCAGAAGCTGGGGACTCTTATTCAGCATTTAATGCATTCAACAATGATAAGAATACAGCCATGCAATTAATTTGACTTCTCTACAATATACACTATAAAAGCATTAGATAACTGTACCATGAGGTCCAAAAAGGAAGAAAGCAATCGAGAGTACATAAAGGTAAATATGACAAACCTTTCTGTCCTCTTGAGCGGAATTTCTTTGTGTGCCGCCTGATAAGCTTCTTAGCCTTTGTTATTGTTAGTTGCCTAGCAAAAGGAGAGAACTCTACGTCACTTTCGCTCCACTCGCCATGGAAATCATTCTCTGCTTCACCCCTCATAGTTCGCAGCACAAATGCCCTGGCCTTGCGGCGTTGAGTATTGAAAAGACCCCTTATGGAAGTTACAAATCCATCTCCTGCTCCATCACTTGGACGCTTAAGCCAGTTTGGATACTGATCAGATTTGCTTGGCTGACCATCATTGTCGCTCAAGTTAAGCTCAATATCAGGGACACCAGCTCCATTGGATTCCCGTTGATTATGTGCTTTATCTTTAAATTTCTTGCCCTACAAAATCAGTAGAGCATGTCAAACTTGAAATCGGTCAGAAAGAGACAAGATGATTGGCGCACATTAGATATGGCCAACACATATTATTAGGTTTAAATCAATGACTATATGCTGTCAAAGATTTGCAAATTTACATTAAAGTCAAAATAAAGGCATGCTAACAGCTTGTCAATACAAAAAGAAAATAAAATATATCAAAATTTCCTTTGATTTTAACCACCTACTGCCACACAGGAGTGAACCAGGTTCAAGGCCCGAGAGTATGCCACTATATAGCACACATTTCCTCCTAGAGAAGGATATATGCATGTACTACACACAAACAAAACGTACAAAAGCATAATTCAAAAGAATACTATCCTTTAGCTAATTATTAAGATTTTATGTTCAATTTTAATCAATGGATACTATCTCACATTATTGAAATTAGAGAAGTATGAGCCAGTGTGAGAAGGAAATGAAGTAAATGGGATCTATACACAAAAATTAGGAATCAGAGAAAAAAATTGAAAAGAGCTGCACTGTATGAGCTTTTTCAACCCAAGTAAACCGGAAGAGAAAATGTACCAAGAAATGAATGGCAACTTCTTTGGCTTCGAAACTAATAAATAAATTATGTGTTGGTGATTAAGTATGATCATAACAATCACCTCCAATTATATCCTTTTAATTAATGTAAAGCTTTATGAATCTCTCCAAAGTCAGAACTTATAAAACAGCAACTTCAAGTTTGTGATGATAAAATCAATAGAATCCAACAACAATCTTAATTTAGAAACAGTATTGTAGATAATGAAATTTATTGGTAGTATGTCACCTCCAAGACATTTTATTACCTGCATTCCTGTCACAGACTTCAGCGTTCCCCAAACAACATGCTTCTTTACTCGTGAGAACAGCCTCCTCCAAGTCCCAGTGAACTCAACACGATGGAAAGTATCCATCAGCAACTTAAGCTCATGCAGATTAAATCTTGAGCTTTCATAAGTAATCTGTAGCTCGACCTACATGAGTAACAAAGAATATTAGCTACATGACAAAATGAATATATTACAAAAAAACAGGTGATCAATTCACACAAACTGAACCCACCTGACTTATCTTAATATTGTGAAACTCCATGACTTTTCGAGGCCGGGATCTCTTCTCTTCATTTGATTTACCAATCTTTTTTCCTTCATGGGATGAACGACCAGACTTTACAAGCTTGGACTCTTTCGATTTACTTTTAGAGGATTCATATGGTTGTTCATTAAAACCAAGTGGGTCGGCTTTTGAAGTAGAAATACTGGATGAATGAACCTGCAAGACAAGTTCGGTAGCAACAGATTCTGCAAGTGTCTCTTCCCATGTTCGGTCAAAAGATGAGGTTCTTCTCAACTCTGGGCCTGAACCAACAATGAGTTTGGATGTGACATCAGAATCTTTTGTTGCATGGCTGTATGATGAAGAAGCTTCTTGGATTGATGAACCTTTCTTTACACGCCTTGCGCCAGCAGTTGTTGAAACTTTCCAAACTTCCTAGTTGCACAATGTGAAACACCAAGTTAAGCATCTTGATCTAAGTAACTTTAAAAGCTTGTTTGCATTAAGTAGTTTGTTCATCAATTTGATATCATTGCAGTTCTGAACTAACCTGCCGCCTTTGTGAATCTTGTTCTTCTTCTGGGAAGAAATACTCCCACATCATCCTGTACATCGTCTCTGTCAAATGAATCTTAAGGGGATAAATCTCTACCTGAAGCAAAAGGGAGAGATTATGTTAAGCAAGACTCAGAAAATATACACTAATTTTGAAACAGAATACCCAAAATTGGTTGGATTAAGTTCTAAAACATCCACATCAAAGAAGGAAAACAAAAATATTACTTACAGTGCAACTCCTATACAGAAGCCAAAGAAACTTAAGCAGGACAATTTCAATTTAGAAACTAAAATGACCTCCCCTTCAAAAAGATCACTGTTTCTCACCCTCCAATAACAACTGGGTGAGAGATTAGTTCCATATTTCTTCTTCCACTCTGAAATAACTCTACAATGCCAGCATCTAAGAAAACTTGATTGTTGGAAGCACCCAGTAAAGCCCATAATACAAAAACATGTTAATGGTGGGCAAGTAGATTAGTACTCCTGCATTTTACACCTAAGAAGCCTCTCTGCTTCAACTTATAAGTTACCAAGAGGGCCAACAGACATTATTTTCATTCTCTGCATATTCCTTTTAACTTTTCTTCCTATTTAACCAATGTCTCTTGACAGATAACTGCACAGTCGGGGAAAGATTTTAACAGATTTAAAGATGCATGCAAATGGTTTGTGCCCCACATCTTGTTTCAATTAATGCTACTGTGAGAAGTCAAAAGAGAGAAACATAAAGGGACAAAAAGGGAAACAAAACTAAATTACCTGGAAAAGTTCAATATGGGAATTTCCATCCCTTGGAGCTCCTTGCTTTGCATCTACACGAAGCATGACTTTCCTGCAGCCCAAAAAGTACATATTGTGATTCTCTAAAGAACAAATACAATTTTTTTAAAAAGGTACTTAATATGTTACACACTGAAAGATATCACAAAGAAGCACATGAGAAGTATCAGAACACCAGTCCCTGTTCCTTTGAACAACCTACTGGATGACAACTAGTATTGTAGAGCAAGAACCACATATTGAATGCATCCACCCTGAAAAACTAGAGTTCATTGTACACAAATCTACTGGTATTACCAAATTGATATTAAAAAAAAATGTTGTTTCATGGCCCAAATACCTTCTATATCATGCCCAGACCCTCTATTTTATCCAATGCAGGCTTACCCATTGAGATATTATGGACGCAAAATTCAACAGAAAATAAATGGGTTAATTTCATCTGTTGTCCCTCAACTTTGGTGATTATATTAGCAATGTCCCTCAACTTCAATTTGTATTATAAAAATCCCTGAACTTCAATTTGAGTAGTATGATTAAAACCCCCGTGACCTACAATTACCGGTTTTAGATTAAATTATGGCTAAATTTCACTCACTATCCCTCTATTTTAATAGATGTACCACAAACGACCATCAAATTTAATTAATATCATAAAAACCCCTACATTTCAATTTATTATATAAATAAATTTTAATATAAAATGACCAAATAATAATTTAAGATTGGATATATTATTTAGTTAATTTAAGAAATAAAGACAAAAACTATACATGATATCCGCCAATATAAAAAGGAAAAATCATTCATACTTAATTATAGTTTGAATATCATTAAAATAAAATAAAATAATATATATTATTGAATTTTTTCTTACACTAAAATAAAATTAAAGCAATTAAGATAAATTAGATATGATCCTTTAGATATTAAGTTAAAACTAAATTAAAAAGTAATACAAGTAAAAATAATATTACTAATTTTTTTGAAGAAAACAATAATAATTACATAATTTTTAATATGAAAAATTAAATAATTAATTAATAACAAATATTTATCAAAATATTAGACTATTTTTAAAAGTATGATTTTTATTTCAAATAAGTTGAAAATAAAAAAATTAAAATTTTAAAATAACTATGAAAGTTTGAAAGAAAAATTATATAATCATGAATTATTATCTATTATGAATATTTTTATAAAAAAATTCAAAGAAAAAATATAATAAATTGAAAAATTTCAAAGAAAAAATATATTAAATTGAAGTTTAAGAATTTTTGTGATGCAAACTAAAGTTTAGGGATGATTGTTATAAATTCATCTAAGTTGAGAAATGGTGAGTGAAATTTAGTTATAGTTAACCGGTAAACCGATGACAGCAAGTCACTGGGATTTTAATGATATTGAAGTTAAAATTTAGAGATTTTTATTATACAAATTGATGTTGAGAGACGACACTAATACAACCACCTAAGTTCAGGGACGATCAGATAAATTAACTTTCTTTTTAGACTATTTGTTCCTAAAACAATTTTGCATGATTAAGACACAAAGTAGCACTACATAGAGATCACAATAAATAGAGATGAGTGAAGCCAATAACCATGTGGAGCAAATTGATATATAACTATTAATCCAAGATAATGAAGTTTTAACTTAATGCAGACCAAGAACTATGCACAGAATACCTAGAGAACCACTAAATGAAACAAACAGATAGAAGAAAAGGGCATACTTCCCCCAATCTGGTGGAGGATTCCACGCTGACAGAACCATATCAGACTTGGCATTTGGCAGGCAGTTTCTCACAACAAAATATTTTGTTGTAAATAGAGCAACACCGACATCCTTGTAATCCCGGTCAAAATCAAAGATCTGAGGAAGAAAGGATGCAGACAAGCATAATTTTATCATGCATATCCTTGAAGAACCAAAAGTCACCAAAATGTGATTGAAGCATGGTACATCATTAGCATTTTTAGATCATATCAAGCGGTCTAGTTAGACCCTAAAAGGAAGATATCGGCTGTCTTTTCAAAACTACAAGTCTCATTGCTTTGACTACACAAAAATACCTAACGTAATGTCTATTACATTACGCAGTCACCAATACTTTAAGTAATGCAAAGCCTATTACACACACACACACACACACACACACACACACACACACACACACACACACACACACACATGCAATCAGGATAACATTGCCTTATTACTTTTTTCTTTTTTTTACCACCACCATCAGCACGCCACCCTCTAAAATATACATGAGAATAAAAATTATCATCACATTATATCATTTGCATTTTTTTCAGTAAAACATAGGAATAGAAAAGCTATTAAATTCAACTATTGAGTCTCGCTGAAAGCTACAAGAAAATAAATGCTTCACCATATTTTAATACATACCATGTCATTTATCTCAGCCTCAGCAAAAGATTTACCATCTACAAGCATGTTCCAAACAACTTTGTTGATTTTCAAAGATATACGCATTGCATAGGATGGACTTTTGTTCTTCTCCTTCTCCATCAGACGTAGCTGGGCAGCTTTCTGCAAAGCCATCCTTAATGATGCAGATGCTGCCTTCCTAAACCTTTTTGCATTCACAAGCTCTCTCTTCAGCCCTTGTACCTGGAGAGGCGAACGTTAATCATTTAATATCCACAAAAAATGTACAAGAAAACATACTAAAGCAGGAAAAAATTATGCATGATCCAGATGGGAAATTGGATATGACACTAGATTCTGTTGATACTACAGTCAAAAGATACAAGCAAAAACAAAGAAGAAAACAACGGTTACGAGAACTGCAAAGCATGATGCCAACTTCTGCATTCCATTGATCAACAATATAGTAATTTGACCACCAAACCTTCAGAGTTCCCTGATAACCCAACTGCATAATCAAATAAACATACCAGAGTATACATACAAAAGCATTGGCAGTATTGCTATTCTACCTTGCAATTAAATTGGGTATGCTTCCCTCCTCAAAATAAAGAGTTCAAAGAGAACCATTCAGCTTCCAAAATATACTACTCAATAAATCGACGCCAAAACAATTGCATTACTACTTTGAACTACAAAAGCTCCATCATGAGGAAATTTAGTCATGGGTGCATTGATGACATGGTTCAATCCCAATGCTGAAGTTCCATTGTAATAAATTTGTTCACAACTTCACAATAAGTGAGTTTGACACACAAATCAGTTTCATCTTTTAAACTGATTTTTTTCAACCTAACATTAGCAGCATCACCATTACTACTATGAAATTCTAATAGTAGTACACATTTGTGAATTTCATTTATTAATACCATCAGCATTCTTGCTGCTGTTGTCACAATCGCTGTTGTCACCACCACTGCCATTATTTTCACATCCACAACCTTACCACCACCTCCACCATCCCTTATCACTTTCATCATGCTACCACTGCTATCAGCATTAGTCCCACTGCCACTAATTTCAGTATCTGTGCAACCAAATTTCCTTTCGTTTTTTTTTTTTTTTACTGAACGACTCTCCTATTTCCTTTTCACCTTTACTCTTACATACATCATCAAGGTACTTCAAGTCTTCAACACGTCTGATTACTACAGTAAAAAAGAAGTAACCTACCACAACTTTTCACAGATGTCTATTGCCACTAAAGGGTTGCACCAAATATCACATGAAGGGGAATTATTACATAATGGACCACATCTTCAGTGATATCCTATGAAGCACCAACATGGACATGGGACATGATATATATATATGTATATGTTGTAACATCCACCTTCCTACCGTGTGCAGGAATTCTCGTGAAACCTAGGGTTTCTAGGATAGGTGGATAGGGTGGAAAGAGTCTTGTCTGTGTTGCAAGTCTATCTTAGAGGGGCTGGAGCATTGTAATAAGAGATTTGAGGGCACAATTTCCTTTAGAAACAATAGGACATTCGGCTGCCGAAAGTGCCTCTAGTGCTGTGGGTATAAATAGACTCAAACGAGCAAAAGTTTAGTAAGGTTCTTTAATTTCTTTGCTCAGGCATAGTGACACCCCAAATCTCAATTCTTTTCCATCATTTCTTCTTCTTGGGTTATATTTTGATTAAGTGAAGGTTTTCTTGCTAGAGTTTAAGGGTGTTAGAGGCTCACTTGAGGTAAGATTCATGCTTCTAGATTTTTATTCTTAGAGTCAAGCTTGCATGTAAGGAATTCTTCTTTTATAGAGGCAAATAATGTGTTTATATGAATGGAAGTGCACAGAGGGTTTTGATTCAAATGAGAAATACTCTAAATTTTTCATGTTTTTTGCTAGATGTTGATTTCATGTGTCTATCATGAGCTCTTTTCAGTTGATAAGCATGCATCTAGTAAGTCTTAAATGTCGATTTGGTGAAGCAAATGAAATGGTTTTCTCTTGTTATGAGGTTTGAGAAATGAATTTTAAGTTTTAAAAAGTATTAATGGGTGGATGTGACTTTTGTAGGTTTAATTAAGCTTATAAGCAAGATGTGTATGTGTTGTGACGTTGGATGGTGTTTTGGGACTATAAATAGTGAGGTTGGGTTGTTTGATTTTAGATGAGATGCTACGGAATCGAGCTTGGGAATTCTGGAAATTCCCAGGTTCAATTGCCAAAAACCATTATTTCGGCAGCCAAAGTGGCTACTGCCTCCCAAGGGCACTTGAAGTTCAGGCTTCAGCAACCGAAGTTACTTCTGCCTACTTTTCTTTTCTTTTCTTTTGAGTTTCTTGGTTCTAGAATCCAATTTTATGGGCCTAGAAAGTATTAAATCAAGGGTAAGTTCTTAAAATATTTTTAGATAGTCTTGTGTATAGAATTCATGTGTTTTGTGGATTCACCACTTGTTTAGAGAGTTGGTAATCGAAGTCCAAGGATGTTGGGCCCTGACTCAGTTTGGTGTCAGAGCACCCTAGGAAAATGCACTAAAGTTAAAGTCTACTTGCCAAATAAAGGGGTAAGAATAATTTATAAGTTCTACAAGAGGTAAATATAAATTGCTTGATTGAATTTCAAACGCTTTTGTATATAGTAATTAATGCTTTGAGCATAATCATGCATTATAAAATGCATTGATATTAGGGTGTAATGCATTAAAACCATACTTTGTTGCAATTGCATGATGTCTATCATGTGAGGCAAGTTATGAATGACCCATTGACTCCCAAATGTGAGATCGTGTGATGTTATGTTATGTAGGTTTAAGCCAAGTGAGGATCCTACGACACCCCTAGTACATGATACATTTCATGTTCAAAGAGAAAGTCCTGAGTAGCTTCTATATGACCTGTGCACATTGGTTATAGTGAGAAAAAGTCCCGAGAAGCTTCTATATGAGCCTAGCATATTAGTTTAGAGGGGAGTCATTGGTGACTTGACTGTCATGTTTGCAAACGTGTGATAATTGTTGCATTCATGTGAATGACACACTCCTGTGTATGTGATAAAAAGGACTATATAAATATTTTACGTAGTTTATGCTTACAGAACCTCCCAACTCGCCCCTCCCCCCAAACCAACTCAAGTTTTGTTGGTAGCAAATACTCCTGTATATGTGATAAAAAAGACAATATAAATATTTTAAGTAGTTTATGCTTATTGAGCCTCCTAGCTCAACCCTCTCCCCAAACTGATATAAACCTGCCTAACTCCACCTCAAAAGCTAGCTCACAAGGAGAGGTTTGCAAACCCATATATGTAACACCCAAGACCTCCCTGCAAAACCGATCGTGGGACACATTATTCCTGACCCTTTTAGACTTGATGTCTTCGTAAAGCAACTGGAGTCATGACTTGTTCATCCCAACCTCTCCCGAAGAATATTAGGAAACCTTTGTACATGGCCCACCGACTCATACAGAGTGAGGCTCTGATACCAAATAATATGAACCTGCCTAACTCCACCTCAAAAGCTAGCTCACAAGGGGAGGTTTGCAAACCCATATATATAACGCCTAAGAACTCCCTGCAGAACTGATGTGGGACGCATCACAAACCAACATAAGTTTTATAGGTAGCAAATGCACCAGAACCTAGGACTTTGGCATGTTAAAAAGATAACTCATGTAATAGTGGTAGACTTATAGATGTTTATGTAATTTATGTTCATATCATAAGTGTACAAGAGTATGATCTAATATGTTTATATTCCCTGTATGTATTTATGTCATGTTTTGTAGTTATGTAATGTCAAGGTATGAGGTAGCTTAGTGGATGTATGCATTTATGTAAAGTTAGTGTGGGCATGTATATCTAATGCATGTTAGAATGTGAATGTTCTTGTCATTAGCATTGTATGGTTACATGAATAAGTGAGTTGTTTCCTTAAGAATTCAATGGAAGAGCAAGATTAACTTGTTATCTTCTTAACCTTATAATAGAATTATGTTGTATAAATGATACTCTTGTTGATCACACTAAACATGAAATATATATAATGGAAGTCTATTAGGTTTAGCAAAGGCCCTCTTATGTTTCAATACTAAGGTTAGACTTAATGATGAAAGAAAAATAAAATTGAGTATGATTAATAGGATGCAGTTAAGTTAAATGATATGATATGGTTATGTAAAAGAGGTTCTTTAAAGGAACACTTCCAAAGTTAATTATCATATGCTTTGAATAGCAGTAAGAGAAATAAGAAACTAAAGGGAAGTGCACTAGGGAAACAATTTTAACTAATCTTTTGTTTGATGAAAGAAAGTTAAATGGTCCATAGTAGTCTTAAAAAGGGTGCAGAAAGAGTTTAACTCCCCTCTAAAGCAGAGTACAAAGGAAATGGTAAAATAAATTAGGAACGAAAAAAAAAAAAATCAGCATGGTACACTTAAAGTATTAAGCTTATTCTGATGAATTTGAGTCTTTGACTTTAGAAAAAAGTTTCAAATAAGTACAGTGGGCTCTTAGAAGATCAAAGTCTGTAGTCTTAGACTTGCTATGGATTCAGACAGTCTTAAGCTAACCCGTTCCTTAGCGCCATTTATGACCCCCTGGTCAGGTCATGATATATATATATATTCCACATAAATATAGTTTTAATTAATTTTCAATGATATGTATCATATATTTAAAGTTTTAAATAGAGTATATCATTAATAGAGAAAAATTTAAAATGATGACACAACTAAGCTTAGCCATGTCAAATATGTGTCAGAGGTATCAAATAATATTAAAAAATTTTAGCACGTACATAGGTGTGTCAGACATGTACTGGAGGCGTGTCCATGTCGGACACTGACACTTCACTCCATTTGAAGTGTAGGTGCTTCCTAGGCGACATCTTAAATAATTTGTATAGTGCGCCCATCCAAAATCTCCAAAACAAAGCCCTTGGAACTTCAAAACTATTTGGAATTGTGACTTGCTAAGATTTTGAGAAAAAGGTGCAAATTCCATATTTTGAACATTTTGAGGGATAGTGCTAGGGAAGGAGGGAATTCAGGCACTACAACCACTACGACATAATTTTCAGGAAATCTCCAAGTACAGAATCATGCCAGCTATACTCATCTCTGCAGTATGACAATATTAAAATAGATCTAAAAACCTGGCAAAAAATGTGTTTGAATAAAAGAGGATCATCCAAAACTAGTGTTATGATAGTTAATAGAACTGCTAAATTAGAAATTGTTGACAAGCTTTGCCTCTCACCAGATTGGATCTTCCACCAGTGATCATCCACAATTCGCCTTCCTTTCTTGAAAGGTCCCCAGAAGTATCACCATTAAGAGACAATCTCCTGATGTCATCAAGAAGTAACTTCTGCTCACGTTCTTTCCGTTCAAGTTCGATTTTAGCAAGTTCAACCTCTTCTACACCATCAGGCACCATCTCATCCGCCTCCTCTTCAACATCTTCATCATCTTCAGCTGGAAATGACAGACTACTCTTTCTAGGCCTGAATAACACATGTTATGCAAATCAATAAGATAAGTTCTGCACCCATTTAAGTAAATTGTGAACTAAAAAGTAATTGCATCAGGTCAATAAATATACATATTCCAGAAATAAAATTTGTTTCTCTATGTACACAAATTCAACATCTATAAAATTTGCATTAAGCGAATGCTAATAGCTTTCTGAAACAGATCATACTTATCCATTTAAATATTACTTAACTAACAAATCCAAATATATGGCTCATCAAATCATCCTTGATCTACAATAATTATCTTCTTTCTTCTCTCTGGTTAATTTCTTTGTCTATTATCTTGTGTGTGGGGGGGGGGGGGGGGGGGGGGGTGGTGGTGGTGGTTGTGGGTTGGGGAGCAAGAGAAAGAAAAGAGTGAACAGGAAAACTAGTGCTGTTCTTCTGCCGGTTTCTCAACCAGCTACAGAAGCAAAGTGAAGAATAAGAAGGAATATTTTCTGTATGAAACTGATATGGCTGTAACATAATGCCAAAAGGATGGAGCACATAAACTGGTACAAGGAGCTATGACTTAATTTTGAATTTCAAAGAGTAAAATGGAAGAAGCATGGTTCCCAGACATAAATTAAAATAAAAGTAAAAAAATCACATTCTCACTTGGGAAGCCGTGCAAAAAGGAGATTGGTCAACACATCCAGCATAACCTGAAACTGACGAGATGTCATTGTAGCAGTTATATTATCTGTATTGAAAGTGAGCTCTTTTAGAGGCTTCACCTGCAGAATAAATCAAAGGCAGCCAAGTTTTTCAAATTAATGTCCAGTTACATAAAAATGCAATCACAGATAAGAATGATGCGCTACTAGGTTAGCTAATGCAGATAAAATATCCAATGAAAATATAACATTGCTGTTTGACCTTCAGGTCTGGAGTCCCGCCTTTGTGCCTTGTGTACCGAAAGTACATATCACAAGGCATAAACACTCTTTCAAGTAGAGCACCAGTACGCTTTACTTTAGGGGAGCTTCTTCGAATTTTTGGGAGCCACTGCAGTCCAGCCCCAGGATCAACATCAGTTGGTGCAACATGAGCCTGCACATGCTCCAACATCACAGAGAACTCCATGCGCTTCCATGTCATTTCAGGTACAGATTCAGGAAGGTGTAAATCTCCACTGCCCAGTGCTTGCTCAATCATCTCATAACCAACATGAAGGACAGAGTGAAATGATCGGGCCAAAACACGACCACTAACAGCAGCAAGGAGGAATCTACCCTGGTGGGCAAAACAATTTAACCCCAGATCATGAGTACTGCTAGTTAAGACATTTCATTGCAGAGATTCTTAAGATGACTTTACATTCATTAAGAATGCTGATAAAATAATAGCAAGATCTTTGTGATCTGGCAAATACATTAAGCTTGGATCTTATTAATATACTTCAAGAGAAAAACAAACTTGGACAATGAGAGAATACAAAGACAAAGCTCTTTATGGACAAAAATAAAAACAGTAGCAGATTATGCATGTTGCACTCATTTCTCGAGGTAACAATGTAACTTGCATATATATATATATATATATATATATATATATATATATATATATATATATATATATATATATATATGCATTGTCTAATCTAGATTACATGTGAACAAATAAGCAAGAACAGAAAACAACTTAAAATAAAATAATAAGTTTCAACAGAAAAACGAGGGTTCAAACTTGATTTCAAACATTATTTAGATTCCATATTCAAATTTAACAAAAAATGAAAGCTTAGCAGGGCCACTAGGTTAAGCACACAACTTATTCATCATAATTCTTGCCACAAAACTACATCATTTAATAGGAATTAACCGGCATTTATTATTGGAATCCTATCTATCACAAGTAATTGAAATGCCTGATTAATTTCAATTACAAAAATAAAAATGCAATAATAAGATGATGGTGATTAAAAAATCACAAAGATGGCCCAAAATTGCAGTGATTGATATTTTATTTTCATTTCCATTCATAAGCACAAAAATTCCTCATCTAGAGGCTTCTGAACATAACTGAAATACCCCATAGCATAACGTAAAAAACACAAGGAAACATAGAGCAAATTACAAGTAACAATAAAGAACAAAAATCTGCAAGATCAGAAATTTAAAGCAAGACCATAGGGAAAAAAAGGGTCCTTGTGATACTATATTCTCTGATGAATAAACAATTCTCTAAGTGAGGTCACAGCTTACATTGGCTTCTTCAGAATGCAGATTGAATTGTGGCTCGATAACATTCACCATGAAATGGCGAGTCCCTTCCTCCTCAGAATCATCTATGCTTCCATTTGTTGCTGGAAATAAAGCTAAGCAAATAGATGTCGATTAGCTAAAAACTTCAGCAACTAGTTGTAGAAATTTCACATTGTAAAGTTAAATTTTTTAATGTTATTGATTTTCACTTCAATAGAACAATGAGCAAGCAATTAGAAGTATGAAACATAGCCAGTTCTATAAAAAATATGCATTCACAAGTAAACAAATTCAAACAAATCTCAAGACATACCAACAGCAGAAGATGAATTCTCTATTTTAGCTGAATGTGATGGAGATGAGAGAGACCCTGAAGTCTCTGCATGTTGAGAAGGGGAATCAGCATTATGGCTGGTAGAAGGGGGTTTAGATATATCATCTTGATTCACTTCACTTTCCGCATGTGATTGGTTCTCCTCAAGTAATTTCCTCTGTGCATACTGCCGAGAAGGAGAAGGCTTGGGAGGTGCAAATGCTTTGGACAATCCACCAACCCAGGACCAAACAGCATCCCTATTCTCAATATTCCATAAAAGCTTGAGACTATAAACAAAAACTCGCTGACAATTGTCAGCAATTACCACATTGTATCCATCATCATCGCCTGGGTCAGATCTTGTGTGATCATCACTCTCACTCCCATTTTCGAACTCAGACCTCACATATGTCATCTCAAGATTTTTTCTCCCAGCCTCTTGCCATGCCAATAACCTTGTAGGGTCAGCCTTTGGTGCCTGCCTTCTGATTGTAAAATAATCACATGATAAAAGAAATCCATCATCCCGGTGCTTCTCAGTGCAACCACTGATATTATTGTGTTTTTCACTGGGAATTCTACCCATAGTTGAAGGCTGGCAATTTTTCTTTGTCATTTGAACTACTTTTGCAACAGTGGTAGAATCTTCTTTATCTAAGATGGCCTTAGGCATGTGAAGGTCCACACCCTGGTAAACAAGATCAAGAGTGTCTCGCTTGCATTCAAAAGTGTACTTCTGCTTACCCCGACTGAAACAGATTTCATATTTCAACTTTGTCATATTAAAAGTAAGTCCTTTTGCTGGGTCATCATCATCTAATGGCATGTGTTTTATACAAGCGGGTGTAGCATCTACACGGAGGAAAAATTCTGTCATCACTCTGTCCAGTGACAAATTTCCTGATCTGGGAATTCTGGGAACCCCAAAACGAGGCCACCGGGAGAAATAACGTAATTTGTGAGGAGGAAGATAATTCAAGTTCCAAAACTTCTTTAACCATGCAAAATCATGAGCACCGACATTCAGTGTTGGAACAATTGAAACATTTTCAGGTTTGTGAGGTGGATTATAGACAGTTCCATCTACTACAGTGCTGTCTCCCATGGAGGAAGAAGAGGATTGATTTTCACATAAGGAAATAGAGGGTCTTAGAGAGAAATTCCACCGGAGCAAGAGAGATGTAGACCTGAAGGGATCAAAAACTTTTTCACGAGGCCTCCCTTCATTAGGGAGTGCGAATAGATAATGATTCAATGGAGTGCCAGAATCACAGTCCCAATCCATTGTGACTTCAAGAATAAAGACTGGAGCTTCAAGGAAAGCACCATATACACCACTAGGAAGTTTTAAGCCACAGTTGCTTGCCAACCTCTCCAAACTGCTCAAGAAAATCTTAAAATCCTTTGCAGACATATAAATACGGCCATCTGACTGCTGGATCTCCATGGAACCAGATGTGATTTGAAGCTTGTCAAGCTTTTCATAAGGATCAGTTGTTGCAAGAATATGCCATCTAGTTTCAGAAAAGCCAAAGGTGATATTTCCATGAATGTAATTTCTCATATCATCCCACCATGGTAAACTGCGCTCCTTTTTCGGTGGTTGAACTAGTGGACCAGGATTTCTGACACTTAGATTTGCCCTACGAAGAGCAACTGTAAAAGCATAGCTCACATCAGCAAAAGATGGTTCATAACCGACACCAAATGATACTTCAGCTTTCTGAAAATACATAGGCAAATCGAAGTATGATTTTGTTGGAGGAGTTGTGCCGGTAGCTGAACGGAGCAAGCGCACCTTTCTCCACCTCCCAATGAAGACATCTTGGTAAATTTGGGGCTGAAAGCAGGTTGCCTAATTCAAGAGAAGAATAGCTTTAATTAGAAAGAGAGAGAAGCACGCAGATGCAAGACATGGTACAATGGATTGCAGCCCAATTATGGAAGAGACAAACGCATAAAAAAAAAAAGAAGAAAAATGAGATCACATTTTCTGTGCTTCAATCATTTGTCCGAGCGATTGACAGTTTATCCACACCCACTGTATAAACATCTGATACTGGCAGATCGAGAAATCACATTGCCATCACTACTATATCTATACAACCATAGTGAACAATAATGCCAAAGAACCATGATTTCCTTCTTTTTCTCAACATTTTAACTGTAGAAAGTAAAACCAGTATTCTAGGATTTTCTCTATCTGCTACAAGTAAAGCAAGTTCAACCCTTTCTTTTCCCAAGTGATGTTGAAAGATTTTACAGCATCACTCATAAGAAAAGAAAGAAAATTAACAAATATTGCCTACCATCATAAGTTTCTAGCAGTAAATTATAGAGAACTAAAAATGGCGATGGGTTAAGTTTGTTACTAGAAGATCAATATTCTTGTCTTTTCCAAGTCATTCCATATTCAAAAGAGAGGCAATTGTGTATCATAATTCATAAGATTCTTTCATGAGTCTATTGTAAACTTTTGAAAATTTGATTATCAAATTGTACATTTTATGCTTGCTTGACTTGAGCACCAAGTATTTGCTAACAATGGAGAGCTTAACCCACTCCACATGAATAGCTCAGGCCCAAGAAAATAGTCCCAAGCATATGACTAAGAGAATAACTTGTGAGCTAATCATCCATCTTAAGTGCTTCCCTATAGAGATGCATAAGATGCAACTCCCACTGTATCCATAAACATGAGTAGACTTGAAACTTGAAAGCCACATTCCACACTCTATTGTCTTCCTTAAAAGAGTCAACATCTCCCTCACTATTCCAGAATCTTTTTCCACCAGCTTTTGAATTTCTTTACCCCACGCTAGCCTAGCGTAGTTGTGAAGTAACAATTCATCGTTGAATGATAAATATTTCAGAAAATGCTATTTACATAATGCTCTCTAGCTAATTTCCATTTATACATTTGTTTATTGCTAGAATAAAGCAGCCAGAGAAAGCAAACAATCATAAGCTGGAACTGGGAATAAAAATGAAGCATCATAGCCAAGGAGGAAGGAGAAGAAGAGACTGAGAAGTAGCTTTGGAACTTACCTGCTGTGCTAGCACAACACGACCTTCACATTTACCAGCCGCACCAGCAAAAAGAGGAAATGAGTAATTTCTTATCTGAGCAACAAGGGTGCCAGTGTGCAATAAAATGTTACTCCCATAGAGTCGAGAAAATGGTATGTCCACTTCACGACAGACAGGATCAAGCTTTTTCAGAACCTCTATCATCCCATCATCTCCACCATCAATCCTTGTCAAGCTTACATCCAGCTCTGTAGCAGAAATGGAAAGAAGAGAAGTTCTTGAAGTGCTAGGCTTAAAACCAGACTGAAACCGCTCCCTACAGGCACCTGAACCTTCAGAAGGTACTAACTTCTGGCATGCCTGGTAATATGATCTAAATGATTGTTTGTAAATTTCTTCTTGCATTTTCTGAATAGCTAAAGGATCTTGCATGTCAATCTGAACCCCATTACAATTAACCTTTCTTTCAATGGTGGAGTCATTTGTTTCAGCAGTTTTAGAACAATTATTAACTTTGGAAATAAATTCATCAAGAAACTTCTGCCTGACAGCCAGCTCACAGGCCTCACTCTTCATCAGCTGGTAGTGCTCATCAAGCCAACCCTGCATCGGTTCTTCCTCAATATCAGCAATTAGCTTGCGTATGCAAAACTTTACACATCCAAATTTTGTTGAACTAGACTTTTTAGACTTAGAGCTTTCTTTCTTCATGGGAAATATAAGTTGAGTTTTAGCAGCAGTAACAAGCTTCAAAGCCCGCAACATATCTTCAACTGAATCATCAATGGCACGCAACTCCAACCTGTACGGCATTCTAATATGAACATCAAGCCCTTGAATCACCCAATCCCATGTGATAGCTGAAGGCAGTTTTGCATTAGATGAACTGCTAGAGGTACTAGGTATGCGAGAAATTTGCATTCTACCACTTCTGAATACTTTGGCCCCATTAAAACTTAATACAAGTCCTTCAAGAAGTACTCCTATGCGGGCATTCTCTGAAAAAATTGACTGAACATGCACCATTGCATCAACTCCATCTCCAACCCCAGCAGATACACTCAGCATTTCCACGTCAACAGCGAAAATATTTTCCTTTTTCTTAGGCTTATCAAAATTTCCTGATTCCAAAGAGGCATCTTTCTTCTGTTCAGTATCTCTCATGCTTGAGGCTTCTTCCGTCCTTTCATTACCATGTTCCTGAAGCTTTTGATTGTGCACCAGTAATTTCAGCTGCAGAACAAGTTCAATCAATGACAAATGTGCATCAGGCTCCCACCTGACAGTAATTTCAGTAGCACTGAAAAGACAGCAAATAGCAATCCCTTTAAGACCACCAGAGCGCCGTACAAATTTTGCATTCTGCACATCAAACAATGTTACTTTTGTATCAGATCTATGTTTCTCCAAATGTTCCTGATAAATAGACCTTGCTCTTTCAAGTTCCATTTCTGTAGTTTGGTTCTCCTTGATCACACACAAAGCATAATGGAATATGTCAAGAGAAAGAGAATATTTCAACTTCTTGCAATCATCAGAAACTGTGGATATCACACTTGCAGTACGTGGGGTGCCATCATCTGAGACACTAATTACAACTCGACCACCCTGCGATCCATAATTGACGCGCTTTGGATCAGCAACAACAGCATTGTCCAAACTTGTTTCACCACAAAAATTTACAGTGCAACGTTCCAAATTAAATTTCAATACTTGAATCCCTTTCCCTGATGGTTTAGAAGATCGCCCACCTCGGCTCTGTGATGTTTTTTTACCAGAACCAGATAGACTTTTCAAGAGAGATTGAAAGGAAATGACAGTTGCTATAAGTGATTGTGCACGTTTGAAGTTAAAATAAATACCCATACCAGTCACATCAACAGAGAGAACTAATTTACATCTAGCACCATCCTCTTCAGAAGATTCAATATCCTTTTTGCCCCAATCTAAACTAACCCTTGCTATATGAACTAAAGCACCTGAATTTGATTCAACAACAAATGGGCTCTCTTTCAAGCATTCTTGATATTCATCTGACATGTGGAAGTTTAGTTCACCAAGTTCCAAATGTATTGCAGTACCCATGCTTGACACGTTATTTGCAAAAACATGTGATGATTGTGAGCATAACTACACAAAGAAGGAAGAAGTTAATTTGCTGCACTGGTGTGAAAAAAATAACTACTTAATTTGAGCAAGTTAACTCAAAAGATGAGAACAAAAAGACAAAAACTTATAAAACCTGTAGAACATGGGAACTTGAAAGATAAAAACTGTTAAAAAACAAATATTTAAATTGCATAGATGCACCAATAAATAACAACATGAACGAGAAATCATGGAATTCACAGCTCCACCACATATGCCATCACACTCTATGGTGCAGAGTGGTGATTGAACAAACAATTAGGGCATGAAAATTGTGAACCCCATCAAATGGCTATAGCTTTATTCAGCAATCAGAAACATGTTCTGCTAATTTTTTTTAAAAGAATTTGTTAAAATTGAGGAAAAGTGGAAAACAGTAAAAACAAAACCATGAACACGTGGAGGCTCTTCAATCCTTAAACAGCAGTATGCAGATTGGCCATAAAACCTCTCAAAGCTCACTCAGAGTGTTGAGTATGATGTATGAGACTAAAATAAGCAGAATAGAAGCTATTGCTATCGCCACTAGAGATTAGCACCTTGCAGTATCCCATAAAAGTACCTGCTGTAAATGAGAACAGAGATCGTAAGCTAGAAACGACTTCCGAGGGTTTATAAAATTATAGGGATTCCCAGCCTTTGTTTCCATAATAAGAACAGATATCTGTTTCAGTTTCTGTTGGGTGAAAAAGTCATTTAAGGTGGTCAATTTTTACCACCAACCTCCTAAAGTCCTAAATTCTGTGTATGTGTATGTATGTATACTATTTTCCCCCCTTCCAGACAGGCTATTCACTTTTTGGTTCAGCATATAAAAGGCCAATTTCTTGCCATTTGGCTCTTGAGGTTTGCAACAAAATAATGCACGTAACAATATAACCCACAGATACAAAAAGGGAAAAAAAAAAATAAATCCTACTGCCATGGAGCACCAGTACAACAAAGTATATCTAAGATGGATTCAATCATTGTAATTTAGTACAAGAAAATGCATAATTTATGTGCATCACTTACATGATACAAAGGCAACCCGTTGATACTATAAAGAACAATCGTCATCTCAGGAGCTGAGACAGTACATGTCCACATGATGGCTTTGGATGCAGTTGATTGTGATTTTACTGGCACATGAATTTCCTCTCGAAGTACCATTTTTTTCTTTCTTGAGTAGTGGAGTTGTAACCATGGCTTCAACCTACTCATTATAATGTTGCATTGAGTACCTCCCAGCCTAACATCTATTTCAGCTCTAACTGGTGAGGTTGGCTGAAAAGAAAAAACATTAAAAAAATAAAAATAAAAAAGTAAATATTATAAAACAACAAATCATTAAAAAGGATAGTTTTTGCTTGTCACCCACCTCACCAGAGTCAATAAGACAAACAGACTAGAATTCATTAAGTTTGGTGATACATTTTTTTTTTAATCAAGGTGGCACAATGTTAGAAAGCTTGAATGGCATCATCAAATGCAGGCACATTGCTAGAAACCTTGAAAGGAAAGCAGAAATTATACCCTTAACTGGGTAAAATAAGAAATACCAGATTGCCACCTATGAATGATGGTGAAATGTTTATCTTTCAAGCAACGCTAATCAAATGTCAGACAGTACAAGATGATATCCAAACTAATAGCACATATAAGAAAAAAAGGGTGTCATAGCCACTACCACCATTGAATGTAACATAACTACTCAGTTTTTACAATTCTGTACTATATACAACAAATATCAACTGCATAAAGGCGTTCAGCTACAGTGATTGAATTATAGAAGACTTACCTCTAGTGGAATGTAAACAAAAGAGATGACAACAACTTTCAATATCTCCATAACAGAAGTGCCAGCTTCTCTGAGAAGCTGAAATATAATGCAAAAATCATCATCAATAAGAGCACAGGCAGAATGATGACTGGGAAAATTACAACTCCAAAAGAGTTTTGACAGCAATCATTACTCATACATGTATCTCACTGAAATCCATCTGAACATCAAGGCGAGTACTCTCCCCCATATCTTCAGTGCATAAGGATTTGATGCTCTTTAATTGAATGCCCATGATATTATTCTCAATAACAAGATCATGCTCCCGATGAACAAACCTCACATCCAGTTTTGGTAAAGTGAAGCTAACCTACAAGACAAAAGGCAAGTTTCTCAACTGACATTGAGATCGCTAGAAAAAATTGACATGCGCATAAATTTGACAAAGAGGATAACTACTCTATGTAGCTGAAGAATGACAACAAAACAGACCGTCTGATATAGAGTGTAGACAATAAAAAGCTTGAAGAAAGCATATAAGATTTGAATAAGAATCATGCTTGATGTCCCACCTGTAATGTTATCACCTTATACTGCCTGACATTCCACTCAAGACATGTCTCAATTTATCACCCATTCATCCTTTTGCTAAAATAAAATAAAGTAAAATAATAATTAACAAGAAAACCTAAAATAATTTGTGGGCACCAATTCACTCTTTCAACACAGTAAATTTGTTCTCTGCTTATCATTTCTATTGAGCACATGCTCAAGTATCACATAAAAAATGTTCAATTAAATCTAAAATGAATGCATGGAGATGGAGATATGCATATTAAACCCATTTCAATAGTTTATAGGTTCACAAACCTTTTGAGGAAACATAGAAGTGTACTTTATAATTGCAACAAGTACTGATTGTTTTCGTTGTGGATCTTTAACAACAGCAGAATTGACTACAGCTTTATCTGTCTGAGTAGAAGCATCTAAAGTCCTGTTTTTTGAAAGCAGCTTCTCATTCAGGTGCACAATGACCTCACCACAGGTAATGTCCAAATTGCGGATAATTACACCTACCTCCCTGCAGCCAAAAAGAAACAAATACAAAAATGTGAAATTGATGAACCCAACACCTTCATCTTCACAAACAAAGATGAAGTAAGAAACATGCACATACTAAGGTTATTTTGCTCACAAATAGGGGGGAAGAGTTGAAATTCCAGAAGGGGAAACACAAAGCAATCTAACAGTCCAATCTCACCTCTATACAAATCTCTTCTAATATACCTCTACAAGACCCACCATGAGAATTTCTTCTTATTCTCTTTTTGGATATAGCAATTATGTTAAAGGAGAGAATGAAAAAGTAATGCAATAAAAAGGGAACAAAACATCTTCCTAGAAGAAAGAAACAACCAAAAGAAAAGACTATAATAAATAAAAGGGCTCTTGCAATCCTGTTGTGTATCAAATTAACAGATCCTCGCAGAAAACTCTTGGCAGAACACCATAATGAATCAAAAGAAAATCTGTCTCAGGATAAATTTGACCATGGATAATATTTCTTGAAAATACTCATTCCAACCACATGCAACTGGAGGAAAAATACACATTGCCCAAAATTCTTTCCTTACACCATCATCTCAAAATCTTTAAAATCCTATGTAGAAATCCATTGCTTAACTATTATCGCACAGACCCATTTTGCATATCTTGTGCCATAAAGCAATAAAAAATAAAATAAAAAAAAAAACTCTAGATGTTTACAGTCACACGCAAAGCCTGAGCATTTTGCTAATTGATAATATTCACGAAAGAGCAGACCTGAAATTTTGTGAACAATGAAATCTTAGAAAAATGGAAGGTTGAAGCAGAAGATGTAAAATCTTGAAATGGAGTACGATCCAGATTAGTAAGACAATAAACCAATGGGTTATCCTTGACTTTATAACACAAATACAGGCTAAAAGAAATAAATTTGAAATCAACCTATGGCCTGCAAACAACTTTAGCCCTAATCACTAATCACTATCCACCAAACCAAAGTTCTCTTAATCAATCACAAATCCTCATATTGACTCTCCCATATAAGTGGTTTCAAACTCTTCAACATTAGTTCTAAGGAAATTCTTTTTTAAACATTTAGGCTCTATTTCTTTCATAGGGAAAACATTTTCTAAGAAAATTAATTATTTCACCTTTTTTGGCTGTAACACTAACAAATCATGTAAAAAATATTTTAAGTTGTTTGAAGTACATTGGAAAAAAAATTTATTCTCTTTTGATGAGGAAAACCATGAGAATGCTTTGATCCATGAGAAATTCGTATCTTTCAATTTATAGTTGAATAGGAGAGAAAATAAAATAAAGATAATAGTAAATTATGGTGTTGGTGGTGACCATGGTGGCAAATGTCAACAAGAGATGGTTGATGGTAATAATTGGTGGACATACAGGTATGTGTGTTGAATCTCACTGAAGGTTCATGGGTAGGCCCAAATATGGGAAGAGGTGTTGTGCTTTTTAATTGTGGACTTGTAAGTAAGGAGAGATGGGCCCACTATGCACAAAACCATTTGGCTTGTGCTAGCACCTACATTTTCCTACTTATAACTTATAAGCCACTCAACACCTTTGTATTTATTCCAAGTGGGACAATTTCCTCAACACCCCCCTAAGTGCAATTGGGCTTGAACTAGTTGATATGGGACGGGTAAGAACCACACATCCCAAAAACACGAGTAGAATGGATAATAAACACACATCTTTTAAACCTAGAACAACACATGTTAAACGGGCTTACCCAAGAATTATTTTCGCTCTGATACCATGTTCAATTTTATTGAAGGTCCACAAGTAAGCCCAAATATGGGAGGAGGTGTTGGACTTTTTAAATGTGGACTTATAATAAAGGAGAGATGGGCCAATTATGCACAAAACCAATAGGCTTGTGCTAGAGCCCATACTTACCCACTTATAAGCCACTCAACATCTTTGTATTTATTCCATGTGGGACAATTTTCCTGAACAGGTTTTCTTCTGGATTATTTCCCTTTTATTGGCTTGCAAAAGTCCAAAATTGATTTTGTTTTACTTTTGACCAATAAAATATATTTCTACTAACTAATTTTCCTACTTGCAATGAAGTTAGAAAAATGCATAAAAGAATTTTGGAAAAATATTTTCAAAGAAACAAATGGACTATGAAGTATGAAAATTAAATTTTGCAAAAAAAATTTTGTAGCTTTTCTTGGGACTAGTCATTTTTAACTTGCGTTGCACGTTATCTATACTCATTGTACTTAATTGTAATTTAATTTTCTTTACATGCAATTTTAGAAAAATTTTCGTGCTCGTTAATTAGTAAACCTTAAAACTATTAGAAATTTCTTTCAAAGCAAGTGTAATAATACAACAAAATTAAGAAAAATCTTTAATGTAATTTTAAATACTTATATATTTTAATAATAAGATAATAACATAAAACTTATTTAAACATATAAAAATTTGAAATGAATGAGCATTTTAAATTGGATATTATGATATTTTATTATATTTTAATTCAAAATTAAAATTTATTTTTTGTTTTAAATGATTAATTACCCAAATAAAGTCTAAATGATTTTTATGAATAGTTTTTTAAAATTTTCAATAAATTTATAAATTAAATATTTTAATGACAAAAATTAATATTTATTTGAAAATAGGACTAATAAAAATAAAAAAAAAAACATCTAAGAACTTTTTCAATTTTATTTAAATTTTTAATTTCGTTAATTTTATCAAGATTGTAAAATTAGTGTTAGTTTTATTCTATTTATCTAAATTAGTCATTAGTTTTATTCTATTTACCTAAATTAGTCAAAACTCAAATGCAATTCTAATAATTTTATAAATGTTTCAATAAAAAAATATTTTTTAATTTATTATACCAGAAAATAATTTGATAATATAAAAATTTTTTTTTGGGAAAAAAGCTATATTAACCATTAAGTGGTTGTTAATTGTTATACTTGAATTGAATTAAAAATTTAAATTCTCGATTTTCATATAGTTTAAGCTTATTTGTTACAAATAATTTTTTTAAAAAAAATTGCTACAAATTTATAACAAATAAAATAGTTGTCATTGAATAAGATTATAATTTCATATTTATTGATATAAATATAAACTTTATTTAATAATTTAATTTTTAATAATAATTTTATAATTATGTAGTTATGTTAAGGATATTTTTGTTTTATCCTATTATTCTCCCATTCCTTCCCACTAATATAGGATTTTTGGTATAATTATAATTGTTATTAAAATAATATTAAATTTTAATTTATATTAATTATAGTTACATTAGAAATTGAATTATTTGAGGATTATCTATAGCTAAAAGGTATTAGCAACAAAATAGAACAATAAGCCTCTTGTTGCTAAAAGTATTAGCTACATTTGTCTTGTCGCTAAAAGTTATTAATGACGGAATTTTATGGATTAGCAACAAGTTTTTGTTACCAATATATATTATTAGCAACGAATAATATATGCCGCTATAAATATGTTTTTTGACAAATAATGACCCCCCTTTGGTGTCCTTTAATATAATTTTGCTTTGCTTATCAAAAATGAAAATCCAGTCTTATCTGATATCACTACCAATTAACTAGTAATGATTAGACCTAAAAAAATTAGAAACTAAAGTAAATGAAAAGATAAAAGGAAATTTACCTATCATGACCAAATTCACAAGAGAGAGAAAAATCTTCACAAATGAAGGAAGCAAAAGGCCCTTCTGTTATACCAAATGATGTCTCGCCTACAGAAATGCATCCTCCACCATCATAGTTGGATGATTGGTCACAACTAACACGTGGTTCACCCATGTGAATAATAATAGGTAATATGCGTAGCTTAACAAATAGATTTGGCTTGGATCCACCATCTTTGGTTATATCCAATCTCAATTCCTTAATTTCAATCATAGCTTTGGGACTCTGCAATTTTCCAAAGAGAATTAAATAACTAACAAACTTTAATAAAAGGCACACCATAGGAGGAAAAGAAAAATAGAAAAGGAAATCACAATCAATAAGCTGGAAGTAGTAACTATTAAGAAATCATAATCAATTTCAACACCACATCCATTAGCACCTTCATTCTTAATAGAGTATTTATAACAACACATGTATACAAAATTCATAATAGCAACTACAAACCTAGAAAATATGCAGTTTGAGCTCTGAGCTGCGTCAAATTAAGGCCATGTTTTTATTGGCTATATATGTGGGCCCAATGCATTTCCAGTATAATTAAAATTCAAACAAACCAGCATACCACCGGTTTTATGTGATCAAGGTTCAGCAAAGTCTTTTATTACTCAACAACCCTTCACCAACATACATTTAAATTTTCAAATTCTGGATCTATACTTGAAATTCTGCAGTTTGAAGCCACAGCTAACTACAAGTTAATACTTTGTTTCCATTTAATAATATTTATGCTATTAATTAAGCATCAAGTTCAACCAATTGCCACTCATATTCAATTACTGCACAGAAATAAAAAAAGGTAGATGACATAATAATCAAACAAGTAAATGCGGAATATGATAAACTAGCCTTGCTCTCACACTCTCAAAACTAACCTTGCTCTCAGCCACACACTCCATAGGTAAAACATGCCCCAATATCCAAAGAAAATTCTACATTTGCATATCCTTTTTCTTCTTGAAAATCCAACAACTGACCATAGCCAATGACCATGAATATCTATACTACCCATTTTCAGTGCAAACAGTTGAATACTAACGTGAAAAACAAAGGACTAGAATAACAAATGATCAATTAGCATCTACGCAAAAGTTAGAGCACTTGCCTTTACAACCAAATCTGTAACAGAAACTGACAAAAATCTTGCTATGTTAGCTAAGACCATCCACTTTCCCCGGCCTGAATTGCGAGTTCGGGCTTTTTGAGCTTTAGTTTTCTGTGAGCCTCTGCTAGAAGACCTCATTACAATTTCCAAGTCACATATTAATACTTGCAGCTTAGGATCTCTGGAAAAGAAACCAACCCCAAGTTTGACCAGGGACTGGCGTACACTGAGTCTAATTTCACCAACAGACACAGATTCAACAGCACCCTGCAAAATTTTCAAGTCATAACAAAATGAATTATATAATGAAAGAACAAATTTCTTTTCAATCATGCAAGAGAAAGGTGGAGGCACAACTTTGATGGTGAAACAAATGACTGACACACACTTGACAGAAGAGTAAAGAGGAACAGGGTGGAGAAGAATAATTTAGTAATTCAGATCAGCGACATGAAAATCAATATTGTTTTCTCAAGGTAAATTTCAACAATAACAGCAATTTTTTGTTGCTGAAAGAAAAGGAAGAAGAAAAGCATGCGAGTACTTCCTAACCCATCAATGAGGAAAAAGAGGGGAAATCTGGTCCAATGCTACATAGCTTTAAAAATTATGGTTCTCTAGGCCATTTTCTTGGATACTGACCTATGCTAAAGTGATCGATTGAATCAGCCCAATCAAAAGTACTTAAGTCTTTGACCCCAATTGTGAACATTTAAATTCGCTTCAAAATCATCCATAAAATCCAGAATGAAAGAAGGGCCAAATCATAGCATGGTTTTAACACTGGCTGTTATTTACAGGTTTTTTAGCCCCCTGTTAGCGTGACACCCATTATTTAAAGGCATAAAAAATTTAGCACTTGTAATGGGCGTAATGGCCTTTACATAACAGTAACGGCCGTTATTTACCGTTATGTAAAAGTAACAATCCGTTACCTCATCTTTTTTTTATCCAGATGGAGACAACACAACAGCTCTTTCTCATGCTTTGTTTGTGGTTTGGGGAGTTTTAAACTGCTATATCTCACTTTCTCTATCAACCTTCCATCAAAAATTTTCTATCTTTCTACAGATCTTTCATTTTTTATCTCTTGAGGTATGATCATAAGCTATCTTTCCAATTCTACACATCCCTATTTTGAAAGGGTGAGTTATTTATTTTTGTTTTTAGTATTTTTTGCTTAGTTGTTGAAGACAATTATGTTTGATGCTAGGTTTTTTATTAAATTTATAGTGAGTGTTGGGCACTGAAAGAGTCATAAGCGTATAAGATAAGAGTTGCAGAGATGAGAATGTTAAGTAAGATGAGTGGCCATACTATACTAGATAAAGCCCGTAATGAGAGTATTAGAGAAAATGTAGGAGTGGTGCTAATTGAAGACAAGTTGAGAGAAGGGAGATTGAGGTGGTTTGATCATGTGAAGCGTAGACACACGAAGGCTCAAGTTAGACAAGTAGAGCACATTAGGTTAGAGGATAGAAAAGGGGTAGACCTAAATTGACTTAGAGAAGAATAGTACAACATGACCTAGAAGCATTACACATTTCTGAGGATTTAACCCAAAATCGTTTAGAGTGGAGAAAGCGAATCTATATAGCCGACCTCAAATTTTTGGGATAAAAGTTTAGTTGAGTTGAGTTGAGTTATAGTAAGTTTGCCCAATCTATAGATTTTTTTTCTAATTTTGAACTAGTTTCAAAATTTATTTTGGTAAAATACATAAGTAACTAGAAAATAATATCAAAGAAACTTTATGCTTCATTAATGTTTGCTAAGTATAAGGTTATTTCTTTTCTATCTACATAATTATTTTAGTTTTAAATTGATTAATACTGATAATGTCTAACAATAATTTATTTAATATCTTTATTTGATGTATTTATACTTGTGCAACTTAGTTTTACTATATCTTTAAATATCTATTCATTTTCATGAACTTCACAAATTTTTCAAAAAAATTTCCATAGCAATAGACCTGTTACGTTACGGCATTACAGACCTACCATTACCCATGACCGTGATCACAAACGAAGCCACGACTGCAATTAAATCCATAGATCATTGGCAATAATCTGGAATTGCATGAAACACTGCTAATTAATCAGAATCATAATGCAAACCATGCAATATAATTAGCAATATCCTACGAGTACTGAAGGCAGTATGTGCAAAGCAAGATGCATAATGCAGAAAAGGCTTCATCTCAAACTCATACAGGTCTGATAACTCGAAGAAAAATTGCTCCACTGTATCTTCTCAACAAAAATCTACTCCAAAGTAAAATTTCGCGTATTGCATCAAAGAAGATTTCTTAGAAAATGACTTGAAGCAGTCACTCAAAGATATAAAGTGAATTATGACTGATGATACCTTAATTTTAGTATGATAAGCATTTAAATTACAACAATATGGAAGAAGACAAGCCTCCTCAATAATCCAGTCTCACAAAAATGAAAATTTGACCCAGTAAAAGATGTAGAAGGTAAACCTTTTTAAACTTCACTACAACATCTCTTAAACATTTCCATCCACCAACCCGAAATCCAACAGATGCTCCAACAATCCGGCTTAAAATCCAAGCCAGCAACCTAGAAGCAAATCTGAGAAGAGAAGCATAATCAAAATTTAGCAATTAAAACTGACAAGAGTTTCTTCAATAACCATGAACACTTATTATACCATGGATGTGATGGCAATCAACAGTTTCATTATCAATCTTAAATAACAACAGTCACAAGACCATAACTAAACAGCAAGGACCTATGAGACCAAAGACAACGACAAGCCACCATAAAAATAATAACGATATGCTATTTAAGATCTTTCTCAGATACTTCTATGTGCATCTAAATGACATATCATGCATTATTAAAGAAAAACACAATTCGTGCAATATCATATTAAAGAGTTTAATATGTGCATCTACTTTTCTGCATCATATCAACTTCTGATTCATTCATTCACAAAACTAAACATAGCCTTATTCTTGCCCATTTGGCACCATTTTCACTCAAATCAAGTCACTATTCCACTATAGCACACTCTTTGTTCCTCATGGATATTGTGTCAAACTCCTTCGGTTAAGTAAGTTTTGCTTGCAACAGAAAAGGTAGAACAGAAGTAGAAAACAGCAACTCCTATAACATTAGTTAATGTCATATCAGATGCAACATTAAAAGAGAGACAAAAAGTAGAGAATAGGAACATGACGAACATGTTATCCAGTTCTCCAATGGAAAAAAAAAACTGACAATAGGAAAGAAAATAGGAAAATTAAGGCAAAAAAATGCCTCCCCCAACTAAACAAGCCCGAGGTTTTATCTTTCAAATTCAGGTATGGCAAACAGTCAAATTCTGTGACCAAAACTTTTCAGTTCTGCGTTCCCTAGCTTATAACTGATGTAAAAATGCGAGCTCCATTTTGCATCAGTATTGCTGAACAGATTATAGTCAGCTAAAATGCCCATATGGACAGGACAGAATTGCTTATCAAAATTCAGTTGCCAGCCACTAGTGATCAATCCAAGCATTTATTGGAAAAAAAAAAAAAAAAAAAGAGGGAACACAAGCAATAGATACACATATAAAGCGAAATTGAGGGGACTTACATGAAGACCATCCACAATGTGATGGAAACCATCAAGAATCCGAAGAGGAATTTCACTGGTGAGGCTGCCATTGTCAATTGAATTGAAATTATCACGTCCGAAACTCGATCAAATCATCCAAAATAACCAGAGATCCAAATAAAAAGCATTCTATGCACAGAACTTCATGTCAAGAACCCAAATAACATTTCCAAATAAGAAAAAGAAACCCTAAGGAATTGAACCAATTGAAGACTGAAGAGGGGAATTTTCCTCATATTTGGTACGGGCTTTAATTTTCACTTTCAGGAAATCAGGAACCAATCTTCGAGGCATGGCAATCAGTTCCGTCTCATTTATAAGAGCGTAGATCCAATCCTTGAGGTTCTCGCTGATCACATAGAGAGAGAAAGAGAAACAGAGGCACTGAGAGAGAGCATACTGTTTACCTCCTTTTTATTATAAGGGTAAAAGATAAAAATAAAAAAATACCAGAGCGGATTCGAATCTGGTGTCTGACGGTATAGGGAGTGGCGATTTTTTTTTTTCTTGAGAAACGCGCTCTGGTCTCCAGAGGTAAGTATCAAGAACACATAAACTTGGTAAGGTTGAAAAAATAGAGCTAACAACTGATATCCATCAGCTCTAAAAATAAAAATAGAGCTGTTTCTCATTAATTAATAACTGATTTTATTTTATTTTTTATTTTGATCATATTATTTTTTTTTATTTAATTTGAAAATTAATATTATTAATATTTTTATTTTTTATTTATAATTTTAACATTTTAATTAACGTATTTTAATTTTATTAAAATATTTTTTTATTAATAACATAAAATATAAAATATTTATTTATATGTAAAAACTTAAAATTAATTATAAATTTTTCTATTAACAATAATAATTATTTTATTATTTTATCTATATTTTTTAAATTATTTAATTATCTTAAAAAATAATTATTTTCTTATTTCAAGAATAAAATAAATGATATAATATAATAAATTAATAATTATATATTTATTTAAATAATATAATATATTAATTTAATAATTATATATATAATTTAATAATAAAATAAATAGTATAACGTAATAAATTTATAATTTTATATTTATTTAAAAATTAAATAAATTATATGATATATACCCTTATTAGTCATTTCACATATCAACAGTAACAGCTAAATATAATTTTACCAAACACTTAACATAAAACAGTTATCATCAGTTATCAGCTAACAGTAACAGCCATCAGCTAACAACTATCAGTTGTATTCAACAATTAAACCAAACAGGCCCTAAGGAAGTATTTGGTTTACTTGTTAGGTGCAGCTCATAGCTGATAGATATTCAAACAGATAAATTATAGTATTTGGTAAACTTAAAAAAATAGAACTGATAGCTGATGGGTAACTATCTTAAAAAATAATTATTTTCTTATTTCAATAATAAAATAAATTATATAATATAATAGATTAATAATTATGTATTTATTTAAATAATATAATATATTAATTTAATAATTATATATTTAATTTAATAATAAAATAAATAATATAATATAATAAATTTATAATTTTATATTTATTTAAATAATAAAATAAATTATATGATATATAACCTTATTAGTCATTTCACATATCAACAGCAACAGCTAAATATAATTTTATCAAACACTTAACATAAAATAACTATCATCAACTATCAGCTATCAATTAATAATAATAGCTATCAATTGATAGCTATCAATTATATTCAATAATTAAACTAAATAAAGCCTAAGTCACGTAGAACATCTCCGTTTTCTAATGTTGTGAAAATTCAAATGCAGTAGTTGCTTTTTTATAGAATTATCAAAAGGTATATCTTCAGATCAAAAAAAAAATCAAAAAGGTTTGTAATGATTTATTTTTATTTATTTTTATTTTTATTTTTATTATAATCAGAAGGATTTAATGGCGAACGTGTCCTGCCAACAGGGTTTGGACGATGTTGTCAACGCTTCAACGGCAGCAAAGATTACATAACGGGAGCCAAGCAAATTTCTGTGATTTTTATGAATCCTTGTAGTATTTCCGGGCTTGGATAATGAATTGGACCTTCAGCTATACTGTAACACCCCAAATTTTTAAATATATTATTTTTGGGCAAATATTGATGTTTTAGTTTTATTTAAATTTTAGGAAATTATTTGAACTTTTTCGGATTTTCAAAATCGGGTTTGATTTCCCGAAAATATAAAACTTTGATGCTTTTTAAAAATTAATTTAAAGACCATGTGGTAAAACTAAAAATATATTTGGAGTCTACGAATTTTTCTGAGTTTTCTGAAATTTTTTCGAAATTTTTGAACCTCGTTTTCAGTCCCAAGGCAAAGTAAAAATTCAAAATTTTGTATTTCGAATCGAACCGGTCGAATCGAACTGGACCGGATCGGACCGATTGAATCGGACCGGCCCTTCTTCTTCTTCTATTTTTCTTCCGCGCGTCCCGACCTTCCTCTCATTCTCTCCCATTTTCTCTCTCCTCCGTCCTCCCCTTGCCGCGCCGCCGCCTCCCCTGCCACCCCAGCCCGCCGGTGCCCGTCTCCAGCCGCCCCAGCTCCCCGGCCGCCGCCCGGAACGCCGGAAAAAGGCACCCGAAGCGACGCAACGCGCAAGCGCGCCGCTTCGTCTTCTCGATCGAAATTCGGCCGATTCGGCCACCAATCGGATCAGGTCTTGTGTCTAAATCCATATACTCGTCGAGAGCTTTCCATAGACACCAAGAACACCGAAATCCATTGAGCGATTTGTCCAATTTTTGTCCGGGAAGTTTTAGCCCATTTTGAATTTTGGGCTAGATTTCTCGCAAACCGTGAACCCCACGAGAAAACCGAGAGTACCAGAGCGCTCCACTCGTCAAGAGCTTCGCAACGATATAAATTTCAAATTTTTCCGACACCGTTTTTCGATGGGTCCCACGGAACTTCGCAGTGTTTTTTCCGAGCATTTAATGAGCTTAAAAAATTCTATAAAATTTATGTAGTAACCCTCGTGTTGTGGGCTTCGTGTAGGTATCTTCAATTCACGGAAATTCGACGGTTGTCCGGGTTTGTGAATTTTTGGCCAGATAGACCGATTACCGAAAAAGTCTCTGAATTGGATCGAGGTTTTAGCTACCCCACTATTGTCAGACGTCCCGAGTGTAACGGCCCGGCCCACTAGTGATATTATCCGCTCTAGGCCGAAGCCCGCACGATTTTAAAACGCGTCACTAGGGGTTACGAACCATCAACTTATAAACCCAGCATCTCTCCCGTGTTTTGTCGATGTGGGATTTGCCTAGGGTGTTACAATCCACCCCCCTTATGGGACTCAGCGTCCTCGCTGAGGTTTGCCCCACCATCGTTCGCGGAGCGGCTCTGATAACACAAATGTAATGGCCCGGTCCACTAGTGATATTGTCTGCTCTGGGCTGAAACCCTCACGGTTTTAAAACACGTCACTGGGGGTTACGAACCATCAACTTATAAACCCAGCATCTCTCCCGTGTTTTGCCGATGTGGGATTTGCCTAGAGTGTTACAATCCAACCCCACTTATGGGATTCAGCGTCCTCGCTGAGGTTTGCCCCACCATCGCTCAAGGTTGCACGCGGAGCGGCTCTGATACCACAAATGTAATGGCCCAGGCCACTAGTGATATTGTCCGCTCTGGGCCGAAGCCCTCACGGTTTTAAAACGTGTCACTAGGGGTTACGAACCACCAACTTATAAATCCAGCATCTCTCCCGTGTTTTGTCGATGTGGGATTTGCCTAGGGTGTTACACCGAGCGCATCCCCTAAGTCAGAATCGGCAAAGGTAAACCCGAACCTCGTTTTTTCGTAATTTTTTAGTACTTGAATAGAATTAAAAATCTATAAAATATCTGTGGTAGCTCAGAAAATTTTGATTCTTTTTGCAATAGCCTAGTAATATTGCTAAGGACCGCGGGGCAAAGTTTTAGAATTTTTAGAGCTTGTTTGGGCAGTTTTTGCAAAAATGATTAATTATAAGGACTAAATTGAAATTTTACATATTGTGATGGATGATTGATTTGATGGGCCCAGGAGGGGCTGTGTGATGTGATTGAGTTGTGGATATATGGATTGTGAATATAGAAGTGTGTTTTGAGTCCTTTTGCAGATTGGGTAGGTCCTAGGTATAGGGGAGACTCTGCTGGATTTTCAGCACGACTTAGGACGTATTTGGTCTTTTCTTGATTTGTATTGAGTCAATTGTATTAAATAATTGTAATGTAATTGTCAGGTGAGCCGGGACAGCCTTCTTCCTCCGCCCAGCCGCCACAGTGATTGTTGTCAAGTTTGTGAGTAAAATATTAATTTTAATTGTAATTTCGATATTATTATATGTTCAAGCATGCCCTTGCATCACTTATATGCATATATCTATGTAGTTAAACTCTAGGCACGTTTTATGTTGCATTCATAACTGTTAAAGTGTCATGGATGTTGTTGTGGTAATTTGGAGCAGTGTGTGTGCGTTGGCGTGCGTGTGATGTGGTGTGCACTATGGATAGGACGGGTAGTCACGACTTGAGATCTTCGCTGGGACCCGATCCTTCGGGGGTAGTCACTGCTTGATTTCTTCGCTGGGACCTCGATTTGATTTATTAAGCGAAAGTCCGGCTTGAGTTCTTCGTTGGCACCAGGTTGGATTTAAGAGAGCTGTATAGGGGATCATCTCCCATATATTATGATTGATATTACTGGGTATGTGAGTGCTCCAAATTACCTTTTTGCTGTTATGATGTGAATTTATTGCTGATGTTGCATTTCACTCTACAGGGTGCATTAGTTTTAAATAGTTATAGAGATTATGGTTAAAATTGATAGTTTACTCTCTGAGTCGAACGCTCACTCCTGTTCATTATTTTTCAGGCTATAGGAGGATTTTATTATGGTTAACCTGCTTTTCTCCTTCACAGGTTGTCTATTAATATTTGTGTAATTTTATTAACTCTTAGAATTTTCGCATGTGTTAGAAATAATTATTTGATTTGGGTCTGTAATATAAGTTGTTATTTTGGACCTATAAACTTATTATTTTATGCATGTTGATGGACTAGATGAAGGGGCTGAGCTCCCATTTATTTTTATATTGATATGAGTATGTGGAGGATGAGCTGAGCTCCCAAGTTGATTATTTATTGTGTTTACAGGTCGGGTGAGTCAAAAACTCCCCGTTGAAAGGTCCATTTTATGGCCAGACTCTATCCGGTTGATTTCTTGAAATTGAGCCCAAATGGGCCTTAGAGTTGGGTTAATGAATAGTTAGGCTTACTATGGGCCTCGGGGGCTTTAGTCTGGCCCAGGTCCTAGTGCCGGTCTGACCCATAGGTTGGGTCGTGACAAATGTGGTATCAGATCCTAGGCTCTAGATTCTTAGGGATTGTTTGTCTAAAGTGTTGGGAAGAGTCTAATAGGAGTCACATGCAGAAAATAGGGTCCACATTCGTCTTGCATTGTCATCTTTGCTTCTAGTTTCTGCTTTATATATGGTGTGTAAACATAAGTTTATAGAGCTATGTAATGTGCAGTTTTGAATTTTGTGGGCTAATGCTGCTTAATTTCAAAAAAATGCGTAGAAGCAGAAGAGCTGCCACTGCACCAGAACCAGATGTGCCTGACGAGGTGTCAGCACAGGATGAGGCGCCTACCACGAGGAGGCGGGGTAGGAGGCCTAGAGCTGCTCAAGTAGAAGAGCAGCTGCCACCAGTTCAGGATCAGTCTTTTATGGCACAGGGTCCCATGGACCTAATAGCAGCTGCTCTAGCTGGGTTACAGAGAACCATCGACATGATGGCACAGTATATGGTCCACTCTCCACAGCAGCAGCAGTCCACCATACCAAGAGAGGAACCTTACAAATAAATAATCAATTTCAAGAAGTTAGTGCGTGGTACTTATGATGTGTCAGACGATGCATACCGGTTTTTGGATTCCTGCAGACAGGCAGGAATAGAACTGCAGTTGACTGATAGAAGACTTATTGAGTGTGTGCAGCATGTCATGGGGCTTATGCCTAGACAGTGGATGAATGATTACATATCACCTCGGATGGAGGGTTTGTCGTGGACTCAGTTTGTGGAACTGTTCATCAATCGGTTTGTACCAGAAAGTTTCAGAGACCCAAAGCAGTGGGCCTTTGAGGCCTTAAGATAGAATAGCAGGTCTGTAGATGAATATGTTACAAAATTTCTGAAATTGAGCAGGTATGCCCCTACAGCAGTAGCTACAGAAACTATGAAGGTGAAGAGATTCCTAAAGGGGCTTGACAGGAGATATGCAAACCTAGCCATGATGTCTGATCAGTCGTTTGATGTGGTAGTTGATCGAGCCAAACAGATAGAGATTAGCTATGCTGCGGATGACAGCAGAAGAGCAAAGAAAAACAGAGCAGAGGGTTCTTCAGGTGTTCCCCATATGGGTGCTCCAGATAGTGGTGGCCAGAGTAATTTCAGAGGAAGAAGTAAGAACAAGAAGAGTGGTTTTAGACACAAATCCCGAGGGTTCAGACTAGGGTACAGATCCAGCAGTGGTCACAGTTCGGGGTACAGCAGTTTTGGGTCTGGTTCAGGATCCTCCTTGGCACCTTGTGAACAGTGTGGAAGAGGACATTCAAGACCTGGTATGATGGGTTCAGGAGTATGCTTCAGATGTGGGCAACCAGGTCACTTTGCTAGGGAATGCCCCGTGTTTAGTGAGCCACAGATGGGGTCACAGGGTTCTGTTACAAATGTTCCTCGTCAATTGTATCCTGGTGCTTCCAGCATGGCAGTCAGTCAGTTTAGTGGCCAACAGGGCCGAGGACAAGGGGGACATGGATTTGGAGGCAGATCAGGAGGTAGAAGTCAGTATCAGGGTTCTGCCACTCAGGGTAGGGGTCAAGCTCGGGTTTTCACCCTGACCCACCAGGATGCTCAGGCTTCCAATGCAGTTGTGGTAGGTATTCTTCTAGTATGTTCCTATGAGGCTCGTGTTTTAATAGATCCGGATGCTACGCACTCATTTGTCTCCCCTGTGTTTGCCATGAGATTGGGTAGAAACCCTACCACATTAGAATACCCTTTGTCTATAGCTACCCTGCTTAGTGACAACATAGATGTAGATATGGTTTTTCCTGATAGCCCAGTAGTAGTGGATGGAAAGATCCTCCCAGCAGACTTAGTTCCTCTACCAGTAATGGATTTCGATATAATCTTAGGGATGGATTGGTTGGCAACTCATTATGCCACTTTAGACTGCAGGAACAAAAAGGTGTATTTCCACATACCTGGTGTGGAGGAGTTTAGCTTTGACGGTGATAGGAGCGTGGCTCCATATAACTTGGTGTCAGCAATTAGTGCTAGAAAAATGTTGAGGCGTGGATGTCAAGGGTATTTGGCATTGGTGAGAGATACCTCTGTAGAAGGTGTCAGCATGGAAAATGTTCATGTTGTCAGAGAATTCATGGATGTCTTCCCTAAGGAGCTTCCAGGGTTGCCACCAAGAAGGGAAATAGAGTTTTGCATTGATGTTGTGCCGGGTAGAAACCCCATATCAATGCCGCCTTACAGGATGGCGCCAGCAGAATTGAAAGAGCTAAAGGAGCAACTACAGGAGCTTCTGGACAAGGGTTTTACACCTCCGAGCACTTCACCCTGGGTTGCTCCTGTTCTATTTGTGAGAAAGAAGGATGGGTCACTGAGGTTGTGTATTGACTATAGACAGCTGAACAAGGTGACTGTGAAGAACAAGTATCCACTTACTCGGATCCATGATCTGTTTGATCAGCTCCAAGGGGCTAGATTCTTTTCCAAAATAGACCTGCGATCAGGCTACCATCAGTTGAAAATCAGGAATGAGGACGTGTCTAAAACAGCATTCAGGACAAGATATGGTCATTATGAGTTCTTGATGATGTCTTTTGGACTCACTAATGCACCAGCAGCTTTCATGGACTTGATGAACAGGGTGTTCAAGCCATTCTTGGACTGTTTTGTCATCGTATTCATAGATGACATTTTGGTATACTCTCGGACCGAGGAAGAACACGTATGGCACTTGAGAATGGTGTTGCAGACTTTGAGGGAGCACCAGCTGTATGCCAAATTTTCAAAATGTGAATTTTGGCTAGAAAGCATCTCATTCTTGGGACACGTGGTTTCTAGTGAAGGCATTCAAGTAGATCCCAAGAAAATTGAGGCTATAACTGATTGGCTTAGGCCTACAACAGTCACTGAGATGCGAAGTTTTCTGGGTCTAGCTGGCTACTATAGGCGATTTGTGCAGGATATTTCTAGGATAGCAGCTCCCCTAATTAAGTTGACTCGGAAGAATATTCCATTCATTTGGACAGATGACTGTGAGGAGAGTTTCCATAAGCTTAAGGAGTGTCTAACCACTGCTCCTGTGTTGATACTACCTATGAGTGGTGAAGGATACACCGTGTATTGTGACGCCTCCAGAGTTGGCTTAGGGTGTGTTTTGATGCAGAATGGAAAGGTAGCGGCTTATGCTTCAAGGCAGCTAAAGAGGCATGAGCAGAACTACCCCACCCATGATTTAGAAATGGCGGCTGTAATCTTTGCACTAAAAATCTGGAGACACTACCTGTATGGTGAAGTGTGCGAGATATACACCGACCACAAGAGTTTGAAGTACATCTTCCAACAGAGGGATTTAAACTTGAGACAGAGGAGATGGATGGAACTTCTAAAGGACTATGATTGCACCATCCAGTACCACCCTGGGAAGGCCAATGTAGTAGCAGATGCTTTGAGCGAAAAATCTTCTGGCAGTTTGGCACACATTTCAGCAGAGAAGAGACCGTTGATTCGGGAAGTACATGAGTTGACGGATCAAGGTTTAATCCTAGATCTTTCAGATGAAGGGATATTGTTGACTCATTTTTCAGTGAGGCCAGACTTGCGAGACAGAGTTAGAGTTTCCCAGCACAGAGACCAACAATTGATGAAGATCATAGAAAGAGTACAGCAAGGTGAAGGTGGAGAGTTTGGATTTGCCAATGATGGCGCCCTTATGCAAGGTTCTAGGATATGTGTGCCCGATATGGACAATCTCATAAATGAAATCATGCGAGAGGCACACTATACACTGTACAGTGTCCACCCAGGTTCCACCAAGATGTACCATGATGTGAAAGATAGCTATTGGTGGAATGGCATAAAGAGAGATATAGCAGACTTTGTATCCAAGTGCTTGACTTGTCAGAAGGTAAAATTTGAACACCAGAGACCGTCAGGGAAGCTGCAAGAGCTTCCTATCCCAGAATGGAAGTGGAAAATGATTACTATGGATTTTGTGACTGGGTTGCCTTGTACCACATCAGGATATGATTCGATATGGGTAATTATAGACCGCCTAACCAAATCAGCTCACTTCTTGCTTGTAAAAACTACATATTCTGTGGCACAGTACGCCCGACTTTACATTCGAGAAATAGTCAGATTGTATGGAGTTCTTGCTTCCATAATATCTGACAGAGGGCCCCAGTTCACTTCTCGATTTTGGAGGAAGTTGCAGGAGTCACTTGGCACACAGTTGAACTTTAGTACTGCTTTCCACCCTCAAACAGACGGACAGTTCGAAAGGATAATCCAAACACTGGAAGACATGCTTCGCATGAGTGTTTTGGATTTTGGAGGTTAATGGGATGATCAGCTGGCTTTGGTGGAGTTTGCCTACAACAACAGTTACTATTCCAGCGTAGGGATGGCACCCTATGAGGCACTATATGGAAGAAAGTGTAGGTCTCCTCTGTGTTGGACGGAAATGGGAGAAGCGAGAGTGCATGATGTAGACCTAGTGCAGTACACTTCAGAAATAGTTCCTTTAATCAGGAACGATTGAAAACAACTTTCAATAGGCAGAAGAGTTATGCAGACCCCAGAAGGAGGGATGTAGAGTTTGCAGTATGCGACTATGTATTCCTAAAGGTTTCTCCGATGAAGGGAGTCATGAGATTTGGAAAAAATGGCAAGTTGGCACCTCGGTATATTGGACCTTTTGAGGTTACTGATAGAGTTGGAGCAGTTGCCTACCGGTTGGAGCTACCACCCAACCTTTCTCATGTTCATCCTGTATTTCACATCTCCATGCTTAGGAAATATATTCCTGATCCTTCTCATGTACTACAGCCGGATGTAATAGAACTAAAAGAAAACTTGACATTTGAGGAGCAACCTGTAGCCATAGTGGACTACCAAGTGAGACAGCTAAGATCAAAACAGATCCCCATGGTTAAAGTTTTGTGGAGGAGCCAGTCAGTGGAAGAGTGCACCTGGGAGTCAGATCGGGACATGTGTAGCAAGTACTCTTATCTGTTCAATGTGTAATCATATACTTTATTATGCTTTGTGTAAAATTCGAGGACGAATTTTCTGTAAGGGGGGAAGAATGTAACACCCCAAATTTTTAATTATATTATTTTTGCGGAAATATTGATGTTTTAATTTTATTTAAATTTTAGGAAATTATTTGAACTTTTTCGGATTTTCGAAATCGGGTTTGATTTCCCGAAAATATAAAACTTTGATGATTTTTAAAAATTAATTTAAAGACCACGTGACAAAACTAAAAATATATTTGGAGTCTACGAATTTTTCTGAGTTTTCTGAAATTTTTTCGGAATTTTTGGACCTCGTTTTCGGTCCCAAGGTAGAGTAAAAATTCAAAATTTTGTATTTCGAATCGAACCGGCCGAATCGAACAGGATCGGATCGGACCGGTCGAATCAGACTGGCCCCTTCTTCTTCTTCTCTTTTTCTTCCGCGCGTCCCGACCTTCCTCTCATTCTCTCCCGTTTTCTCTCTCCTCCCTCCTCCTCTTGCCGCGTCGCAGCCTCCCCTGCCACCCGACCACGGTGCGTCCCAGCCCCCACTCGCCGCCCACTACGCCGCCGGAAAAAGGCGCCCGAAGAGACGCAACGCGCAAGTGCACCGCTTCGTCTTCCTGGCCGAAATTCGACCGATCCGTCCACCAATCGGATCGGGTCTTGTGTCTAAATCCATATACTCGTCGAGAGTTTTCCATAGACACCAAGAACACCGAAATCCATCGAGTGGTTTGTCCAATTTTTGCTCGGGAAGTTTTAGCCTATTTTGACTTTTGGGCTAGATTTCTCACAAACCGTGAACCCCACGAGAAAACTGAGAGTACGAGAGCGCTCCACTCATCAAGAGCTTCGCGGCGATATAAATTTCAAATTTTTTCGACATCGTTTTTCGGTGGGTCCCACGGAACTTCGCAGTGTTTTTCCGAGCATTTAATGAGCTTAGAAAATTTTGTAAAATTTATGTACTAACCCCCGTGTTGTGGGCTTCGTGTAGGTATCTTCAATTCGCGGAAATTCGACAGTTGTCTGAGTCTGTGAATTTTCGGCCAGATAAACCGATTACCGAAAAAGTCTCCGAATTGGATCGAAGTTTTGGCTACCCCACCATTGTCAGACGTCCCGAGCGCGTCCCCTAAGTCAGAATCGGCAAAGGTAAACCCGAACCTTGCTTTTGCGTAATTTTCTAGTGCTTGAATAGGATTAAAAATCCATAAAATATTCGTGGTAGCTCAGAAAATTTTGATTCTTTTTGCAATAGCCTAGTAATATTGCTAAGGACCGCGGGGCAAAGTTTTAGAATTTTTAGAGCTTGTTTGGGCATTTTTTGCAAAAATGATCAATTATAAGGACTAAATTGAAATTTTACATATTGTGATGGATGATTGATTTGATGGGCCTAGGAGGGGCTGTGTGATGTGATTGAGTTGTGGATATATGGATTGTGAATATAGAAGTGTGTTTTGAGCCCTTTTATAGGTTGGATAGGTTCTAGGTATAGGGGAGACTCTGCCGGATTTTCGGCATGACTTAGGACGTATTTGGTCTTTTCTTATTTTGTATTGAGTCAATTGTATTAAATAATTGTAATGTAATTGTCAGGTGAGCCGGGACAGCCTTCTTCCTCCGCCCAGCCGCCACAGTGATTGCTGTCAAGTTTGTGAGTAAAATATTAATTTTAATTGTAATTTCGATATTATTATATGTTCAAGCATGCCCATGCATCACTTATATGCATATATCTATGTAATTAAACTCTAGGCACGTTTTATGTTGCATTCATAACTGTTAAAGTGCCATGAATGTTGTTGTGGTAATTTGGAGCAGTGTGTGTGCGTTGGCGTGCGTGTGATATGGTGTGTACTATGGATAGGACGGGTAGTCACGGCTTGAGGTCTTCGCTGGGACCCGATCCTACGGGGGTAGTCACTGCTTGAGTTCTTCGCTGGGACCTCGATTTGGTTTATTAAGCGAAAGTCCGGCTTGAGTTCTTCGCTGGCACCAGGTTGGATTTAAGAGAGCTGTATAGGGGATCAGCTCCCATATATTATGATTGATATTACTGGGTGTGTGAGTGCTCCAAATTACCTTTTTCCTGTTATGATGTGAATTTATTGCTGATGTTGCATTTCACTCTACAGGGTGCATTAGTTTTAGATAGTTATAGAGATTATGGTTAAAATTGATAGTTTACTCTCTGAGTCGAACGCTTACTCCTGTTCATTATTTTTTAGGCTACAGGAGGATTTTATTATGGTTAACCTGCTTTTCTCCTTCGCAGGTTGTCTATTAATATTTGTGTAATTTTATTAACTCTTAGAATTTCCGTATGTGTTAGTAATAATTATTTGATTTGGGTCTATAATATAAGTTGTTATTTTGGACCTGTAAACTTATTATTTTATGCATGTTGATGGACTGGATGAGGGGGCTGAGCTCCCATTTATTTTTATATTGATATGAGTATGTGGAGGGTGAGCTGAGCTCCCTAGTTGATTATTTATTGTGTTTACAGGTCGGGTGAGTCAAAAACTTCCCGTTGAAAGGTCCATTTTATGGCTGGACTCTGTTTGGTTGATTTCTTGAAATTGGGCCCAAATGGGCCTTAGAGTTGGGTTAATAAATAGTTAGGCTTACTACGGGCCTCGGGGGCTTTAGGCTGGCCCAGATTCTAGTGCCGGTCCGATCCATAGGTTGGGTCGTGACATATACAAGCTACGGCCTAGTAGCCCACCAAATCTATTTCTTCTCGTTAGGGATGGTAGGTAGGTAAACGGATCTATGAGGGTGTTCAACTTACTCAAATCCTAATAAAATGAATTTAGGTATTTTTTTATATGAATTTAAGAATGTTTGGATTCAAAAAGTACTACCTATCACAAGTTTGAGTAAGATTTAAGTTTTGTATTATGGATATCTGTTACCTAACCCCGTTTAACTATAAAACAATGGGTTTATGATACCAACATATGAGTTCGTTTAGTTATGCAGATTTAGGTTACCCATAAATAACTTTTTAATGAAACTTGAACCTTAGACTTCCTAAAATATAGGGAACACAGTATTTCATTAAGTTACATCTCACATCTATTGCTACATGCATGTGTGTATATGTAGGTTGCATATTTTTCAAATAAAAAATATATTTGATGCTATTGAAAATCTATGAATCCTAGTCTTGATGCCACGTAATACTGCAACAAGAGAAAATGTGAGGTGGATGACCTACTAATAGGCCACTTCGACGCTAAAGTTAGAGATTTTGATTAAAAAAATATTCAAAGTATATATAGTTGAAAAGAATTGCAGAGTGATTTTGACGGATTTTTTGAAATTGTTTGGTGTTTATAGGCATTATGAGAAAAATAGCAGTTACTCCATTTGTGGAGGTAATTTTGACTGATATTTTGAAATTATTAGCATGAAATCTATTTTTTGCTTGATTTATGACATAATTATTACTCGATTTATGATATTCGGGCTCTGCTTGGTGGGATTGCTGCTCGGTATATATTTCGTTCTCCATGTTGCGTGAGAGAAAGTTTGTTCGGTCTTGTTTTGTTCGTCTTGTTCTATTCGATACTGAACATGTTAATATTGTCTCGATTATGACTTTTTTACTGTCATGTTGGATACAATTTTGATTGATTGACTTAGATTTTAGACCGTTAGTATCAATATTATATAATATATTTTTAAAATATCAAAATTTATATTATTAGCGTTAAATAAAAAAATATATATTTTATATATATTAATGATAGTTTTTTAATATAATTTCAACATTGATAAATTAAAAAGTAAATAAATAAACTTTTTTTAAATAGTTCCCTGTATATTACTCTCCCTCTCTCATATTATTAATACTATTAATTTATTTTTTTCAATATATCATTACTTTTTATATGCATCCTCTCTCTTTATATAAGTGCACACTAACATTTTCCTATATGATGAGAGATAATCGTTCCTCTAAAAATTATCTTTAAATGTTAAAATCTATGTTAATCTTGTTAATATATAAATGATCGAAAACTAGTTAGATTGAAAATTAACTTTAAATTAAGACTAAAATTAAAAAAAAAAAAGCAAATGAAATAAAAGCCAAATTAAAATTCGTGAAATAAATTTTATGAGATAAAATTACTAAGGTATATTTGACTTCACTTGGCTTCACTATATAAATCCGAGAATTCTATCCAATAATTTAATTTTTAACTATTTATGCATTGATAAATAATCCTAGTATATTCAATAACCTCTCCTAAACAACAGGGAAATATACTAACTAAAATTCAAAATATATTTTCTAATAGCAGAGAAATTTTAATTAGTTCTTTAAGTTCAGTAATCATTTAAAAAAAAAAACTCCACAATCGTTTCACAATAGATCAACTATATATGTTAAATTATAATATAATATTTGCTAATAATATTTATTTAATTAAAAATACCTTAAAATTTAATTTTTTAAAAAATTAAAATAAATTAAACCATATTAATGTAAAAAGGGGGATTTAGAAACTTTTTATATCGTAAACCTAAAGCTACGTCGTTTGAGATTTGAGAAGGTTTTTATCATTAAAATAGCATTTTGTATATATTTTACCTCAAAAACTACGTCGTTTGAGATGCCCTCCGCACTTGGCATTCACAAATTACCAAAGCCCGTGTCCTGTTCGAGTTTCTCTGAACCAACAAGCCCTCAATCTGGTCGGCACACCAACAGGTGCTCTCTTACGCCGCCCAACGCACATGAACTTGTTCAAACGTTTCTTCTCTGAGACGTACTGTATCTTCTTCTGAGGTAGGTTACTCTCTTAATGCATTTCTCTATTCTCTTTACTAAAACCTCTATCTCTTCGCCCCCTCCTCTGTGGTATTTGATCATTTGCACTCTGTTCGGTTACCGGGAAAGTTTAAGAAATGCTGGATCTTAATGGTCGATTGCTTACTCAAATCAACATGACTCTACTGTTTGATTTAGTTAACACTTGTTTGATTATTCACTTTTTTTCAGTGGGAAACTATGAATTTATCATTAACTTTTATTTTGTGGCCTTTTTTCCAGGTCTTAAGGAGAGGAATATTTGGGACGTCTTCTCAGAGTTGCAATTTTTCTACTAAAGGTGCTGAACATTCATGCCTGCTGTTATTTTGAATGTTTATTTACAGTTATTTCCCTACGTATTACAGCATCTGCATAGTTTCATGTTTATTTAAAGTTATTTCTGATTGTTTATCTAGAGTTATATCCTGAAGATTTGGCCTAGTAAAGGCTGCTGAGAATGTCTATCTAGAGTTATTTTGAATGTTTATTTGTAGTTTGAATGTCTATAACATTGTGGTTAATGATTATATATTTTACATGTAGATTTTTTCCTGAATATTTGGCCTAGTAAATGCTTTTATTAGCTTTTATAAAGTATAATACTCTAATTCTTTTTATATAATTTAATTTTGAAGGTATTGAAGGAATTTTCATCATGCCTTCCATGTGTTTCTATGAGTTGTTTTAGATGTGTTGTATTTCTGAACTTGTTGTTTTTATAATTTGTGATTTAATTTGTTTTTTTTTGGCATGTATTGCGATAATATTTTTGTCATGTTTTATGTATTAGTTATCAGATTTGGGATGGATTCAAATATATTTTATTCAGGTTTGGGATGGGTTTGGATAACTCATATATTTTACGGGTTCGGGTTTGGGTTCCGGTTCAGATACTTTAAAATTTGCAGCTACCTTACTTGTTGCCATCCCTATAATAACTAACAAATACTGAACACTCTAAACCTTAGTTCGTATTTTGCTTCTCTTAATTTTCTTGGTGGTGAGTACCACAAGCTATTACCTCTGTTTTGCAGGCTATATAGTTGATTGAATGCAGTATTGGTGTTGGTGATTAACTAAGAAAATGATGGAGGAGACTAAGAATTTGGACCTTGATCGAAGCATAAAGAAGTGAGTTTGTACATGCGCCTTTTTTGTATTTTTCTTTGTATTTTAGTGTTAGCATTTAGGGTTTTAACCTATTGCTCTTATTTTTGTTTTGATTAGGGAGGCTCCTCAATTAGCTGCACTGCTGAAAGAAATGAAAGGAGTGTTGGATACAGTGACAAGTAAGGTGCAGGCTTTAACTGCTAAGGTGAGGAACCCTTTCTTCTAATATTTAAGTGTTGTGTAGATTCTTGCTTTTGAATGCTGCTAGTTATTTCAATTTTTTCAAGGGCTTCTCCCATTGAGAAGGGGGGGGGGGGGGGGGGGGGGGGGCGGCGGTGTTGCAAGGAAATTTTGTAAATATCTACGGTTGAATGCTTGATCATCTGAAGAGCCTTTTCAGTGAATATTCTTCTTTTTATTGTATAATAGGTGAAAGCAAATGACTTTCCAACAGCAGGCGGAATAAGCTATCTTGAGGCTAAACATTTGCTGCTCCTAAACTATTGCCAATCACTTGTATATTATTCGCTTCGCAAGGCAAAAGGCTTGTCAATTGAGAAACATCCTGTAGTTCAGAGCCTTATAGAGATTCGGTTGTTTTTGGAGAAGGTCTGGGAATCTGTCTGTCTTAATGCATGTTTATCTACCTAATAAAGGGTTGTTGTTCTAACTGAATGTTTAAAAGCAGATTCGGCCAATTGACCAAAAAATGGAATACCAAGTTCAAAAGCTCACCAGGGATATTGGGCGTGCAGCGGAGCAACTAAATCTGAAGGAAAAGGAATCAGAGGCAACTGAGAAATCGGAGGATTTGTTGAAATATCATCCAAACCCAGAAATGTTGGTCAGCAGATCTGATATGATGGCTGAGGTGAGTCTCAGTCATTATGCCAATCAATAGTTACTGGAAAAAAAAATCTGAAGCACCCATGTTTGTGTATTCTAGGATGGTAATGCTGTGTATCGACCACCAAAAATTGCTCCCACTCTCATGGAGGAGGATAAGATGTCAAAACAGGAAAGAAATGCCTTGAGAAGGGAGAAAGAGACTCAGCGACGAGCTAAGGAGGGCTATATGAAAGACTTGATAGATGATTTGGAGGGAAGACCTGAAGAGGTTAGTTGTGCACTGATCTTCAGTCTTGTTTAGCCTTGGGGACTTCATGCGCAGGTTTGATTGATTCTTTGTGATTGATGGTAAACCACAGGTTAGAGAAAATGTTGGAAATGAGAGTAGGGAATTTATTAGATATCAGCAGCAATGGGAAGAACGTGCCCAACGAGAAGAGGAGCTCTTTACACGTGCTCCTGTTACAAAGATGGAGAAGAAGAAGGAGAAGCATTTAAAGAAATCAAGAGATGGGTATGCATGGTTCAAATCAACATTATTTTATTATTTTTGGAGGTTTATTTTTTTATGTTTTGATATGTAAAATTCATTGATCCATCTGATAAAACATCGTTATTGGTGATATATGACCTTTTTTCCTTGACCATCTTTCATTTGTTTGTCCCAGATTGCTTGCTTTGACTGATGGTTTCTTTGATGAAATTAAAACCTTACCCTTGGAAGGTGATACTGGTGATCAAACAAAAAACTTCAACAATGGTAGCAGTGCAACTGGAAGACTGAAAAAACGGAAGGTATGCCATTTTGAATATTTTGAAATGTCATGTGGTTGTTTCCTTTATCTGTTAACTATCTTGGATTGAAGAACTTCTGTCCCACATTGGTATCATACCAATCTCTGCTAGGCTATTCAAAGCTTGGAATTTTAAATCTATAGCAGGATTTTAGCTTTGCATTTATTTGTTAGAATGAGGGAGGCCACATTTTCTTATGTTGGTTCCTCATTGTTTGATGTGAAGAACTTGATGCCAAAAGCCCCTACAAATAAGTGATCTTTGGATGTTATGATTCCAGTTAGAGAAACCATTAAATTTAAGATCTCCCAGGCTACATGGCTGTATACTTGCATTTTTATTTGTTGTTTGACATCATGCAAGGAGAACTAGATATACAAAATTTGTATGGACTGGGGGTTGACCTTTTTGGTTATTTGCAGAGGCGATATTAAGGACAAGAATTGAAATCCTTGGATGTGCAAGTGGATGAAACCAGAAGTTGCATTTCAGTGATATTTTCGAGCTGTTCAATAGAGGAAGTAATTCGAGGTTCAAAGGACATGACATGTACTGAACAATTATTGGGTCCTCGTATGCAATCTTTTGCCAAATCATGTAGTGGAGTATTCTCTGGAGTTCTTTGGCTGCGGGAATGCGTTTATTGCGTTATGTGTCATCTTTGAATTGAATTTATTTACATGTGTTTATAATGCTGGCCCTCTTGCGATATGATGTTCTTTGGCTTTTTTTTTTTTTTTTTTTTTTAAAAAATAATTTATTTCTCAAAGTTGCGCTATTGTTATTTGAACTTTGTTAGGAAGAGAAGGTCCGGGTTACCTGACAGAACTTTGCACAGTGGAAAATGTCTAGTAATGCTCCATTCGGTAAAGAATAACAAGCTAAACTATTATAAAACCATATTTTTTTAGAGTTGATGACTAAATAAATCTGTAGTTAATTAAACTATAAATTTTGATTGATTCTTTCGCGTGTTTGAGTGAACATCTTTCAACATTTATATCGATGCTGTCCATCCAATGTACAATTATAAACTGCAGCCATTGCCAAATGATTAAGAAAAAAGAAAGAGAAAAAGAAAGCAATAGCTCAAATTAGAAAAAATATGTTTTCTTAATTTTTACGCAAGGTTGATGAATTCTAAATGTTAATTTTTATTCACTTTCAGAAATAATTAATATTAATAATAATAATTTTTTAAAATTGAGATTATCCTTGAGCAATATATGATAGGAGTGACAATGAGTGGATAAGGGCGGGTGGAGGGCGCTCCCTTTGTTTCTACCTTATATTAGATTGGGTTTGGATCTGAAGCTATATATATATTTAAAATTATAATATCTAAATACATAAAAATAAATTATTTTTTAATGAAAAATAATAACATATTATTAAGGTAGATTATGGCAATTCAAGGTAGAAAGACCTTGTTTTTGTCTTCGTCCCATACAATATCGAGATCAGAGCAAAATTAGAATAAATTGAATGGAATTGAGAATAGATCGGTTCGAGTTCAAAAAAAATTACCATCTTTTAAATCTACCATCAAGGCCAAGGTGTTGGCTGTGATACCCTTTACCAAACATTTCATAAAGCAGCCTCGGCAGTACAGGCTTAGACTTCATGGCGATACCCCCTCACCACCAAGTCGAGCAATTTAACTACCCCTACTAAAGCAATATTCGACCAACAACCATGTTTTAAGGATTCTCCTAACACATGAAAACAGTACAAGTGGCAAAAGAAAAATGGAACCACTACTCATATAACTGTTCATTCAACACTGGCTTATGCTTCATCTTCTAGTATATTCTTGAAAACTACACTAAAAGATATAGGTAAAGTCATTAAAACAAACCAAAAACAAAATCATTTTGAAAGATCAAAAGAACTGTGAACAAGATTAATTTGCAGTATGAGATCTCATACTGTCGTACAGGAGAAACCATATTGCCAGGAGAAAAAAAAAAGACCAGTTGCTCAAGATCCCAGAAAGAATGAAATAAGATATTTATAAATGACATTAAACATAAACCTTGAAAAGAAGTTGTATTTTATGTTAATTTGAAGCCTGCTTAACAGGCCGTGCTACATTGTACAGAACAAGACCCAAGACAAGGATCGTGCTACCGAGCAGAAAAAATGGGCTCAAACTTGCACCCTCAGGAAGATATGGCAATGGAAGAGATAACACATAAATTGATATTGGCACTGCAAAGCAAACAAAAAGACCAATTAGCTAGAAGGTTACATGCAGCTCATATGAATAGGCAAACAAAAATAATCACATATTGTGTTTGTGTTGTGTTGAGTGTGCACAGGAGAGAGAGAGAGCACCTGACAACATTACAGCAAGAGAGGCAACAACTGCAGAAGAAATTTTCACCAGATTGAGCAATGATACGTTGAAAGCCATATTCATAGTTACGTAAAGCAGTGGAAGCAATGGAGCGCCATTGCAGCCTGCAACAAGCACCAAGTGATTAGTGTAACTTGAGATTGACAAACTTTGCAACGTGCCTCTTCATCAAGGAACAAGATCAAATCACCATTATGGCAAGTCGAAATACAAGATCCATAATATGAGTCAAGTCTTAGAATTATGGAGACCGGTCCCCAATCGCCGCTAATATCAACCATAGTACCACAGCAGTAAAACGGCATAACTCAAGAATTATGGAATTTTCCAGAAGACGTACTTTTTGTGTTAAAGAGGGTAAATCTCTCTTCTAATCTTTCACATAGCTTACTCATGGAATATGTATCATACACCATACATTGAAGCTTAAATTTCTGATAGGTTAAAACATCTAGCAGCAAATTTATCGAAAGATGAAAGCTTGCCTGGTATATTTCTTCCAATATTCACTAAGCAACCAGCACCACTTTTCATATATGAAGGAAGTTGAGCAAAGGGTATGCCTTTTAAGTTTGACAATAAAGGTAGGAGGAGGAGCACAAAAAGAGCCTGCAAGTCAAAGGAAATTTTTAATCAAACAATGGAAAAGATGTCTTACATTTAAAAACTGATATAGTGCAACAGCTAAATACAATGGAATGTAGATCTCTAACTAGTCCAGGTTTGTGTTCGAAATATATACTTTGGCACACCTAGCCTAAACTTTTACTGCAAGTTATGCACCAATTACCTGAAATCCGGAACCAAAAGAATTGACAACAAATATGTCAAGTGACTTTCCCTGCATGGAAGCAAGCTAAGGACTTTGAGAAATTCCAGCTATAAAAATAAGTTATTAGGCCAGCCAACTTCCGAAAGACAGTAGTTAATAAGGCATACCTTTAAGCGTTTTGCAGCATCCACAAATATAAATTCCTGTTAACAGACAAACAGGCAATTATTTATTTTGAGTATACAGCATACAATAAAGAACAATTACTACTGTTAGCAGTAACCTTTATGATAGATGCACCAGCTTGAAAAGCACTTGATATTATCATTACAGCCGGCCAGATGAACTCAAATCCAGATAGCATCTGATCAGCACTGGATCCGCTGCAAGCACCAAGCAGGAAACATGCAGAACACCGTTTTAGACTCACTTTAACCAAGTTTCAACAACATATAATTGTCTATACCTCAGACCAATAGAATGATAATATGTTAGTCTTTGTGATTTCATACTTTTAGTTTAATTTGGAGGCTAGGTCACGCCAGTAAGCCTTTATTCACTCTAGGCTCTAGATCTATTAACTTATTTACAAATTTTGTTAGTAAGCCTCAAGGAATCTTGGCCAAGGCCCAACATCCATTAGCATATGATTTACCTATATCTAAAATTCTAAAGTTGAGACAGATGAAATACCTAATGAGATTATTGTCAGCCAATGTTAGGTTTAGTATCAGTAAAGACAAACAAAATGATGAAATTGAGATGCTAAGAGCTGTAATAAGATTTAGCGTTGGTATATAAGAACTGATTGACATACCTTGCAACAGCCACCACTACACCAAAAGCTACAAGCATGCAGCCAGTTATTTGCTTAAATGAGTACCTTCTTCCCAAGAGAAGGGCAGAAAATGCTAGTTGCCAAACCAAAAATGTCTGGGAAAAAAAATGATGAAACGATGATTAAAGAACCATAGAAGCAACTTAAACAAGATGAATGCAGCCAAATACGACATGTTCCCACACAACTTTCTTCTTTCGCAAAATATAAATGCATGTGTGGATATTGTATATGCATACATATGTATATATATTTATAGAATAATGTTAACAGTTAGACTTAATATTATTGGAAATTGACAATTATAGCCACCCATGCCCAAATCACAGGTTTCTTTTTTTTATTTTCCTAGAAATTTATTCATTGTCCATTTCAACAACTGCAACACTGCCCCTGCCCCCCTTTTCCTTAAACTATGATAGTATCCCATATGATGCACAAAAGTTTCAGAAGAAATAAGACATCAGTTGAACATAAGATGCAGGCTTTGAAATGACATATGTGGCACCCACGATCTTAGCTTGGTCATAGATGCATCTTTCAACTCAAGTAAAACTTAGCTTGGTGCTAGATGCATCTTTCAACTCAAGTAAGATCAAGTTCAAGTCCCCCATCACCTTCCTTTGTATTAAAAAAAGTGCATAAATGAATAGAAAACAACTCTATCATCCAAACAGATACCAGAATCTGTGGATGAAACAGCAACAAAAAATTAGTTTTTCATACAAGGGGGAAGGTAGGGAGGCACCTGACTCAATATGGGTATAGCAGGTCCAGGAAGCATGGCTGAAAAAGACATAAGCATCAAATAAAAGTTAAATCAGCATACACAAAAAGGAAAATATTGCAACTCTTAACACTTCCCTACTCTTTTTCTACTTCGGAAAAAAAGAAAAATTGCATAAACTTTTGAGTCACATTGTCTTCAGTCACTAGACATTGAGATAACATAAAGCGTACTCAACTTAACTAAGGCTCTGTTTGTTTTGCAGAAAAATAACTTGTATACTTAAAATATTTTTCATGGAAATTGTTTTCTAAGAAAATGTTTGCTATAAAAATATTTTCCATTGTTTGGTTGCTATATTAAACTAATATTGTATAAGTGTTCATATTTTATCAAGATTGTCAAAGTCCAGAAAATTATTTCATCTTTTCAAAGTTTTCCTTTTAACTAGGACTTTGACCCTTTTTCTGAGTGCCCAAATGTTAGAAAACTTTTCCAGGAAAATATTTTCAGCAAAACAAACTGAGCCTAAGCCTTGCTCCCAAACTAACTGGGGCCAGCTACCCTTTTCTCTTTTCAGCTCTGTTTACTGCCAAACTTCAAATGATTAAACAAAACAAGAGCGTATAAATTCGAAATTACCAGCAGCAGACATTCCAGTTGCTACCCCAAGTGCTTCTAAAATCCCAATTGCCACAAACCGTGATTTTGGAAGACCGATCATCTCACCAGTCACAATTCCTGCACGGTACCGCATAAACAATATCGAAAAGTAAATCATCACGTACCTGTGTTTCACATTACTATCATTGTTAATGCTATTAAACTAGGAAATTAAACCCAAAAATTAAAAACAAAACAAAACAAAACAAAACAAAACGTACCCGAAAGTGGTAAATTGGGCTAAGAAGAAAGGATACTGTTTCATAGGGACAAGGGCGAGCTTGTAGAGCACCCGATTTGCAACGGCTAATGTTACGGTAATCGCAGAGCTAATAAGGACCAGTTTGCTGTTATTGCTAGAGGAGGTGAAGTGCAGTACTGGTGGGGTTTCATTTGACGCGCGAACGGTGAAATTGGGGGTCTTGTGTGAGTTGCGATTGATGCGAATATCACCACCCCGGGTGAGTTTAGGAGACCTCCTAGAGAGTGGGGTCTGTGATTGTGAAAGACGGAGACTGGGTTTTGTTGGGAAGGACATTGAACCATTAACGTTGTAGCTATGGAGCCGAGTTGGGTAAGGGGAGATAAGGGCATTCAACGACGTCGTTTTGTACAGTAGCATTTTATCAGAGAAGGAAGGGCAATAGAACAGCTGGTGTGGAGGGGAAGAAGAGTCGTTGAACATGTGGTGTGGTCAAATTAACATGGGTTTTCAAATTAGTGAGAATGTTTGGCTGCAGTGATTACTGTAATCCACTTACTGAATAAAACCGTCCTTAACCCTGATTCTAGGATTATTTTATTTTATAATATTTGATTTTTATTTTTTTTATATAAAATAAATTTTCTTTTTATTATCTAAGCTTATTATTAATAAAATGTATTTTAAAAAACATAATTACTATAAATTTAATTTATATAAAAATAAATTTAAATAAACTCTAGTTTTAATTAAAAAAATTAAATAAATTTATGTACTTTTAGTTGAAGGCTAAATAGCTTGTACTTTTCAAATGACTAATTTAAAAAAAATTATTTTTATAACCAAAAATATTATTTTTTATTTTTAAATAATAAAATAATAATAATAATAATTTTGATATTAAAAAACTTTTATTCATTATGTTGTTGAATTTATTTTCATTTTCTTTTAATTAAAAATATAAATAATTTTTAATATTAAAAATAAAAAAATTATTAAATAAAAACTTATTTGATCTTAATTTAAAACTTAATTTTAAATTTATTTAAATCTCTATTGAAAATAAAAAAGTTTTTTTAGTTTTTTTCTTCGATTTTAATCCTTTAGTGAGATAAAGTGAGGGATAAAATAATTCTTGTAGATTTAAAAGAAAAGACTAATATTTAGGAATTTATTATTATTTATAAATTATTCTCTTCATTATATAAAGATGGATTTTTTTTTTTTAAAAATTATACATCATCTTTGTTTTTAAAATAATAATTTAGTTATTAATATATTATTATTTAATATGTATTAAAAATATAAAGACTATTAATTTTAAGGATAATTTAATAATATAAATTATTTTATTTAAAAAATAATAATATTAATAAGATTAAAGGTTTATTATTATCCTAAAAATTTAATATAACAATTTAAATATAATAAATCGGATGAAATTAAATAGATAATAATTTATTGAGTTGTTTATACCCAGTATCAACATATATTGTTAAAAAATTAAATAAAATTTATTACTTTAATTATATATTTTTAATTTATATAAAAATAAAAATAAATTTATATTTATGGGAGGAATAGAGTACTCAAAATATATAAAAATTGAAAATTCTAATAAAAAAAATAAGGAAAAATCTGGAAGCATGTGCTTGGACACGTCACACGCCAAGCCCGCGCGAAGCATTGGCTGTGATCCAATCCTTCTCAAGCGGGGCGTATTCCCCAAGCAAAATGTAGCCCCACAGCACTCTATAAATACCTATTAACAAACGCTTTTCCTTAGCTTGTCATTTTATGCAAAGCGTAGCTTGTCATTTTATGCAAAGCCTTAAATATTTAATCTTTCTCTGTTTCTTTGCTCGTTCTTCTTTTCCTGTGTGATTCATAACGATGGCTCGCCGAAGTCGGAGCTCCGGAGGTACGCATTTGATACAAATATCTCCCGGAATTACTTTATTCTCATTTCAAGTGCTTCTTTGTTGTTTATTTTTTAGTTTTTTTGGTTTTTGATTAGGTGATATGGTTCCGTTCATTTTCCGTTCAAACATGATCGAGTTTTTCTTCTTGTGTTATATCAGATATTGGATCTAAAGTTTGGTTGATGATTTTCTTTGGAACAGAAATTTTGTTCTAGGTTTTTGTACGGAAACACAACAATTTAGATTGAAGTATCACTGATGTTTCATTTGATAAATAGTCCGTGAATAATTGTAAATATCATTGTGTACGATTGTCGATTTATTTGTATGATGATATGTTGTTGGTTTTCCCGTAGTTTTTTTTTTTGTTTAATAAAAAATTTGAAGGGTTCATGAGCCGTCTGATTTTGAACTTATAGTGAGTAGGAAATGGACGACATTTGAGTTTTCATCTTTAGTGAAACGAATTGTATGGCGTTTATTTAGTAATCAGTTTAGGGGATGTCTCAGGAACCACGATCTGTGTGTGGGATATTCTTTTGCCAAACTCTTCCAATAATGAATCACACTGTATTTGAAATTGCTTATCAGCTGCCAGTGTTTTTGAAATGGTGAATTTTGAGAATGCTACTGAGATTTTGAGGCGTCTATATATCAGAAGAAATTGTTGTTAGACCTCAAAAAAGTTAGTTTTCTTTACAGAAGAAAAAAATTTTGTGTGTGCTCCCATCAAATATTTGTTATTTAATTTTATTTGTTTATTTATTTTTTATGTTGGGTTTTTCTCCCTTGGTTTAATAATTTTTATCACGTTGTGTTGCTTAACAATATTAACTTTTGCAGGAAGTTCAGGTTCTCGTCCTACTACTGCCCGTCGACCCAACCCTCCCCAGCCCGGTGAATGTCATGCATGATACATGATTGTCATGTATATGTAATGAAAATGTCGTGAAGGAAATTTATGTGGGAATAAAATTAAAATGGCTTGATTTACTATTTATGATACTGATTGTGGTATTTTAAGTGGTGGTAGTCAATTATTTCTTACCTGTATCTTTCATGTTGATGGCTATGGCTAAATGGGGTTGTTTACTGTAGCTGCTCCAGCTCCACCACCGGCTCCTGTACATGGTGCTAATGGATCCATGATGGGAGGTTTTGGTGCTGCTGTTGTTGATGGTGGGTTGATTTCTTCGTCCGTTTATGTCAGATGAACTTGTAAACCATTATCTTTGTTAAGGCAATTTACTAAAGTTTGTTTGGCACTTTGGTTAACAATCAGGCTTGGCTTTCGGTACTGGGGGTGCCGTGGCTCACAGGGCTGTGGATGCTGTCCTGGGCCCACGAGTTGTCCATCATGAAACTGCAGCTACTCCAGTGCAGAACACAAACAATTATGGTGATGTGTGTGGTGGCCAATCCAAGGCCTTACAAGATGTATGTTTCAATCCTTTTTAAGTTATATTTGCACACTTTTGTAGTAATTTCCTTTGTTATTTTTCCTTAAGTTATACTGGTTCTTCATAGCCCTCTTCCATCTCTGCTTCTGGTTAGATATTGCAGGCATCCTAATTGTTAATGTTTTGGTTTAATCCAGCTATCAGGTTCTAATGGTAGAGGATGTTGATTCTTGCATATGATGATGATGATACTAATGGCTAGACTATACATCGACTTTTTAATGTTCATGTTGCAGTTCTTGAACATACTCATTTCTGCTTCTTTTAATTTGCAGTGCTTGAACAACTATGGAAGTGACATCAGCAAGTGCCAGTTCTACATGGATATGTTGCAAGCATGCCGCAGGAGCTATGGGGCTGCATTGGGTGCTTGAAGTTGATTGTGATGAAATCCTTTTATCCATCTTGTAGTTAGTGTTTGATAGGTGATGTTTTGTCTTAATCTTGTGATCTGACGGAAAGGGTTTTTTTAGCTGGTTCAACTCACCACTCTTATGCATGTTCTGAAGAATATAAACTAAACCTGGAAAGCTGATTAGCAGTATTTGATGTTCCAATTCTTTATTTTGCTTATGGTGGATGATATTTTACTTTCCAATGCCCAGTTATGATCTTTTGATCTTTCTTTGCAATCATCTATGAATCAAGGACCATAACACGATTCATTAAATGGTTGATATAACTGACCAAGTTCACCTTTTACTAGCTTATGTTAGCATTACAATCATTTTAAAATTATAAGATGGGAATGAAGAGAAGGATCTCTTTTTTTTTTTTTTTTTTTAAATTGCAATCTCGGTTGAAACTTGAGAGTAGGTCTTCTTTTCTAGTTAGAGATTACCATAAAAATCAACTTCACTTTTTTCACAATAGACGGGGCCTTCGATTCAGCATGAATTGATTTATAACCTAAATGCAATATTTTCTTCTTATTCTTAAAGTATGGGTCATTTGTAATTATTAATGAAGATTAAGATATAACGCTTATGAGTTATGACAGTACACTGGCACAGATCTTCTCCCTCTTCTATCCCTTGTGAGTTGGGAACAAGAACATCCCATATAATTTAGGTTGAATGCAACTTGTTATATGTGATACAAGATAGTCAATCTTGAATAAACGACGTACTATCAAATCCTATACAAATAAGTTTATCAAGTGCTAATAACAAAATTAAATTCAGGCTAAGCGGCCGTACCCAGTTACCCACCCCTACCTATGATTCCCCAATCGGAAAGGGAGAATCTGATACTGGAGAGAACGAACAGGGCAATATGCAGGGCTTGGCAATAGAGAATGAGAACTACGCTTTGGAGTTGGGGAGCTATGCGCTGCAGCCTGGAGTCCTAGAGCTGGGGTGGTGTTTATACTTTGGACAAATCCATCCCTTGACAGAAGATAATGAACGAGAATAAAACTCAACAGATCCTTTGGAAGCCAAGGGAAAATTATGTTTTTTCTTTTCTTTTTTTTTTTTTTTTAATTTCTCACTTCATAATATGATACGATGTCACTAGTGAGAGTGAAAGAAGCTGAAGTCGATTAGTGGAACTTTGCATTCATTCAACATGTGCAAGACGTTCGCTGGGAATAGCTGTTGTGTCTTGTGTATCAAGTGATTGGGTGGGTTGGTTAGGAGCATTGTAACAGTAGCGTCATTCTAGGGAAATTAGCTATATTAGCAGTGTTCTCAATATTAAGAAGTTGTTTTGTAATTCTTATTTCTTTCTCTTTCTTCTTCTTGAATTCTCCCTAATCTCTCCCTTTTCTCTGACTTTCTCCCATTTCTGTTTTTGGCTCTATCAAGTGGTATCGTTCCTTGGCCATGGTAGTGGAAACCCGCTCACAACAGTGGAGAAAGGAGATAGTTTCCATGATTTTGGAATCTGAGCATCATCAAGAAGCTCGATTGCAAAACATGGTTACTAAAATAAAAAAATTGATTGAGGGTTTGGGGCTTCTGAGTATAGAAGCAGTGGAAAAGAAAAGTAGAGGTGAGACAGTTCGAGAGGAAGAACCCAGTTCATGGGGAAATACTGCAAGATTATAATTTCCTAGGTTTAGTGGTGAAGGACCGGAAGGTTGGTTACTTAAGAGTAGAGTATTTCTTTGAGATAGGAAGGGTAGCACCTGAGAGTTGGGTGAAGATAGCCGCCTTGCATTTGGAAGGCAAAGCGATTCAGCGGCATCAAAGTTTTGAGAGGGTGAATGGAAATAAAGTGTATGAACAGTGGGATGAGTATGTGAATGCTCTGGATGCCAGGTTTGGAAGTCATGCTTTTGATGATCCCATACTACAATTGAAGGACGTTATTGATGAAGAGGAATTAGATGTAATAGTGGAAGCTGAGGTTGTTGCTGAAACTGAAATGCAAGAGGGTCTTAAAATTGAGATGTAAGAGAGTCAGCCGTTTTTGAATGCCATTTGGGGCATTGGCAATAACCGAACTGTGATGTTGAGAGGTACTCATGGAAAGAGAACATCACATGCTCTTATTGATACAGGTAGCATTCCTAACTTTTTTTGAGTGAGAGATCGATTGATAAGTTGTAACGTACAGGAGCAAAGGTGACGAGCATTTGGATTGAAGTGGCAAATGGCCAGGAATTAAGATGTGATTCCTTATGCAAAGGGTTTCAGTGGATTATGCAGAAGTCTTTTCAAGCAGATGTTTATATGTTGCCATTGGGAAGTTATGATCTTATTTTAGGGAAGGACGATATTAAGTGGAATTTTGCTAATTTGACGATGAGTTTTACATTGTAGGGTATTCATCACATATTGCAAGTTGTGATATTTTTTGAAGAAATAAAATGTACAAGAGGGTGCTGGAATTTCAGGGGTAGTGTCTTTTAGCTGAGGTCTTGTAATCACATAATGCTCAAAGAGAATTGAGTATGAAATTGGGAGAAGACAGAGGAAGAAAATATACGTCCTGTCAACAACACAGAGTTCCTTAAGGACAAGGAACCTTTCAAGGGGAAGGTATTGATACGATGTCAATTAATGGAATTGTGCATTTCATTCAGCATGTGCAAGACGTGCGCAGAGAATGGCTATTGTGTCAAGTGGTTGGGTTGGTTAGGAGTATTGTAACAACAATGTCAATATTAGCTGTGTTCTCGGTATTGAGAAGTTGTTCTCTAATTCTTGATTCTGATGAATAAGATTTATTTCTCCTCCTCCTCCTTGAATTCTTTCTAATGTTTCCTTTTCCTCTGGATTTCTCTCATTTCTATTTTCGATTCTATTATAATTCGCATTCACATTACACACTTGAAATCATTACGTTCACACCAGTAATACAACATACATAAAGAAAAGATCATACAATGGCAAATCTCCTTCCCTTGAGTAAAAATTAATTTATTTTCTCTACATGCAATAAGAGCTTGCCAGGTAGGCCACCTCCGCCCCTCACTCAGTCGTTGTGTGAAACGATTGTGGCTGGCGTATAACGCGGGTTTTAGGCGTTGACATATGCCGATGAGGATCAAAGCAGCAGTCTATGAATTTTTAATCCTTAGGACTTGTTCAATATGGAATTTATATTTATTATATAGAATTAGAAAAAAAAAAGTTATTTCACCAAACTTGGTAAAATTTACAAAGTGGACCTTAAATTAATCCAAAAAAGTAAATTCCATATTCATTTAATCCAAACCCTACGTTAATTTGATGGGAGTTATTGCTCGTTATGCTGACGTTAATCTCCTGAACCAGCAAGTAGGGCAGACCACACACACAAAAATTTGGCCCCAAAAGTGTTAAATTGGAAAGAAAAAACAGCAAAGATTGGCAAATTTAAAAACTGCCAGAAGCATTTCCCATATCCAATATTGGGCTGTACAATATATTAACAAATCAGATTGTCAAAGCATGATACCCTGTGATGTGTATATTATTTACATAACCATTCCCTTATGACCCACCAAAATCAACCAAAACCAAACCCTTCATTGGCTTCATGAATGGCAAGCAGCAATCTCTCTTCTAGATGTTGTTTGGAAGGATACTCTGGTAAATCCAACTGATTGAAACTGCAAGAAGATTATTCTAAGTCAGAATTTGCATTCCACGAGTTTCCAACAACCATATAAAGATTATTCAACACACGTAAACAAATAATAAGTAATCAAAATGTAAGATTACCAAGTATGAGCCGAAGGCAAGTGATCAGGGCTTCCATATGCCTTGTGTATTTGGAACTTTTGGGAACCTGAGATTCCTTGAAGTGCACTGAAGCCTTCTAAAGGCACCTGGAACAATTTAGTAAGAGTGGGACTTAGACACAAGTTTCTCATTTTAATCAGCAGGAACAAGGGCAGGAAAAAAAAAAAAAGAACAGTCAATCAAAACAACTATATATAACTATAATAGGGAAGAACACATCAATCAAGATGGCAATTATCCTTAAAAGAATTTGGATCTTATTTCCTATATAGTTTGAGCAGTTATATTTTGACCATAAGCTCAATAACCTATAAATCAGTTATTAACAATTGCTTTAAAGACATAATACATCAATCAGGCATAATTAAAATAAAAAAATCCAACAAAAGTAAATACCTTGGAGGTGCCTGTCACAAACTGTAGAAGGCGAGCCTTATCCTCCTTGCTGAACCCTTGAACAACCTCCCAAAACCACTGTATGACAGGGGATGCAGCGCTATATCCAGAATACTCGGTGTTTGCCCTCATGTCATCCACTGAAAGGCATTAGATAAAAACAAGCATTAAGAACCTCAACTCAGATATTGCAAAAATATTTTTTGATGGGGCTAGAAAGGAAATCACAAATCCTGTAACACATATAAGAACAACTGAGAGAAACTCACAATCAATATCTGGAAGTCCACTTATCAACAATTCTAATTCCTTGTCATTAAAAATAGATATCAATTCCCTAGGAATTAATTCATTGAATCCCTCCATAAAGGCATTTATTTGAGGACGAATAGCAGTTGTCAACCGATGCTCCGCAACTAAATCAACATATTGGTGCTTGTTTTCCTCGGTAACTTTGATGTTACGTCCACCAGGAATCAGTTCATAATCTGTTACCTGCATTACGTTCACCAGAATTTATTTTTTTTAAAAAAGCGAGAAAAAAGGAGACAAGTTCTGAAAAAAAAAAAAATACAAGCACATAGGGGGAGATCATTACTTCAGTCCGTTCATACAGTATACGCTTCTCCTCATCAGCATCGATACTGAAAGTAAGGTCCAGAACATCGCTTATATCATTCTGCAAAATCCAAAAAATTAACCAAATAAGCAATACCAACCATTGGAAAAGTTTAGCTGATATGAGAGAAAGCAGAAGCTAAAGAAATACGGTCCCACAGCATACCTCAAGCATCCACTTAAGGTTTTTAAAGTAATGGGGATCAATAGCTTCAATGTCGTGATATGTAACTTTAACTCCTAAAATATGCTTGTAGAAAGATCTAGTGAAATGAACGTCCAACAGTTGCCCATCAAAAAGTGCTTTCCCCACCTGCAAAAGATAATGAGAATCAATAACAAAAACACATGAACTCCTCAAAGAAAGCAAAAGCATCTAAATACTCACAACTCTCCCAACAAATTTGAAGTATGACAAATGTTCTGTTTGGTAAACAGAGTTGGGGTTTGGCTGAAAAGTAGATTCATTTCCCACTGTTGTAAAAAGCAGTGCTCCCTTGTCAAAAATAACCCTGGACAACAACTGATACCATTCCCTTGTAAGTCCGCCAGCATCAATACCTTCCTCTCCTTGAAAATGGACAGTCAGCCTCCCTTTCAAATCTTGGTTTGACCTCATGCGTAGTTGGTTATATGAATCTTCGAGAATGTAAGCTCTTCTTACAGAAATTCTCAAAGGACTTTGATGGTGATCATGCTGATGCTTTATTTTTGATCTAAAGTGAGATCTTTTGTTGTCAAAATCAACAAAACGGGGAACCTTCAGCATGAGTGAGAAGGACTTCTCAAGCAACCCAGGATTTTGGCGGATGAAAGCATTAAGGAGCTTCCTATGTTTCTCAGAAAATTTAACAAATGCAATGTGTTTTTCATCAACTTTCGAAACAGGGGCTGAGATTTTCTGATGGGCAGCAGATGTGCTCACATCTTCAACTTCAGAAACTGCACCATAGTCATGACTGGAACCTGACTGTGCAGTATGCAACTTTTCACACATTACAAAGAAGGACTCGATGTATGGTAAGATGTTCTGAGAGCCTGCAGGCAGAGGAGGTGTTACACCGGATGGTTTTGATGTGGAAGTTCTAGGAAGTAGCAAATCAGGTACAGAATCTGAGTAGCTCTCTATCTTGCTAATGCAAGTGCTCAGCCCCAGCCACAAAGGCTCTAAAGCTCCATTGATGTCGCACAACTGAGAAAGAGCTGCACTTTGCTCCTTCTCTGGAAGAATCTGTTGGTCCTTTTCTTTCTCAACTAGTGAGGCAACAAGAGAGCTTAATGCCTGCAGAACCCTCAAAATAGCAGCTCCATCAGAAGAAGTTGTCCTAAGGAGTGCTTTCACTTCTTCACCAAACAGGCGTAGCTCGTTCATAGCAGATTTAGTAAGATTCTGTACAGCATCTGCTAGCTCATTAATAAACAGATGACAATGAGTTGGGGCAATTACCACCAGCTTCTTCATTACCTCCGCTACAAGAGTATATGCATTATCTGACAAACTGGGAGGGAAAACAGTGCATCAGATCAAACATATGAGATGAATCTAAGAGTCTAAAATAATCAATACTAGCAACAATGAAAGCAAAAGGCAGTTGCTAAAAATATTTTAGTGGTAACAATTTGTCAGTTTAAACCATCTTGCTCACACACATGCACATATACACAGTAAATAAACTTGTAGATGACAAAGATAATAAAGATACAAGTAAGAAACATGGTATTGCATATGCATAAGAAACAAAAAAGGGACATTAATAAGTAATGAGTTGAAGTACACAAAAGCAGACAGAAAGTTTGACTACAGGTCAAAATCTGCATCATACCCTTCTCGTGCCAGAAATGAGCAGAGAAGTCGAAGTTCTGCTTGTGGCAGGTTCAATAGAACACTTTGAGCATCACATTCATTATTTGTACCAGGAGTTGTGGATTTAGAGGAATCAATGGCTGTGGACGATGAATCAGAAGCACTGCCAACTTCCACATTTGTTTTAGCATCTGACGCGAAATTCTGGGGAGCAGATGGTTGTTCGGTACCATCCCCAGATTTATCTGATAAACTTGGCTTGCATTCAGCACTGTCAATGATTACCTCCAATAAGTTAAGCAGCTGTGAACAGAACAAGAAACAAGTGAAAAAATCTCAATTTCAACTGCATTAATATACCAAAATGATTACATCTTAAAAACCAAAACATCAACTGGCCAAACCATCACCTGCTCAAGATGTGCTATGCTTCTTGAATAAAGAGGTTGGTTCAAGAGGCTCAAAAGCAAGGCGATGGATACATATCCTTCCTGACACTGTTTTGCATCTGTTTCATACTCTTCCACTATCATCACAGCTTTACCACGTGATCGATCAGAGCTCTCATGCTGCTGTAGTGCAGGGAGAGGGAGCCTAAACTGCAGCAAAATTTTTGCCACATAGGGATGATTTCGAGCCAAGTAAGTCAGCATCTCAAGGACACGCCGAGATACCAAGGGTGGGACCCCTACAAAGCAAACAATATAACATAAAGGTTATTAAGTACTAATGGTACAAAACATATCTCATGGGACACAAAAAACCCTCAAATATGGCCAAACTTCTTACCCCCAACATTCTAATAAAAAAGGCACTTTTAATTGAACCAAGATTCAGACCTAAAAATCACTAACCTTTTAAAGGCTCCATAACCATAACTAATTAAACTTCATAAAGATCTAAGATCATTATAGAATATAATAGAATAGTGTCAAACTGATTTTCACTTCTTTGAGATGAAAGGAACTCATATTGTGCTAGTGACAGTACTTTCCAAGTGCTAGAATTGAGAATAAAAATCACCAACCATGGTCCATAATAATTTTTCAGAATATTTTCTGCTAGTTATAACTAGCAACTGAAGAGGGTCAATAAATATTTTTTTAAGGCTTCATCAAAAGAACGTGATCGGGAATACATCATATTACCCCGCGTTAGTTTTGAGTGCATTCTAATAGTTATAGCTAGCAACTATAAGAGCGCCAATAACTTGATTACTTTACCATCAAAAGATTGTGGACGAGAATACATCACATTGCTCTGGCAAGCATAGAGCCTATATGATGGCACAGCAGCATTTAAATAATTGGCAGGCCTTGTATCAACCATCAACATGTCCATAAGGATCTTTACAAGAGCAGTTCTTGTTTCACCATGAGCACATAAATTCAAAAGAAGCCTCTGCAAAGGACCTTTATATAATGGCTGCAAAATCATTTATTTATCAGTACCTTGATTAGGATATGGCACAAGAAAAAAAGAGAAAGCAGCTTATGAGTACCTGAACAATGCGTAGCACCCGTATCATTGCTTGAAGCGATTCCGTCTCAACCAAAGGAGATCCATCAGCTTCAACAAGCTTAGCAGTGATAGACCTGCGTGAGGCAGTCCCAGCTCTCTCCAGGCTGTATCCAATACCTTCACCTCGCCTAGAAGACTCACCCCTGCGACTTCTGGGATACATACCAAAGAGCGTACGATTATGATAACGATGTGCAAATCTTTCACGTAACATGTTAGCCTCCGCAACAAGAGCAGGTGTTAGATTAGCAAGTATAGCATCGGACGATGTTAGGAGAACCTGAGGGAAGAAATGATAAGATCTCTTGAAGTTACATATAACTAATTCACATAACTACAACACAACAAATCATGTACCTCTTCACGCAAATCTGATGGAAATGTTGCAATTATAGAGACTGTGTCCATTTCAACTGGTTGACCTTCCAGTTCATGAGATTGATGAAGCCTCTGTGCTTGCTGTTGTGCTAAAACCTCTGCTCGAATGTCTGGAGGAAGAGCTGCAAGGAATTCTGGATCAATATCCCCAGTGTTTTGTGGTTCAGCATTTGAAGGTTGGGCCACTTGACCCTGTTGAGCAGAAAGAACTTCAGCTCGCAACTCCTCAGGAAGGGCATCCAAGAATGCTGGATCGATTGATCCAGAACCAGTCTCACCACCACTTTGCTGTTCCACTGCTGGACCTTCTTGTTCTGCTTCTCTGCTTGAATTTTCTGAAACTTCAGTGACACTATGAAGTGATGCATCTCTCCCACTTACAGCTGTGGAATTCCCCAAAGAAAGATTTGTTCTTCTCGTCCGAGTTGCCTGTGAATCCAAATGCATTCTATCTGTTGAACCTTGCCTTTCTCCACCATCATCATGACCATCAGCACTTCCAATTTCAACATCTAGGCTACGAAGGCTTTCCCCTAGAGTTGCCCCACTACCACTACTTTCCTGGCTAACTGCTTCAACATCTCGGACAGCAGCATCATTCTGTTCAAACTGCATTTCAACAGACTGCAAGTGAGAATCACTTGTTACTGGTCTCATCTCAATATTGACAGATCTGCCCACTGCTACAGAAGAGGGAGGAGGCACATTGCTGCTCCCATTGTTCACATTGTTTTCAACGGGTGTATCAGGCTGTACTGCATCTGGTCCAGGTAACTGGCCAACCTCACCATTGATTTTAGGTTCTGCTGTTGATGTATTCTGATCAGAAGACTTCTCAGAAACTGGTTGCCTCAACTGAGAAACAAGCAACTCCTCAAGGCCCTGTGGTACAGATGCACTAGAACCACCACTTTGCTGGTTATCATCACTCCACAAGTTCAAACGGTGTCCATGACGCCCATTTCTTAGGGATCGGAAGATACTATCCAGCTGAGATGAAGTATTCTCCAAGTTCCTATCTGAAAAGACCATATCATGAGCATTCTCAGGATAGCGAGAGACAAAGGTAGAGAAGAAATCATGTCAACGCTAAATCCAAATTTGCAAGCAGGTTGCAATTTCAAGCATATACAATAATGACGCTATAGCAAAAAATATTACAAACAATTAGTAAACGAGCTCACTCACCTGATTGTCTGCCAGAGGCCGAGTGTGATGCAGAAGGTCCAACTAGAAGGGGATGGCGCAAGGGGACAGCACTGTCACCACTTCTACCAAGAAGATTGTAAATGGATGTAGTTCGGCCCTGACGTCTAGAACCAAAAACTTCAACTGGCATCACATGAAGAGTTTCATTGGGGAAACTATGATCCCTACCAAAAACTTCAATATGATCCAAAACATTTATCCCATTGATGCCCTCCTCCAGCCGAAGTATCACCCCGTCCTCATCTTCCTCCTCATCTTCATCATCTTCCTCCAACAATTCTTCTTCAAACTCATCATCATCAATATCATGATCATCTTGGTCAGTGTCAGTATGGGGCAAGTGATGCACTTCATCCTCTTCCAGATCATTATGCTCCTCATCATCTTCATCATCGTCGTCGTCGTCATCATCATCATCATCCTCATCCTCGTCCACCTCGTCCCCATCATCGCCAGACATCTCCTCATCTTCATCTTCATCAAGAGTTTCTTGCCCATGAGGCTGGATTTCAAATTGTATACCAACAGTATCCATGCCATTTTCAAGATCCCTTGTGTCCTCAGAAGTTTCCTGCATATAGTCATCCTCATTAGCAGGGGCAAAACCACCATCAAGATCTTGATCGTGCTCCATATCATCTGCAACAGCTTCAGATGGACCAAAGTTTTGCACACCATTAAATGACTCAACATGGTCAGCTGACACAGAATCATGGTTGGATTGAGGCACAATTTCTGTGGACTGGGACATATCAACAATATTCTCTGCTCTCCCTAATGGATTCTGAACAGGAGGTTTTGTTGAATTCTCATTCTTCCCAGTATTAGAATCAGCGGTGTTAACATGTTCTTTTGTCACCAACTCCAGAGCTTTGATAAGCCCAGTTACAACTTTAGGCGAGTCAATATGATCCAGATCCAACACTTCAAGGGTTCGAGTCAAGGACTTAACCAGACCAACATCTATAAAAGTGGCAGAAGCTTCCGGGGAGACGTAAGAACCAGTAGGTGTACGGGCAGCCAGTACATCATTGAGAAGATCAATATACGTATGTATATCATTAGTTGGTGGCCTAAAGCCATTGCATGAATCAACAAAGTCGCTGAAAATGTAACTGATCTCTGTAAACACCCTCTTTCTTGCCTCAGTTGAGCGAACACAAGATGCCACCAAAAACTGGCCTGCCCTGGTTGCCAGTTTATGTCTCCAGTCACCATCTAATTTCTTTTCTTTTTTCAAATTTCGAGAATAAGGAATAAACTTGTCAAGAATATGGTTAAATATTCCCCCAGTGCACAAACCAGAAGAGCCCTTTTGATGAGGAGCCCTGCAACTACTAACTTCTGCGTCTCTTCTCAGTAGCACATGAACAGATGAAGAATACATTAACACAATCTCTGTCAAAAGCTTCAGAATAAATACAACCTTTGCAAGCAATGCAGAAGCTTCCTGGCTACTGGCTGCATTCTCCTCAGGAACAGTGACTATGGCCTTTCCTTTCCCCTTGATTGCAGCAACATCAACATCCATGTCAGTTGATGATGGCACATCCTGTGGCACATCTATCACCGCATCATCTTTTGAGGGAGGCACAAAGCTAATAACTACATCCAAAAGAAGCTCAATCACAGTTATAAAGCTCTGAGGAGATTTCCGATGTACTTTAGCACTCTTGGAATTCAAATCATGAAGTTTTCCATACACATTCCCTGGTGCAAGTGTGTTCGCATTACCCCAAGTAGCCTTGCCATCAGTTGTGTGTGATTTATCTTTTTCCAATGCTTTGTCCTTCTCCTTTTCTTTCTCTTTGCTTTTATCTTTCTCACGATCCTTCAGCAACACAATGTAAGGCCTTTCACCTACCATCTCAACTTGGCAAACAGATTGTGCAGCCTGCATAAAAATCATTGGATCCCTGGATATTACAGAGCTTAAAATTAAAAGGAAATTGCGTGGAGTGACCCTTCCATTTGAATGCCTATTAGCAGCAGCCACAAGGCTGTGCTTTATCTCAGATTCCATTGCTTGCTGAAGGGTTTGGGGATCTTCAAGGACATGGCGGATTATAGTAGCAGCAATATTGTCAAATCCAGGAAAAAGGCTACTTGTTGGCAAATTCAGTAGCGAACTTACACCCTCAGCTTCCAGAAAGCAAACAGCAATAGAATGCTTTCTGGTGAGAGAGGAACATAACTGCAGAACAGCATGCATCGTCTCAGATGGAAGCTGGTTCTTGATACAATGGCAAGCAATCTGAATAAGTCTCTTCTGCTCTTCTGCCTCTATTTGCTCTGTAGGTGATCTCAGTGCAGACTGCAATCTGTTTTGCTTGTCCTCATCAATATTGATTGAGGTTTGCTGACTGCTCAAATCATCCCTTTTCAACCGCTCAACAATTTCAGAATTCAGTTTCTGATCCACCTGAAGTAGGCGATCAACAGCAAGAAAAGCAGTTGTTACCCATTTGGGAACCTGACGCTTCTCTTTGTCCACCAAAGCAGAATCCCATCGTGAAAGTAAATCAGACACAATTTTAACCAGGCCATTCTTTAAAGCAATTTCTCGTGCCAGTTCATCTTCATGAAGAATCAAGGCAAAGACATGAAAAAGAGCAGATAACATGGTACTATTTCTGCCATCGGAAGTCAGGTTTCGATCCTTCACTTGGTCAAGAATAAATGAGATGACACTAGACCTATATTGGCCATCACTTTGGGTGCAGATCAACAGAAGAAGATCATGAACTGGGAAAGCAAGAGGCTCCTTCACTTGCAAAAGCTTTATGCATGTTGATAACAACTCATCAACTGGAGGAAGTTGGGCAATCTCTTCCTCAAGCTGTTGACCATTGGCATTTGCATCCTCTTCCTTTATATCTGATTCTGAGTTCCCCAGAGACATGGCAAGTGCACGAGCAAGCTCATCATCTTCTTGAGTTTCCTCAGGGTGGGAAAATAACCACTCCATTGCCAATTCCACACTATTAGATCCAACTTGCCTTAGAGCCTCTTCTGCCCTTGACCTGGAAAAACCCATCTCCACAATGGTTGAAATAGTTGATTCATTTGGGGGGGGACCAGTAATACGAGCATTGCTGTTGCTACTCACATTTTTCACTTCCACCCCGGAATAAACATGTCCAATGATAGAAATAACGGTACTAATGAAATCATTACTGCAATCGGTTAACTGAGGGTGAGTCCAAACAGGAAGCACTGCCTTCAGCACCATAGACTGAAGCACTTTAACAAATGTCTCAGCATCCCGAGGAAAAGGTGAGGCTCCATTTGCCAAAGGTTGTGCAAGTAAGTGCTTTGTAAATGGAGACAAAATAAATGATGATGTCACCAGATGATCCATAAGTTTACCATAGCTAGCTAAGGGACCATATATCCAGGAATGATCTGCATCTTCCTTATCATCCTGTTTGACATTCCAATCATCAGTCTCCATGGGGGATGCAGGGGCCCTATTAACTGCAAAGAGCAATTGACTGGTAGCTTCAAATGTGGTCAAAACTGATTGAACCACTCCATGTCCATATAAGCAATTTACCAATATTGGATTACAAGAATCTGGCCTGTCCAGTAGAATGCCATCAATGAAATCAATAACCTTGTGAAAGTAACGACACTTTGTTGATATAGATACCTCTGATCCAGGAGGACAAGCATGACCGCCAAAATTCATGTGATCCAGAGAAATGGATGCAAAAGTTCCAGCCACAACTTTAGAAGAAGGGGAAACATTCACAGTATCATCCCGCCGTCGAGAAGGAAGTAACATTGCCTTCCCCAACTCCTGAAACAAATGCATAATATGAAAAGACAGTGACCTCACCATGTCACAGCAAGAAGTATAATAGGATCTCTGCTTGTCATATTCCTTTTTACTGGTAGCCCCAGTAGCATCTGAAGTTTCAGAATGATGTGATTGGTGAATGGATCGTAAGCGGCTTGAAGGACCAACAGTGCTTAATCTTTGTGGAAATCCAGTAGCGCGTCCAAGATCACGGTAAAGGTTTATAAGGTCAAAAACCTGAGATTCAATACTCCAGCCTGATGTCCTCCTCCTCAGTAATGGATCAAGGAATTGCCTAAAAGAATTAAATCTTTGCTCTTCAGTTTCATTTGCATTCAGTTCAGACTGTTGCAACTCCGAACCAGAACCAGTACCGTCCTCCTCTATCTCAATCTCAAGCTTTGCATCTTCAAGCAAAGCAATATGCCAAAGAACTTCACGATGTACATGACCAATATCCTCCAAAACATCTTTGCTACCATTTCCAAATTCCGTAAGAAGTGCAGTTACCCAGCGATTATCTTTTGACGCAGCAAGAAACAGAAGAAACTCAACAAGGAACAGCGAAGAAAAGATTTCACCATCTGGTTTTGTCCTAGGGTCCAGCAAAAAAGAACCTGAATTCGCACCAAAACCGGTCAAAGCTTTCTTCAGATGGTCCCGAAGAGAAGAACAGAACGCACGTGCCAGAGGTGCAGAGTGGTGTTGAGTAAGACCCTTAAAAACCATTGCGCTATGTAAAGCAATAGACATCCCTTCAGATGACTGGACAATACTTGGCTGCAATAGAAGCTTCAATAATGTTTCAATTCCCGACTTCTCCACAAATAAGCGACATGTTTCTGAATTTTCCATTGTTCTGTGAAGCAGAACCATCAAATGAAAGATGCACAGTTGAATAAACTGCTCATTACTGATCCCTTCTGTGCCCAAATCAACCCCACCAACTAAACAGCAATGCCCATTATTTTCCCTGTCTCCAGAATCCATTTCCATTTCAGTAACCTTCCCTGATGGCCCTGCAGAATTATTATCCCCGAAGGAAGCAATTCTATCAACAATTTCAATAATTATATCAACACCGGTGCCTCTCAATGATGATACATGACGCAAAAGCTCTTCAACAGCATTTGCCAAAGGAACAATGGCTTCATTCATGGCTAAAACATATTTCTTGCTGGTGAAGATGTCAACAAGAAACCGTAATGCTGAAGTTTCTTTCACAGCCTCTAAGCCTTTGGCATTAAGACATATGGCACCAAGACCATTTGGAACACAAGTAAGAGCCTTAGAAGAAGGAAGTAGCCCGACTACCACCGAGGATAAAAATGCATCTGGAAGACCCATTTCATGCAAAGCAGGGAAACAAGTTGGGTCCTTGTGGATAATTTCACTCATAACAGTCACAGCTGAGTAATAGATGTCACCCCCAAATTTGTCTGCATTCCCATATATCAGCGACAAAGTAGAAGGTAAAGAACTGTCATGGGAATTTAGGGATCTGGTATTATTTGAAGGAGCATGTGTGGCAGAACCAAGTGCCTTCAAAAGAACCTTGATTAGCCTCTTCTGAGAATAGATATGATCATCATTATATCTTGAGAATTCGCCAATGATCATTGAATTTTCATCTTCCCCAGCCAAGCCAATAATTCTATGTACTTCTATCTGTAATCTCTGAGCCAAAAGCTCTACTCCCCCTAATTCCTTAAGCAGGGACACAGCTGAACTACTGTAATCCATGAGTTTTTGTAAGGCTTTGACAGCCAAATAGACAAGGTGCATGTGGTTAGGATCTGAATCTTCCAAAAGAGGTAAGAATGTAGGAACCATTCCTGAACCCCTAACATTACTCCCTGAAGCTGATGATGAAACAATATGGAGCAAATAGAACTGAAGAAGCGCTTCAACAAAGGCAAGAGAAGAGGGATCATTGGAGTTTTTCAAAGATAAAACAGCTCTCTGAAGCACATTCAGTAGAATCATGCGGTTCCCCACAGCAAAACTGATACTAGACCCGCTCAAAATTCGTGCCCGCTCATGGGATGCTGAATAAGCAGCTAACTGAGCTCCTAAGGCAAGCATTGCAAGAGTTCTAATGGTTCCAGGAACAGCTTCCTCTGACCGCACAATCCTAATCAACTCATTTGTATACTCAGGCTCATTAGCGAAAAAGGATGTCAGTTCATCATTAGCATCACTAGACTGAACAAGTACAATGAATGCAAAGAGGCAAATCCTGCTGTACATCCTGCAAACTCTGGGGGAACGAAAAGCCCGAGCATATCTAATTCTGGTTAGCAAAGAAAATTGAAGGTCAAGAGGCACATTATACTGCTCAATGCACTTTTTCATCAATAATAGATCATCTTCCTTCCGTAAATGTAGATCCGTCATGTGTATGACTTTCAAGCTAGAAGAATTTGCATTGCCACTACCATCCCTCATATTTTCAGAATTGAGACTATGCAATTCAAAATACAGGGTGGAACCAATCCTGCATTGAGACTTGTCATGATCATTTTCCACTTCAGATGGGAATAAACACAACCCTTCTTCTTGACTTCTCTCATTTGCAATGACACATGAATACAAGCCCAAGCCCTCCTCCTTGCTTCCCCAGCCCTGTGCAAGGGACAGGAGATAGCTGTTTACTGAGCCACATCCAATCAATTTCCCACTCCCATGCAGTTTAGAGGGATTAATTTTCACAAGTGCTGAAAGCGTCTCCAATGTAGCTATAAGAACCTCAGGGTCTGTGGATGCTAGCAGGAGCTTGAAATGCTGAAAAGCCAAGTAAACAACAAGAACATATTAGACGAACAATTATTGCATATGCTTGTAAATATGTTAGTACTTAAAGTGAATATGTTCAATAAGTACTTAACAAACATTAAAAACTAATGGAATGGATAGAACATATTAGCCTTCATGATGAAAGAACGTATTAGTCTCTGGCTCTATCAAAATAATAATAATATACCTCTATGCCATCAAATGAACTTTTGTTATGGCAATTCTCTAAAATTATCTGAATCACTCGTAGTATTTGCAAGACAGCATGCTTTGGAAATGGACTATCATTTTCTGAAACATCATCTGACAGGAGAAGTTCATTCCTACTAGACAGGTATGTCTTGAAGTAAGTATCAAAATGCAGAAACAATGGCCTCCAATGATGAAAATTACCCTGCAAGTTAAAGCCCCAAATAAGCAAAAGCAGCTAAAAATAAAGAAGAGGAATGGATTTGTTTCTCTCTCTCTCTCTCTCTCTCTCTCTCTCTCTGTCTGCGTGAGAGAGAGGAGGGAGGGCTCCATACAGCAGGAAAAGTGTGCCTTTACCTTACTGTACTCCCAGCGAAAGCCAGAAAGTGGTATTGCTATATCTTGCAATGGACTCTGTATCACCTTGTCAATGAATGCTTTAATTTTAGGAGGCTGCAAGTAGCAATACGTTAAGACCTTTAAGAAAAACACTGAAAGAGAAGATAATTAACATTGATTTCAATACTGATTGCCAGAAATATGCTGTCAAAATCCATCTACCCAGATTTCAAGAAAGGAAAGGAAAAAACAAAGTCAATAGCCAGCTTTACAGGAAGAAATCTTGCTCCATATAACAGATATATGATAAGCAGCAACATTCAACTTCTTTTTGATGCAGGACTGGAGTTCGTTTTGGGTAAATTTATTTTAGCAAATAGCAATGTGTCAAGGTAAATCCCAAACTTAGATGAGACTTCAACATAATAACAAAGTTTTCCGAATTTGCAATGACAAATGCAATATCCTGCTAAATAGCAATTATATAAATAAGTTTATCCTAAAATAATGGTATAAATGAAATATGCAGTCTATCATAACAAATACACTGCAAGCAAACATACAAATACGACATAGCATAAAAAAGATAGAAACTAGTCAAATCATGCATAGCTTCAAATAGCTCAAAACTCGAAAACCATAATTATTAAATTCAAATAATCCATCTAAAATCATTGCAGATCCTTAGTTACAACAAAGGGAATATATAAGCTCAGGCATCGAGTTTTGGGTGTTGAACAAACCAGGGCTAAAACATTACATGTCCTCCCATAAGGAGAACAACATAGGCCAATCAAAGATGGAAAATACCCAGGGCTATAAGTTGAGAAATTGTGCAGTTCATCATAACAATGCAGATCAATAAATGCCACCTGTTGGAAATGGTTTTTCAAAAATTTGCAGGCAGGAGCACAGCATCGTCTCAAGATTTTTTACACTCACACAGACGAAGTTGAAATGCACTATTTCTTCAAAAATATATGACATTTTTTTTAGCAAAAGTTAGTAATTTACAATGGCATTCAATTTGAGCTTAAAATGTACACTACAAATAAGATAGAGCTACTTGATGTAACAAATGAGTTTAAGCCACTCACCCCTCTTCCAGGCCATAGTTAACTGTGTTAAATTTAGCAATGTATAAGTCAAGACAACATAATTGAACCTTCCTTATGTTTCTTATACACTGTATTGTCAGTATTCGAGAATTGTTACTTTAAAAGATGCCATGCGCACAAGCTACCACAGTCAATGTACAAAAAAATAAACGGAAAGAAACCAGTAAATTACTTTTATTTGATCAATGTCCACACTGACACTTGAGGCACAACTGTAGTCAGGATTAAGTAGCACTGTGCACAACTATGACAAACTTCAAATAGTAATTCCAATTTGAATGGCCAACCAAAAACAATAACAAGAGATACTTAGCAAGCTCCCATGAGATTAAACCAAACCAAAAAAAAAAAAAAAAGGAAATAAAAGTAATCTTGTCTATCTCCATTGCTTCATAGAACAAAATCAATAGACATTCATTGTGGCACCAATCATATGATCAAAATGATCGCAGCACTAATTACCAAAAGTCAGTGGCACAACTAAGTAGTCTCTCATTAAAAATGGTCAACACAAAATTCTAATGGGTTCACCAAACAGTTCTCAGTATTGCAAAACCCAGGAGATTAAAAGCAGTACAAAAACCAGATAAACCCATCAAAAAATAAACAAAAATTAATAATTGCAACAAAAAAGGGAACCCCTCCCTCCAAAAAAGAGTGAACTCACAGGCTCAGAATCGAGTTTTATAGAGGGGCCAATGACACTTTCACCAGACAAAAGTTGCCGAAGCCTCGACGGCAAGCTCGATCTTATCGTTGCCATCACACCTCGTCTTCTCTACTTTCAACTAGTACTGCTATAAAGCAAAACCCCACCCAACCAAAACAAAAACAGAGAAACAAAATTAGAATCGGAGACTAAACAGAAAAGAAATCCCCAAAACAAACAGAGCCACGATCTTGTAAACATAGAAAATAAGAACGAACAGATCAGATACGAATAGATATATAGAAAGAGACAGGAAACCTGAGAAAGGAGAGAGAGAGAGAGAGAGAGAGGCGATAGATGCATACACATCCGAAGTATGGACTGTAGAGAGATAAAGGAAGAAGGAACAAGAGGAGGCGAGAGATTGTTACAGTCTACAGAGAAAGAGAGGCGAAACCCCTAAAGCAAAGAGAAGAAAAAGTAGAAAGTTCTGGGGATGTGTTTGCTTTGTGTGATTTGTGTTTTGGGTTATCAATTGATATTAGTACTTTAATTGATGAAAATTTGTAATTAGGGAAGATAAGAGAGAGCGTTTTATATACACTTTTAGAATCTTTTAACCTCTGGCGACCTTCGTTATGCTTTTCTGTATTTTTATGGGTTTTTTTAATAAATCACAGTTTAATCTTTAAAATTTAATAAATTCATAATTTAATTTTTATATTTTTAAAATTAAATAATTTAATTTTTTAAAATTTAATAAAACCCATAATTTAAATTTTATCGGTATAATTTTATTAAATTATTATTAATTTTAGTAAAATTATTAAATTAGTATCTTTATTTTTAGTTTGAAAATAATTTAATTTTTAAAATTTAATTTTTTTAATAATTTAATTCTTAAAATTTTATTTTATTAATATTTTAATTTTATATTTTAAAAATGTGAGTCTTATTAAATTAAAAATTTTTTAAATTAAATTATTAAAATATACATTAATTACTTTAAAATTATTAAAATTTTATATTAATTTTAAAATTATCTATATATTTTTTAAATAAATCTTTAAATATTATAACTATTTATATATAAGCCCTTATAATTTGATAATATTTTATTTATGTCATTATTATTTTAATAATATATAAATAAGTGTATATATATATATATAATCTTTTTATATATTATATTATATTATTACATATAAAAAAAAATATGTGTGAACACAATTTGTTATTAAAATAAAATTTTAATGACTAAATTATTTTTCAGATTGAAAAATAAGTTAAAATTATTTCAATATTTTTATTAAATTTAATGAGGAATTAACAATAATTCTAATTGTAGAGACTAAAAAATTAACCATAATTTTAATTATAGAGACTAACTCGTAGACAATTAAAATTTTAAAAACTAAATTACTTAATCTTAAAATTACAAAAACTAATTTGTAGGTGTAATCAAATCTCAGGGACACAATTGTTAATAAAATAAAATCTAAGGAATTAAATTATTTTTAGATTAAAAATAAAGTTGAAGATATTTTAGTAATTTTTATTAAAATTAATGATAACTTAATTAAAATTTTAAAAGTAGATATTAAATTAGAGGTTTTATCATAAATTGCTTGAATTTTGAAAATACATGAATTAAGTTATAAGTTTTACCACACCTTATATACTAAATTATAATTTACTTTTTTTATATAAGTAAATTATAAATTAATCCTTAAATTTATCAAAATTCACAAATCAATCTTTTTAATTTTTGTTTAAATAGTTATGCAAAATAATTTTCTATTTTTAAGAAAATTTTAACTTTTATTTTTCATGGAAAATAAGGCAAAACATGAAAAATGTGTTTATCTCTTAATAATAAAAAATTATTTTTTAATTAAAAAATTTTAAAAATTCACATCTTTTTATAATTGAAATAAAAATTTATAAAATATATTTAACATTCATTTTATTATTAAAATTACTTTAGTATGAGTTATTTATTTATTTTATGATAATATCATTAATTTTTAGTATTATAAATAAATATTTTCTTAATAATTATTTAATTTTAATTATAAAAATTGTAATATAATTTTAATTATAAAAAAAGTTATTATTTTCTATTTGAAAAACAATTAGAAAATAATACTTTTTGTTATAAAAAAAAATAGTTAGAAACAATTTAAAATTGTTTTTTAAATTTTAATTAAATTTTAAAAGCTAATTTTTTTAATTATTTATTTATCAAATTTTATTTTTTTTAATTTTCTTATAAGGATTTTTCTATTAAGCAACTCAAGTTTTCCACAAATGAGTAGCCCTAGTTTTCTATACCAAAAAACAAAACTAAACAAGCTCTAAGAGACCAACTTGCTTCAAATTGAAAATAAAAGAACTGAAAGGTGTTTCTGATAAATTTAGAGAATGGACTTATAATTTACCTTTTTTATATTTTATAATAAAATATTTATTTATAATTTTATTTCTTTACTTATTATAATATACAATGTTAATTCAAAATGGCCTTTGGTGAAATACTTTACTACTTCAATTTTTTTAATGTATAAATGTATATTTAATTTGCTGTATATATTATATTCTATAATTTGAGAAAAAAAATTATATTTATTTATTATCTCCTTAATTAATTACAATTTAATTCATTCATTTAAATTGAAAAATTAGTAAGCCAACTTTTGATAAATTTTCAATATTATGACTAATAAGGGAGCTTTTCAACATTTAAATTCTCATAATTTGTTCTTTTTCAAAATGACTTTTTTCAAATTTAAAAAATTAAAGTCTTTCATTTGAAATATGAAAATTTATCAATAAAAAAGATTAGTAAAATTAAATTCTTACGGAAATCTAATTTATAAATAGAGGATTTATTTCCACTCGTGTGGTAAAGTAAAATACCACTTAATGTTCTCATCCTAATTTTCAAACTCTTATCCAAATTCAGTTCAATCTATTATTATCATTAATAGATTATATATTAATTTTGCATAAATTTTAAACCAGATGAAAGCAAATATGATTAATATAATTACCAAAGAAAATTGATGTCCCTCTCAAATTATCTAAATAATATAATCAATCTATTACAGGAATAAAGACAAAATCAATTATTTAATTATCAAAAAGTTTTTTTTTTTTTTTGTCGTCAGAAAGTGTATTTTAGCAGTTAACCAATTAGACTAATCATTTTCTGGGTCCTGCAATAGTCTAAAAATCGTGAAAATCATATAGTGAGATGTAAAATCACATAGTAAACTGTAGATCTCGGATCAAACGATACACTTATAACCCTGAGCTCAAACCTATAATTTGTTATAAGTTCACCTTATCATTAAAGACTAGAGCAATGAATCATTTGTCAAAAAGTTATTCAATTATTAAACATTTGAATAAAAATAATATTATTTAAACTTAGGTCTGAAAATTATTTGAATATTGGCACAAATACATTGGAATTTTTTATCTCTTACATCTTTTCATCATTTTAGGGTGCTTTTATCACTAAGAGGTATCAGGATTTGCCTATTTAATCACAATAAATTTCAATAAGAAATGATGGCTTCTTTTAGAATAAATTATTTATAAAGAAAAATTAATTAAATTTTTATATAATTATATTTAATTTTTATTTTTTTAAAATTAAAAAATTAATTTTTTATATTTTAATAAATTAAATTAAATTTTTATAAATTTTTAGTTTCTAAACTGAAAACCTAAGTTCAATAGAATTCAAATATATATATATATATATATATATATATATATACACACACTCGAGGTTTACAATATTTACCACCAATCTCACGACCATGATGTTGCCCTGCCAATTATGGTAAATGCTGGATCCTTGACAAATCTCTATGAAAATAACAAGCACAATCATCTACCCCAACTTTTTGTGTAGCATAAAAGAGCCGATATCCAATTTGGTCTCCAAATTTCAATGGAGCAAATTCAATAATTTCTAAGTTATATCATGTGTAAACAACAATTGCAACATTAATAACTGTGTTCATTTTACCAATCAATCAAACTACTCGTAAATCTTCATCATCTGCCAATATCATCACCCCTGAGACTATGCAACTTTCAATTATAACCAGTATGGTTTCGCAATGATACATATTACGAAGCCTTCGCAATAAAGAGTATGCATGTGTGGCAATGATGACTCTTTGATTAGACTTGTGAAAACAGATATAACCCATCAATTTATGCCTTTCATCAAGTCATAACGAAGCATAAGTTGTGTAGTAGCCTTAAATCTTTCCTCACCCACAAACCTAAAATAGGACCTCTTCAACAATTACCATTCTACTGATAAAAAGTATAAATTTTTTATTAAAATTTAATAATTTTTATATTAAATTTATAAAAAAATTAAATTAAATAATAATAAATTACTATTAAATAAAGTGTTTTCCATCGAATGATTAAATTAAATATTTTATCAATATAATTAATTTTTTATAATTACTATTATATTATATCTAAATAATTTATCTTATCTTTTTTGATATAAAATTATAATAATATAAAATTTTATACTTTAAATTATATTATATCTCTATTTATTTAAAGTTTTATCTTTTATTTTCTAAAAAAATGAAAGCATAATTTAAAATATTTCTTATTGATTAAGAGAAATAGTAAAAATTACCCATTTAATTTTTATTGATAAACATATGATAAAAAAAAATCTTTAATTATTTTTATCCAAATACAAAATATGTCCCCTCCCAACTCCTAAGACACAATGTCTGGACGCGAAAATAGTTTATTCGAATTGCCAAACGGGACAAAATCGAGACACAGGAGAAATGGGGTGAGATAAGAACACCCAAAGGAACATAGAATAAGTCGTGGAATATTCTTTGATGAATTTGAATCAATGAGAAACTTTGCTTTATCCCGCAATCAATCGCCATTTTTTTTTTGGTAAATTATCATTATGTCCTTATATTTTATTAAAATTTACTATTTAATCTTTAATTTTTAAAACCCAATTAAAATGTATATATGTTTATTTAAATTAAATTTTTTAATTTTTTTAATAGATTTTTGTAAAAAAAAAATTGATATACTTTTTTTTTAAAGATAGATATATATAGCTCAGAAATAAAATATATTTTTTAATAAAATTATAATAATTTTAATAAAATATATTAATTTATATAAATTACACACATACATGATCTATAACCAATGTAAAAATTCAAAAACTCAATCTTATCAAAAAATTTATGCTAATTGAGCCACATTTACATATACTACCTTATCGTTTTTAACTTTAAAATATTTTTAACTTTAGTGATATGATTAATTAAAATTATATATTAAATAATATAAATAATTAAAGTTATAAAAATTAAATAATATAAATATAAATATAAATATTTAATATTAAAATAAGTTAATTAATGCGTTTTTTAATAAAAATTTAAAGAGTAAATAGATTTTTTTAATTGGATTTTAAAAAAATAATAATTAATTTTAATAAATTATAGAGATTTATTATTATTGTTATTATTATTATTTATTCGGGGAGGCCCCACACCGATCATTCATGGAAGCAAGCAAAAGCCCCGTCCAGTCAAGTCAATAACTAAAAGACAAAAGAATTGAAAAAGTCTTCAATTGTACGAGATTTGGATATAGATTGCCAAAAGTAATGAATGATTTCATATTCTGCTAGGGAAAAAAAAAATTGGCTTAATGCTTAATACGCCTCTTATGCTTATTGAATATGTTTGATTAAATGTTCTTTTAATTTTGAGTTAAATTAATTTAAAAATTTAAATTTTAATTTAATTTAATTTAATTAATAATTAAAATTTTTACCCATGAAATTATGCTCAATTTACTTTGCGTATTTAATTTAATTCATTTTTATATAAATAAAAAGATAAAATATTATTTTTACAGTGTCATATAATTAGCTAAAATTAAATAAATATTTAAATTAATTATAATTAATTAAAAAAATTATAAAATATATTATTTCATTTTTTTATAATTAATTAAATTATAATATTATATATTTTAATAGTAAAAAAATATTAACTTGATTTTTTATTAATTAAAATTTATGGACTAATATAGTTTAAAAATAAAAAATTAGTTAAATTAGATATGCCCAATAACTACATAGGGCAAATTGAGCATTAAGCTAAACATTTATTTTTTTGAACGAGAAGAGATGCCTATGACTTTTAAAAGTAATTATTTCATCATCATTCTTTGCATTAGAATATATATGAAGGTAGAATATATATGAAGGTACAAAATTGCCAACTTAAAAGTGATTTGGATAAGTAGACAGATTAACTAACAATCCTCTATACCAACTATGAGACATTGCACGTGGGATCAACTCAATATGATTCTTTTCAACATTCCAGGCCGCCAATAAAGGACTTGAAAAGGCAAATTATTATGGTAACACCTAGTGCTGTTTTCTTGTGAAAAACAATTTTCTAGAAATTTTAATTTTCATTTTCTATAGAAAACTTAGAAATTGTGTTCATTTCTTAAGAACATAAAATTGTTGCCAATTTAGAAAACTAGAAAACATTTTTGTTTAAAAGTGCTTTATACTGCTAAAGAGTTGGAAATTCTTGATTTGTGTAGAACATATACTGGTCTATTGGCATTTTATACCTAACTTTGTTATTAAGATAATTAATTGATTATCTTAATACTCATCTTTGGGCGAAATGAAGATTAGGCAAACATGATTTCAAGATCATTCAGTTTTTTCGATGTAGATCTTAAAAGTTAGGAAGCATGAAACTCACCAACCATTCTGAAGGAGACAACTTTGAGATACCCCAATGAAGAAATACTGCAACCCTTTGTGTTCATAGCTACCAGTACATGATGGTCACTCTTAGTGATTTTTGTAAGGACCTGTAGACATCAAGGATTCAGGAGACATTCAATAGATGAAATTACTGTTCCTTTCTGACATTGTAATTGGTAAACTGATGTCTGCATTGCATCAAACATAAGGGCTACTATTGGAATTCACATATATGATGACTTTGCCTTGATATAACTTTATCTCCTCCAGTAGTTCTCTCTACAAGATCCATTAAAGCTGAAAATGGCATATTGGTGCTCTTGGCGCGGCCCACAAAATGCTTATGCAACCACTGATCCACATCATGTCTTCTACAGGAAGAGGGTGGTATTGCACACCTAGATTGCCCCTATTATCAGTTTGAGTTCTGGTACTTGAAGATATGCAACTACTATGTAACTCATTCAAAGAAATTCATTTAGTCAGCTGACTTTGGAGTTCCTTTACAGCATCATCATAATCTTGCGGCACAAAATACAAACCAAGAGAAATGAAGACAATGCACAGAATGACCATAACGAAGAAGACCAAAATGACAGACGGCTCCGGAAGAAAATATGGAATCCTTCCCTCTTTCAACAGTTAGAATAACATGCCATGACTCATCAGCTTGAATGAATTTATCTCATTAATGAATTAGTACATAAATTTCTTATGCTAGTGTTACCTGTCTCAGCAAAAAAACGAAAGGAAATCAAAACAAGATAAGATGTTGTACTAATGTCAAAACAGGAGATGTAATAAATTAATTCCTCAACCATACGCATAGTTAATAAAATAAAACAACAGGACAGATGTTCAATAAATGGACTGGTTTTAAGGGCATAACAAATATGCGACAGTTCCTATTGAGTGTGATAGTTAACCAAAAAGTTAGCCCATATTATCATGAATGGAATATGCAGACATATTATAACAAATAAAAAGAAGCTCGTTTTGTTGTTGAGGAGTGCTTGTTGGTCTGCCCTAGCTTTTGCAGATTAGATACTCCATGCGTTCCATCAAGTCCTTTGATAAATGGGGGGTGAATGATAGTACTTTCATCATGTTCAGGCAGATCAACTCCTGAAGTTCCCATTGTTCAATTTCAACGTAGAAAATAAGTGAAAAAATAAAAAAAAAAAACAGAGAGAGAGAAGAAAAGAAAACTACCAGAAATCAGGGTTGGTTTGGAAACCATATATTGCAAAATCTACGTGTTCAGAAGAAGGCAGGTGAAAGCCATGGTGATTGGAGAATCTTAGAAGTGTACATTGTGTTTGTAATGCACTCTTTGTTTCATACGCGGTACAGTGTGCATCAAACTTTCAATTCTTGCTCGGTTTGGGGAGGATTTTACCTTGAAAATTGAAACTAAATAAAAACACGAGAAATGAATTACAGAGCTTCAAGGATACGAGAGACTGCTGCAAGAAGAGGAAAGAGTGGCTGAGGCGGAGGAAAGATCGCCTCCGTCTTTAGAAGCCTTGTAATCACGATCCAAATGTAGCTTTCCCATTAGAGATTCGCTAAGGATTCAAGCAAATAGGAAAGGGATAACATTGGAAATGTTTGACATTGAAACGGAAAAGGAGTCAAATTATTTGTTTTCATTAGTTCGAATTCTATATTTTTAGATATTTACCTGCCAATCTATCAACCCATTTGGCTCGTTAATACAAATCTATGCAATTCTTAAAAAAAAAAAAAAAAAAAAAAAATCCAAAAACACCAACGACAGCCGGAATTCGCACACGTTGACAAGTGCAGGAAATGATGTGGTTTTAAATAAAAATAAAATTTTCAAGGTCTCCAACTCACTATCATGAATTTTGACGCGGTAAGGAGTTAATTGTTACTTCTAATTTACGCAATCGTACCTGCCGCTGCTTTTACTTTCGTGTTAATTTTTTATTGTCTTTTTTCCCAAAGTAACAGCTAGTGTCATCTGCTAAATCAAATTATTTCATGTAATACAGATACCTGCCTGAAAAATCTCCAGGGAAATGTTGCTTTCATACACTGACATCCGCAAATCAATACAAGGGTGTGCATACAAACTATTAGCATGTCAGAATGTGCACAACATTGTATAATTCGTGGGTTTCAAGATTTTATCACTAAGTTGTGTCCATCTCCATAAGTGTTTCATGTTCTCAAGACAAGGAATAAAATGAACAAAGAAGGATAACATTAATCATCCTACATTGATCACTGGATGCACCATCATCAAATGTATCATGATATCATCAAATAAAAATAGTTACGAAGGCTGATAGCTATATAACTTATATTCAATCTTCCATGGTAGCTAAAACTCAGGTTTCTTCCTTGCTGCCATCCACCTCTACTACCACAAGACAAATGGATTCCTAAAACTTCATTGCGTGAGTAGCTTTGAGTCACAAGCCACTATTTTAACCCGACCAACATTCTCCACTGAATCTTCATTCTTAAACACTGCATCCTGTAGAATGAAAGTCCAAACATTGTCGCAGAATCTGTAGGTGTGCAAATGTCCCTGTAGCACATACAATCACAATGTATCAGCCTTTCTGAATGCCATGCTCATGCAAAGCAACTAAACTTTGATAATAGATACATATCCCCAGCTGGCCGCCCTGGGGCAAAAGAAAACAGAGAGATCCCTCCCACATAATTAAACTGTCCAAGTGGCAGACAACAAATCATTTTTTTTCTCCCAGCTGCACAGCCTCCCTTAATGTTCTACCACTTCACTTTATCCAAATCACTAAAGTATATACATTCAACATTGTTTTGATGCTCCTAAAAGGTCCACAGACTATAGGGCAACAAGAATTCCTCCACAATTTAGCATATGCACAATACTTTTCAGAGTGAGAAACTGTAAAACTTAGCTGAGTTAGCTGCATATACTTCAAACATTTACTGAAATTAACGCATACACTAAAACACACACACAGAGACAAACAACCACAATTTGATTAGTAGCGAGTACAAGGCAATAAAGAATCATATGCAGATGAAGACGCACTAAAGACTACTGTAAACTCAAGGAGGACAATAGAATTGATAATAGAATTTCAGAACAGGAAAAAGAAACCTTGCCACTTTCAATTGAATTCTGTTTTTGTGAATCCTACAAACATCCATATGAAATATTGATACGGATATTTCCAGTTTGAGATTAAAACTAAAAGTTTCTCTTGTGAACTTAGAATATCCATGGTAACTGACTAAAGGAATTTTTTAAAATTAATTTTACCAGACGAGTATGTGGCGTTGAGAGTTTTGACTTTTCAATATTGCAAGCCAAATGATTCAGATTTTTTTTTTTAACAAAACCACTAAAAATAAATTAATTGCATAATCTCACAATTCAAAATTCCAAGTAATCCTCGCATAAACGAACAAGGAATATATAGCCCAAAAATATAACAAAACTAAAGAAATTACCTTAATGGTAACTTTGCTCTTAACTTGACTTTCCAAAGCTTCAGTCATAGACTAAACAAAAACCAATAATAATATAAAAAGCAACATCAGAATCAGAATCAGCAAAACCAAAAAACATAGATACAGAGCTAGAAGTAGCAGCTAAACTTAAATATACTATGGTGCAATTGTATACCTTGTCAAACTGAACAAGAACCTGGATAGCTAGCTCTGGGCTGAGAGTACCACTTTGAACCATCTCATCCAGGGTCTCCGTCAAGCACATACCGATCGTTGATCTTCTGTAAAGCTCAAACGTCGCCATTTTCTGAGATCTGTGGAAATATGAAACAAAACTCTGCAAATCAAAACCCTCATAAACGAAATGCAAGAAATGCAAAATTTTGGAGAAAAACAAAGATGAATATGATCAGAAATTGAGAGGAGAAATTCAAGTTACCGATCGGTGGCTACGTCTTAGCGATTAATTAATTGTGGTTTGTTGTTCTGGTTTTAACGTTTGTTGAAGGGAAGAATTTTTAGCGGAGAGAATTTGGGGCCCTTTTGTACCCTAGCTGTTGACGATGGGTATATATATAGAAGTCGCGATGGATTTGGTAGACTTGAATTGACGTTTTTACCACCTGTTGCTTTACCCTGTTCTCCCGTTTTAGGCCCTTTTAAGTCTTTCGTGGGCTTGTGTTTGTCCACCGCTTACGCTTAACGCATATGCTAAGCCCAGCGAGCTTTTCTACTTTTATTTTAATCCCCGTTTTGGATTTTTTTTTTCTTTTTCCTTTTTCTTATTAATTGAGTTAGATAATTTTGGATTTCAACTAAAAAAAAAAAAATCTCAACGCATAAATGTATTATTTTACTTTTTATTAATATTTTTTTCCTATTAATTTTCTCTTTAGAATTGAAAATCCATTTATTTTGTATAAAAATATTTTTTATATTTTCTCGTATTTAAAACACTCATACAAAATTATTAAAAAATATATATTTTTTCTAAATTATTTTTTTAAAAAAATGATTTTTTCTTTTAAAAAGAAATTTTTTTTTGTTTTTATTTTAATAGTCTTGTTGAAATATAAAAATATTTACACATATACAACATAAACACGCATTAATAATTTAATATTATAATAAATATTTTCATAAAAAATAAAGCATTTGAATGAAAATTTACTAAATTATGATATTTAAAGTATATCTCAAATTGAATAAAAAAAATCGATATTGAGCTTTACATCATAAATTTCGTATTTATTACATTTTATTTGATTATAATAAAATAGTATTATGAATCATTTTCTAAACAATATCAGAAAATTAAGCTGAAATGAAATAATTTAAATTTTATTTTTATTGAAATAATAATGAAATGATTACGTGGAGTAAAAAATTATTTAGATGTGTAACTAATTTGATTTTGATGAACAATGTATAAATCTTAATGAATGAGATAGCAACACAACTTAGTACCTGTTTAGTATCCAATCACAGGATTTGAACTATTTTTTTGAATAAAAATATTATTTTATATATTATTAAAAAAATAAATTTATTATTTTAATATTTTTTTATTAAAATTATTAAATTTAATTTTAAATTATTTTTTAATATTTTTTAACTAATATATTTAAAAAGGCAATTTTCTCACAAGTAGTTTTAATAACAATATCATATAAGCTTTTAAGGTATTTAAATTTGAATTTACTTAATAATATTATTATTATTATTCAAATTTAGAGATGATTATGATGGTTTAGTTTTGAGTTAGAAATTGATGATATTGATTTATAGTTTGAAAATTTTGAACTAAATCGAAAGGCTGGATCTCTATTATCTTGGTTTCTCAAGGTTTTGATTTAATATGGGCAGAAACAATTTAAAGGTTGAAATAAATTTTTAAATTTTTTTTCTTTATAATTAAAATTTATAGTTTGAACTAGATTGGACTACTGACTAAAGTTCAATCTAGACTTGTTGCCTATTAAAAAAAAAAAAAATGTTGTCAATAAGACTAGTTAAATATTTGTACTATATATATTTAAAATTTTGTTTTTAAATATAATTTTAAATTATTTTATTAATTTTAAGAAATATAATTTTTAAATTTTTATAATAAAACGAAATAATAAAAAAAATTAAAAAACATTAAATAAAAAACTTATAAAAATTTAACAATTAAATAAACATTTATTAAGTACATCTAAAAATTTCATCACATCATATATATATAAGAATAATTTCATCACATCAAAGTATCTATGATAAAAATATATGCTGATATAAGAATATTAAAAAAATATTATTGTTATTTTTTATAAATTAAAAAATATAATAATTTTTTATAATAAATTAAAATATTTTTTATTTATTTTTAATAATAAAATATTAACTTTACATTTTAAATTTTAAATAATAAAATAATTTTTAATAAAAATAAAAATAAAAATAAAAATAAAAATAAATAAATTAAACTAATATTTTTTTTATAATGATTAAAAACTAGAAAAAGTATATTTTGCAATAAAAATAATATTTTATTATGTGAGAACTCACTTAACATTATTTACGAAATTTTCATAGTTATTTAATTTAAAATTTAATTTTAACTTATTTAACTATTGATTGAAAGTATAAAGACTTATTTAATATGCAAGGGTGTAGTGAGCAATATGCAAGGGTGTAAGGCATTCACTGAAAGCAACGCGCCATGCCGACGCCCGGGTGTGATGTTAAGTGAGCAAGGGTTCCCACATTATGGACGGGTGTGGATAAAGAAGTTAGTCCATATGACATATAGTAGAATAGATAGTGGAACAGAACATAAAATAAACATAGAAAACAATAGAAGATATTATAGAAGAAGACCAATTATGAAGGAACAGGATAGGAGGAGGATCAGGGTTGATACTTGGAATGTTGGATCACTTGCAGGAAAATTAATGTAGCTTATAGATACTTGGAAAAAGAGAAAGGTGAATATTGCTTGCATTCAGGAGACTAAATGGGTAAGAGAGAAAAGCAAGAAAGTGGGTAATTCACGGTACAAACTGTGGTTTATCGGAAATAAGAAAAACAAGAACGGAGTAGGCATAATTATAGACAGGATATTGAAAGACGCTATAATAGCTGTGAAAATAGTAGGAGATAGAATTATATTAGTAAAGCTAGTACTAGAAGGAGAAACAATAAATGTAGTTAGTGCTTATGCCTCACAAATAGGACTAGATAGTGAGAATAAACAAAGGTTTTGGGAAGATATGGATGATTTAATGCAAAGCATACCGAATGAAGAGAATGTTTTCATTGGCAGAGATTTGAATGGACATGTAGGAAGTGATAGGCAATGTTATGAGAATATTTATGGAGGTTTTGGTTTTGGCAGGGAAAAAGCATATTGGATTTTGCTATGGCATACGACCTAATACTAGCAAATACCTACTTTATAAACAGAGAGTCACATTTAGTGACTTTCAAAAGTGGGCAACATAGAAGCCAAATCGACTTCATCTTAACTAGGAAGACAAATAGAGCTCTATGCAATGATTGCAAGGTCATTCCAGGAGAGGCTTTAACAAGTCAACATCGGTTAGTGGTCTTGGATGTCAAGTTTAGGAACAATTCAAGTAAGGTAAGAAGGAATAGTATAGCTCGAACAAAGCGGTGGGAGTTCAAAGAAGTAAAGCAAGTGAAGTTCAAAAATGAGCTTATCGAGTCCGAAGCATGAAAGCTGGATATGGAGGTCAATAATATGTGGATACAGATGGCATCAAAGATTAGAGAAGTAGCTAGAAAAGTACTTAGAGAATCTAAAGGACATGAACCACCCTCAAAAGAGAGATGGTGGTGGAATGAGGAAGTACAAAAGACAGTGAAGAGAAAAAGGGAATGGTATAAGAAATTGAGGCATATGAACAGTACAATATAGCAAATAAAGAGGCAAAAAAGACAGTTAGTTAAGTAATAGTACAGGCCTTTGAAAAGTTATATGAAAAACTTGGAACTAAAGAAGAGGAGAAAGATATTTATAGATTAGCAAGGAGGAGAGAAAGGAAATGTCAAGATCTCAATCAAGTTAGGTGCATTAAGGATAAATAAGGAAAAGTGTTGGTGAAAGATGAGGACATTAAAGAAAGATGGAAAAATTATTTTAATGATCTCTTTAATAATAGTCAAAATGGTAATAGCACGAATATAGACTATACAACAATAGAAAATAATGTGAATTATATTAGAAGGATTAGATCTTTAGAAGTAAATGAAGTACTTAAGAGAATAAAATTATATTTTCTCGTATTTAAAACACTCATAAAAAATTATTAAAAAATATATATTTTTTCTAAATCATTTTAAAAAAAAAATAATTTTTTCTTTTAAAAAGAAAAAGTCTTTTGTTTTTATTTTAATAGTCTTGTTGAAATATAAAAATATTTACACATATACAATATAAACACACATTAATAATTTAATATTATAATAAATATTTTCATAAAAAATAAAGCATTTGAATGAAAAATTACTAAATTATGATATTTAAAGTATATCTCAAATTGAATAAAAAAAATCGATATTGAGCATTACATCATAAATTTCGTATTTATTACATTTTATTTGATTATAATAAAATAGTATTATGAATCATTTTCTAAACAATATCAGAAAATTAAGCTGAAATGAAATAATTTAAATTTTATTTTTATTGAAATAATAATGAAATGATTACGTGGAGTAAAAAATTATTTAGATGTGTAACCAATTTGATTTTGATGAACTCAAAATAGAATAGAGTATCTACAATGTAGAAATCTCAATGAATGAGATAGCTACACAACTTTGTACCCGTTTAGTATCCAATCACAGGATTTGAATTGTTTTTTTAATAAAAGTATTATTTTATATATTATTAAAAAAATAATTTCAAAAAATAATTTTATTATTTTAATATTTTTTATTAAAATTATTAAATTTAATTTTAAATTATTTTTTAATATTTTTTAACTAATATATTTAAAAAGACAATTTTCTCATCAGTAGTTCAATAATAATATCATATAGTTTCAATAACAATATCATATAGGCTTTTAAGGTATTTAAATTTAAATTTACTTAATAATAATATTATTATTATTATTCAAATTTAGAGATGATTATGATGGTTTAGTTTTGAGTTAGAAATTGATGATATTGATTTATAGTTTGAAAATTTTGAACTAAATCGAAAGGCTGGATCTCTATTATCTTGGTTTCTCAAGGTTTTGATTTAATATGGGCAGAAACAATTTAAAGGTTGAAATAAATTTTTAAATTTTTTTTCTTTATAATTAAAATTTATAGTTTGAACTAGATTTGACTACTGACTAAAGTTCAATCTAGACTTGTTGCCTATTCAAAAAAAAAAAAAAATTGTTGTTAATAAGACTAGTTAAATATTTGTACTATATATATTTAAAATTTTGTTTTTAAATATAATTTTAAATTATTTTATTAATTTTAAGAAATATAATTTTTAAATTTTTATAATAAAATGAAATAATAAAAAAAATAAATAAAAAACTTATAAAAATTTAACAATTAAATAAACATTTATTAAGTACATCTAAAAATTTCATCACATCAGATATATATAAGAATAATTTCATCACATCAAATATCTATGATAAAAATATATGCTGATATAAGAATATTAAAAAAATATTATTGTTATTTTTTATAAATTAAAAAATATAATAATTTTTTATAATAAATTAAAATATTGTTTATTTATTTTTAATAATAAAATATTAACTTTATGTTTTAAATTTTTAAATAATAAAATAATTTTTAATAAAAAAATAAAAATAAATTAAACTAATATTTTTTTATAATGATTAAAAATTAGAAAAAGTATATTTTGCAATAAAAATAATATTTTATTATGTGAGAACTCACTTCACATTATTTACAAAAATTTCATAGTTATTTAATTTAAAATTTAATTTTAACTTATTTGACCATTGATTGAAAGTATAAAGACTTATTTAATATGTGAGGGTGTAGTGAGAAATATGCAAGGTTGTAGGGCGTTCACTGAAAGCGAAGCGCCATGCCAGCACCCGGGTGTGGTGTTAAGTGAGCAAGGGTTCCCAAATCATGGACGGGTGTGGGTAAAGAAGTTAGTCCATATGACAGATAGTAGAACAGATAGTGGAACAGAACACAAAATAAACATAGAAGGAGACCAATTATGAATGAACATGATAGGAGGAAGATCAGGGTTGGTACTTGAAATGTTGGATCACTTATAGGAAAATTAATGGAGCTTGTAGATACTTTGAAAGGATAAAGGTGAATATTGCTTACATTCAGGAGACTAAATGGGTAAGAGAGAAAAGCAAGTAAGTAGGTAATTCATGGTACAAACTGTAGTTTATCGAAAATGAGAGAAATAAAAACGGAGTGGACATAATCATAGACAGAACATTGAAAGATGCTGTAATAGCTGTGAAAAAAGTAGGAGATAGAATTATATTAGTAAAGCTAGTACTAGAAGGAGAAACAATAAATGTAGTTGGTGCTTATGCCCCACAAATAGGACTAGATAGTAAGAGTAAATAAAGATTTTGAGAAGATATGGATGATTTAATGCAAAGCATACCGAATGAAGAGAATGTTTTCATTGGCGGAGATTTGAATGGACATGTAGGAAGTGATAGGCAATGTTATGAGAATGTTCATGGAGGTTTTGGTTTTGGCAGTCGAAATGAGGAGGGAAAAAATATATTGGATTTTGCTATGGCATACGACCTAATACTAGCAAATACCTACCTTATAAAAAGATAGTCACATTTAGTGACTTTTAAAAGTGGGCAACATAGAAGCCAAATCGACTTAATCTTAACCAGGAAGACAAATAGAGCTCTATGCAAGGATTGCAAAGTCATTCCATGAGAGGCTTTAATAAGTAAACATCGGTTAGTGGTCTTGGATGTCAAGTTTAGGAACAATTCAAGTAAGGTCAGAATAAATAGTGTAGCTCGAATAATGCGGTGGGAATTCAAAGGAGTAAAGCAAGTGAAGTTCAAAAATGAGCTTATCGAGTCCGAAGCATGGAAGCTGGATATGGAGGCCAATAATATGTGGATACAGATGGCATCAAAGATTAGAGAAGTAGCTAGAAAAGTACTTGAAGAGTCTAAAGGACATGAACCACCCTCAAAAGAGAGATGGTGGTGGAATGAGAAAGTACAAGAGGCAGTGAAGAGAAAAAGGGAATGGTATAAGAAATTGAGACATATGAACAGTACAATATAGCAAAGAAAGAGGCAAAAAAGGCAGTTAGTCAAGCAAGAGCACAGGCCTTTGAAAAGTTATATGAGAAACTTTGAACTAAAGAAGGTAAGAAAGATATTTATAGATTAGCAAGGAGGAGAGAAAAGAAATGTCAATATCTCAATCAAGTTAGGTGCATTAAGGATAAAGAAGGAAAAATGTTGGTGAAAGATGAGGACATTAAAGAAATATGAATAAATTATTTTAATGGTCTATTTAATAACAGTCAAAATGGTAATAGCGTGAATATAGACTATAGAACAATAGAAAAGAATGTGAATTATATTATAAGGATTAGATCTTTATAAGTAAATGAAGTACTTAAGAGAATGAAAGTGGGTAAAGCCTGTGGACCCGATGGAATACTAATTGAAGTGTGGAAGTGTTTGGGAAATATGGGAATGGCTTGATTAACTAAATTATTTAATAAGATTATAAACTCAACAAAAATGCCTGATAAATGGAGGAGGAGTATTTTAGTACCTATTTTTAAAAATAAGGGAGACATACAGAGTTGCTCAAACTATAGGGGAATTAAACTCATGAGTCATACTATGAAGTTGTAGGAGAGAGTTGTGAAGCATCAACTGCGTCGTGATACTTCTATCTCTCTCAATCAATTTGGCTTCATGCCCGGTCGTTCAACTATGAAAGTAATATTTCTCATTAGAAGCTTGATGGAGAAATATAGAGATGTGAAAAAGGATTTACACATGGTTTTTATTGATTTGGAGAAGGCTTATGATAGTATTCCAAGAGATGTCTTATGGAGTGTGTTAAAACAAAAGAGAGTATCTATTAGGTACATACAAGTGTTAAAATATATGTATGAAGGAGCAACTAATATTGTGCGCATGGTGAGATGGGACACAAAAGATTTTATGATCTCAATTGGATTATACCAAGGATCAGCTATAAGCCCTTACCTTTTTACATTAGTTTTAGATGAATTGACGAAATATATACAAGAGAGTATCCTTGGTGCATGATGTTTGCGGATGATATTGTTCTGATAGATAAGACACGAGAATGAGTCAATAGAAAGATAGAGTTTTGGAGAAGTACTCTAGAGCCAAAGGGTTTTAAGTTAAGTAAAACGAAGACAGAATACATGCATTGCAAGTTCAGTGAAGGCCAAACTGGTGATAGGGAAATAGTTAGTTTGGATGGAGTGGTACTATCCCAAAGTAATCACTTTAAATATCTTGACTCAGTCCTTCAAGTATATAGGGGATGTGAGGAGGATGTTAGTCATAGGATTAAAGCCGGATGATTGAAGTAAAAACGTGCCACCAGAGTTTTATGTGATCGCAAGATTCCCAATAAGTTGAAAGAAAAAATTTACCGTACAGCTATACGACCCGCTATGTTATATGGTAGTGAGTGTTGGGTACTGAATGAGTCGTATGCGTCTAAGATAAGAGTTGTAGAGATTAAAATGTTAAGGTGGATGAGTGACTATACTAGACTAGATAAAGTTCGTAATGAGAGTATTAGAGAAAAGGTAGGAATTGTGCCAATTGAGGATAAGTTGAGAGAAGAAAGATTGAGATGGTTTGGTCATGTGAAGCGTAAACATACGGAGGCTCCAATTAGACAAGTAGAGCACATTAGTTATATGATAGAAAGAAAAAAAGGGGTAGACATAAATTGACTTGGAGAAGAGTAGTACAACATGACTTAGAAGAATTAGATATTTCTGATGATTTAACCCGAAATCGTTTATGGTAGAAAAAGCAAATCCATGTAGCCGACCCCAATTTTTTGGGATAAAAGTTGAGTTGAATAGTTAGAAATATATTATATGATATATTTATACTATTAGATTACAATATATATATATATATATATATATATATATATATATATATATATATAATTTTAAATTATATATGCATCTTATAATTAAATATTATATTATTTAAAAATAATTAAAATATACATTATATAACATTTTGTTTATTAATAACCCACTTTAAAGTTTAAATGTCAATTTAAATATAACTTTTATAAAAATAATTATATAAAATTATTTTAAGAACTAATAATCGAATTGAAATTTAAATTGTATCAAATTAAATATAATTAAAGAATTCACAATCAAATTGAAATAAAGAAAATAAAAACTGAATTAAAACTATATGAAAATTTCAAATCAATGCTAATTCATATATAAATCGTAAATTGAATAAGAAATTGAAATCACATACATCTATTTAGTAGAGACAAGTTTACATCAATTTAATTATAATTTTATAAACAATTTTAATAATATTGAAAACTGATTAATCGAGTTAAAAGACCATTTATGGAGTTAGGACAGACGCCAATCAACCAAAAAACAATCAAATTTATTTAGCGTAGAAAATTTTCCAGTTCCATGAGTTTAATATCATCCAACAATTAAGACTCAAGAGGGACACTTTAAATAATAATAATAATAAAAAAAAAAAGACTCAAGAGGCGTGAAACGTGGGTGTCTTCCTCGCCTACATGTAAAAGCCAAATCAGCATAGACGTGTAAACCGGAACCAACTTGGTCTTCTCAAGATCAAGAAAAAGAAAAACGCTTTCCTGTGTAGTCTAAAGTCTCTTTGGTGCAGCAGATGTTAGTAAGAGAGGGTGAAAAATCATGGAAGAGATTAGGCCATCACCTCCAGTGCCACCACCAACAGCCACCGGCACAACGGCTTCAACTTCCTAGAGAAAGCCAGAGACATCAGCGATGTCACGGTTGAAGAAGGAGTGCTTATCTTTTACAGTTTCGTTACAGGAATGCTTTCGCTCTATCAAAGCCACATTAGTGGGTCAGGTAAGGCGCCTTGAATTGAGGGCAAATTGCTTATTATATACAATACTACCGAGCTGATTAATTAATTGCAAGTCTTTTAATTAACATGTAAACAGGCGAAAAAGATTACAGCAAGAAATGAGAAGGAAGCAACTGCAGCTGATTTGCAGGCCAGTAAGACGCAGATTGAAGCAGCTGATGAAGCTGAAAATATCAAGAAGAGGCTCGACAAATCTCTGTAATATCCATATCCATAGTGTAGCAGAGAATTGAGTACAGATATTTTATATTTTGAATACATATTTATATATTTCGAGCTAAATGTAAAACTGGATTTTCTTGGTATAAAATTTTAATCAGAAAATAGTGTCTTTAGTGGCTATATTAAGCATGACTTGGTTATTCTAAGAATTAGAGGAAGTGGGTCCTTCCAGACGAATGTAGTCATACATGATTCCAGCCTGAAAAGGGCTTGTAAACATTGGTTGGGTCAAGAAAATGCTATTATCTCCTTCCAGGAGCTGAGCACCTGGGACCTCTACACTGTAGAGTCTGTACAATCCATGAATTCCATGTCTTGTAATTGTGTTGTCATGTCCAATTACTCCAGTTGAAAATAGGGGAGGATTGGTTCCAGGGTCATTAATGCGAACCTTCAAGAACAAATTCATAGTAACAAATTATTTAACTAAAGAAGAAGTGCATTATTTGCAGTTAAGAAGAGGAAGCAGAAAGTGTTGTTACCTGCAATTCAGCACTATTTGCAGTTGCAAGTGCCAATCGTAGATTATATGTTCCACTCTTATTTGCATTCTCAAGGCTGAACTTAATTTGCCATGTAGTTCCCTGGTACTTACCATCACCTATTTTCCTGAAATTTCACCAAAGCTCTGTAATTGAAGAACTTTCAACATCCTTGGCGTTTAAGGTTTTTAATTTTTCTGCTTAGATTATGAAAATTATTAAAAAACATGCGATTATTCGATTATTAGCATACTTCTTAAATATATGGTCCACAAATTTTAAAAATTGACTGGTGGCCTGAGGATTGATTCAAACCTGGGAACTTGGGCGAAGAACCAGTCTCTGCTATAGTCACTGGTCCCTATAGTGTAAACCAAATCTTCATCAGGGTACAAATCTGTATATCTTTCCCATAGTCCATACTGCCTGAACCTGTCCAAAGCAATTTTTTTTTCTATGAAGACTTAGCCCCAATAGTTTCATGGGATTTACCCATATAAGCATTAATCCTCTGGGACAATAAGCAGCGACATGTTCTTCCTGTTCTGTAAATTTTAGGCTAACTAACCTGTCAGGATGACTGACATAAAGTTTGTTGATATACTTGGGATCAGGATCAGGAACATAGAATTTTGCAGCAGAACGATCAGGGATACCTATTTCCCACAATGTGGGTCCATCTCTTGGAGGTTCGTATACTACATCTCCCAAGTCAATATCGCAACCTGGTCACAATTTTACACAAAGAAATGGAAATACGGCATTATCAGAAACTACTAAAAAGATTACAAGAAAAATTAGGTTTGCATGAGAAACGCTAAACTGAAACCCAGAAAACAACACCTTCAGTTATGGTAATGGCCGCATCATATCTGTAATCTCCAATAAAACCAGGAACCCAACCGTTAAGGTTATAGTTTCCGGTGCGGATGTTATTGATACAGAAATAACCATCTTTGTCTGCTTCTGCCCAGAATTGGTAACCCTGAGGATGTAGAGCAAAATCTAACTTGTGAAACAGGATGCCAAATTGACGTGATGTAAGCAGAGGTCTTCTTTTACAATCAATCATGAAACAGGCTGTCCTGTTTCTGTGCAATTAATAAAGATTGCCGTTGAACTTAAAATGGAAGAAAGTGGTGGTGTCCTTTTCAGGGGTATTATATTCATATAATAAATTTTACCTTGCTTTCAATTTGCCATGATCCAGTGTCTCCTGGTGGCGCCAATCCCACATAAGCACCATTTGCTGGTATATCAGAATCACTAGCATGCCTGGAAAAAAGATTAGTTTAATAGCTGCACAAGCTAAAAATTTAACTCCGAGTTTAAACCTCTAAATCTTTTATTTATTTATTTATTTTGTTACAAGCCTCCAAATCTTTAATCAAAGTTTGAGATTGTCTAAAAATTTTCAACACCCAAAACCATAAAAATTTTACTTTTTACCTGTCTCGAACCAGCAATCTACCACTGACACTACCACGTTGACTGCATGATGGAAAATCCTCTGAAGCTGGGAAACTGTAAGGCCAGCTTTGAACTTCAATTAACATCTGAAAATTTTTGTTTGTTAGTTCTTGTTTAATATATAAGATGTGGTAGTTTATAATATGCATTTACTTTTGTCTTAGACCTGTTCTTTCGCATCCTCCCACAACAAAAGCGGGTCATTTTCGTCTAACAAAGTGTTCAGATAGATAAAAACAGGACCAAAAACTTTCTTCCATGGCTCGCCGTGTTTGAATTTCAGCACCATATCTTCCCCAACATAATGGGCACTCAGAAACATCTGATTGTATCATTTTTATCAGTCTCCAAAGCAAGAAATACTAGAAGTTGAAAATAAATAAAAATTATGATAATACTAATTTGTGGAGAACTTATCACTTACTGCAAGATTGATCGGACCGACATGACAGGTAAGGTTTTGTTTGAGAGGTCCACCAGATCGGAATTCATTGCTGGGTGTGATTTGCCAGAACCCCACAGGAGGTTCAAAGCATATCCAGCCATGGGCCTGAACATTTCTGTTCTCACATGAGTATTGGTACTTGTCATCCACCTGCATTTCATTAGGAGCAGTTAAAACCATTGGCTTAGAAATAAAAGGTGAAATCCATAACATAATTAGAAAACGCTGTAAATGTTTGGATGTCATTACTTCACATGGAGGAAGTTTTACCTCTCCTTTGAATTCTGGCTCCACAGGATCGACAAGTAGTACAGCTTCAGGGACATCCAAGGGTTTGCCTCTTGGAGATAACCGGTCTTCTGGCAGTGGCATGTATCTTTGCCTGTTATCTGCTACTACCATGTAGTGAAACCTGTTTGCTCAAGTTTGAGAAAAAGCCAACTAGTTTTCAATTTTATTTCTTGTTATTTGAAGATTCCAAAAGAACTCATTTCTTGTCACTCTCTCTTATATCATCCCTACTCCTATTGTAGTAAGTTTTGAAAGTGAAACTTTCTGCTGGAAATCTCAAGCATTTTACATTGGTGGAAAAGGCAAGAAGATATTTCTTTGAACAATTGTTTCAAAGGGTAAATTTAGGTTTTCATTCAAGGATAAGGATCTATTGCTTACTTGTCCTTCCTGAGTTTGAATACAATCCTGGTTTGAGGGAGGTTGAAAGCAGGCCATTCCTGCAAGTGCTCAAAGATGGCGTAGGAATAGAAACCTGAGGAGTTTCGGAGCATTATAAACCTGGAAACCGGAAATTCATTGTCATTGATATTGTCCACATTAACGGAAACATTTCTCCACTATTACTCGCAGAAACATGTAATCAATGAAAAGTACCTCTTGTCTAAGTTCAAAGGGGCAAGCTGTCCTTCAAGCGAGGGATCCCACAATTTTGTAAATGAGATTTCTACTTGTTCCTCATTTTCCACTATAACTTTAAAATATGTTCCTTTAATCCTGCACGGTAACATATAATTAGTGCTCCACATTAGCGTCATATGCTTAAAAAGAAAAAAAAGAAAAAGATAGAAAACTTATTGCTATACACATAGGATGTTCCTGTTGTTCCTGTACTTCCTTCCTTGCTCCAGACAAGGTCCCAATACCTACAAGTTCCATTCAAAATCCAACAAAAATAGCCCCATTTCAAAAGATGATGAAAAAGATAGAAGGAAACGGCACTTAATTTATGCAGATGAAGCTTGAAAAGCCATGTACCCTCTGTCAGACTCATTATTTCGAACTTCAAGCAAATTGCTGATGCCATTGTAACGTATACCAGTTACTATTCCCTCAGGTTTTGATATTGTGACTTGGAGTATGCCATTGTCCATCACCACCTGCTTCCATTGCATAAAAGTTTCAGTAAGATATCATATTGTTACCTGTTGAAAAAATTTAGTTACACGAGGAATATAATTAAGCAAATCTAATTACATGACGTTCTTGGATATGCAATTTCACCCGTTGGCTTGACATGGTGATCTAGAGCAGACCTCTTGGAAGAAACAAAATGCTAGATGTTGATCTTGTTAGGAGGCAGCAGGTCGATCAATTTCTAATAAAAAGTACTAGAGGCTTCAAGTTCATAGGACTTAAAAAGAAATAATTCGTTTGCCTTATCACTTAAACTGGAGGCCAAGCTTTTACTTTCATAAGCATGCTTTTTTTGGATTTTGCAAAATCTTTACTCAGTCGTCTCAAAAAAAGACAAATCACCTTCCAAGATTTTGCCAGGCTCAAAAGCCAAGTTACCCATCATAAAATCATTTTAAATTCATTTTCAAATAAAATGCTTTTCACATCTGTGAGTCTATTATAAATTCATGACTCTAATTAATTAAAAAAATCTATAATTTTATCAAATTCAAACCTTACATTTTAAATTCTTTATCCAAAGGCAAGTGCTTGTTTAACAATCTGATGAAAAATCTTCTTAGGTCCTAGATAAAACAGATCTCATCACATGGTAGGAGTCCACAAAAATACTATACTTTAAATTTAGGCACATATCCTACTCAATACCTAATAATTTCTTTTTCATTAAGCAAGCGCAGTCAATAATCTTGCTTTCAGTGGCATTGAAGTCATTTTCAAAACAATATATAAAGTGTCAAATTTAACAGAGACTTGTTGCAATCTAAAACCAAAGAACCAAGATAGGAGGAATCCGGTTGATTTTTGAGGAGAGCTTGCACAAAGAAGCATGGAGTCAGACTCAAATATAACATTTCGTAAGCCCAGGCCCTTGGCCCACTGTAAGGCCTAGCGGAGGGCTAAGGCTAAGGCCATTGTTCGTCAGAAGTTTGGCTCACGGAGGGAATTTTATTACCAATTAACCATTGCATCGCTACTACCCATTACCCAACGAAAACCAAAATACAAGAGATTAACCAGTAAAGATTGCTATTATTTTAAATTTATTGTATAATCATAATTCGAATTATTAATTTTTGTAAATCTATGTTCTTTATAAGTATTTAAATTTAATATATATATATATATATATATATATATATATTTATATATGAATTTAATTATATTATAATAATTATTATAATTGATTAAAAATAAATTAACACAAATTTAGCTGTGAAAAAAATTAAGGGATGAAATTGTCTTATGTAGAAGCCACCTGATTTCTTTGCATTTTTTAAATCTTATTATATTTTTATCATATTGCATGAAATAATTTGGACTTTTGGAGTAATAATAATATACATTAATATGTTTTAAACTTATATGTTTATTAATATAATCCTATTAATTCACCATACACTTTTAATTTTGATTACAATATATAATCACCCATTTTGACATTATACAATCATGACAAATAATTTAATGATGATTTCAGCAATATTAAAGATAATGGTACAATGAATAAATTGAATTCAAAATTGAAATTTCATAAACAATTTATAAGAAACTATGAGAAATTAATATTTATAATATAAAACAAAATATTAAGTAATTCGCTTTGGAATAATTGAATATTAATTTATACTTATTGTCCATTCTAAGTTACTTTTTAAATATAGCATAGATTTATTTTTGGTTATAATTAGAGTGGATACTGTGATCTTGATTCCTTATTTAATCTAGGGCATCAATTTTAGGGAAGTTTCAATGGTATTGATATAGTACAGCTCAAATTTTGATTTTCAGTGAGTCAGACTCATTAGATCTGAATTCGGTTTAAAATGGATCTCTAATCATAGGCCATCAAGTGATATCAGTTTAAGTCTGATCATCTCCAAACTCATAAAGATCGATTAATTGTTTCACCAAGATCAGTTCAGATGGTAACAAATCGATAATCAAGAGATCAAAGTTACAGATCGAGCTTGAAATAATGTGACCGTAAGACAATGCCGCTGAGTATGTTAGTGTGATCCTTGTTGGAAATTATGCTGATATGGTACAATTCCATTGCGTATGGCAAGAAGAGAGCTCAAGATTAGTGTTGATTATGTCCCGTCTCGGTATAAATAGGCCCTAGATATCTACTTAGATACGCTTTATATTCTCTCACAATCTCATTGTTACATTGCTTTCAAACACTCAAAATGCTCTCTAACTTGAAAGTTGAAGTGGTTGTCGGAAGAATGTCAAGCTTATTTTTTCTTGTGTTCTTAGGCAACTCGAAATCTAGTAAATTCACCTAGTGATTTAAAAATTCACAGCAACATTACGTATAAACAAAATTTTTAATCCAATGATAAAAAATACAAAGTATAAACAAAATGACTCAAAATAACTATAAAAATTCTAATGACATAAGTTGTCCTTCATTGTCCTCAACTCCAGTGTATAGTTACTAAATCAAAATTCAAACTCCCTCTAACAGAAGCACTGAAATATAACATCATTTGTTATATCTAATAAATGAATAAAAATTAGTTAATGAATTCTTAAACATATAATAAATGAATAAAACAAAAAAAAAAACCACCAATATACCTTAATTGGGTAAATTTTTACATTTTTTCATGCTGCATGACATGGCAAACTATTGTTAGTACATTTTTTTTTCAGTGGTTCATATAAATATTCATGTGTATACGGGGAATTTTTATATATGAATAAAATGATGCCATCACATTTAATACAAATAATATCTACCTCAATACAGCAAGCAAAATCAGAAGTGTTCAAATATGGCAAATCAGTTCAGTTTTCTGGTTCCCTTCTTTCCTATTAATAGCTTTAATCACAACTAAATACTCCTACAGCCACCATTCCAGGATTGAAACCAACAATAAATGTGGGCTTTAAGCAAAGCTAAATAACCATCTCATTGAAACGAATTGAAAAAACTTTAACCATTATTAAATATTTACTATAAAACCCTCTTCCCACCCAATTCTTCCCAGCAAATCTAGCTAGCTACTATCTTTTTTGTGGCATTTGAATCCAAAGCAATAAGAAGTGTTCGTACAAAGATGGCCTTACAATGGCAATTCGCTTTAGTTCTTTGCATGGTCTTCTTCTTCACCCCTAATTTTTGTCTTGCACAAAAGATGAATCCCATTGATAGTTGCTGGAGACAGAACCCTGAATGGCGAAGAAATAGGCAGCAATTAGCCACTTGCTCCGTGGGGTTTTCAGGGAAGATGACTAACAATATTGGAAAAGATATTATCCGCTATAAAGTGACTGATCCTAGTGATGACCCATTAAACCCCAAACCAGGAACCCTGAGATATGGAGCCACCATGATCATTGGCAAAGTGTGGATAACTTTTCAAAAGAACATGAATATTGAACTTCAAAAGCCCCTTCTCATTAGCAGTTTCACCACCCTCGATGGTCGTGGTGCCAACGTTCACATTACTGGAAATGCTTGCCTTCTAGTCTACAAGGTAATTTACTAATATATACCATCATTCATTTGATCACTTGTATCAACTGAGTCGATTGTTTATTTATTTATTTATTTGATTTTGACGAAAATTCTAATGCGAATTGTTATGGGTTCTAAAGAAAACTTAATAATCATGGAATTATAACTCATTGATGTTAATTAAAATAGTTAGACTATATACATGATTGCCATTATTTATAACAAGTCTGAATTTGTATGTATTTTTCAGGCCACCGATGTAATAATCCATGGCCTAAGGATTCACCATTGCAAGGCCACAGGTCCTAGCTCGGTGAGGGGACCAAATGGAGAAATGGTGACCCTAGGTCAAATGGATGGGGATGCAATAAGGTTGGTCACCGCATCAAAGGTTTGGATAGACCACAATACTCTATACGCATGCCAAGACGGTCTTCTGGATGTAACTCGTGGATCTACCCACATTACCATCTCTAACAACTGGTTCAAGGACCAAGACAAGGTTATGCTTCTTGGACATGATGATGGGTATTTGAGAGACAAGGACATGAGGGTGACTGTTGTGTTCAATCATTTTGGTCCAAATTGTAATCAGCGGATGCCAAGGTGATTTGATTTCTACTAAAATGCACAAAAGCAAAATAATAATAATAATAATAATAATAATAATAATAATTTGAATTAATGATTTTTATTGGACATTTAAAACATTGCAGGGTTCGCCATGGATATGCACACGTAGCCAATAACCTTTATCAAGGATGGGAACAATATGCAATTGGGGGAAGCATGGATCCTAGCATTAAGAGTGAAGCCAATTACTTTATTGCACCAAAATTAGGAAACAAAGAGGTAATTGACGAGACTAATCCCAAATATTTCCACCATCGATTATTATCTAATTTTCTCAAGAAAGGGAGAAATTTTAATATGAATTTAATTTATTATAAAGTATATTTAGAAAAATTTACTTATACGGTCTATACTCAAGATGCAAATATAAGAGTTTTATTTATTTTACATATGGGTTCACCATATATATATTCCAAATTATACATATATAATATATGATTTATATGCAGATCTCACAAATACTTAGAACTTACTAGAAGGCAAATAATTCCTACTTAAAAATCTTGTTTACATCAAGAACATTAAGTATACTAAATTAAAGAGTGAATACATAATATCACTGCTTCACTATATAATTTCTCCTATTAAAGAATTTAATTGTTTTATACTTAGCTCATTGAATGATTACCATGCAATATAAGTAATATACACTCACCTTTACTTGACACTCACCTATTAATTTAATGCAATACTTAACAGCTTAAAGAGAAAACCTTTTTTTTTTTTTTTCAACAGGTAACATGGAGAAAAGGCATTACTATGAACAGCAGGCCCTGGAACTTCTACTCTGTGGGGGATGTTTTCGAGAATGGAGCTTCTTTCACCCAAACTGGTTTAGGCAAGGCAAAGCCAAATTACACCAATCAACAAAGGTTCCAGGTTGTTGATGCCAAGTTTGTTAAGTCTATAACGAGCTCGTCAGGTGCTTTAAAGTGCTTTAGAACCATTATGTGCTGAGTCAAGAACCATGGATTAGAGACTATGAGTCAAGGACCATGGATTAAAGACTATGAAGAAAACGGCAGATATCAGCACATAGTCACATATTTAATAACTAGATATATACAATTAACATGTACTCCTCCACTTGGGCCATTCTACCTTGTAATGTTTTCAGGAAAAAAACAACTACGAAAGCAATTTATAAAGACATAAATATACATTTTTTAAATTATTTATTTATCTCTAGAAAAAAAATCCATCACTAAGTATTTTAGAAAAGGAAAAAAAAAAAAAGCGACGGATTTAAAGATTGGCTGCAAATTAGTTTGCAACAAAATAAATCCATTGCTAATCTAGAAAATCTGTCGTAATGTTGTTAATCTTGAATTATCGATGAATTAAACTCATCACAAAAATTTTTAATCCGTTACTAATCATATTGTTAATGACGAAGCCTTAATCCATTGCTTATGTTAGCATAATTGCTGTAATTATGTTACATAATTGCTGTAATTATGCTGCATAATTGCAGCAATTATGCTGCATAATTACAGCAATTATGCTAACAGCTTAAAAAACTTTTTTCTTTTATTGTGATGCCATGTCTCGCAATTGAGTTATCCTTTCCCTATTAGTCCGGTTGAAAATATTGCAGAGGCAAGTGCAACTTTCGGCTTATAAATGCAGTTTTGATCAATGTCGATTTTGAACTTGATTTGCCATGTAGTTCTCTGGACTATAATTATTATGCTAGTGTATTAGATAAATACAAGCAATTAGGCGAAGCTTTGAATTGCTTCGAGAAAGAAATTTGAAGTGAATGCGAAAATATGTGAGTGTGCGTGTGTTCATATGTAAAGAGCTTACAAAGAATCTGTTGGCTTTAGCTCCCTTAAACTGGAGACAAAGCATTCCTTTCACTATTTTCCCTTTATAATCTCTTTACTTCGTCGCCACTCGCCACTCGCCACTTTCCCACTTCTACAATTTGGTGGGGCTATATAAAAGCGTACAAGAATGGCTATAGCAGCCAAGGCAATTGAAATCTGCAAGATGGACAATGGCTACTGGACCTAAACAACATGCTTCACACACACACACACACACACATATAATTGAACATAATTTTCGACTTCTGGCTAAAAATTTCTATCAAACATTCTTTTTTTTTTTTTTTTTTAAATTTTCTTATAATCATTCTGTTAAACATTCTTATATATGTCTATTAACTTGCATGCTTGTATTATTATATTAAAGAGGTAGTAGTTGGTTGGTATGCAGCCACCTAAACGTAACTATCTCACTTATTAGTTGATTGTGGTTTTCTATTCTTTTTTCCTTCTCTATCTCCTCTAAGATGGGATTATCAAATTTTTAACCAGGAAACTTGACCTGCACATTAAGGAATTGAGCAAGTTTCCATAGAGATATTGATAAAAGTCAAATAGGGTAATATTTGTTTCGTCATTTTTTTTGTTTTTTTTATAAGCATATGTGTTCGTTGTTTCCTAATTCTCCTAGAGTTCGGCATGAGAAGTCACTTGAACTGATTTGAGAAATCAAACAGGAGTAATCTTTGTTTGAAAAAAGAACAAAGGAGATAAACAAACTCAATTATACTGTAATCTAATTAATGACTAATACCCACAAAAGAGCTCGCTTTCATACAAAATTATACCAACCCAAGACAGCAGAGCTTGACCTATTTGCCACATCTCCTTTAAAGTCGTGTATCAACTTGAAAAGAAAGCACCCAGAACAATGTGTGCAATATTCGAGTCCCCCCCGAAATTTGAAGAATACTTAAAAACTTCTGATTGGTTACTTCATCAGTCTTTAAGTACAATGACACGGGCTAATTTTCAGTTTTTAAGTTTATAGGTGAAACAATCAAACAACTATTATCTCAAGAGAAAATGGTTGTTTTCAATATTTAAGATTTTAATCACTTAATGTTTACTTCAGATTATGTTTGGTTCCTTCTACGGTTCCGTCCTCAAAAGTCGAGTAATTTTCAGAATTTGCTACTGTTGGGATACATACGACATAAGATTCTAGACATATCCGCTGTTTTTAGGCCCAGTGTTGGATAATGTACTTATCCTTCAGCACATAACGCAATGTTAATCTGTGGCTAACTTCATATATTCAGATAAACCGCAGCTCCACTTCTAATGAATTCGAAGCTAAACAAAACAAGATTAGACAAATCTCCTTAGGAGAAACTGATCCATATCCTTGTCCAAAAATTCAGATTAGCTCAAAGGCTTTTCTTAGCAATTTCCGCGGATAAGCAGTTCTAAACAGAGAAAGTAGTCCACTAAGTTGGTTCCTACACAATCCCAGGCAATTAGCATATGGCTGACTTCAAGAATGAAATTGTAAAATTCAAGAATGAAATAAGACAACACATAAATTATCATATGCATAGTTGTATTCCACATTTAGCTCATCCGTACATCGACACATTTTGGCTTATTGTCCTATGAAGGTAAACTCAGACATAGGCATACATACACACACGCATTATTTTGTGAACCATTTTGAAAATATTTTACTTACATGAACATGAAATTTCATTTATGGATCATGAAGATGGAGGACTTTCCAGACGAATATAGTCATACATGAGACCCTGGAAAGGGCTGGTGCATCTTGGCTGTGTCAAGAAGATGGTATTCTCTCCTTCAACTAACCGAACACCTGGTATATTCACATTGTACAGCCGGTAGAGCCCATGAATCCCATGTCTTGCGATCGAATTGTCCCTTCCAATTAGTCCAGTTGTAAATACAGGGCGGGGGGCATTTGGGTCATTAACACGAACCTTTGGAAAAGGATCAAAGAACCGTTTAGCATTATAAATTTTAAGCAAACTGGATACAAGTATGAATGCTGGATACTCCAGTAAGTTTATAATCAAATGAATTGCTACAACCTGCAGTTCTGCCAGAGCTGCAGATGCCAATGCCACGCGCAATTTGTAGGTGTTCCTTCGATCAACTTTGTCAAGTTTGAACTTTATTTGCCATGTGGTACCTACATGTGTACCATCATCTTTCCTCCTGTAGTACAGAGACAAGAAATAATTGTCATGATTGGTTAATCAATTGACTAAAAGAGGCACCAATTGACAGTAAGAAGGTGGCCAAGAATGAAAAAGAACAGGTGTATACCAAACTTTCCAATGCTACACATAACTAATAGCATATGGCTCTGGCAGTGACAAAGAGGCTATTACTTGTTCAGATTTTTCTTTGGTGCAGTTTTCTGATGGTTAATCATTGCCAAGAATGAAAAAGAACAGGTGTATACCAAACTTTCCAATGCTACACATAACTAATAGCATATGGCTCTGGCAGTGACAAAGAGGCTATTACTTGTTCAGATTTTTCTTTGGTGCAGTTTTCTGATGGTTAATCATTGTAAATCACTTTGGTTTATGTCATCTGAAAAAATTCATTAAGCATCTTACCCATGGAAAAAAAAGTGATGTTTTCGTGGATTTATCCAAGCAATTTAGAAACTGACTGAAGGTTTCATCCAGCGAAGTCAGATGTTGAAAGAACTGTACCTCACTACCTGTGCAAAAAACCAATCTTTGCGATAGTCACTGACACCAACTGTGTAAACCAAGTCCGCCTCGGGATATAAATCCACATATCTGCTCCACAACCCATATTGCCTAAACCTGCCAGTAGCAGGGAATAGTCAAATCATTACTCTGGTTAAAATTTCACAGCAATTGCAAATATTTTATAACAGCCACCAGAAATAAGTCATATATGCCACCATTGTTCCAAATATCAACATGATAAAACTTCTTACCGGGAAGAATTTATATTGCGATCATGTGATGTTCTTTCCCAATCAATCCAAAAGCAAAACCCAACAAAGTGTATCTATCAATCTTATTCTCTATTCTTTATAGAAGGAACTACTTTAGACTACGTTAAATTCTAAGGAGAGCTAACCTGTCAGGATGATTGATAAATAATTTATTGACATGCACGAGATCAGGATCAGGAACATAAAATTCTGCAGCAGAACGATCAGGGATGCCTATTTCCCACAATGTAGGTCCATCTCTAGGAGGCTTATATACAAGATCACCCATTTCGATATTACAACCTGTATTGCATGTCATTTAGACCCCACAAAACATTCAGCATCTACAAGAACAGAAGAAAAAGAGATCAGCATAGCTGAAGAAGAGAACCTGAGTTTATGGTAATGACAGCTTCAAATCGATAATCCCCAATGAATCCAGGAACCCATGCATAAAGATTATAGTCCCCTGTACGGACGTTTTTAATGGAGAAAAAGCCATTCTCATCTGCTCTGGTCCAAAATTGGTAGTCCTAATGAGAAGTATCAAGCAGCAGTTATGCTTTTAAATAACTACCATCTCACCATGAATACGACAACAAAAGCAATTATAGCACACATGTGATAGAAAAATAAGGTGAAGGTGGAACATATCGGTGCTCTTCATTAAAACATTCATTTTTATTTGGAGAACATTACTAATCAATACACTCTCCATTATATGCTCAATTTGATTCAGAGAAGTAGGCATTAAAAGAAGATTTAGCATCTCCAACTTGCTTCTTGTATGCTGAATGATCATGAAGCCACACGCTTTACAAATTTTGATTTAACTCTATGATCAACAATTTGAAACTAAAATGCAGCATCCATACCCAAGGATGTTGAAATTAGAGTGACAAATTCTTCCTTTTCTGACTTTAGAGGATCCAAATAAAGAATCAAATATTTATTCCACACCATTACAATCATTATGTAATGGAGGTTAAAAGTCACTTCCTTTACGTAATATTAAAAGAGCGGCGTCTTCTATGAGTTTTATTCCAATAGGAAACTGTAGAAAACAATGCCCTCTTCAGCATAGTTATAGCATGTCCACCTTCTACAAGAAGCATAGAACCATAAAATGGTTGTAGAAAACACATCACAACTGTTGTTGCAAACATACTGGTAGATTTAACAAGCATAAAAGGCTACCTATCTACATTCGGAAACATAAACAGGGAAAATGAAAAATGAAAAAAAGTTATCTACGTTCTTTTTTTTTTTTTTTTTTTCTGTTGGTAGGTGAAGCTCACCTACCAAAAGATAATATACGTAAACAGAATAGAAAAGATGGTAAAATCACCTTGCATTCTCTCTGCCATGATCCAACGTCACCTGGTGGGGCCATCCCTACATAAGCACCACTTGCTATAATATGGTCCTCACTCATACACCTACATATTAAAATAAAAAAAAAACTTTTATATATACTCCAAAATTTATGTTGTTAGTCAGCACTAACTGTTATTCACTATTGGAATTTTTAACCTAATTTATAGCATTTAAAAATCTAATTCTATAGGTATCAACACTCAAATTTATAGCATTTAAAAATCCATGTGCTTTCCAAATATAATTCCAGGCACTCTAACCTAATTTCCCATGATATTTCATTGGGCTTCAAGCCAGACCGTTCAAAATTTGACAAGATCCCATGACCACATGCACCTTGCACTGTTGCATGCTACTTATTAGATTGATAGAACAAGCAAATATTATGGTGAAATATAAATAATAAATCCTTAAAGCTTGGGAATGGTATTATGCAAGAATATAATTTCATCCAATTATGCTTATAATTAGTTTCCTACTTATCCAATGAACCACTAATGTCATAGCCATACATTAGGTATCTTCAAATGCTTACATGTCTTGGACAAGTAGTCTACCACATACATTCCCTCGTTCTGCTGACTTTTGGAAATCTGCAGAGGCTGGAAAACTGTATGGCCAGCTTTGGACTTCAGCCATCATCTGTAGATCAAAGCACAGTGCATTTCCATCAAAACGCAACTGTCTAATTGCTATATCAAGTTATAAGAACAAGAAAATGAACTTGCAAAAGTTGCAATAATTTATGTTAAACCTGTATTTTGGCATCTTCCCACAGAAAAAGTGGGTCATTTCCAGTTGATGCAGAATTAAGATAGATGAAAACTGGGCCAAAAACTTTCTTCCAATGCTCGCCAAGGTTGCACCTTGGCACCAGATCATTTCCCGCATAATGTGAACTATGGAACATCTAATGAAACCATTTGAATTGAAAATCAATGTAGACAGACAGTTGAAGCCAATAATGCCAAGCTCTGATGAAGGCTTAAAAATGCATGAAACTGGCAAGATAAAATATTTCTAAGGACTACATCCAAGGTCAGTCACTCACAGCAAGCGTGGTGGGGCCAACATGTGAGGTCAGGTTCTGTTTGAGGGGCCCACCAGTTCGGAATTCATTGCTTGGTGTAATTTGCCAAAACCCCACTGGTGGGTTGAAGGACATCCACCCATGGACCTGATTGTCTTCATTATTGCATGAATATTGGTACTTGTCATCCACCTGCAAAAAACAATCATATGACAATTCATAGGAATTTATATTTGTGTTTCATGAAATTAAAGAAGGAAAGAAGTTCTGCCCAGAATGTTTTGGCAGGCTCCAGCAAAACTCAAACTTTGCTGGATCAGTGGATCGGCTAAGAGAGGCTGTTGATCACCAACAACATTTCATTTTTAAAGTCATATGATGTCAGATGAAACGCCTTTAGGGAGGAAAAAGGGGAAAGTTGAAAAAAGGAGAAGCTGCATATAATAGTAGTGAATCACCTCTCCTTTAAGCTCTGGGAACTTAGGATTAACAAGAAGGACGGCTTCTGGATAGGCCAGGGTTTGACATCTTCCTGGCATACGGTCATCAGGCAGGGGCATCAGTCTTTGCCGATTATCTCCTACAGCCATATACTGAAACCTGTTCACTCAAAGTACACCACTAAAAAAAATTAAAATAAATTTTTTGAATGATATTCTTTTCATTCTATACTCAATAGATATAATTGACTTTGACCCTACCATCCTTTGGCAAATATAAAGTTTCAGTGGAAAATATTCCATTATATCAGACAATAGATAACATATAATATTTTATAAACTTATCTTTGCGACTGTTATTTTTAACCCTCACAACCTCACCATTTATCCAAAATCATAATTTTTTCTAATTGATTCAAGTTTAGGGGAAGTAGAAATTTGAAGCTTTGATTGCCCACACTACAAGGAATGTAACTAACCACCAATTTTATTTCATCAGAAAATTTCTATTGTCAATTTTCTTGTAACCACAAATGTGGTACTGCAGAGGTTTCACCCAAGCTGATGTGGTACCACAGGACATTAAGATCAACCCCTATAACTGAAACAAGCTTATGCTTTCATTAATCAAGGAATGTCACCAACGACATTGGAGCCAAATGATTTCTCCTATCTCATAGGAATAGGGATGAGGGGTTCAAATTTCGATCCCTTTGGGTAAGTGAATTAATCTAAAAGAAATGAAAACACTCATACCCTCGATTTACTGTGAGCAAAGGAAACAGGAAACCACACAAACAAAAACTTATCAAAAAATATATAAGCATTTGTCATTTTTTTTCACCTTCATTGAACTCTAGGCTATTTTGACTAGACCTTTTGGCCAATCATGATACACATGACGTATGATCAGCCATAGACTGATAGATTAAAACAATTTCTTCTCAGAACTAGAACAAGGAAACCATGTTATGGAATTTCTAGTTGACAGTTGTATGTTTATAAATAATCTCTTCTTTAAGCATGAAAAATCATTGACATGCAAGCAGGTAATATAAGAAGATATTATTGATTGCTTACTTGTCTTTTCTGAGTTTGAAAGTGATCCTGGTTTCGCCAAGTTCAAAACCTGGCCACTCTTGTAAGTGCTCATAGATGGCATAAGAGTAGAAGCCTGAAGAACCACGGAGTAATATAAACCTAGAAGACAATATGAATCATTTTTATCTCGTAGTAAAATATCAGATTAAAATCAAACATATGTTTGTGTATATATACACGTATGATTTGAGCAAAGACCTTTTATCTATGTTTAGGGGAATGTACTTTCCCTCCAGGGAGGGATCCCACATTCTTGTGAATGAGAGCTCAACCTGTTCCTCATTTTCCACAATCACCCTGAAACTTGTTCCACTAATCCTGCATATCAACCAGTTGTTCATTGACATATCAGCTTACGTTAGATCTTTTACAGCCAATAGAACAAGCATAATTAAAAAAAATATATAAAAGATATACTACATGTTTTCACAATTGGTGTGAAAGAAGTCTAAATCCAAAATTTGGCAGAAATCCAATAGCATTTTGATTAATTCCTAGGCTTAAAAGATAAATGAGATATATAAAAAGGAAAATAATCTAAAGTGGATCATATATCAATGTGTTGAAAACATTTAAGCAATGACATACATTTGGAACATAATTTCAAATTATTCTTGAGATTTGTGAATAAAAAAATACAAACTTGGTAAAAAATTGCTGACAATGATGTACTTGCATTTAGTTGTGATGGTATGCAGATCCTACCATTTCTTCTTTTTGCAAGAAAAAAATTTTAATATATATTTTTCTGAACTTTGTAGCCTCTAATAAATATTCATTGACATGAAGAAGAAAAGAAAACAAATGAAAGGAATAGGCATACACATCAAAGATTCCCTTGCCTCCTGGTGGATTCCAGAAAAGATCCCAATATCTACACAATTAAAAGTTAAGAGTCAATTTTCTAGTAATGTGACATTAATCAGTCAAAAAACAAAATAAAATGAAAAAAAAAATCAGATTATTCTTAATTTTATAATTCTGAAATCTGAATCATCTAATCCAATACCTGCGTAGCAAACAGAGCTGCCTTAATGAAAACTCATAAAAATACCTTCTTGACCAGATAATATCTATATATATCTTTTCACATGATATCAATATTTTTTTTTAACATCCATACGAATAGGATATCTGGAAGATGCTAGTCAGCACAGCGATGTTATCGGTTACCACAATGAAGCCCTGGGATTGAAGCCATGCTTCAACAGTGCTACCACCTACTGTGTAGCCTAGATATTCAGCAGGAAAAGAAGACCTTAAAAGGAAACAAATTTGAGAAACTAAAGTAGCTGTAACATCATATACCCTCTATTTGTTTCACGATTAAGAACTTCAAGCAAATTGTCAATTCCATCATATCGTATGCCAGTAACAATTCCTTCAGGTTTTGATAATGTGACTTGAACTATGCCATTATCCATCACGACCTGCAGATTGCAAAGAACTTAGCAGAAACATGGTATGTAAATGCAACCTAAAATTAATAAGAGGTATCCTTCCTTAATGTTAAAATCAGATCGGCATGGGACAATAAATACTCCAATAGATCGTAATTCTCAACAGTATTGAACAGATAAAATACCCTGGAAGTAAAAGCATCAAAAGCAAGAATTCTCCAAAAAAAAAAAATTACATGACGATCTTGAATATGCAATCGAACCGCATGAGGTGGCATGGTGCGACAGTTGCTATCTTTCAGATTTTGTTCACCACAATGAAAATGTCTATCTGGGTTCAATATACCTGAAAAATACATGGAGTAAACACTATAAGAAAGAATCTTGTTATTTGTTGATGTGTGAGAAGTTATTTTATTTGGTGTGGAAACAGCTTGTAAGAATCTCTTTTCTTACTTGGCTTCTTTTAATTAGAGACAAAGAACCCCTTTGTCCCCTTCACTTTGGTGCCTTTTAGATATCATGGTATCAAAACCCATAAAATTTGACATTTCAAACAAATTAGAAGCAAACCTCATCAAAGATTGAATCGATTAAAAAAAAAACCCTTAAATTTTGACATTTCAAAAAGTTAGAAGCAATCCTCATTGAAGATTCAATCCATCAAATCCTAATTAATTCAATTTCACCCCGACAATTCCAGAGAAAAATACCTAAATGCCGAATTTTGTTTTTACGATATGCAAGTCAGTGTACTGTTAGTAAAATTGATTATAACAGTAATATCGAGGTTGATATTGTAAATATCGTTTCATCTCCGAGATTGATAGAATTCGATAGATCTTCCGCTATTCATCTCCTAAAAATAGAATCAATGGCCGAGAGGATTGGTCCACAGTCCGTACATGACATAAATAAGAATTCGAAAATTCAAGTAATTTGAGAATTCGAGACTTTTCGATTTTCATTTAAAAAAAAAAAAAGAAAGAAAAAGAAGAGGAGGAGGAGAAGGTTGCCTACCTCCAGGTCCAGGTCTTTGAGAAGTGGAGATAGAGTAAGAAACATTTCTGTGACGCAGGCAACCGCCGCAATCGCATAGAGAACCGAAGAGGCTTTGCAGCCTTTTCTTCATTCAAAAGGACGAGATATAAATTGGCGATATGTGATTTTTCAGCAATTACTACGGCGGAAATGGAGGCGGTGATGGCATAGTGGTGGACTGAGTGGCGGCAAAGGATGAACTGTTCAAACTTAAGGTTCCGTTAATTCGTTGTCTACAATATATATAGCAAAAACAACATAGCTGAGTCGTTGCCGCGTGTCATTGGAAAAACCCATTTTTGTTGGTGCTTTTGGGCCTTGACGCTTACAAGGTTGGTATCGGCTAAATTATTTAGTGCAGGTAAAGCACAAAAATATTTACGTGCATTCGGTGTACTGTGCATTAGAATTTTTTTTAATTCTAAAAATAGATGATAGATTTCATTTAAAAAAAAAAAAAAAACTTAAACTCGATACATAAACATGAAACATGTCAAAATTAACTTTATAAGATCCAACAAATAAGACCCATGATTTAACAAAGAACCTAAGAGCCAACTTCAACCCCTAAGCACAAACCTTAGTTACGGCGGGTCATGCACCCAAGTTCTAGACCCAGAAGAAAAGAAAGCAATATATGCATCGCCGTTCTTCTACAACCGTTTTCCACTAGAGGGAAATTGCGGTAGACTGAAGCATTATGCCAGGGCCACACATGGTGAAGTGCCTACTCAAAAGACCCATAACACTATAACACCCTTGCAATCTATGTAGCAACCCTTAAGCTCAAAACCAACAACAAGAAGCATAGAGATCATGGAGGCCGATCATGCAACGGCTCAAAAAGGAAAGAATAGCAGAAGCAGAGATAGAGCCCTGACGTCTTACTCTCTTATAGCTGCAAGGGCAGCCACGAATGGTTGCTAGCAAAACTCTCAGGGTCTTTCTTTCTCAGAAACAAGCAAATGAAGCACCATCCTAGAGAATCAGAGAATAAAGGAGAGGAGGCATATATGTTTTCCTATTCTAGCCAAGAGGTCACTGGCGCCTCAAATGCAACCGTTGACAAACCCTAGGCTCTTCCCCTTCCCAACACAGCAAACCATTAAAATCTAAAACTATACAGACACTACTAAAAAGACTCTGAAAAGCACTATCTGTCAGAAATCTACCAAAAAACAATTTACAGCCCACCCGAAAATGAGGCTCCCCACTCAATTGATGTAAGGGAGCCGCTTGAAATGGCAGTGACAAGCGACTGAGCTCAAAAAAAAAAAAAAAAAAAAAAAAACAGAGAAAGAGTGACTATGTCGTGCATTAGAATAATCTTATGTAATGTAAACCATTTCATAATAATAAAGTAGGAATAGCGTGGCCATTATCAGATCCAAGCCGTAAATTTGCACATATATTTTGTCACAAATACCATGAAAATTATTGATTGCTGGTGCTTAAGAATTAAAAAAAAAAAAAAATCTGTGCAACTGAAAAGAAGAGGATGAAGAAGGAGAACTGACCTGGGCTGCTTCCACCTCCACTGCTCCTCCACTTGCAGTTATGTATAAATGGTTTGTATTATACCCTTTTCACATCAATTATGATATTTTGCATTGGCGGATTTGTTTGAAAAAAAGGAGTCGATTGACGCCTTTTTTATTAAAATAATTCATATATATATATATATATATATATATATATATATATATATATATATATATATATGTATATTTCAATTGACCTCTTATAAATTTAATTAATAAATTCTCTTTTTATAAATATTAAAGTAGATTACTCATTTGTATGACTTACTTAAATTTAGTAGCTTTTCTTTTCACATGAAAATGTTAATTAGGTTGATTTAATTTTATCTTACTAAATTTTTAGATGTGAAAGTCTATATACTTAAAAATCAATTTAAAAACTTTATTTTTCATATGTATTTTTAATATGTTGATTCCAGGAAAAAAAATTCTAGACCTGCCAATATATATATAGTTTTATTTATTCTCATTTTAATTTAAATTATATCTCCTTAATTAATTTATGAAAATATAATTCAACTAAAATTAGTATAAATTATGTGTATCAATCTTATAATACTAATGCACGGTATTTAGTAAACAAAAAAGGAAGCGTTAACAATTAAATTACATACCATAATCTATATTAAAAGTTCATCCATGTTATAAAATATATGGGCATTAAAAGAAAGCAACACAATTAGTTTTATAAATAATAAATTAATGAAATATGTTACCATACATGCAAGGCTATGTTTAATATAGCGTAATCAAAATCGTAATGTAATCATAATTTATATTTATTGTATATTTAGTTTCGTTACTTGGTAACATAAAAAAAGTTGACATAATAAAATGATAATTATATAATATAATTAATTATATTTTAAGTAACGTAATGGTAATTACATATAAAAATAGATATAATTATAATTACTTATTTTATTTTTTTTATTTATTGTTAATATTATCACCACCACCACTAATCATACTCTATCACCACTATCACAACCACTATTATCACCATTACCATTCTATCACCATCATTGCTATTACAATCACTTGACCATTATTATCACTATTTAGTTATTGTCACCTCTAACACCACCTTGTCACCTCTATCACAACCTTGTCACTATCATCACTACTATCTCACTTTGCGGCTGCTATCACTATCTAACTACCGCTGTAGTTACTATTGTCACTTGACTACCCATCAATACAACTATTACAATTGATTATTAATATTATAAATAAATTAATATATTAAAATAAAAATTATTATTACATTACATTACTTATATTTTTATTTTACAATTAAACAGAGAAATGTAATGACAATTATATTACATTATAATTTTACTTGTATTACATAATTGATTACATTACATTGCATTACACTTGAGCAAAACCTAAGTTTTGTGTTTTAATAAATTAGTTATTAAAAGTGTTGGAGCAATTTATTTTGCAAAAAAAAAATATTTATTTCAACAAAAATGAAAAAATAAATAATAATGCAATTTTTCTTAGTCATGTAGCTAAGTATATATGACATGTCAAAACAAAAAGGAAAAAGAAGTAAATGTGCATATCATTTTATATAATTTATGAACAAATAATTCGGCAAGTGCCATATGTTTATTGTTTTCCTCGTTTTTTTATCTCAGATGCATCGTATTGCACCTTGCACACAAAAATTCTGGACACTTTAGTAAGCCTTCTACCTTTCATAACCTTGTTGCCTTCTCCTGCTTTCACTTTCCAATAATAATAATAATAATAATAATAATAATAATAATAATAATAATAATAATAATAATCAAGATTTCGACACAAATTCTCATAAGGTTCATCCATGATTATTTTCTCTGAATTTAATTACTTTATTTATACTTTTTATATTTTACTATTAGATTAAATTTTAACAATTCGATCACGATAAAAACTCTAAATTTCAAAAAATGTCTCAAACTATGCTGAAACTAATTTTTTACAATAACAACTTTAAAATACTTTTTCAAATAAGAGTTTAAGATACACCGTCCAATGTTCCATTATCCAATTTTAATAACATTATACGGCTTTTTAGTTTTATTTTTTAAATAGGTGAAGGAAGATATAAGAACACAATATCACTTTGCAATATCCACCTACTCGTATCCCCTGATCTCATTTAAAAGGCTTCTTCTTCCACCAGCCTAGCTTGCAGATCAGTAAATACAACAATATTTCCAACAAACTGGAGGAGTTCCAACAACCATGATTGGCTGATTCTTTATTAGAATTCTCTCCCCCTCCTATCAAAATTCACGGATGCAACCGTGAATTGCTTCAACCTGAATTGAAAAGAACGCACAAATGATAGTAAATTGACAGAAGTGGAATTCCCAGCAATTACAAGAACGTAACTTTACAAAAGCCCATTTTTTACGCGAACAAATGCTGAAGCTAATTTCCAATGAACGATACCAGAACGCAAGCTGTCAATGCACTATCACAATCCCAATGAGTTTAATACAGTAACAACAGTAAGCTCTCAGTTGATTACAGATCCAGACAAATGGAAATAAATAGCCTTGGAGCTGTGATTTACATAAACCCTAAAGTGTACCTTCTCTGCTGCTAATGCACTTGATTATTCCCTGTTTTCCTCTGGAAAAGAAGTGATCCTAGTATAACAGCAATGCCTGTTATTGCAATGGTGAAAAAAAGCCGTCTCCGTGATGAATAATCATGTGGCTGCCTTCTTGGAGCACCTGGTGCTCTTTCAGCTGCTCTCACATCCCTTCAAACATTCCAAATATGTTAGGGCCATGAATGATAATATCAGGGATGACAATAGATATCTGAACGCAAGGCACAAATCCTGTACTGACAAATTAACACTTCAATCAGAAAGTACAAAATCCAGGAGTTCCCTAAGCAGCTAAGCCTCAATTATGTAGTTGCACTTGTATAACTTGAAAAACATTTCCCTTCTACTCCTAAAGTTCAGGAAAACTATTAAAAAAACTCATTAATGTTTTAGCAGATGAGAAGACCCTTTTAATAGCATGTGCTTTCAAAAAATTGCAACAGATTGAACCATCACCACAAATAATACCCACATTCTCATATATTTTCTGTTTTCATTTCACCGTGACTTGCAATATCCACTCAATGGTTAAATATATTTCCACTACAGATCCACCCACAGAGGTTTCCCACATCAAAGGGATTGACTGGAGATGCACTTCGAAAAATTGCCTTCAAAATAAGCCCCAAAAGTGTACACACTTAAAACCCAACACAAGATTAAGACAACTGAGTAAAACTATAAATCACTAACAGCTAAAGCAAAAGCAAACCAATTTGGTAATAGTTACACTCACAACACAAACCATCAAAAATTATGCAAGTGATTATGATGTATTTATTCACAAGTGGCAATAAAAAAGGATCATGTATCTATCTACCTGGAAGATCCCACAATATTGTCTGACACACCAGTGCATCTAGACTCATGGTTGTATCTTTCACGCAGTCTAATATATCTACTACACAGATGACAAAGTTCTGTCCGGTTCCCACATACCTCCTGCAATTTCATAATCAGAAGGTGGAAAAAAGATGCAGATATATATTGGTAATAAAGCATGCAATTGAATGCTGCCTTGTAATTTCTAAATTGCTGACAGTCATACCTGATGCTCAGCTAGATCAATTGCAGGCAATGGAAACTCGCAGAATTCGCATGTGACAATCCTTTGAGGACAAATTTCACCTTTATGGATTGCTAGAACTTCACGCTCCATTGTCTCACTGCATAGCGAACAGGCCACCTGCTCAAAGACAGTAAGGTAAACATAGTGCACCAAAACAACTTAATGTATGACATTCCTTTTATCCTGGAAACTCTTGTCATACAAAATTGCAATTTAATCCATTTTACCTTACAAATGCAAAGCATTCAAAACAGTAAAGTTACAAATGTTTAACTTTAGCACCCACTGCAAAGGAAAAGTTATAGCTACTTTCATGAAGAATACAGACTTAATAATGGGTTGAATTTAAACTTGCAGGTTGAAGCATCCATCAATTTTTACCAATCTTATTTTAAGTAAATGAGACATAAGTTGTTGAACCCTGAAACTTTCATCACGGAAAATCATGAAGAAACTTTCCAATAATCTACCATCACAGTATACAGGTTCCATGAAAGATAATCAGTAAACCATAATATAGTTACCTTTGTAACTCAAAGTATGGTATTGTGATGTGTGGGAAAGCAAGGAAGTGGAGTCAAGGGACTAGTTTAGTATAGTACCAAAATAAGGTGAAGAATCTCTTCTTTTAAGGTGTGAAATAATGAGAATCTTGTAATCTTCTGCTCTCTAGTCTTCCCTCTTTCTTCTGTTTATCCCTCCTATTTCCTCTAATTCATTGCTACCCAAACAAATTCAGGTTGAATTCAACCTGCAAAGGGTTATTTGCTAGATATGGTGATTGGGAATGAGTTCCCCAAGGAAAGGAAAAAAAAAAAAAACTTTTCGGAATCTGGGGATGAAAGGAAGCAACTTAAGGAGCCAAGAAAGACATCTTGCTTGTTTGGTCATTGGTGACCAAGAAAGTGAAGGAAAGATTGAGAAACAAAAAAGAAAGAAGATAAAAGTGGAAATATTTTATGAAATGGGAAGAAAAATCTGTGATTTGTGATGCACATTGCCAAGAAAGTGCTGTGATACCACTTGATGGAGTCTTGAATACTTATTCAACCTGAATCTGTTTGGGTACCCTATCCCATTGTACCTTTTTATAGCTTTTACTACACACCAGAGATTATTCATAGCTTCATACATAGTTGCATACTACAAGTTCTGTATCTTCATCACACAATAAAGATCAATAGCTTCCAATAAACCAACATACCGGCGCATGAGTGTTTAAGAAATGTTCCTCAGCATGCTTTTTTGGGACCATGTCACCACAAAGTTTACATTTTTCAAGATTCCGAGAACAATGAGCAAAATGCAAATCAATATTCAAGGAAGGGATAGCTCTGTCACTGGAAACACAAAAACAAATTACTCATCAGCAAAATAATTATGTTAAATCAGTAAAAAATTAATCAGCTGGAACATGTTATAAAACAATAAAAACACAAACACAATTAACCATTTTTCAAATAAGCAGTCTATTTGACAAAATATTTAGGGAAAAAAATGAATGTCCAACAGGAACATATGAGTATTGTTATGAAACAATACTAACAACTAAGCCTTAATCTTTTCCACTGTTCAGCTCAGTTAGACACCAGGTCTGCACTGTTACAACAGATTGACAAAAAAAAATAAATAAATAACAATGTGTAATATATTTATCAAATTAAAAGAAAAAAAAGGAATTCGAGTCAGCATTAAAAATGCATCCTAAGTTGAACTGAAATTATAAGAAATATTTGCTCCACATATAATGCAGGACACAGATACTTGATCAAGCATATGACTATAATCAGAATTGACCAAAAGAAAAGAATTAAAAATAAAAAAATAAAAAAAAACTACCATCAGTGGAACAGAGAAATCAATTAAAAGAAGCAGACCATAACAGCTCAAACTATCCCAAAAAAATTAACAATCAGGACAAGATTAACCACAAATTCAAAAATCCAAACGCATAAGGCTCCAAGAGTCGCTAAATTTAACAGTTAAAAAAGGTCTACAACAACTAAGCTGGGTTGACCACTGGCACGTGAATCCCTATTTAAGATAACAAGCAGATCAAACAAGTATTACGCGTAATTCAAATAAACCAGATTAATATATATATGTGTGTGTGTGTGTGTGTGTGTGTGTGAGAGAGAGAGTGTGTATATATTCAATTACAGTTATGACCTAATCTAACAAAATAATTTCAATAAAATCTGAAGAAACAGCTAAGATCAACAAGGCACAGCGTATAATTAACGCCCAAAACACTTTCTTTTTTTTATTCAAAAAGAAAGGAAGAATTAGGAAAATCACAACATAACAAGAAGAGGAAGAGTCCATAAAATTTATAATTTACCAGTGGCTGCATATGTTAGTGGTTTCCTCAGATGCAACAGCCATATCGCGATACAACGACGTCGTTACTCCTCGAGCAAACCTTCAAAAGGAAACGAACAATTAGCGGAGAAAAGGGAACCAAATTACAACAATAATGGCGTAAATATGCATACATTCATTACCAGGACAGCGATTCGCTATTTAATTACCTACTAATTACGGAGATTTGTGATTCTTCAGATTTTCTATTTGTTTGGGGATTTTGAAGACTCGAAGAAGAGAGTTTTTGATTACTTTGGTTGAACTGACTTTCGATGGCGAGAATTTTCGGACCATTGGGGCCACGTATATGGTTATTGCCGAAAATACTCTTCTACCCACGCCGCTTCATAGAGCGTGGTTCACTCGCTCTTCTCTTTGGGCTTAAGCCCACCATGGACAACATAGATCCCTATAATCAAATAGGCTGGGCCCAGGATTTGAAGGGATCTCTAAGCCCATTCTTCCCCAGATGGATCTGTGAAGCCCTTCAATCTTATATGACTGTGGAGCCCTCTCTTCTCCTGTGACTGGGACAATCGAACTAAATTTTGGCTGTTATGTGGATCCACTCTTAGCTGTTTAATTCCAACGGAATCAACGAAGAGTATTAGACAATACAAGTTTTTTGATTAATACTTCCAAATTCTTAGAAGGATAGAAGTTACCATGGTTGAATATACAACCTTTTGTATTACACAATAAGATCTTGAGCATTAAATTATTGATAAAATGATAATTCCTAAACTATTAATTCATTGGTTAATGATGCAATATAAAATATTCACAAATAATATATACCCTTTTAATTAAGAAAATAAGCCATCAAAAAATATTCTCTAAAATAGACTCCTATCATTTTTTTTTTTTTTTTTTTATAAATAAGGTCAATAAGAATGAAAAAGGTTCCTATCTTTCCCTCCCCTTCTCTCTCTCTACTCAACCTCTTTTCCCTCTAAACTCTCTCTTTACTATATCTTTATCATAATATATACCCTTCTAACTTGAACATATGAAAGTCTTCATTAGGGATCTTCTCGGTGGATCTCTTACCATTATTTATTTGTTTTAATTTGTAGGTTTCTTTAGCTGAGATGATGAAAATGATATTCATATTATTGAAATAACAAGTTTAGGATTCATCGGTTAGAATAATATTTTTTTATAAATTAGTGATTAATAATTGTTAGGAAATTAAACAAGTTCTTTAGCTAGCAACTATGCCGCATGATATTCTTTGAGAAACAAGTGATGCTGGTAATGTTGGTTTAGGAAGGAGCCAATTACACAGTTGTAGTTTTCTTTGGTTATCTGGGATACCGGCGGTGTTGGGAATGTGGGGGCAACAAGTTGGACTTTTATACTAGGAAAAACTTATTCTAATAATATTGATAACCAATACGATATTGACAGGAAGGCATCAATTCAAAGAACACCAATTTGGAAATTTTCTTATGTTAAACAAGAACAACAAATCAACAATCATGGTCCCTATGCAATTCTTTCTTTTCCTTGTCAATTTTTTTTTTCTCCTTTATATGGATTTATTTTATTGATTGTTTGTGGGGAAGAGGATTCCAAGCTTGTAGTTATAATACCATTTTAGGAAGTGTGAACCAAGTAGCGTCATTCAGACAGGTGATATCTGCTTTCACCTACCAATTCCCTTTGGCGTAATTGGTGAGTTTTGTCCATTATCGGATTCCTTGTTTTAATAATTAATTATTATTATTATTATTATATTCTTGTATTTCTATAACAAGATATAAAATTAAAATACCAGACTCTCTCTCTCTATATATATATGTATTCCAAAACCTATATTAATTAGCTTCCAATATTATTGCAGGCTCAATTGACTTTACATGTGCGTTAGCAATTAATGAACATGAGTCATCATCATCAAACAATGTAATTATATTATTTAGCCAAAAGATTTATAAATATTATATATAGTTTATATAAAATAGGAAAGACTTGTCTCAAATCTTCATATAGAATTTTTGACATGAGAAATTCTTTTTTAAACGTGATTTATTATATATTTAAAATATAAATATATGATACTCATTTATTTAATAAATATATTTTATTATATATTTTATGTTTTAAATTTATAATAGATTAAATTTAAAAAAAATAATTCTTATGATATATAATTAATCACTAAAAAGAGAGACAGTGAGGGTTTCATTTGAGATTTGTAGACATGATATATAATTAAGAAAGAAAAATAATATATACATCATTGATTAGACTAATAATTAAATACATGATATTTTTTGGGTGAGCCATATACTTCCACAGCCATAATCACTAATGCCACAACTTCTTGCATACTTTTTTTATTAATATATTAAATTATCCTTCCATATAATTACTACAATTATCTTATTAAATGCAAAAGTATAAAACATTTTGATCATTTCTAAACAAATAATTTCTTTGATAAATTAACCAACTTTTCACATTTCACAAGAAAATTTTTAATTTAATATATGAATAATTTTTGTTTTCATTTCTCTATGATTAAAAAAAATTCATTTTTCATTTTTTTTACATTAGACAATATCTATTTAAATGTGATTGGGTAGTATTTTCAATTAATTTCTAATATATTATCTCTATTTTTCTTTTTTAAAACTTTATTTTTTTTTCTTTTTTTTTTTAAATACAATGTGCAAAAAATGGGCATGAATATATTCATTAATATCAAGGTGAGAAAAAAGGAAAAAAAAAGATATAAATGAATGAAAATGAAATATTAAATGGAGATTTTTTATTTACATTTAAAAGAGATTATATATATAAAAAAATTATATTAAAACATTCATGGGTATGATATAGCTTATAAATTTTTGAAATAAGAAAATTATATTGTTTAATTTATCATTAAAAGATGCTTAGTAAAGATACTAATTTTTTTTGCTCTCAATATAATGCATAATTATAATATGCCATCTGTCTTAAAACATTCATGGGTATGATATAGCTTATAAATTTTGAAATAAGAAAATTATATTGTTTAATTTATCATTAAAAGATGCTTAGTAAAGATACTAATCTTTTTTGCTCTCAATATAATGCATAATTATAATATGCCATCTGTCTACTTTTATTAATATTTTTTAAATGTTATTTTATTTAAAATTATTTATCACTTTTATGGATGAAATGAGTAACTTTTATGGATCAAATAGATAGTTAAGTCAACCAACGAAAATTGCATTTAATAAGTTGTGGCATTAGCTATTTTAATAGGCTCACTTATTTTTTAGAAAAAATGTATAATAATTATTAAATGTTCATAAATAGTTATTTTAACATAGAATTATTATTTTATTTTCGTAGCATACCCAACGAAGCCATAATTCTTTCAGAAAGAAAAAGTTAAAAATATATTGAAATTTTGTAAATAAATATTAATTAATTATTATTTTTTAAAAAATATTATTTATTTATCCGGGCAATAATGACAAAGTTACATATGCTTCAACGGCAGAATCATGGCACATGATCCATTCCAATGTATTGTGGATTGGGCACCTACGTCGCTAGAGCAGTAGTTTCAACTGCTGTTTAAGCTATGCATACACATGAAGAAGGTTAAGCTTTTGGCTAAACATTCCATGCATGCACAAGCAATATACATATAGATATGATCTCTCGATAAAGCAAATTGGCAATGAATTGATACCTGCCATCTGTTGATCCAATTAATGAAGTGGCTTTAAATGCAATTCAATGATAATAAAGATAGCGATAGTCAAGTGCACGATTCAAATTTCATTTTCTTTTTTTGTATTAAAAAGAATATATCTTAATGTTATAAAATAATGAATAATTTACTTAAACTATTAATATTTTTGTTTTTCTAAGGAATAAAGGGTTAGAAAAGTGGATACATTCTTAAAGCAAAACAACAAAATGATGATTGCCTAAAGCTTCATGCAGAGAATTCGCCTGTGTAATTTGTTCAGACAACCTAAGTGGTTGCGCCTAATCAGCCACCATAAAGAGTGCACGGTGGGTGGAGGTGGAGCCAGCCAGTTGGCCGTGTTATTAAGGAACCATCGTCTTTATTCTCCCCATAAAAAAAAAAAGCCAAATCTCCTTACCAACAAAGAAAGAGTAGTGAAGAAACACAAAATATATAATAGAATTAAATCGATAATGAATAGAGTTTAACTAAAATTTTTTTAAGATTTCATTTACTTTTCTCATTAGTTTTTTCTTTTTTTAAAGTATGCTTCTTCTCTCATTAGTTAATTTGCACTTTCTTACTATAAAAATAAAATTGAAAAACATCAAAAAAATAAACCCCACCAAAGGAGAAGTAATTTTCCAGAGAGAGATTCTCACATTTCTGAATATAAGGGAACATTTCCCACTGAGTAATGGGGGAGATCAAGCAACTTTAATTTTCTTGGTCCAAGCACTTGCATCATTTGGCTGATGATTGACACTTGTCCAGCAATTTTTAGTTGGAGGTACAATATTATGTTATTTTATTCAGTGTTGTCCTTGATTACCGGCTTTGTTAATCTCCGAGTGCCCATGGTTTTATCGCCAAGGATTCTTCAACCTCATTGATTGCTTTCATTTTCACTCGCGTGGGCAAGCCAATTAAACTCCAAGCCCTTATACAAGGCTTGTGTATAATGTAATATCTTTCCGGCATGTGAGAAGGGCGCAAAAATATTAATTTGAAGGAAACAATTAAAAACAAATACATTGATAATTGAATTTGAGAGGCTTAAATTCGATTCTTTAATTGAATTTGAGAGACTTAAATTTGATTCTTTCTTCCTATATTTATAAAATTTAAAAAAATATACATTATTTTTAAAAATAATTATATATTATATATTAAGTAGAAAATTAAATACTCTAAATTATAATTATGAATTGAAGTTATATTTCAAAAATAAAAAATTAAATTTTCATATTAGTAATTAGCTTAAATATTTTAGGATTAACTATTTTTTAATTTTTCTAATCCTGATATTAAAAAAACATAAAATAGAGACAATTTTTTAAAAAACTATGTACGCAAAACTTCTTAAATGTATAAAAACTTATTAAACTAAATTACTAAACAGATTTTAAAATTTTACTAAAATGCAGAAACAGAGAAAGTGTACACAAGAAAATATATATTTTATTTAAGAAAATTTAAGAATTAAATTAAAAAGACATATTAAGATGAAAAAATCTTAAATTTATTTCTACTTATAATTAAATTTTTATTTTATTTTCTTGTTAAATTTTTAAATGAATTGTTTAATGAAAGAGAAATTTTTTTTTTTTTTAATTTCTGGACTCAATGTTCCTTTTGCCTATCTGATACAACTAAAAATGTCAAAGTTTATTCAAACACTTTGAAATTATTTTTCATTAATTTTCGTTTAATGGAACATTTAGGAATGATCAATTTCAGCAGGTAAATCAAACAAAGTTTGATTATATTTTATAACTCCCATTCAAACCTCCAGAGTGTTAAATAGTTTCTTTTTGACTGCGATACGAAGGTAGCTGTCATTAGAGTAAAACTCTGACAAAGGCGTGCAATAGGAGAGCGCCTCTCCTCCCTCGATTGGCTAATCAAGGTGAGTAACCTTCACGTGCACATGCCAGTCAATCCATTTCTGACACCTGCAGCCTGAGCTCCCATGCGTTTGGAGGATTGCAAATTGATCTTGTAAGCTTAATAATATATATATATATATATATATATATATATAGATTAATTATCATTCTGGGTTGGCAAGAATCCTAGGATATGTGTTTTATGCTTCTCTTTCATGATCAACTCATCAGCCATCCTGTCCTTGCGGCTTCTTTAGAGGATAAATTAACAAGTAAAGCTTCATGTTATATATATGTATTCAGCAATCACCATTAAATTTGTAAAACTTGTTATGCAATTGTTGGAAAGGCAAAGTTAGGAAGGATAGTCATACCTTTTGGCTGGAAAACCAAAAACATCTCTTATCTGTTGATGCTTTTAGTTTTAAGATATCTTTTACTAGGGGTGAGCGTTCTTTTAAAATTTGAAAGGTGAGCACTAAATATTTTTTGGTGGGTTTTCAGATGGACTGATATATGGGTATGACACTCCACAACTTGGAACTTGAATTGTCAGAAATCAGAAGATAGACTTGAGAAATAAAAAAAAAAAAAAAAAAAAAAAAAAAAACACGAAACAGGGATCATATACCTGAAACCTCATCTCACACCTAGTTCTTACCAAAGTCCTTTTTAATAAAAATAAAATTTTTCGGGGAAAGAAAAAAGAGCACTAGGATCACCTCAGGTTGCTTGGTTCAGCACCAGAACACAGTCAAGTTGGAAATTTTCTTGGATGTAAGGTCTATTCTTTTCCTAATTGGGAAACCTTAAAAACAATGGAAGGATATATCTTTCGTCATTCGCCTCTGCATTTCTTCACTTTCGATCCTTCCACGTGCACGAGCACCCAAAAACATGCATAGGTTTTATTAGCGCCTTTTAAAATTATAGTGGAGAGATTATTAAAAAGTACTTCAAAAAAAATCCAATTTTAAATACAACTAAAAATAATTTTAAAATATTGTTTAATTATTTTAAAATTCTTATGATTAAGTTAATTTTAAATTAAATTTTAATATTTTTAATTAATATATTTAAAAAAATAACAATAATAATACTAAATAAATTTATGCTCATATTAATTTGAAATCTATTATCTTCCTAAGTTTCAATCAAATTAAGAAGCCCTTCGATTTGTTCTTCGCTGGCATGTCAAAGGTCATTCTTTTATTAATGTTTGGAAGGAACCTTGAGTTCCTTCATTGCCTTCTTTCAGAATTAGAAGCCATCGCCTAGCTGACACTCCAATAACTTATGTGGCTGATCTTATTGATAATACTATTAAGCAGTGGAATGTGCCTCTTTTGTACTCAGTGCTCTCTCCCCATGAATGTCGAGAAATTCAAAAAATTCCTTTACGAGATGTGCAGGAGGAAGTAGAGAGAATATGGTATTTTGCTAAAAATGGGGAACCATCAGTGAAGTCTGTGTACTGTCAGTTGAAGAAGTATCAGGGTTCTTCTTCTTCTCAAACCCCTTCCACGTCAACTGTTATGCCAATTTCAGTTTGGAATACTATTTGGATGTTGAAAATCCCTCCCCAGCTGAGGAACTTTTTATGGAGGGCCTGCTCAAATTCTTTGGCTACAAGGTTGAATTTATTTATCCGAAAGTGCGCCACATCTCCTCTATGTCAAGTGTGTTTCAAAGAAATTGAATCTCTTGAGCATCTTCTGTTTTTCTGTGTGCATGCCAAAGCTGTCTGATTTGGATCACAGCTGGGACTCGTTCCTAATATGGAAGGGTTTCAGTCCTTTCGGGATTGGTGGCAAAATATTCAGAGTCTAGATTCAACTAGTGATAGACAGATGTTGCAATTATCGAGTTTTATTTGCCGGCACATTTAGAAATCACGCAATTCAGCCACTTTTAAGGGTTTTCAACCAGATCCTATTACTGCCATCAGGAGAGCCAAGGCTCAGTTCACTGAAAGTAGCACTATGGTTATCTCCCATCAGCCTGTTCAAAGTCAAAATGATCTTGTTCAGCAATATTGGTCCCCTCCAGGATGTTGCTTTCTGAAGTTCAACATGGACGCCTCTTTTGATTAGGTGTCCTCTGTGGCCGGGGGTGGCTATTTAATCAGAAATTCTCAAGGGTCTCTTCTTGGATGGTTTTGCTATCTCTTTTATTAGTAATTCCGGCCCCATAAAAAATAATAGGACTTAACTATATCCTAGAAATTAATTAAAAAAAAAAAGATTTATCAAAATCTTATATATAATATAATCACCTTATTCAAAATTAATATAGGACAAGAGATTTAATATTCTCTTTTTATTTTTAGACTTTTTCAATTTTCACTAATTTTTTAAAATCACATCACGAAAAATTAATTAGAAAATGTCTCAAATGTAATTCCATAATTAAAACACTGTAGTATGTGCAGCACAAATAGACTTTCTAATACTTAAAATTAAAAGATATATAATTTTTATCATATGTATATATGATGTCTAACTACTCATGTACAAATGGTATCGACATATTCTTTCTTTAGTGCATTATCTGTTTCTGAATTGTTCCATCGCTTTTCATTTATTGATAATTGCATGATTGGTTCAAGCATATTATTAATTTGCTATCAGAACATGCATGGTTCCTAAAGGGTAAAATTACTTAAAACCACATAACTCTAAGTTTAATTTACCACCATTATCTCCTATGTTCGCGTGCACATTATTTATAATGACTGCCTTAGATACTTGTGCTATACACAGGTTTAATAAAAATTAATTTTTTATATTTAATTTAAATTTTATTATTTTATTTTTTATTAAAATTATTTTTAATATTTTTTTAAAATTTAATTTTTAAAATTTATAACATATAATTATAATACTCTAATTTAATACTTTATTTTTAATATTTACATATTAATTTATTTTTTAAATAAAATTACATTTTTTTATCACTTTTATAAAATAATAGATAAATTATAAGCCGATGATCATTTAATGTAATTTATTATTTTATTTTTTAAAATTATAAATTTTAAAAAAATTCTGCCATTAAATTTTTTTTAAAAAGTATCACATAATAATTTCTAGAAAAAATTTAATCTGTTCTATAATATAAACAGATTAAATTAGTGTTAGATTATATTAGTGTTATTAAATTGATAAATTATTGGACGGACTCATATTTCCTATAAGCTGTAGTTTAATTAAGAGAAATCTCTTAAGTACAATGAGTTTATATATAATAAATAAAATTTTGAGCTTATTGTTATAATTATTATTTGATATTAATAATGGATAATCATGTCTTTGGATATAATATTATATTAGAAAAAGTGAATCACGTAAATATTTATTATTGTGTTTATTTTGTTTATGGATTTAACATTTTGGTAATCACAATAAAATAAAATTAATCATATAAAATATATAAATAATTGTATTATGTATATATAATAATTAAATTTGAAAAATACCACTTTGAGTTTTCTGAAAGGATTTGTTAATTTAAATTTATAAAAATTTTACTTTATTTTTTGAAATCATTAGCCATTTAATTTATAATTTATAATTTCCAATGTAATGAAAATAGACTCAACAAATAAAGCTTTCGGTTTCGTACAAGACAAAAATAAAAATTTCTCAACTAAACCTACATTGTGTATGGTCTATGCATCTGATTCATCAACATAAACAGCAAATTTTACTATTTTTTATCTCCACAAAACGTGTGAATGTATACAAAAACAATTAAAAATATTCACGACTTATCATGTTTGTTTGCCTAAAAAGATTTCCGATCAACTTGTTCTTAATTACCACGCGACTCTCGACCATGTTCAATTAGCAAGTTCACATAGTTAATTAACACGATGATACAGCCCATTATATTTTTAATTCCCCAAGAGCAATTAAATGAATTATTTGTTATTTAAATTATTTATAATTAGTTATATTAAATTTAATTTTTAATACTATTAACTCAACCGAAACAGTGAAAAGCAGGAGAAGTCAAAATCAGGTTGTGAGTTGGTCGTCCATATTTAACGATGACAAATTAAAATTATTAATTATTAGATAAATTAAGGACACTAAAAAGTATTTTTTTTTATGAAAAAATAATTTTTTTTTAAATATGAAAAATAAATTTTATATAATTATAAAAAATAATATATATAAGGAGTAAACCTAATAATTTACCGTAGAAAGAGCAAAATTTCCATTTCCGCAAAGAACTGAGTAGACGGCTGTCTTTTTAATTTCCCTTTTTTCAAAAGAGCTCTTTTTCATTCTTTAAAAAAAAAAAATATATATATATATACAGAAAATATTCCAGAAATAGAAACTACGGTATACGAATCCGTATTCCCCACGCGTCAACGATCTATATGGTGGACGGCGCTGTGATATAGCTTTTTTGGACTACATGACCTTAAAAAACCGAAAAACCACTAAGCGGTTTTTTAAAAAAAAAAGAGCTGTTTTTGGCTTCCTCGGATACGCTTTCCTTATATAGCTTGTTCTCTGTTGAGCCTTATATTCTTACTCCCCACACCGTCTCATCTACCAAAACGACTTCTCTGAAACGACTTCTCTGAAACCCATCTTCGCTTCCATTAACGCCCCGCTCACCTTCTATCTCCTCTTCAGGTAAGCTTGCTTTTCTATTTCCTTATATATAATTTTTTTTTTCTGGTTATTTTCTAATATTAATTAAGAGTTTCGATCTTCTTTTTTTCATTTTCCTTTTTCTGTTTGGTTCACAGGAAAAATTTTTTGCTGAGGAACTGTGATTCGGAATGGGGAGAGGGAAGATAGTGATAAGGAGGATAGACAATTCGACGAGCAGGCAAGTGACGTTCTCGAAGAGAAGAAATGGACTCTTGAAGAAGGCTAAGGAGCTTGCGATCCTGTGTGACGCGGAAGTTGGAGTCATAATCTTCTCTAGCACTGGCAAGCTCTACGATTTCGCCAGCACCAGGTCATTCTAAAGATCTTATCATCAATATCTTTAGTTCTTTCTGCTTTTTTTTTTTTTTTTATCAATTTTGCTGATGAGATTTGCGTGGATGATTTTTGTTATTTATATTTTATAATATACATAGATTTAAAAAAAAAAATTATACACATATTTTCTTGTGGAATTGTATTTTTTTTTTTTCGATGTGGTGAACTGCATGCACTAGCTATGAGGAGATTGTGATTTCATGATGCAAATATTGATTAGGCTGTTGATTCATGATCAAAAATTTTGTGCACACTAATTAATTTGCTTATGCATAGATGCTTATCTTATGTCGGTGATATATATTCATCTGCTTTTCATTTTTTATATATATTTAAAGAGGAAAAAGTTAGGACAGAAAGCATTTTAGATAATTATCAGAAGGAGTATGTTTAGAATATAATATAATTAGGTTTTCAAATTTATAGATGTATATGCATAGAGAGGGATAGTTTAGAGCACCAGGCAGCATTGGAATTTGGAGATATTTTAAGGTAGGAGTAAACTGGTGATTTTAAGCATTGAGCAAGTTCATTTTTCACCATGGCTCCTAGCTAGCTAGCCAAAGATTATGTAGACGATTGCATTGCTGAGGTTCTTAAGCTTGGAGACATCAAATTTGATGAGTTTTTATAGAGGATTGCTGCATTTTGGTACATTTAGTAGAAAAATTTATTAGCCGGGAGCATTATTGTCTTTGGTTTCCCAACAGCTCTATCCTAATTGAAAATGTACTCAATCTCTCCACTGCATGCATATTCTATGCAGCCTTTAGTTTCTGTATTTCATATAGGCAATAGCTTATTGTGAATCACCATTATAGTCATTGCGTATGGTTGCTTAACAAAATCACTCAAACTATTCTTAGATCCACATCTAGTAGCAGGCTAACGTTTGGTTTTCTGTAGTATTTAGTGCTCTAAGATGAGCATATCAATCTGTATGGTCATTGGTTAACGTTTTTATGGGGGATCCTTCAACGAGCTTAAGCAAATTTTTCTTTAAGTTTATGTAGCTAGCTTGCAAATTTCTTTCCTGTTGAATTTAAGCATAGCCATTCTGCAGACTGGGGGAATACGCTATATACACAAAAATGTAGAGTTTGACTAGGATAGAGACGATGAATATCTGTTTCAGTAATACGATCCGTATGCTAAGATTTAGGGGGAAAAACCAATGTTTTATACACCAAACAAAAATGTCTAATTATTCAATTTGGTTAATGAAATTCAAGTTTGGTGCTCAGCCCTAGTATTCTTAATTGGTTGGGCAACTAGAAAGGTGGAGTTCTAGAGCTTAATACCGTATAAATTACTTTGTCCTCATATTTTCACTGAGAAATATAATCAATTGATTTGTGAAACAATTCCTTGCATAAACTTATTGGAGAAATGGTAAAAATTACCTAGAAAACAGGTGATATGAACTTATGATAAGGGGTCAAGATAATTGTATTAGCTGTAAATGTCAATTTTAATCTTTTTTTCCCCCCTGCAAATCTTGATAATACTACGATAAACCATAAATCTTTAAGTTGTGTGAGGCTGGCAGCATGAAAACATAGAAGCAGCAAAGATAGAGGAGAGAAAGATCCAATAGAAACTAAAAGTGGTACAACATCCACTAGTATCTAATGAATGTACAATAAATAAAAACAAAATAATCTTTCAAAATCCTAAATCTTAGTACTTACAGTACTTTATTTGGTAAAACAGTTAAAATTTTATTTTTAAGTGGATAATCATGAATCTTTCATTCATAATAATAACAATACATCTAGATATAATATATGATCTTTAAAATACATGCAGAAATGCAAAAACATAAACATCCTTAAGAATGAAGAACTTCTTCCAGTATTCTCCACGTTGTTGATGGAAAAACATTGTAACTTGGCTCATAAAAAAAAAAAAAAAATGTAACTTGCCAATTGACGATAATAATCATGTTGCAATTGACGATTATTCTCAATCACAAATTGATTCACTTGTCTTTGAATAAGTCTGATCATAGATGTATAATTCTATCACCAGAGCAAATAATTTTTTTAAAAGAAAAAAATAAAAGGCTTTATTGAAAGAGAAAATATTATAAAAATCAGTATATGACTTTCTTATAAAATTGAATTATTTATTAGATAAATTCAGCATAAGCTATATATAAAGTAAACATGTGAACAACTATCTTGAATTGAAGACTTAAATTGAGTAGCTAGATAGAGTATTTGAGCTTGGATCAATATGGTTTTTCTCAATTTTAATCTTTTAATTGTCAAAACAAGATCTGCCCCTTAAATTAAAACTTGTCAATATTTTTGCACTATCAATCAAACAACAAAGCAATAAATCATATAAATTTCAAACAAAAAAGGAATAAAGATCTTTTAAAGTTTTTGTTAACAAATATAACTCAACTCAACTAAAAAGTTTTATCTTACAAATTTAGAGAAAAAATATATACTTATTCTAAAAGAAAAAAGGTATATATATATATATATCATTGGCATAAAATTAAATAAAATAAAATAAAAAAAACAAAGAAACAAGGGAGGGGATTACGAGGCAAGATTTGTCACTAGTGGCTACCAAAGATTCACAAAAAATAAAAAGAGTGGAGAGAAAGGGTACAGAGGAAGACAAAGATGAATAAAGGGAGAAAATTTTTAAGAAAAAATTAGGAGCCTTTCTCATCAATAATCTATTGTTAAGAAGTTAAAAGGTTTAAGAGAATCGGATATCAGCATTGAATGTTTAAAAATTGGAGGGGTGGTTTATAAAAATTTATTTTTAAATATTTTATTAAAATTAATAATAATAATATTATTATTATATTTAATGATTAATTTAATAATTATTTTTATTAAATATTTTTATTTTAAATTATTATATAAATAATAAATTATTAATAAGTGATTATTAATAAAATTAATTAATATTATTAAATATTACCTAAATTTAAATAAAGAAAGATTTTAATCAATCAATATCATCAAAAGAAATTAATATTGACAAAAGTATAAAAAATAGTGAACATGTACCTTAAGAGGACATAAATTATTAACGAATTTTTTTTAAAAAATCTGAAACATTAGTCTATTCACCTATCACTGTTATCTTTAGTCTTATCACGCAATAAGAATATTTTTTTAATTCAATAACAAACAAATATAGGAAAATCCAAGCATGACGTAATTCATAGAGTAGGTATTTCAAAAGAAAAATTAGGTTGAAATTAAAATGACATTTCTATTTAAAATTTCATAGGCTCAGAAAATTGAAAATTATTAGAATAACAGTGTGCTATACAGCTCCCTTCACTGTTGACCTTCTCAACAGTAGATTGTATAATTGGCTTGTGCTTTACTTTTTATAGTGGATTTAACCATTAATTATCAATTAATGTCAAGTGTTCACAAAAACATTTCCCCTCCTAGTACAAGTCTCAATTCTCTACTATTAGCTGAGAGACAAAGCTTCCTAGTCATAATGTCGTGGCATATTACTCCTAGGGGTAGGAGGTGAAAGGGATGGGTTTGGCTCTTAGACCACGAGCCTATGTATCCACTTTCAGGATTAACTGAGTGCCTCAAACAAGCTAGTACAGGTCGCCATAGAGAAAGGAGCAAGAAGGGTCCAGTTATTTTTCCAATGTAGGATTTTTATTCTTTTAACATAGAGAAAAATTATCCACTTGCAACAATCAAACTTTGCTCAGAATACCATGTCTGGAAAATGCACCCACCATAGACCCATTTCCCACGATTATTTAGAGCTGACGAACAGTTTCTTCTCTTCCCCAGATGCACTATCCGATTACCAATAATATCTGGGGAGATAAAGATTTCTTTTTTGAACTGAACCGAGGAAGATGAGGATTGGGAATGGGCATGAACCAGCCTTTTGTGCTTCAAAAATAGTACGGATCTTCCCATAAGAGGAAACTATATTAAACTACAAATATACAAACTTTCAAAAAAAAAAAAAAAGTGATGAGCTTGTTTAATTATTTATTTATTAAAAAAAAAAGGTTGCTTAAATTTTATTGCAAGTGCCGATTACAAGTGGAAAACGGCAATGGTAACAGGATTTCGTTGTTAATTATAATTGTTAGGAAGGTATAGCCTCGTGATGCGATGATATGATAGGTTGCTTCGCCTATAATTTCTAGTTGGTGAACCATAATGTATTGTAGGGGAATTATATTCGTTATTATGGGGATTTTTTAATGACACTAATTAGAATTACCAATGTATCTTCTTTGAGATATATGTACATACATAAATGTATAAATCATCCATATATTGAATTTAATGATATACGTACAAAAAAACACTCCTAAGTTTTTACAGTGGATAAATAGATACAGATGAATTTTCCTTGTATTTGAAGGCTGGGTGCTCATTTTCCTCATCTTGCATCCTTTGAACATGCTGAATTTGTTGTTTTGAAACAACTAGTGATGGAATGCACTATGTGCTCTTTGCATCTTATACAGTGACTTTACTTCAATGCAGTACAATCTCCATATATGATTCTCGTGAGAACTTCTAATCGATATTGATGGTGGGCTACCATGCAAAATAGAGTTAGGATAGTTTATATTAGCTGAGCCTTTTCTTCACCGTTCAGCATCTTTATATGATGATACAGTTCTAAAATATTAATACAAATTTTGTGAAATAATTATGTGACCCCCCTCCAATATTTAATTGAATGATTTGAGTATTAATTAAAATTAACTGTCTGCTTATATTTTCCCTCAATTTTTCTTAATAAACTTTACATTTATTGCTTTAGGGAGAATCTTTTTTCTCGGTAAGGAAGAGAGGAAGGGTTCTTAACCATGTAATGAAGCTCTTCAAATTTCTACACGTACAAATTTTCCTTCACATTAGGCTTTTCCCATTGGATCTTAGTGCCCCCGAACAGGCAACTCCCCTTCTCCCTAACGCATTGCAGGGTACTTGAGAAGTTGAAACGACGAAGCAATCGGATCCTGGGGCAACTTTCCACTTTACTTACATTTGTTTTTTTTTTTTTTTTTTGTCACTTGTATCATACCCTTTCGGCCCTGACTTATCGTCCTGAATATTGTTAAACCTGTTATTTAAAAAACAAAAAATTCTTAAATCATATAATGATTCAAAAAGTTAAACACCACCGATTAAATTAGCTTATGCAAATCATGTTATAGTTATCATCTACCTTTAGATCTTAAAGAGTGATCAAATATTGTGTTGGACCCTTTTCATTTATACACTTTAAAATTATTCACCTTCATTCTTAAGAAATAAGAGACTAACTTCTACCGTGTAACCCATTAATTACACTCGGCCTATTATGCTTTTATTTAACAAAAAAAAAAAAGAAAGAAAAAAAAAACTTATAAACACAAAATAATAAAGTAAACGCAAAAATATGAGCAACAATTAGAAAGTATTGCTTCCTTAACTTCAACTTCAGCAGAAATTTCAATGATATAGTCACTTTTAAATATAACTTTTTAAGCCTTCCTAGCAAAATATTATTACTTTACGTTACTGAAAAATAAATTTAAATTAAATATGATAATATTCGATTTATCGAGATAATAGAGGAATTCAAATGAGTGTTTCATCATTGAAACTCTAAATTTTTATATTAAAAAAAATAAAAAAATTTATATATTAGGAATTAGTTATGTAATATTTATATATAAAAAGAAGTTATCACATTTAATCTTAGATAGGGTTTGATCCTAATATTTTCAACTTATAAATCTATTCAAAAATATATAATTAAATAATTGATAAAACTACTTAAAAAATTTAAGTAGTTGATTAATAGGTACCTATATGCAACTTAACGTATCCAAACGACTAAAGACGGCAAATATAGCTAAATAGTTAAACTTTATTAAAATGAAGGTAGTGATAACTTTTTTTTTTAAATTATTAAAATAATATAATTTCACTTGTTTAACCAGTAGTTTTAAAACAAGTATATAATCAAAAGTAAAAGATTTCTTATTATTTATTTTCAGTAAATTTTCTAATTTAAGGTAATTAGAATAATATTATATTTATAATTAGGTTTAACTAAACTTCTCGTCAAACTAAACAATCTCTAAATTCGCTCTCCTCTTTCTTGATCTTTCTATTTCTTTCGTATTTCTTCTCTCCATTCTTCCGTCACAACAAAATAAAAATGAGGAAAAATGGAACAATTGGGTTTAATTATACAGAGGTAACTTAACTTAGATATATAAAAGAGACACAAAATCTTATAATCTTTTAATTTAAGTTCTATAAATTCTCTTTCTAACCTTCAATAACCATTTTGAGGTTATTTGTGCTAATTTATCATTTATCAAATTAATATATATATACATATATATATATTGGTAGTTCTAAATTACTAAAATGTCAATTTATGTGATTTGAATTGTCAAGAATGTACGTAAAAAGAGAATAAAAGAGAGAACTCAAAGAGAAATTAATTATAAAATATTATTTATAATTAATTAAAATACTTTATTGACAAAAGTCAAATATTACACACACAACTTTTTAATCTAACATGTGCCACAACGGTAAAAATAACTTAGAAACCGACTACCTAAAGTCACACGAGAGTTTTACATTACATGAAGATTGATTTGGGAGTATTGTGTTACAAATTAAAATTTAAATACATTATAGTTACATACTCTTAAATTGAGATGCCATTTATGTAATTTACCCAAAATAAAAGGGAGAACAAAAAGAAGAAACTGAGAAAGATCGAGAGGGAGAGAACTTAGAAAGAGATTGAATTTCCATAATTTCATATCAATCTTTAAATATACGAAAAGTGCAACTCCCATATTTCAATAACTGAATATAATAACTTGCTTAACTAATAAACCTTATCAAACAAAAATCTAACCCACTCCTCCCATCATAGAACCCTTATCACAAAGATAAAATTGAAACATTGCAAAGCCTTGTCTTCCTTGTTCGTTAGGAGATTCATAAGGCTGCTATGATTAAATTTGAAACTATTAAAAAACCTTTTGGCATTTGATTATCAATAAAATGGAATTCCACGAACATAATGATAAATTTCACCCGTTGTCTCTCAAATTAGGATGTTACAACAATATTATCTCTACATAATTTTGTATCACAACTTTTAAGATCATTCCTATCATATTTTAGTTGTTATTTCAGCGAGGTACTTCCAAACCACCTTATTTTATAATAATTTAATATTTTTTAAGTAACTTAATGTCTCATTTTCTCCTCTCCACTTCCCTTCTTCTTTCTTTCCTCACCTTTTACTCTTCTCCATCTTCCCCTAACCTACAAAACATTCCCTCACCAACAAACCTAAAATGATGTTGTTTCTATGGTGTTTCAATCGAAACCTCTCATAGGACTAACTTCTCCATGACATGCGGCCCTACCTCCCCAAAATCCCTTTTTGCTATGACCTCCCAATTTGTAATTGCCTTCTCTAGCATTAGGATTTCCTCCAATGTCCGTCATGTCTTGCACACCCAAGGCCTTGGCCCCAATGGAATCATTATTAACATTACCGTATTCGATCCATCCTGGACTCTCAGATCTTCATCAAGACATTTCTTAAAAATTGCTACTCCATTGATGCTCCAATCTCCAGTAGCAATCACATTGCCAATAACAAAACAATCGTAACATTCTCAAGATGTGATGAAGTAGTCACTGATCTCGAGAATGCTCCTCTTGGCCTTATAGGAAAGGTTAAATATGCGAGTGCCTTAAGCAAAGACCAATTTACGAAGCTAACAAATCAAATAACTATAACTTCCACAACGGTTAGCTTAATGGAACGGAACATTAATGAATATAAGATGGAATAATGTGGAACTATGTACTTGCTCCAATATTGTCTACAAATGGTTGTCAATCTCACGTGCTCAAATTAGAATCCTAAGAATTTCCTCTATCCATCTATAATGTTCCTAGGATCAGTTGTTCTTGGTTGATTTACTTCTCATTTTGGCAAGTAATCAACAAGTGCAAAAGTGTGTGTGTGTGTGTGTGTGTGAGAGAGAGAGAGAGAGAGAGAGAGAGAGAGAGAACAGTTAAAAGGAGAACAGGGAAAAATGGTAAGACAATATAAAGACAAGAAGCAAGGAGAGAGACATAAGAAATGGGAAAGAAGGTAACCAACAATGAGAGAGAGGAGAAAAGAAAGGAGGCAAAGTAAAAGAGGCATAGGAGAAAAGAAAGAGCAAACAGAAAGTGCACATGAAAGAATCTCATCCAACTAAATTGTAAATGTATGAAAGGCACTAACATAGCTACTTTATTATTACCTCGCTAGATAAATGGTTAGAATCTAGTCAAAAGGATTTTAATGATTACTTGAATTAAAAGTGTAGCTTTTGTGATACAAATTGATTTTTAGGAACAATATTATTATAACACTCTTAGTTGAGAGACAATAAATATAATTTAACCATAGAAATTGATAATTTGTCAACTTAAATAACTTTTTCAATTTAGTATTTCTTAGTGGTAATGACGAGAAATAGTAATGTTACTTACCTAAATATGAACATTTTTAGTGGGTTAGTGCTAATTGATAGTTGTTGCTTACTAGCTAATCGTTAATGGTTTATAATTGATCAAATATTACTCCACAATATTTTAGTAAATATGTTAATTTTACATATATTTTTATATATTTTTTATATTTTTTGATTAATATGTTATACAAATGAAAAAAATAATGAAATTTTTGAGAATAATTTAAATATACAAAGTTGCTCAAACCATTAAAATATCGATTTCATGAGTTACAATGGAACTTTGGTAAAGATTAATAAGGCATAGATTGAATTGCTATTCAAATATCTATAATAACCAATTTGGTTTATGTTAGGAGATCAACCATGAAGGTGATTTTTCAAACAAAAATATTGAAAATTAAGAGAAATAAAAAAAAAAAAAAAGCTTACAGTGTTAGGATAGTTGAGGATGATATATGCAGAGTTAAAACATCCTACATTATAAGAGATTCAATACAGTGTAGTCAAAAATGCAAAAAGCACTTGCTAAAACGGAAAATCACAACGACAAATAAGAAAGAGCTTTTAAAGATGTTAAGTGAAACGCATTTAGTAAATTGAAAGCATCTTGCACCTAAAGCACAGACCGTAAAGACCTCATCTTCAAGGCCAATATTGGAAGATGTTGAGATTGATTTAAATGAAGATTTTGATAAAAATGGATCTTATTTTGGAGATGAGGATGAAAGTATTGAGGACTTTGATGGGAAATGTAGTGAAGATCTCTAGGTTATGACTATGATTTTGAATACTAAAACTTTAGAATGTTTGATGATTTCTTAAGTGTTTAAATATTACATAAAGGATTGTATTTCTTTGCATATCATATTATTAATTAATTATTTAATAATTTTGCACTTCCTTTAATGAAACAAATGCTTTTTTTGCGCTTTGCGCTTTTAGTGATAGAATGATGCATTGCTTTGAGTGCGCCTTATACTTTTAACTACCTTGATTCAACATGTTGTTTGAGGCTTGTTAGTTGGTTTAGATTTTTAGGTTGAACTGGGTATTTATCACATGATATAGAACTCTATGCATACACTAATATCTACTTGGCCTCATGTTCCACCACAAGTTAATGGGATCTAACACCTATGCAAATTAAGTGAACCAATTACACCCTTGTGTTTTGCTAAATTAACAATCTAATAGTGTCGCATACTAACATAGACTAAACTAACAAGTATCAAAAGGAGGTGCTAGATCTCACCACCCATCACAGTGTCTCCCCAACCCCCAAAACATTCACCAAGACCGTTTGTGGGCTGACTTTTGACTTTACCATCAACTTGGTATTTGGTATGGCACTTTGAGCAACTTATAAAGTTAAATGGTTAATAGTTCAAAATCGTAATTCTATGGTGAACCACACAGGCCCTAAGTTAACCACCTCACTCCAACTTCCCCCACTTGTGAGATTCTCTAGAAATATTGTAAGCTCGGCTACCTTTCGCTGAAGTATATTATTTACAGACCGTAATTCCCCATGTATGATATGTAGTATAACAATAACTACAAATAAGTACAGCATACAAACATTGTTGAGTAACACCCACCTCATATTCAGTCATGCCCTAGTGAATTTAATGCAAACCGAAATAGCATTGTTCCTCTATAGTATTATCGGTCCATAATAAAAGGTAGTTAGAAAAGCAAATAATCAAATATGCTAGTTCCTTATCACTAACTAAAAATAAGTATTTGAGGCTTTTATCAGTCTAGGTTAAGGCTTGGCTAAGTGGAAAAAGAAAAGTGGATAGTCAAGCTCCTTAAACTTAGGTACAAGCTAGCTCCTTTATACCAAGAAATCTGAATCTCAAGCAGCATTTTCCTTCATGTTTCCTAGTGGAATCTCTGATTCAAGACTATTTAGTTTTGATATTATTCAAAAAGTAATAGTGAATTGTCTTTCCAAACTAGTCTCCAACCAAAGATTCACTACTTGGGTTTGATTGTTAACCACTTTCTACGCATGCATATGAAGCCTTGATCTGTCTAGTATTTGCTCAGTCACACTCACAAGCCAATGCCAACTTGATTGGTGGATTTAGTTATAAATCATAACTAAGTTTAACTCATTTTGAAATATAGGAATGCATGAAACAAGAGACAGTATGACCTAAATTTGTGGATGGTCAATTTCCAATTAACTAGAAGCTATTGCAGGTTATGAGTTGACAACATTTGTTGAACTTTTCCTGTAAAATTTACAAAACATTAAAGGAATAAGAAATTAAATTGAAATCCGCAGATACTATGGTCTGATGGTGAATATGATAGTTATCCTATTAGAATCCATTTAAAAGAAAGCAGCAGAATCATCTCAAGGCCTCTAGAAATAAAGATGTTAAGTACTGAACGAATAAGAAAACACAAACATACCATTGCATGAGATCGGGCGATTTCTCATGTTATCTGGGTATAACCACTAGGAAGAGATTGTGCTCGTTCTGCTTTGGTTGATGTCCATCAGTTAGAAACTGAAAGAAAATAAAATTGAGAGCACAGCAGCCTTTTACTGAACATGTACTAAGAATACTTCAATACTGCTGTTGTATACAAAAGCAAACTGAACATTGCACATCAGAGGACCAAAACTTGAAGACCATTATTGAGCAACTATGAAGATGTTCCTGGTGAATGGTCAAACTCAATAACTGATTATTTACTCTAATTTCCTTGATACAGTCTCAAAACATGAACTGCTGCAATTTTCAGATGCACTTCTAGTCTCATATATATATGTTTGTGTCTCTTTATGATTTTGCAATGTGATCTTTCTACATGCTGGATGAGAAAAATATTGTAAATGAGGCCAAAAACCGATTTTTCATTGATTAATGTTGCATAGAATGAAAGGATACAACTTGCCAGCAAAGCATGAATATGCATTAAGTATTTGCAAAAAGAGTGACAGAAAATAGTATTCGATGACTCTTTTTCATATGAACATAATTCTGTAATATCAAACTTAGGGGAACATAATCACTCAGGGAAGAAGGTGCAGATGAGGAAAATTATAATGATGTAGAGAAACACAATCAGTTAATCTCTCATGCTATATTTCAGTTTCTACAAAATGTACTTCTGATAAAATTTGAATTTGTTCTTACAGCATGAAATCAGTAATTGAAAGATACAACAAATCAAAAGAGGAACAACATCAGATGGGAAGCCCAATGTCCGAAGTGAAGGTATCACATTACTCACTCAATTTTCTGTCACTGCATTTTCAAGTATTGAACTTATGCATGACAAATCATCATATTTTCACTACATTCACCCTTCATGCAAATTCAGGTTTCTGGCCTTTTTAAATCAAGATCCTCATATGTGTAGGCTATAAATGGCACTAAAGACAAACATGCTGAACTTGAAAATGATACTGAATCCAACAATCTTTTGAAACTTTGACCTAAAACAGACATCTTTATGGCATCCACATGTAGGAATTTGCTATGCTCAAAAGGGTAAGATAGACAATGAAATTTCCAAGTAACCTTGGTGTCAAAATGGTCTGAGAATGGAAATCTAAATGTAAGGATTGTGTTAAAAAAGTTCATAAAGATAGCCTATGCCACATGCCTTGGTATGATTGCAAAGGAAGAATGATGACATAAATGTTGCAAATGACATAAACAATACATCCCCCACATCAGGTAGAAAACAAAAAAAAAACAACCAACACATGCTAGTGTTTTAAGTCCAGAATTGTCACTAGAAAAGATAAAGTCTTCAAGCTCTAAAAATGGAAAACAACACTAATTCTGGCACATAGAGAACATGGTAAGGAAAGAAAAGGCAGTTATTAGTACATAGGAAGAGAGAATGGGCATTTCCTACCATGTCACCTCCCTGAAAGTTTAATCTGTTTAGATATTGGCTTCCACATTGTTAAGCAGTCAGCACCAACCTAACCATTTTATAATTTTAACATAACACAGAACCTTTACTTTTCTATTTTGTTAATGATATAATATCAATATAAAAGAGTATCTCACCAGATCAGCTGAAAGTGGAACCAAAAATACATGTGAAAGAACAGTAAGTATAATCAGACTCCAGCAATGTAGTCCATTAGTGAATTGCGGCCATGTCTTGTCAATATTATCCAATTAAGCAGATAAACACTCAATACAACAAAGCCAAACAATACTGATTCTAGCTGATAAGATTTAACTCCATCTGTTATGTTGTTAGCCCTCTAACATACTGGCAACTAGTCATACATAGGTAGTCATTAAAAGAACTACAGGATCTCCCATAAAGCATATTATTGATACTAAAAAACGGTTCATGTTTTTTTTTTTTTTTTCCACTGATACTTGTCATCGAATCATGCAGCAAATTCATGGTATCTGTCATGAAATCCATGGCTGCACTTGAATTCTGAATCTTGGAAGAGCATAATGAACTCAATAAATGTATAATGCAAAATCAGACTAAAAAATAATTAAGCACCACACTGAAATTAGGTGGGTGAAGAAAAATCAGACATGAAAAAGTTAATGATATTACTATTTGGTCATGAGCATTACAGAGAGAAATAATTTATGTAGCCAGGAAAAACAGAAAAGGCTAATATGTTGCTAAATTGTGAATTTTGCTAGTTCTGGCAGAGGGAGGCAGCTATGTTGAGGCAACAACTGCAAAACTTACAAGGAAATCATCGGTATGAATTTTCCTTTTGAACATTAATTTGTCATGTGAGAGGCATGAAGAAAGAGTAAAACAGTGCAAAGATGAGAAATTGGAACCTTTTAATGTGTAAGAGGTGCCATTTTTATGATCAGATGCTTGCAGACATTACTGATCTCCATATGTTCAGAACTCATTTAACATTAGCAAAAGCCTTACTAATGCAGAATACCTATGTCAGTAGAGGCATGTAAAGCATGCATGTCATGCAAAAGGGGACAAGGGATGGCAGAGGCGGTCCCCTCTCCTCACCTCCAACACCCCACCCATCCAATCAAAAAGATAAAAGAGGATAAAAAGAAAGAGATATTGGTCATACTTTTACTACATCACTCTCAACTACAAGCTGATTTTTTTTTTTTTTTTCAAAGAGAATCATTCATGGACTTCAAAATTTTCATCATGATGCAAATTTAATTTAAGCTATAACCCTACACCTTTGAATGGATAATTAATATATAGAGTTCTTGTGAACAGCAGGTGAAACATAAAAAGTACATACGTGAAATGGAATTTTAAGTATCAACAGTAGTTATAATTGTTAGTATATCCAACTCATCTCATCTATCCAACTGTAACCTAAATACCATTTATTTCATCCCCACTTAGGAATGAAATTAACTACCAAAAATTGGGTCATGAACCTTAGCATTGCTAGTTTAGCAATGTGAACATGACCATCAACCTCATGCATACAAATTGACCAACTTGAAATTTATAGAATGATTAAAAGCATACATGGCAAATTTAAAGAGGCTCAACTTCTGTCTGCTCACTTTGCTTTATTTATATAAATAGACAAATGCAGAAACTTAAAGTTCACAATTGTTTGTGCAAAAAAAAAAAATCATGTGCTATCATGGATGAATCCTATATATCGATAAATGTTTGTTGTACTACATCTTAATGTTTTTAACAAAAGTTGATGAACGCCAACACACGTCTTAATGATTTTAACAAAAGTTAATGAACGCCTGTTAAACCAAACCATTCATGCAACTATCAATTCAACCAAAAACAATTACCTCTGAAGGAGGGAAAATACTAATGTTTTCTTAATCCACGCTGCTGACCCCCCTCCATATAAAACATATCATTTAGTACCTACAACACAGTTGTAATTTTTCTATATGAAGGATAAGTACATATGGCTTAATTTTTGTTTTTTTTTTATTTTTCCATTTTCAGTAAGAAGTTTTATTGAAAAAGATATCCCCTACAAGATTCAACAAACAATTATGAACAATAACTTGAGAAACAAGATAAAATGTAATGCCCTCCAATGACGAAATCCCCCTAAAAGCTCCGGAAGCATATGCTGAAGTGGAAGCAAGTTTTACAAAATAGCTAAAGTATTACAAAACCAGAACTAAAGACTATTTTCTAATACAGACTTACAGGTTAATATGCACTACAGGTACAATTATGCAAGATTTGGTACATAAGCATAACACAAATTGCAGCTTAGCCATCCCCATCAGGAAAAAGTAAAGAGAAACCATCAAAACATTCAGGAAGCCAATACCCTTACGCGTTAGAGTTCACTTCTGAATCAATCTAAAATTTAACTTTGAACCAACTCGCTGTATACCTTTCGCAAAATTTTCTGTCACTACTTGAATAATTGTGTAAATGACTGGCTTGTTGCTTTATCATAATCTAGTGTCCGTCAACATCTTCCCAAATGCATTAACAACATTGATAACGCCGACATCCACAGTAAGTTTTCAGACTCACAAAACCAATAACTAATGCATTTCAGAGTAATTTTTCTTCATCATGTTGGGCCAGCATAAGTGCATGTAGAAAATAAATACAGTATTAAGACTAAACATATATATACTGGACCTTGCATGTTTAGTGAATTTTTATCAGGACCTCTAATCTAGCTTTAGAAAATAATAGATAGATCAACTTTTATAGATGATAGTCTAGACCGTTAGGTGCACAAAGAAGGGCCATTTGTGAACAACTGGGCGTTTTCAAGTAACTATCTGCAACTTTTAAAGCTAAAGAGAAAATGATAACAATTCATTGAAATGGAAGGCAGATTCATAAAATTCACCCCAAGATTAACCATAAACAATTATAATGTTGATTTCCTATTCAAACAGTAGAGAACCACAGCAATTACTTTTCATGTGCAAAAAGCATGTAGTTATAGAGCAAGCGGCATTGACCAAGTGTCTTTCATTATTGACAATCTACCTTCATAAAAGTAGATCGAAGATATATTTTAATCTGAACATAAAAGAAAGCAAAGCATTTAGCACACCTTAATGATATCAACAGTCACAAATCCACAAACCAAGTACTGGTATCAGGAGAAATGGAGTTACACCATTGCATTTGCATGCAACAATAACAGGCAAATGATGGGTGAAGAACTCTCTGGCTTGAGCATAAAGGAGTTACAAAATTTGGAAAGTCGACTGGAAATGAGTCTCCGGGGTGTTCGTACGAAAAAGGTTTGGAAGTCTTATCCCAAAGTTCATCCTCTTAAGTTTTCAAATACTTGCATATCAAGCACATGCATGTCACTGATATTAATATTTGACTTGTTTAGGACCAAATCTTAATGGATGAAATTCAGGAACTAAACAGAAAGGTGAGCCCTTGAGACAATGGCCACTAATTTTTATTTTCACAGTTTTCCAATTCAAGTAGCTGAACTTTTATTGTTTTTGTTTCAGGGAAACCTCATTCACCAAGAAAATGTGGAGCTCTATAAGAAGGTAAACCTAATTTGTCGAGAAAACATGGAAATGTATAAGAAGATAGAGGTTTGGATAAATAATGCGATCTTCAATTATCTTTAGACGTATGAAATCATCGAACTTAAGTTCTCCATAAAATTGAGAGATGTTTTCACTTTACCCTCATTTGCAAATTTGCACATCCCAGGCTTATGGAGCAGGGAACATAAATGGAGTAAACAGAGATTACCTTAGAACTAATGGGCTGGGTATCGTAGAGGAATCAAATGTGCCTGTCCATCTTCAGCTAAGTCAGCCACAGCAACAGAACTATGATACACAAGCAAGAGCTACAAAATTAGGGTATAACTTCCTCCACATGACAAGCATTTGATTATGTCCCACAGTTGCTTTATCATAAATTGATGCCAAGCCCCTTTTTTCTCTGATAACTGCAGCAGACTACAATTGCATTAGTGAAGAAGCAGCACCTGCTGGGAATGGATGTTATGCGATGTTGATGGCTTATAGAATTCATAATTATGCTCCAATTAATGCTGTGTGGTGTGCTAGCCACTGAACATTCAACAAAAAGACTTTGGTTTGACTTTGACGCGATTAATGCAAAAAAGTTAGCATGTGTGATAACAAAGGAAAGCAGCAGCTTTTGGAAAGTAAGATGAAATGTAATAAAAGAGAAAAATGACATTACACTGCATACGCAACACATTTTTTAAGTGATAATATCCTTCAAATGCACAATCACGTTTGCATTGAGAGTGCTTCATACTAAAATAGAAACCAATTACATGCATCAGGTCATATGATGGAATAAGAGATACCAACACCAGCATGCAGATGCTTTAGGAAGATAGCAACATCCCTAGAACTAAAACCATAGAAGCATACTTAACAAAATACTAAGGAAACTAGACAGCTTTTAACCTTGATTTCAATATAATATAGCATTAAATAATTTGTAGCAGGAAGTGTTATAATATCTACCTCTCGGACTTGGCGTTGCTTATGTTAACAACTAGGGCTGATACTGATCCCATGATCCATTCAGTGTTCACTGAACAGACCTACACAATAATCCATTCAAAGAAAATATTTGCAAAAATGGAGGAAATAGACATTGCAAGAACATACACTATTAAAATCAGAACAGATTAGACAAATCAAAAGAACACGGAAACAAGGAAACTAAAAAGTAGAAAAATACGAAAGAACATGCCACTGCAATACACCCTTGACCCCTTGCTTGCTTGTCATCAAATTAACACAGCTATAAAGCATGAACATAATGATAGATATTGTGGATGTATAATTAGCAAATTGCTCGTAAGATGTGGAAAATGAAAGCAATTCACTTTGATACTAACCCCTGGCTTATTTATGCTTATGCTGTGACAGAAGATCACCTCATTCAATGAAATGTTGCCAAATAAACCATCACACGTGCAGCTTCAAGAAGTCCTTTGTCAAGGACATTGGTTTACAAATGGCAACTTCATAGCAATGACTGGAGAGCAAAGAGCATCCAGATCTTCAATAAAAGCATCCACTGTTCAAGTTCAGCATACAAAACATAACTTCCACAATAACATTACCAAGAAGAAGAAAGTCTGCAAAACAGAGGAGATCTCTTTTCAATCAATGCAAGATTGTACCAGTATCAAATTTGACATTCGAGAATTACTTGACAAACAGTACTTCAGAAAGGATAGCAATATAGCACGAAACTGAGTATTAATTGTTAAATACTCTACAAGCATGCAAATTGATGCTTTTTCCATCTCACACCATTTGCAGCTTTGACGAAAGATGCAAGTGTTTTTCAATCACTTTTCTTTAATTTTTTACAAATACTAATGAGCATTTTTCTCTTTTCTTTTAATTAATGAATTTAATTAGAAAATCCTCCTGTAGATTCATCCATGGCATTGATAATCTCCAACACTAGATGCACATAACTACATACACATCAGTTTAAAAGCTGTTCTTTTGAAGATGCATAATCACTCAAAAAATGGTGATAAAACATTTAATACCATCAAGCTTACACTTGAAGGGGAAATTATAAGGAAGAGAACCTAGTTGTATTACATAAGCAAATTTATTCCTTGCTGTGAAATAAGTAGAAATAACATGCTTGACAAGAAATCAAAAACTTGATAAATCAGAAAATCTCAACAAGAAGAAAGCTAGCTGTAGAGTCCTATGTGGCTGGAAAGGCCTTCCTTTCTAAGGAGGAAGGGGTAAACCGCAATTTTAGGGATACAGAAAGCCTTGTCATTTTTGAGGAGCAAGTGCCTGACAGTTTCTGAGTAGCTTTACTTCAAGAATTCTGGAATGTTGTCAAGAATGAATTGCTTAATGTTAAAACATTATTTAAAATTTGAGGTATAAGAAAAAAGTGTCAGAATTCATGTAAGGATCTTAAAAGTAATCACTGCTTACTAATGCAAATTGAAACTAGTTTTTATCTATCGTTGCTCCAAGCAATTTTGCCTTATATCATCATCGCACTTTTTTCCAACTCTACTCAGTTATTACAGCATTCTTATGTAAATTTTTCATAATCATTGCTGCACTTGCATGCAACTATTGCATCAGCATTGTCCTGCAGGATTTTTGCCATCTCCACATTTCCCATCAACCTCAACAACAACCTAAGTACTCAACTCATCCTTAGTCCCAATCTAGTTGAAATCAGCTGTATAAAATCTTTTCCTCCACTCTACCCCTTGTAGAACCTACATTTTTAGAATGGGCTAGAGATGTCAAATTTTTCTTGACCAGTTCATCCCATGTCATTGTTTGTCTTCATCTTACTTTGTTCACTCCTATAACTTGGATGTTCTAAATCTTCCATACATAGCATCGGCTAATGAAAACCAAATAAAGCCAAAACATCTCAATTCAATTTCCCCTAGCTTATCTTAATATGTACCACTTCCAATTTCTTAGAAATGTATAAATTTCGCTCCAAATTGTTGTACTTCCATAAATCAATATCATCTTGTAGACATGATTTAAGCATCACCTAAACATACACTGCCATGCATCATAGCTAAACAAATTGCATTCTATAGCTTTTCCTTTGACATAGCAAGGATTTTGTGATCACCTAAGACCATCAACCTTTTTCACCCATTAATACTATCATAACACAAATTAGTCAATTTTTTCATACTGTGGTGTATCATACAATGTTATATCTCTACAATTAAATGGTTGAACCATGATTTGGATAAGGCATGATAAAAAAAATATTCAAATGAAAGCATTGCCAAGACTAATCCAAAATGCATTTGTTACAAACTTGAACATATGGAAATCCTTTGAGTACTTCTCCGTGAAATTGATTGAGAAACTTCATCAATGTAAGACTTTCTAAAAAGGAGATTAATGCGATTGCCCACATCATTCTTGAGTAATAGATTATTTGAGGGCATGTCAGGAAGATAAACATAATTGGTTTGCTCAAGTGCTATGCATTCATTTATCAATTTCAAACGATGTTTTCAAGATTGAACCAAACAAGCCTATTAAATCAAAATCCAACTCCATGCCCAAGCTAGTTCACACAGGTCAAAGTTAAATAAAATGATGCACAAGTAGATAAGAGGGCCCATAGAAGTAAATTTCTAAATTTACATTCACTCATACTCTCATCTCTCCATTTATCTTTGAAATGACAACAATTAAATAAAATATGGCTTGAAATTCTTTGAAGCATCAATCCATTATCGAGGACCAAAAACTCTCCTAGTTTCATGCAAGAGTTCCTTGATATACTACAATAATGCTTTTCTCAAGTTAATTGTCTCAAAGAAGATCAATTCACACTTTCCCAAAGAAAGAGTTTGGACATATGGCCTGTGTGTTATGGGTAATCAGTAATCCATATGCTTTATGACAATCTCTTTTACTTTTTCAAAAATGATGCCAAAAGCACACATAGATATCAAAACAAAATTACTGCCATCATTTTTAAAACTCTTTGCAAATATTGAAAGACAATAATCTGCACCTACACCTATAATATAATAATCCAAGGGTCTTGTTCATGTGGGTGATTAGATGATGTATGAAAGGTGTTTCACGAAATAAGGCTAGATTTTAGTCCTACTGAGTTTAACTCCTGATATCTAAGATTTTCATTTATGAGCTCTGTTTGGAATCAAGGTTGAAAGAGGTTTTCAAGTAGAAGAATTATAAAGTTAGGATCCATTGGGTCTATCCTAATGCATGTTATTTATCATTTTTTATTTAAGGAATTTGAGGATAGATGAGACACAAGAAGGAGTCAATAGGAAGCTAGAACTTTGGAGAAGTACTCTAGAGTCAAAGGGTTTTAAGTTAAGTAGAACGAAGACAGAATACATGCATTGCAAGTTCAGTGAAGGCCAAACTGGTGGTAGGGAAGGAGTTAGTTTGAATGGAGTGGTACTGTCCCAAAGTAATCACTTTAAATATCTAGGCTCAGTCCTTCAAGTAGATGGGGGATGTGAGGAGGATGTTAGTCATAGGATTAAAGCTGGATGGTTGAAGTGGAGACGTGCCACGGGAGTTTTATGTGATCGTAAGATTCCCAATAAATTAAAAGGAAAATTTTACCGTACAGCCATACGACCGGCTATGTTATATGGTAGTGAGTGTTAGGCACTGAAAGAGTCCTATGCATCTAAGATAAGAGTTGCAGAGATGAGAATGTTAAGGTGGATGAGTGGCCATACTAGACTAGATAAAGTCCGTAATGAAAGTATTAGAGAAATGGTAGGAGTGGTGCCAATTGAAGATAAGTTGAGAGAAGGGAGATTGAGATGGTTTGGTCATGTGAAGCGTAGACATATGGAGGCTCCAGTTAGACAAGTAGAGCACATTAGGTTAGAGGATAGAAAGAAAAAAAGGGGTAGACCTAAATTGACTTGGAGTAGAGTAGTACAACATGACTTAGAAGCATTACACATTTCTGAGGATTTAACCCAAAATCGTTCAGAGTGGAAAAAGCGAATCCATATAGCCGACCCCAAATTTTTGGGATAAAGGCTTAGTTGAGTTGAGTTGAGTTGAGTTATTTAAGGAATTTGAGGATTATTAAGCTAAACTCAACATCTTAAGAATGGGAAGAAAAAAGAGGATTTTAATTTGGTTAGTTGAACCAGACGAACTAGAAAACCAACTACGGGACCAATTAGAACTCTAGTTTAGTTTTAAAACATGGTTTCAAGTGTTGATTGTCAACTCAACTCAAAAAAGCTAATTATAGTTCACTACATGGATCTTATTCTTTTAGTGCTACTAAATCCCGTTCTTTAATTTGATGCAAGTCACCTAGCATTACCTCTTGTCTTTCTCCTCTTATTGCCTACTGGAAAGCGATTTTGACAACTCCCTTTAAAGATTGATTTCTTGTGGCATAACTTGTGACACAATGATTGAAATAATGCCAACATAGAATTGAAGTCATTCACGCTACGCTAGTCTTATAAGGTTTGTCTCATTAGTACAACATTTGTTTTCTTTTGATTCATACAAAGGGTAATAGGTCATGGATACAAGTGCATAAAGAATTTTAGGTAAGAAATTTTTCTTTATCGGTGCCTTCCCTTATTTCTACCAAATTGCCATCTTCCCATGACCTCATTCCTAATTTTGTTAACATGCATGCGTTTCTTATTTCTTAAATTTTCATTTTCTAAAAAGTGCCAATGATAGGAGAGGGAAGGATCTTCCTTTGTTATTTCATACTCTTGATTCTTTGGGACTTTTTTTTCATATTAGATGCATGGTTATTAAAGGCGTAGAGTGCACTAAGACACAAAGGGGTCTTGGAGACTAGGTGCGAGGTGTAGGCATACAGTTGAATGAAGCAAGGTGCAAATAATAATAATAATAATAATAATAATCAAATAATCATAAATATTAGCTTTATTTAACCAAATTTGTCAAAACTACCATTCTACAAATCATTAACAAGCATAAAAGGATAAACAAAATGAATATAGACTTCAACATTAACATCATTTTTCTCTTTATGAAAACACTATGAGAAAATGTTATAAATTTAAATAAAAAAAAAAAAAAGGATATCCATAAACAAACATCATAATTCAGATATCCACAAATAAGGCCAAGTAGTATTGTTATTGTTGTTAAAAAAAGATGCAATTTTAGATAACTCGAAAAAAGTGGACCTAAATAGCACGTTGACATTTTCCTCTTTTTTGTCAAAAAAAAAAAAAAGCAATTTCTTAAAACCCTGAAATGAAATATCCAAATAGCACCATTAGTGGTTCGATCCGGGTTTGATACAATCCAACAATTGAATTTCTTTTCAACTTTTCCCTTTCTTTAAGATATAAAAAACAATTTAAATCCGATATGAACTGCTAGTTTAAGGGGAAAGGATTGAGACTACCCTCCCCTAAGATGGTTTGGGCCCTTAAACCATTGGCTAGTTTCAATCCCAAGTTTGACTGGTTCGATTCCGAGCTCAACCCAGATCGTGGCCAGATCCAACTACCACTATTCTTAGCTATAGCAATAATGCTTATAAATCCTAAAGATATGTCACAATGCCACAATCCACCTCAAGTGAGCTATTGAAAAAGGGAGAAATCAAGGTAGCACAAGTATCGCCATGTTTTAAACCCTGAAGCAGTTAATCAACGATTAACAAATCTAGCTTATTATTATATGTAATCAATTCATCTACATGTAATGTTATTAGAGTTAATTAATCAAAATCAATCAAAATCCAACAAGCAAAGTTCCACATTCAACTCTCAAATCCTAAACAAAATGATTCAATGAAGTGGGTAAGAGTAACAAAAGGAGACATTTCATTGGTTTTTGCCTTAATGCTAAAATTCCCCTTAATTATAAAACAAAAATGTGTATTGCATAAGTAATTGCACGTGTGAAGCCTTGAAATGAATATTCGAGAATTCATAAGTAATGATTGTGTTCTATAATACATCTATGAATAACAACACTAAAGTTAATTTATCCCAAAGTCATATATGAACTTCTTGTCAAAGTGCAAAATTTTGCCATAACTATACACAAATAGGTAATGATATTGCCTAAATTATGCTAAATCAAACATGATAGTTTTTCAAACCCCAACATAATACAAAAAAAGATTACTTTATGGTCCATATTTCATGTGAATATGGGAGCTAGGACACCATTTTCATCATATCCACATCTAATCTTTTCAACAATTAAATATATTTCATTTGTTTCGAGATGCACCATCCAATAATATAATTTCCTTTTGCTAGCCAGATAATGGAAAATTGGTATCAAATAAAACTAAATGGTGAAATGATCAATATAGCCCATCCAACTAATCTGGGATTAAGGCTTAATTGTTGTTGTTGTTGTAGCTAGATACTTGAAATCATATACCACAAATCAATTTACCAATCTTCATAGAGACCATTATTAAGCTCTACAAGTTGGGAGGGGAAAATTATATAGAGCCAGCATTACAAACTTGAAAAGAAAATTCAACTATGATGTGCTTTTTTATTACAACTTTCTCCAGTTACAAAAACCATTAGCAACAAAATTGCATCACCGGACACTTCAAATTCAACAACCAAAAAGCACAAAAATAAAAGAAAGAAACTTTAAGAGGCAGTGACTTTAAAAGTAAAAATATATAGAAACAAAAGGAAAGTCATAAAGAACATATTTAATTTACTTGAATTAATAACATGCAAGTTATACATGCATAATTTCAATAACAAGGTAATCAAGATCAGGTAAATGACTAAACACGCATCTCAGGTTGTTCGTGATTTTGACAAAGGGTGGTTTAACTATGAAAATTTTAGTGCTATTCTGCGATGGGCTCAATTGAGAAAACCACAGATTACCTCATGACTTAACTAACCAATCAAAACTATAACAATTATCCAGCAATACAGACCATTTAATTTAAAGTGCCATGACATAAACCATGTATACTACCACAGACAAAATATCTCCATGGTGCAGTCAATGAGAATAAACTACAAAGGTTAAACAGAAATTAAAAGTGAAGTGTGCTAACACTGTACCAAAACCGGCAAAAAGAAGAATATCTAAAAGATACCATCAAAAGTTCCCGACCTGAGAGCCAAACGGCATCTTCTGATTCCGTCGTAACTCTAAAAATCAGCTGCAGATTATTCAAACTGCAAAAACAAAAGGAAAATTTTATTTAAAAAAAGCCCAAAACAAACAAAGAAAAAAAAAAAAGCGGTACTGTTGGAGCAAAAGATACTAAAAAAGAACAATGCTCCGTCTCGAAAGAACTATGGAAAAGAAATCGACGTGGCAGAGGCTAGGGTAATTTCAATGCATGTGTAATAAGTTCATCAGTTCAGCTTTTCCTTCATTTTCTTAAAGATTCCCAGCAACCAAACGGATCTTAATGAAACTTTTTCAGTAAATTAAAAAAACGAAAGAAACAAGAGAAAATTAACTTTTCCAAATGATTCAAGCGAAAACTTACTAAAGAGAAACCAGCATTAAAGAGTCAATATAATTAATCTCAAAGCAAAGCTAGTTATCGGCAAGGAAAAAAAATGGGAAAAACTACAAGAAATTTGCGATCAGAAGATAGGAAAGTTGGGATCGAAATCTGTGGGATAATCGGAGAGAAAAGAGAAGGAATATATCAATATAAAATGAGAGATCTGCTTGGATAGGGCATGAATTTTGTAAGAGGATGAAAACGAAAGGATTTTAGAGAGAGAAAAAAGAGGAGCGAGAAGAAATATCTGAAACAATAGAACATTTTATAGTGTGGGGGAGACTAACTGGGGGATGCCCCCACCTTGATATACTTACACGTAATCAATCAAAATCCAACTAATGCTTTTTTATTGGGAATTTTTTGTTGGGGTTTGGTTTTTTTTATTTTTATTTTTTTACTTCTTTTCACAGTATACCTAGATTCGGATTCTTGGTTAACTTCGCTTTCTCTGTCTCCGCGGCAGCTGCTGTTTCGCCGTAGCGAGCAGGCTGTTTTTTAATTGAGCGGGCTGTCTTCTTGGCGCACACAAAGGATTTTTTCTTTTTATCGTGCATATAATGGATTAGGTGGACAAAAAAATCTAGGGACGTGATCGTCCTGCCGAAGTTTAATTTTATTTTAAATTTAAAAATAGCATTTCTTTGCAAATATAAAAAATTTTTAGTTTTTAATACCATATTATATAAAATATTTTGATAATTGATGAGAACTTGACAAAGGCTAACTTTAGCATTATTTATCCATTAAAATTTAAAAAATTGTTATTTAATTTTTTATTATATTAAAATTAATTATTTAATTCTCTTTTTAAAAAATATAAGATCCTCTCAAATTTAATTTTGTTAATTATTTAATTCTTTTATTCATTTTTATTGATCTAATCATTAGTTAGTAAATTAAAAGATAATTAATAAAAACAAAAATATTATTAATTATAAAAAAGAATTATAAGACAAAAATATTTATAATAGTAAAATTTTAAGGACATAAATATTTATTATTAATAATAAAAGTAAAAAAAAATGAATTAACGTAAGTGCATGAAAGAATCAAACTAATTAATGTAATTGCCATATCTAATAATAATTATAAGAGTCTATAATAAATAACATTATATTATTTCAACTATAAAAAAAAATTAAAATTTAACTCATATAAAGTTTCTAGAATAAAATTAAGAATTTAACATTCATAAAACATGAACTAAAATAGAAATATTATTCTAATATTATAATATAAAAAATTAAAAATCAATATTAATAAAAATTAAAAATAAAATATAGAACTATTTATGAAGTTTTAATAATTTGTACATATTTCTTCTATTCATATTTATAGTAAAATGAAAAATAAAATACCACAAAATCACAAATACTAATCACATCGATCTTAAAAACTCCATCTTTCTCTAAAACTAGTTTCCTCATACCTCATAACACTTAAAACAAAATTTATAGTTTAAGGATGTCTGGCGTTTTGGTCGTTAACCTCTCCTCTCCCCATCTCTCCCTTTTGTTTTCTTTTATTTTTTACTAGTTTTTAGTATTTTTTATTTGTTTGCAGTGTTTTTCAGTATCCTTTATGGAGTTTAATACTCCTCTTTGGGATGGAGTTTTTGATGGGTCTTGTTAAGGTCATTTGGCTTCAATTTTTTCAGTTGGCGATCAGTCTATTATTGCCTTCTGGGCAGGAATTGACTATGGAGAAAGTTTATCCACATGGGTCGCGATGGTGGCAAATATTTTAAAAGATATGTGCGTACCATTTGGTTAAAAATTCCTTGTAGCTTACAAAAAATTGAGATGGCCTTAAGCTTTGCTTTGCCTTTCCCATGTTTTGTCCTTTGCTTGCCTTCCTATGGTTGATTGAGTTTGCTTAGCAATTTGTTCAAGGGATTAACTTTGTGTGGGAGAGCTTTGCTTGGCTTTGGCATGGAAAATAAGTTTCTGCATGCTTTTGATTTTGATGAGCTTTCCTTTTGTGCATCACAGATTGTCTTGTAGTCTTGCCCTTAACTGTCGGTGTTTCTTTTTAGTGATAGAGACGATGCTGCCTATTATATGTGTTATATGGTTCCTTAAGACTGGGTATTCTACCCATAATAAATATAGGGGTCTATGTTTTACGAGATCGAACTTTTATATTATGAGTTTGAGTTTAAAGAAATAATTAAATATTTATTATTAATATAATTTTAAATAGATATTATATAATAAAATTGTGATTTTATATCAGTATTTATATAAAATGATAAATTAATTATAAAATAATAATTAAATATAAAAATATAATTATCAATTAAAAAAATTCTTTTTAATATATATATAAAATTAAATTTTATAAAACTTATTATAATTTAATTATTATATAATAATTAATTTATTATTTTATAAATAATTACTTACATGAAATAACTAACCCATTATATAATTTTTTAGACTTCAGCCTTGTAATTTATTTCTCTGCAATGAAATTTCATTTTGGTTATAAAAAAAAATAAAAAAATAAAAAAAAAATCAGCCTATGAAAATTTGGCTCAACTTTTGTTTACAAATGCTGCAGCTGTTTTCAAGCCGTATAGCCAATCGTGAAAACGATGCGGTTAGACAAACCAACTTGGGGGAAGCGGAAAACAATTGGGACACGTTTCGACGTTACAACAAAGCCATGTCAATCGGGTAAGCAAAAAGGTACACGTTTCGGCCTTAGAACTAGCCACATCGAATCACCTACAATCTCTTCAAATCTAAGATATTTAGGGCCTTTATTTTAATCTTAACTTGACGCATTGAGCAAATCTAAATTTGAACACGTAGCTACGAGCAAATGCCTAATGTCCTACCCTCCAATTTATGCTTCTTTTTATTGGCTATACTTTTGGAGGTGTCACTGAAAAAATAATAATAAATATTTTTTTTTTAAAAGAAGTGGAAAAGCAATGTTAATTTTCTTAAAAGAAACGTTCATAATTCCTGGTTTAAATTATTGGCCAAATGACTAGATATTTTAGTAAAGTATTAAAGTTTATTTGTCAACAAAAAAAAATCCTAAGTATTCTGATAAAAAAAATATAAGCAGTGAGAATTGCAGAAATTTAATTAAAAAATACTCAATTAAAATAATTATTTGTGATGGTGACAATTGCATAAATTAGTTAATTGATAATGATAATTTTTAATTATTAATTGATAAAATTATTTTATAAATATAAAATTAAAAATATTTAATAAATAAAATGATAAAAATAATAATTTTAACTTTTTAAATAAAATTAACTTATTAAAATTAAAGTCCTATTTGATATTATGGTTTAATTGTTATTAAAAAAGATAATATTTTAAATATATTAATTAAAAAATATTAAAAATAATTTAAAATTAAATTTAATAAATTTTCATTATAATAAAATTATTTTTTTGTCTTTTCTAATAATTATAATAAAATTATTTTTTAATAAAATTTAAAATATTTTTTTCTTAAAAAATAATTTTAACCATTTAATGTCAATGTCAAATAAGCGTTAAATAGAATTTGTTAGATTAAAAAAAATACTATTAATTTTAAAATACAATAAATATTTAATATTATAAATTACTTGATGACGTAAAATTTAAAAGTTTAAACAATTTATTTTAAATATAATTTATTTCAAAAAAATCATAAAAAAATTAATTAAAATTAGAAATTAAATAAAACAAAAAACATGTATCTAACTTCTGATATTATGGGAAAAAAAAACTGATGAAATTTCAGTAAGAGTCAGATTTTTCTAATCCAAAATCTTTTAAACTTCTCACAAGAGTTCAATACCTCGTCAAACATTAATAAGAATTGTAGAAAATATTAATTTTAGTAAATTACTATTATCACCCTAAAATTTTAAAATTTCAAGGGCCCATGCCCCTTTACCTAGGTATCTATCCGTCTCTTACATAGGTATTAAAGTTTATTAAAATATTTATATTCATACCAAATATATTGTTATTATTCAAATATTATTATAACTCATTTAATTTTGCAATTTTTAATTATATAAAATATATTTTTATTAATAATTTATATTTTTAAAATTGTGATAATTATATATAAAAAATTAAATTTATCATAAAAGTTATATATATTATTGTAAAATGCATTTTTTATATTTAATTTATTATTTATACAATTCAATTAAACTTTTATGAGTATTATTCAAATAAAATAAAATAAGTATAATTGTGTGCTTATATTATCTCCACTAATCAATTTTTAAAAATCTGCATACCTTAGATATTTTGAAAGGCGAACAATGGAAAGTGATGCCTTTATAATTATGTGATTTTTATTAATAATTAGGGAATATTTACCCACGGATAAGAGAATAGAATGAAGCAGTTTTTAATTTTTCACATGAAGAAGTTTTGAGTTTTTAAATAGTTAAAAAACAAAAGGTAATTATCAATTTATGAGATATAGATAACCCGCCAATGAGATGGAGGCAATTGCTAAGCGGAATAAGTCAAAATTCACCAATAAAATTGAGCTATCAGGTGCGAAAGATTATGAAAATATTACGTATAACAAGCAGAAATGTTTAGTAATGTAATCTCTCTCTAGCTTCTGATAAAATCTCTCTCCAGCTTTGGAAAGAAAAGTTTTCACTCGAAGTTGGTCCTTTTTCCACAGACGAGTCTTTTTTTTCTTCTGCCGTTTAGCTGCTTTTTCTGCCTCATCTAGATAAAAGAGGTCTTCCTTCCCTAGCTTGAAAGTGGATTTACTTCTTTTTGTGCTTGGGTCGAGCTTCTTGGTGAGGGATTTTAGTACCCTACGATCAAAGGTTGAACTAGAAATTCAAGGTTAGGGGTTAAAATTAATATTAAGAAGAAACTAAATGAAATTTTAATAAAATATAATGATTAAAATAAAAATATAGAATATTAAAAGATGAAAATAAAATAATACAAAAAAATAAAATAAAATGCAAAGATTAAAACAAGAATAAAAATATTAGAGGTGAAAATAGTAATTTTCAAAAAAATAAACAGAATTTACAAGTAATTTTAAAATTTTAGGGGGTAAACATTAAATTTTTTAAAAAATTATACTAAATTTTAAGAGCAAAATTTTAATTTTAAATGCTTTTAGAGGGTCATGGCCCCTCCAATATACACGTAGTACTGCCACTGCCTACGACGGTATTTTCATGGACCAGACTTGGCTTGCGGTTCAGGCTTCTCTTGTTTGTGGTTGCATGTTTATAGTGTGTTGGTTTTTCTAATATTTAGTAGGCTCTATTATAGAGTTCTAATTTTATCGGTATGGTATTTCTAAGGATTGTTCAATGCTAAAATTTAGTCCCTTAACAGCTACAAGAGATGAGATTGTCAAGCACTCTTTTATATCGCCCCTTCTGAGCCGATGAATTTGATCATTGGTATTTTTCATCATGTTGGCACCAATGAGACAATGACTTTTTCTGTTTGGAGTTCTTTAGTGGACTTGGTGGGTTATTCTTGGCTTGCTTTCTAATAGCAATGAGATCTCTCTTGCTCTCCTTCCCTGAGTTTGGGCGTCATTTCTCATGATGGTTGGCCAATGATGTTGTAGATGGCAGCTAGGGTTTTTTCAGCTCAATTTGGTGAAGATGCTTCTCTACCTACTCTTCCATTTGCGGGTCGAATCGGCCTTAGTTAGAGCTTCAATAGTATAGGCTCTGAATTTCAAATCTTTTGAATTTGGGTGTTGTAATTATTTGGGACCTTTCTTCGTAACAAGCTTAATTAAACCATAGGTTTGCTATGCTTTTCTTTTCTTTTGGACCTTATAGTGCAACAGTGCTTATATTTAATGAAATCTATCGAATCTTTCACAACGAGAGCAAGAATCGAGGGGTTTAGTAATGTCCAGTATAGTGCTATTTGTTGCTGTTATTATTATTTTTTATTTTGATTAGGTGTAAAATTATACTGATATTTATGTAGAATGAATTGGGAAGAATCATATCAACTGATTGTTTTAAAAAAGTGACTTCATATCTATAAACAAACAAAATATATAAATAAAATAAATTTACATTTCAATGAAAAGTAATTATATGGATTTTCAGCTTAATCTAAATTAAAATCGGTGATTTCAGTTTTATTGTTTAGAAATTTTAAAACTAGATTGTAAGTTTTTAAATTAATTTTGATTTAATATCAAATTTAATTCTAATTTAATTTATTTTAATTAATTTTTTTTTTAGGAAAAATAGATTTTGACTTAAAATTATACCAAATCAAATGGTTTCAGTTCAATACAATATTGATTTAAAGATGATACAAGTCATATTGATTTTAATTTGATTTCAAACCTGAATTAAATTAATTTAATACTAAGTTCAAATTAAGCAGTGACCAAAACTATATATTAGAAATATTTATTTGTGGAATTTTAAATATAATTTTATATTTAAAGTTTAGATTTATAAAAGATAAATAATTTAATAAAGGCGTTCAAATAAAATTTTAATGATTAAATTTTTATTTATTTTATAAAAAATATTTTTTATATTTTTTATTATTTATATGCTAAAAAAAAGTAATTTATTTTTTTTAATTATGTTTATTTTTTTATTTTAATAATTTTTATTAAAATATAGAAACACTTGCAGACAAATGCCAAGGAAGCATGCCTTCTTAATTGCCAACATTACTTTTTTAAAGTTAATAAGCCCGAGAAAGAACATAAAATAATGTTTATCCCTAAAATATCTTCCAAACAGGGTGAAAGGCATGAAAGATTAAAGGATGAATGAAGCTTTCTAATGACACGTGTATATAACCTTTTTTTTTTTCCTCTAAGCAAGAGATATTTGGATCATACAACGCATAAAAATATCTTTGCATTCTTGAAGGTAGTAAAGCGCTCGTAAATCATAAGTTATTCGAGATTTGGTTTAATTTATGCTTTAAATAAGTTAAATTTAAATTTAATTTTTAAACTTATTTAATAAATAACTTAAGATCGAAAAATTAATATTCAATTTATTAAAACTCATAAACTTACTGATTTAAGAAATTATCAATCAGTTTATGAATAAACTTTTAATTCATTTAATTAATATTATTTAATTTTAAATTTATTATCTCAAACTTAATAAATATTACATAATTTTAAAATTTATAACATTAAAATTAAAATTTACTAAATTTGTAAGTGGCTTGAGATTTAACTTATAAAAATTTAGTTTGAGAAAATGAGTTTAACTTGATTTATTGATATTCAAATTTATTTTCTAAGCCAGTCAAATTTGAATTCAATTCAAACTAAAAAATAAAAAAATAACGAGCTGAGTACAAGCTTTTCAAAACTCAATATGATTCAATTTGCTTATACCTTAAAGATAAAAATCCTCAAAAATTATAATTACTAATTAATTTAGACATGTACAATATTTCATATAAATCTAAAATTAAATTGAATTATCTTGTTCAGTTCAATAAATTCAATTTTTTGATTTAAGTAATTCAATTCGATTATAGATCTTAAAAATTTTTAATTTTATAATTTAATTTAATTAATTCTCTAAAATTAACAAAATCGAACCGAACTTATTTTCACCGGTGTTGAGTTTTTGCTAAGTATTATAATAGTTACATATTGAACTAAACCCTCATTTTCTTCTGTCACAGAATAAGCTTGCCACCCCCACCCAGCCCTCATTCTCTGAGACTCTTCTTCTTCTTCTTCTTCTATTTTTCTTCTATTTGTCCTTTCCTATTATTCTCCTTATTCTAATTTTTCTTATTGGAAAACTCACCTCCATGTTTGGATGTCCCTCTTCATGCATCAGCATCAGGTCCTCACCCAAAGAACCTAGTTGGCGCCCCTCCCTCCCTTCTCTTGGACTCACAGCCACTCACTTTCAAAAAGGACAAGCCAAGATTGTCATTTGGTCACGTGGGTATCGTTGGCCTGCAAAAACTCTTCAAACAACATAATTAACTTGTACTTTTTAGGCATTGACAATTAGGGGTTCGATTCAAATCGAATCGAATTGAATTAAATTATAAAAATTAAATTGTAAATTTTAAAAATTAAATTGAATTAAAATGGGTGAAAAATTAAATAAAATCAAATCGTTCTATTTTAGTTCGATTCGATTTAAATCAATTGGTTTGATTTTTTATTGATTTTTAAATTTAGACTTAATTTTTAAGTTATTTGATCTAATTTTAACTTTAGTTTGAACCTAATAACCATTAATCAATAAAATTAAACAATTAATATATATAAAATTAAATATAATTCATAAATTTTTTATAAAAATAAATCAATTCAAAAATCGATTCGGTTTGATTTAATTTGATTTGACTATATAAATTACTATTCAATTCGATTTAACTATTTTTTTCTCTTTAAAATCGAATCGAACTGAAATAACTGAAATTTTTATAATTTAAAATCGAACTGAACTAATTTAATTTTAAAATATAATCGATTGAACAGAATTAACTCTATTCAATTCGATTTTTCAATTTGAATCGAATTCTGTTCAGCCTTATTGACACCACCTGTGTTTTGTTGCATGTTGAATGTCGACAGCCTGTGCTGTGAACATCGACAGCTGTAATTGGCTTTTACTCTGCGCGCTTGATTTTTCTGTTTTTGTTTTGTTTGATAATATTTTTCTCACTTTGATTGATGATATTACGTTGCATATTGATTAAATAAAATTTCCATTAAGTTAAAAAAATGGCTATTAATTTAAAAATACAATGAATATTTAATATAAAATATATTCATGACCTAAAATCTAAAAATTTAACCAATTTATTTTAAATATAATTTCTTTCAAAATAATCATAAAATCAAATTTAATTATAATTATAAATTAAATAAAAAATAATATATTCTAACTTCTAATATTATGAAAAAAAAATAGCTGATGAAATTTCAGTAAGAATCGGATTTTTCTAATCCAAAATCTTTTAAAATTCTCAAGAGTCCAATACCTCATAAACATTAATAAGGATGGTGAATAAAATTAATTTTAGTAAATTACCATTATCACCCTAAAATTTTAAGGGCCCCGTGCTCTTTACTTATATGTCCATCCGTCTCTTATATAGATATTAAAATTTATTAAAATATTTATATTCATATCAAATATATTGTTATTATTCAAATATTATTATAAATCATTTAATTTAATTAGATAAAATATTTTTTTATTAATAATTTATATTCTTAAAATTTTTATAATTATATAAAAAATTTAAATTTTATTTATTTAAAGTGTATTTTTTATATTTAATTTATTATTTATACTATTCAAACTTAAACTTCTATGAGTATCGTTCAAATAAAATAAAAATGTATAAAAAAAATAAAATAAGTTATTTTCTCCACTGATCAACTTTTATAAATCTGCAGCAGCTGATACTTATACCTCAGATATTTTGAAAGGCGAACGATGGAGAGTAATACCTTTATAATTATGTGATTTTTAGTAGTAATTAGGGAAAATTTACCCGCGGAAAAGAGAATGAAACATTTTTTTAATTTTTCACGTGAAGAAGTTTTGAGTTTTTTAATAGTAAAAAAACAAAAGGTCACTGTCAATTTATGAGATTAAGATTACCTACCAGTGAGATGGAGGCAATTGCCAGGCGGAGTAAGTCAAAATTCGCCAACAAAATTGAGCTATCAGGTGCGAAAGATTATGAAAATGTTAGATATACCAAGCAGAAATGTTTAGTAATCTCTCTCTATCTTAGGAAAGAAAAGTTTTCTCCCAAAGTTGGTCTTTTTTCCATAGGCGAGTCCTCTTTCTTTTGTCGTTCAGCAGCTTTCTCTGCCTCATCCGGACAGGAGAGGTCTTCTTTCCCTGGCTGGAAAGTGGATTTACCTCTTTTTGTGTCGAGCTTTCTTGGTGAGACCATGTGATGGTGTTTTCATGCACCAGATCACTTGATTTGTGGTTCGGGCTTCTCTTATTTGTGGTTGCATGTTTTTAATGTGTTGATTTTTCTAATATTTAGTATGGCTCTGTTATAGGGGTTTTAATTTTATTGGTATGGTATCTTTAAGGATGGTTAAGGATGGTTCGGCGCTAAAGTTTAGCTTCCGGTCCCTTAACAGCTACAACAGACTAAGATTGCCTACTAATGAAAAAATAAATCAGGTCTAACTTCACCTCAAAAATTAATTTAATAGGAATTGTCAAATTCATATATAGTTTAAATATTTTATTTCAAATTAATGTGGGACAACATATATCATCGCAACATCTGAAGCGTAAAGATTATAGATAAATATACTTCAGGTGACCCAATATATTGAAGTAAGGCTTTGATACCGTAATGAGAAAATAGACTGAGTCTAACTCAATCACAAAAGATAACTCAATGGCTCCAAATTAATGTGAGATAATACCAAGTACTCTGTATGCCGCCCCTTCTAAGCTGATGAATTTGATCATTGGTGTTTTCATCGATGTTAGCACCATTGAGACAAAGACTTCTGTATTTGAAGTTCTTTAGTGGATGTGGTGGGTTATTCTTGGCATGCCTTCTAATGATAACGAGATATTTCTTGTTCTCCTTCCTTGAGTTTGGGCATCATTTCTTGTGATGGTTGGCTAATGATGCTGTAGATGGTAACTAGGGTTTTTCGACTCAATTTACCGAAGATGCTCCTCCACTGAGTCTTCATTTTGCGGGTCGAATCTGGCCTTAGTTAGAGCTTCAATAGTACCAACTACGAGCCGGGAACCTTTTGAACTTGGGTGCTGTAATTGTTTGGAGGACCTTTCTCTGTGATGAGCCTAAGCCTTATGTCTATTATACTTTTCTTTTCTATTGCGTCTTATTTGTAGTGTAGCAGTGCTTACATTTAGAGCCTATTTGGTTCACATATTGAAATCGAATCAGTATTAAAATCGAAATTGAGTGGAATTTGAAATAAATAGGTAAATTTTTATTTATATTTAATTTATTATGAAATTAGAATAAATTTCTTTTTAAGATGTTTGATTTGCAAATATAAACTGTAAAATCAGAATCAAACTTATTTTATACTTAATAAAAATTAAATTAAAATTATATTTTTTTATAATTTTACTTTTAATTTTAATTATCATAAGAGAACATAAAAATAATATTTTTTTTGTTTTTTAATTTGAATTAATTATAATTATAATATTTTAATTTTATTTAATTATAAGTAAAAATAAAAATAATATATTTTATCTTTTTTACTTTAAATAATCAAAATTAATTATATTCAAAATTTTTATTTTAATCAATTACATGAAAATATAAAAATTAGATTTTTTTTTATTTCATTATAGTTAGGTATAATTAATTATAATTATAGTGTTTAATTTTATTTATTTATTTAATTAATTATTTGAAATATAAAAAATATTATTTTTATATTTTTATTTTAATTAATAATATAAAAATATAAAAATTAAAACATCTCAATAAATAATTTGAGCATTTAACTTTTAATAAAATAATCATTTATTCCTAAGTTAAAAATAAAAATTGTGATTTTCTTAATTATAGAACCAAATTTCTTAATTTATAAAAATAAAAATAAAAAAAAAAATTTCAAACACCCATCAAGAAAATCATTCCCCTTGGTTCTTATTCTTAGTCAATTTTTATCGAACCAAATCAGGCCTTGATAAAATCTGTCGTATCTTTCGCGATGAGGGCAGGGCTTGGGGGTTTAGTAACGTCCAGTATGGGCCCTATCTGTTGCCATTATTATTATTATTATTATTATTATTATTATTATTATTATTATTTTATTTTATTTATTTATTTATTTTGGTTAGGTGTAAAATTATATTGATATTTATGTAGAATAAATCGGGAAAACCACGTCAACCGATTGTTTGAAAAAAGTGACTTCATATCTATAAACAAACGAAATATATAAATAAAATAAATTTACATTTGATTGAAAAGTAATTATATGGATTTTCAGCTTAATCTATATTAAAATCGGTGATTTCAGTTTTATTATTTAGAAATTTTAAAATTAGATTGTAGGTTTTATAATTTAATTTCAAATTCAATTTTAATTAAACTTATTTTAATTAAATTTATTGAATAATTTTTTATTTTTTAAGAAAAATTAATTTCTACTTAAAATTATACTAAATCAAATGGTTTCAGTTCAATTCAATATTGATTTAAGGCTGATATAAGTCATATTGATTTTAATTTGATTTCAAACCTGACTTAAATTAATTTGATACTAAGTTCAAATCAAGCAGTGACCAAAATATATATTAGAAATATTTGGTTTGTGGAATTTTAAATATAATTTTATATTTAAAGTTTAGGTTTATAAAGGATAAATGATTTAACAAAGACACTCAAATAAAATTTTAGTGATTAAATTTTGGTTTGTTTTAAATAAAATATTTTTCATATTTTTAATCATTTGAATACTAAAAAAGAAAATGAAAAATATTTTTTTAATTAAATTATTTTTTAAAAATAATTTTTTCTTTTTAAAAAATAAAATCATTTCTATTTTTTATAAATTTAAATAATTTTATTAAAATATAAAAATATTTATATATACATCATATGTCAAAATAAAAAAAATATTTTCTATAAAAAATATATATAAATTATTTTGTAAAAAACAAACGAGTTTAAAATTAAATTTAATATCTTCATCTTAAAACTCATTATTGCATCTAAATAAAGGTTTGGTACTTCAAATAATTTGCAAGTGGGAAAAGTTAGGATTTCGAGAAAGAACGTATAATAGAGTTCATCACAAAAATATCTTCCAAACAGGGTGAAAGACATGTAAGATTAAAGGATGAATGAAGCTTAATAATGACACGTGGATGAAATCTCTCTCTCTTTTTTTCTATTTTTTTTTTTCTAAGCAAGAGAGATATGAATCATATAACGGACCAAAAATATCTTTGCACTCTTGAAGGTACTTAGTGCTAGTAAATCAACCAAGGTGCTCGAAAGTTATTAGAGATTTGACTTAATTTATATTTTAAATGAGTTAAATTTAATTTTTAAATTTATTTAATAAATAAATTAAGTTTAATAATTAATATTTAACTTGTTAAATCTCATAAATTTACTTATTTAATAAGTTGTGAATCAATTTGTGAATGAACTTATAAACTAGTTCATTTAACTAATATTAATTAATTTCAAATTTATTATTTAAGTTTAATAAAAATTATATAATTTTGAAATTTATAACTTTGAACTTAAAATTCATTAAATCTGAAAAATGAAATTAAATAAATAATTAAATTTAATTCAATAAAAGTTTAATATGAGAAAATGAGTTAAATTTGAGTTTTTTAACCGTCAGTTTATTTTTTAAGCAAATCGAGTTCGAATTCGATTTGAGTTGAAAAAAAATTTGACGAGTTGAGTATGAGCTTTTCTAAGCTCAGGTGGACTCAATTTGCTTGCATCCTAAAAGTAGAAAATTACTAATTAGCTTAGGTATTTGCCATATTTGATATAAATTGAAAAATTGAATTAAATTGATTTTAATCAGTTCAATCAATTTAATTTTTTAACTTAGATAATTCAATTCAATTATAGATCTTAAAAATGGTTAGTTTTTCTATTCGATTCAGTTAATTCACTAAAAAAAGATAAAATCAAACCGAAGTTATTTTCGCCCATTACCTAAGTGTAGGGTTTTTACTGAGTATTATAATATTTAACATATTGAACTAAACCCTCATTTTCTTCTGTCACAGACTAAGCTCGCCGCGCCCACCCAGCCCCCATTCCTCATTCCCGTTGATTTGTGGTTGAGGGATTTGTGAATTGAAATATTGCTTGCTGACGTTAAGGCATTCGATGTTATACCTTTGAGAATTTTAATTTTCTTTAAATTAAATTGAATCAAAATAATTTTTATTTTCTATCTAAATTTTATATATATATATATATATATATATATATATATATTAACTTGAATAAATTATTTGCACACCCTAATCATCAACTTAAAAAAAATAAACTAAATTATTAAAACTCCACGTCACCGCAAAAACAATGCAAAAAAAATAATAAATAAACAGTTACGTGTCAAACGGCGTCGCTGATAGAGCAAATAATGTGAGGGTTTGTCAGCAGGAGATTGGTTACAAATGCACGTAGTATTTGATTTCTGTGTACCAACTCTAACCTAATTTTTTTAGCCAAACGACGAACATTAACGTTATCCCGCTAGCACTAGAGTGTACACAAGGGTTTTGAATCAAACAGAATGATTAATTATGAAAATTTTATTAAATTAAATTTATTTTATTATTTTAATTTAAATATATTTTTTTAATAAAAATTAAAATGAAAATACGCATCAAAGTCATTTAAATCAATTAAATAATTAAGTTTATTCCTAAATAAATAAATAATTTTAAATATTTATTTATTTAACTTTTTATATATTACACATCTTCAATTAATACAATCATATATATTTTTATATATGATTGAAATTATAATATATATTATAATTATGTATTATATATATCTAATACCATATTTACTTCACCAATGACTATAAACTTAGTAATTCTGTTATAGTGGAGTATTTTTTATTGTAAAAACTCTTGAATTTAAGTTTTAGTTGAAATTAATTGCATAAATAAATATTAGTTTTAATTTATCTACTTTATTAAGATTTTAATTATAAATGTATGAAACTATTTTATAATTTTTAATTATAAATTTTATATAATATATTATATAAAAAATTAAAAAATATATTATATAATATATTGTGTATTGAGGCGATCACTCTATATAGAAGTATAAATCCTGTGGGAGAGGGGCAACAGTAGGTTACGTGCAAATAGTAATGCATGCTTAACTGCTTGATTAAATATATCACTGCCCATTTATGATCGGTGGTTCTTTCTTTTTTATATATATTTTTTACTTTTTACAATAAATTTGAACGTTGATCACCTGCTTTAAAATAAATAAATGAATCTTTTAAAATAAATAAATGAATCAGCATTGACAGGTTACCTTTTTATACTGGTTGTTTCATTGAAAATATTTATATTTTCTTAGTAAGTATTTTCTTGTGATTGAAGTGATTTGTTTTAGCCCAATTTCTGAACTCTGTTAAAACATTAAGAGCGGTCACCAAATTTAACAATATCCTATCTATTTTCTAGGAGAGATCCTAATTTCACTAAATGCATTATTGTTCTTCTTCATAAAATTTTCGGGTATTTTGGTATGCTTTCAAAGGACTAGTATACCACTTCTCCAGAAGCATTGTTCGTAATATTACTACCTGTACCGGATTCTAACAGCTAACGAGAATTCTTCGGTGATTGTTCAATCATTGATTCAATGTTAATTAAAAACATTTTTTTTTTTATCAGGAATGAATTTCATTCTTGAATCAGAAATAAAAACCCTATCCAAACTTATAAGAGAGAGTAGCTGGGCTGGAGGATTTGTTACCCGTCCTGCCTCTAATACAAAGTCCTAGCTGCATTTGCTACCAAGTCTGCACATCTATTAGAACCTTTAGGACTAAACACAATACTTAATGAAGGAAAAAGAGACAGATACATTCTAATATCATGAATGAAAGCTTCAAGAGTCCATGGAGGAGCCACTTGAGAAGAAGCAAGCTGAACAATTTGAAAGGAATCAGATTCAATAACACAAGGAGTATAGCCCCTAGAAATAGCCAAGCAGATCGCTTCTTTAACTGCTAAGCTTTCCGCAGCCAGAGGAGAAGCTTAGGAAAGATCTTGAACATCCATCCACTAGCTGACCTTGTGAGTTTCGAACAACAACTCCTAAACCAGCTGCAAAAGACTTGTAGTCAAAGGAGGCATCGATATTGAATTTCAGCACTCCATTAGTAGGGGGAGACCATATGTAAGAAGTAGACCTTTGTGGAGGAAAAACAGCGGGCAGAGAATGCATTTGTAGAGCTCCTGTTGATTGCATCTCTTCAAGTTCATTCTGAGCCTTAGAAATAGTCATATGAGGATTCGGTTCCACTCCTTCAAAGATAGCCTTATTCCTTGATTTCCAAATATGCCAACTTAGTAGGCATGCTAACTGAATTTCACGTTGATCTTTATGGGAGACTGAAAGATATAAGTTCTGCAACGACTCCTTAAAAGAGACAAAAGTAGAAGAGTTTGGGTAGAAACCCAATCTAGAACCAAACTAAGATGCCCAAGCATGGTTACAAAAGAATAAGAGATGCTCTAGGGATTCCATAGTATAGTTACACAGAGGACAAGCTGGAGAGGATGAACATCCTCTAATGAAAAGATTCTCTTTAGTTGCCAAAGAATTATGACATGCCCTCCAAATGAAGTTGCGAATCTTAGGCTGGATGGGAAGATGCCAAACCTTACGCCAAAAAGCAGGAGTAGGAGCATAAGAGGTTGATGGACTTGATTGTTGGCCTTGCCTAGCTTGAGCTAATTTGAGCTGATAGTAGACAGATTTAACAAAAGCATTTGTTAGTAGTATGCCCTAGAACATATCATTTAGTATGTATTTTGTACATGTTTTTATTAATAAAAGGCATTTTCACTTTTCCGTTTACATAATATATTTATGCGTAATAGAAAAGGTCCATTGATATTTTGTTAGAAATTCTACTCTTAAGTTGTTAAGAATATGAGTGACAATATTTCTAGTACAAAGTATCATAAATAGGTTCACAATCGAGGATACTTCATAATAAGGACATGACTTATCCAGAAAGATTGTATTCATATTTGTTCCCAAGTTATTTATAGTCTTATGCCATATAACAAACATGATAGGCACTTAACATGATAAGTAGGCCAAACTAGTGACACTTATGACAAACACATGGAGTTTACTCTTGTCAATGCATTGTCATAAATCATATCAGTGCATATAATCTTTAGACCTGAGATAGCACAGTTATCTTGTATATAGGTGGTTTGAGTTTGATACTGCTTTCATACTTGTATTGTGTATGGGTATATGAGCATGTGTTGGCTCCTACTAGTTATATATGGAGGTAGGTGTTGATCAAGATGGAATCTGTTCCTCTAAGTAAATAGAGATAAAATCCTATGTTCATTTAATTGTTCTTGATGTTTTCAAGTTCCTGACCAGGACAGATAGATTTATTCAGAAAGAGTTTCTGATGAGAAAATATTTTTAATCAAGAACTGGAATTAAAAGAGAATATAATATTCATAGCAAATGGGGTTTGACATAAACCATGACTCCAGCTTGAGTTGAGATTTTGTAACAGAGAGATTCTAGTGTATGGTAACATATGATTATAGGTTCATTTAAGGTAAACCTTATTACTAATTGGGTAGCCATGGCATGCTATGCTAGGTGTTAACCATGGTCTATGAGGTGCATAAAATGGTTTAGAAAAATCATTTATGGTAAGAAAGAGTTCTGATGATATTAAGAGTTGATATCATATCTCATTGCCAATTAGTGATGAGTCTAGTAAGTCACACACATACACAAGTTATCACCTAATTAAATATGATTTAATTAATTAATTAAAGAGTTTAATTAATTAATTAAATAGGTTTGGTTTGCAATTAGATTGCAAAGTCCCTAGCATGACTTGAAGCCAAATCTAGGTTATTGGATATACAATATAAGTTAAATTTATATTTAAAGTGTTTAAATATGAATTTAATTAATGAAAAATTAATTAATAAAGATTAATTAATTAATTTATATTTGATATAAATTGATTAGAAGAAGAGAAATAATTATTTTGGGTTGAGAACTCAAAATTAAGACACAGAGGTATTTTGGTCATTTCACAGTGTGACATGTGGCACCATGAGATGGTGACATATGGCACTATACATAAGCTTGTCAAATGTTTTTTAATAATGTAAGATGATTAAAATTAAGATAAAATATAGGTTTGACACTTGGCACGATGTGATTGGGTCAATTAAACCTAGAACCAATCAGAGGGTGACATGTGGCAAGGGTTGTGACACCCCTTACCCGTCTACAGTGTAGCCAAGCAAGTTATGCCACTCAGTGTGCCAGAGCACTAATTTATGTTTCTATTACAATTTATCCATTTATAATTCATTTATTTTCAATTTTGATAAATCTGAATTTATCCGCAAATTTTATAGAAAATCCGGCAGAGTGCTGGCTGTAAATTGGAAAAACAATTCTTCTGAACCTGTTTAAAAACACTTCCAAAATAATTTCCAAATCCAAACTCCATTATACACATTCAAGTCAAATCTCAAAATCTTAATCTCAAATCACAATACTATTTTCAAAACTTTTCTGTTCACTTTATCATTTGAAGCATATTCACAAATAATTCTCAACATTTCATTTTTCAACATACATAATGCAGAAAATCTCAATAATATGAAATTTTATATATTTACATTAATACATAATTACAGGAGTTTATAGTTACAATCCATACTAATACAAAATGCAAAATACAAGAGGGCCACCTATAGTCCTAATGTCCTACCATATGCAGCGCAGATGTGAGGTGACTCTGGACCCCGGATGCAGCTCTGAAGGCTCACCCCGTCTGATGTCTGCTGGGCTCCCCAGCTAGGTCTCCAATACCTGCGCGTGGCAAAAGCGACGCGGTAAGCAATTCTGCTTAGTAGTGACAATATAAAATAAAATAAAATGAAATAAAATATGATGAAACAAATATGTAGAATGTATTTTTACATTTTTGGTAGACTTAACTTCTGATATTATTTGCATTATTATACGATTAAAATTTTGGTAAAGTTCATTTACATTGCCCGAGTAACCCATACTAATTGACTGGACTGGATAAAAGGGTAAACTGGCACTGGGTATTAAGTACCTCTGACCATCACACCATCGGTCACGTTGTGTCTCCCGGTGTGCAACAGAACAGCTAATAAGCTGTAATAATTATCGGGGTTAAAACCGAAGTGTAATAATTCAAATAACATAGCCAAAGGCTATTATGTCACAGAATGACATGGGAAAGCCATGAAACACAGAATGGCATGAAGCCATATGCAGTACTGCTAACAGAACCCTATTAGCATGCCAAGCTATCCAAACCAATCTTGTTAGGTATACTAGGGCATTTTACACTTTTAAGTTTCACAATTTTTGAATTTCAAGTTTTGGTGTTACTATTCACTTCATTAGTCAATCAAAATGTTGACTTTTGCATAGGCAATAGGTACATTGATTCTAATATCATCAACATACCACATTTTGCATTTTAAACTTGTTGGTTTTGGTTGCCAAAACCATTTCTAAGCTTAATGTTAATTGAGTAGAATTTTTTATTTTCATATCTTATTTTTACTGTTCCATTGGTCAATTTTGTGGTGGGAATTTGGTAAAATGATCAACATGAAAGTTGTTCCTTATTTTGTCTAGTTGAATTTCCTTTTTTGAATCACTTCATTTGGAGTTTTGTAACTCAAGTTATGGTCCAAAAACCACAACTGGCCGGATTAAAATTTTTCTAGACTGACCATATCTACAGTGCAGTGAATAGTGACTACAACTCACTTGTTGGATAGGTTCTGGTCATAATTTGGGTTAGGTTTCTCCATGAAAGTTGTTGTTCTATATCTCAGCTTATTGATAGTAAAATTTCAGGTCAATTGGACCATTCTACACTGAGTTATGGCCAAATGACCAAATACTATTCATTTGGTCATTCTGCAGAAACAGACTGCAGGTCACCCAGATTAAGGCAAGCTTTTGGTCCACTTGGTTTGGTTTTATGGGTATAGTTTCTTCACCAAAGTTGTGCCATTATGTGTATAGTTTCATTTCCAATTGGCCTTGTACCAATTGAACCTCTACAATTCAAGTTATAGCTGCCCAAACCTGCTAGACTCATGTCTAATTCTGCAGGTCACCATTGGCAGCCACACCAACTGCAATTCCCACTAATTAAACCACCTCATTTCTTGTTTACACATAACCAAATGGTCACTAATTGACCATTAAAACTCACTTTCATCATTACATGATCAAAGTCTCCATTTTATACCCAAACCCTAACCTTAACATCTTAAATCATGCATTTAACTTGTATTTCATCAATCCACTTAGTGGGAACATATTGTGGGCTGCCATGATGGTCTTTTAACTTCATTAAGCTCAACACAATCAAACCTTAACCATGGCTACCCAAAAATATGGGATAGCATACAAGTGGTTTTTAACAAATTTCCTTTGAAATTTACACTCATTCAAAGTCCTTAACATGAATTTAAAATAAAATCCATGGTTAGGTCACTAACCTCAAAGGAGTGAGATTTTCCCACTTGCTAAAGCTCTTGTTTTCCTCTTCTTTTTTCTCCCAAAAGAATCACCAAGGTGTAAGAGCAAGTTTTTGTGTTGCTAGATTAGGGTTTAGTTGGGTAAAAGTGGGGGAAAATCAAGCTTTGAAAGCTTGTTCATGGTGGCCATGGTGGGAGTGTTGACGTCAAGGAGAAGAAGAGAAGAAGGTGTTCTATTTTTTTTTTGTTTTTGTTTTCCAGCCCATTTTACCTCTTTTATATATGTTTATGCCATGTGTCAAGATTGGGTTGGTTGGGTGAGTTTTAATGACATAATGATGAGTCATAAATCCATTTTCTTTCATTTTCTCTCAATTTCTTGTCTATTTAATTGCAATTAAATTTTTGGACAATATTTATTTATATTTTATGTTATATAAATTATTTATTTAACTGGACAAGTTGGCCCAAAAATCATCACTGAAGACGAAATGACCAAAATGCCCTCCGTTTGGCTTAACGGGCCAAAATTGTCTGTACCGATTGAAAAATTTTTCTAAGTATTTTCTTGGCATTCTAATGCCATAAGAACCTCAATGACCCTTCTCTGGAGTCCCAAAAATTATTTTATAATTTTTCCTAAATTTTTTTTCTTATTAATATTTGAGTTAATTTTTAGTTCCTTACTTTAGTTTAAATATTTTTCTGAACGTTTTAGCTGTCCGGACAGACACTAGTCACCGGAACAGTAGACTGTACAGACTAGCTAAAATGAGGATGTTACAAGGGTTTAATGTGTTGACCTAGCTATCTAAGTATTGTTATGAAAAGAAAACAACACAACCAGCAGCTATCCTCCTTTGTGTCGCCACCTTGAAGTTCCCCTTCTCTTCTTCTTCATCTCTCATCAATTCCAAGAGATTAAAAAATAATCTATTGAATTAAAAATACTAGAAATTGTTTCTAGTGTCCTGTTTACATTTTTAATCTCTTAAAAGGCAAAACTTGATTTTCTAATTAATAGAAAAAGCTTTAGAAGCTATTCAAGGGCTGCCATAGGTGTTCTTGGTATGGACAAGCTAGAGGGACAACATCTGGTGTCCTGAAGATGCATCCGAAAGGCACAAATACACTGCAGTGCATCAAGAGGTTAGTGTATTTGTTCTTGATCTCATTTAGGGTTCTAAAATTAATCTGATTAATTTTAAAATCTTAAATGGCAAATACAGATCCAAAAACATATTAAATGTGTTTTAATATGTTGTTTATCATTGAAATTAAATAGATAAAAATAAATCTTGCATGATGCATGTGACCCTAGGTGAAAATTTTTTAATTCAATGGTATAAACTTGTGTTTTTCATGCTTCCGCTCCTTCAGCATTCCCACTTCTTAGAAAAATGCCACACTCTTCCTATCTCTGTTTGATGATCACCAAGAGGAATTTTGAGAATTTCCCTGCATTCAGATGGTGAAAAATTAGCATATAGGATAGGAACATCCCACTACCTTGTAGCATTATTAATTAAATCTGCCACATAACGGATAGGACTATTAGTAGGACATTGACTTCCTATTTTGAAGTCTGGAAGGGAGGGTACCCAAGGTTCAGACCAAACATTAACAAAAGATGGTCCTGTAATGTGTCATCTTAACCCCATCTTCAGAGCTGCCCGTCCTATTAGTAAACTTCTCCACCCCTAAGATGGTGAATAACCTTCCAAAGCTATTAAGAAATTTGAGGAATGGAAATAAATACCCTTCATTATATGAGACCAAAGCAAATGAGGGAACTTAATCAATCTCCAAGCTCTATTTGCTAAAAAAGCATCATTAAAGAGAGAAAGATCTTTAAAGCCAATTCCTCCGTCCCCTTTACTCCAAGATAACTTCTTCTAAGATAACTAGTGGATGTTTGATTTATCAAAGGAATTCCTCCACCAAAACCTTGCTGCCAAACTATGAAGATGTTTTATAAATCCTTTTGGCAATTTAAATGCTTCCATGACATAAGAAAGGAGAGCTTGTAAAACAGTTTTTATGAGAACTTCCCGACCTGCTTGTGAAAGAAATTTAGATTTTCATCCTTGCAATTTGTGTAACACTCGATCTTTAATAAAATGAAGAGCTTGAACTTTCGATTTGCCCCATGTAACTGGTAATTCAAGATACTTGGTCATTCCTTCTTTTTCATATATTCCAAGCAGATTTGAGATAGCTTGTCTGACATGGCATAGGGTATTACTGCTAAAGAGTAACTCCGACTTTACTTGGTTAATTCTCTATCCTAACGCTGCACTATAGTTATCAAGAATTTGTTTGAATTGCAGTGCTTCTTCAATTGAAGCTTTCCCAAAAAGAAGAGTATCATCTGTGAACAACAAATAGGACAGTGTCTACTGATTCTATATCCACTTAATTTTTTGCATGCCATTGCTTCCTCAAATAATCGAGAAAGCACATCTGAAACTAGCAGGAACAGGTATGGAGAAATGGGGTCTCCCTACCTTAAACCGCACTCTGGATAGAAAGGAATCAAGCTCTTACCTCTTACCATTAATAACCACAGTGTACTCAACTGTTGTAATGCATTGATAGATCCAGTTCAGCCATATAGTGCAGAAACCCATCTTACGCGTAATATCCATAAGGAAATCCCAGTTGATAGAGTCATAAGCCTTATGAATATCAATCTTCATAGCCATGGCCCCCATTTTTCCTTTACGCGGCTTACATTTACTTCAGTAATAAAAGTGACCCAGAGCCTTAAAAATCTGTATCTTATGTTGAGATTGGGCTGCCTGACCTATAGGCTAATTATTTTGTTGGGCAGATCCAATTTTTGGACCATCCAAATTAGTCCACCTCAGTTGCAGGCCTAATTTGCAACTCCAGAAAGTCCCGCGTCCAATGTCATCCTTGACCTCACTTCCGACCTCTGGAGAACCCTGACGATGACGCATACTGGATAAGCAACCACGCCCACATGCAAAATGTTCTGGGTCCTCTCTTCTTATGAACAATCTTTATGGTAAGCTTCTTCTTTTCACCTTTTCTCTTAATTGATATCCACTCTCCAAAATCCCACTTCAATTGGGTGTATATCTTTATTACGCCAAATGACTCTGCGCAGTCCTTGGTATCTGGATTCCTTGAAGTAATTTTGTGTTGGGCATGAATGTTTCATTTTTAGTTTTAGTCATATATAAGTATATAAGATTATGGATTTGATAGTACAACTGTCACACCTTACCCCTCTGTAAGGCATAACATGATCTCATAGAATACCTAATGAACTACTGAACTTCACCTACCGATAACTCATTAAGTACCCTACAAGGGATTTTAAAACAATTTTCTTACTTTCATAAGTGGTGAGCATTTTCTACTAGGTATTAAAATATTTAATTAGAGTTTGAAAACTAGTTAAAATTTTTATTTCATTTTATTTTTTCGCAAATTTTATAAAAATTTCTTCAGAGTGCCGTCTGTATTTTGAGAAAACAGTTCTTCAAATACCTGTAAAAAGCACTTCCAAAGATTTTTCTCAACAACTTCATCATTTCAACATCCATCTCAACTAATTTCAACATCATTTCTCAATTTGTGCAAAATTCAACATCATCAAAATACTATAATTTAATTTCATTCAAATTAAAACAAAATATTTCCATTCATATTTCAATAAAGATAAAACAATTTATATACATCATTTCAAATATTTACATTAAGAAAAATCCAAACCAAAATTTATTACAAGCTTTATACAACTGCTCATGATCATTTTCTACATTTACATACATTACATACATCAAAATAATTTTTACAATCATGGTATAAAATATACCCGATAAACTTCAAAGTAGGTAGCTCCTCAATCCTCAGCAGCTCACTCTGTTGCTCCTCTAGTCTCTATATCTGCGACAACAATAATAGCCATCGCTGAGTACTGGGACTCAGTGGTGCACAACATACTAAAAATAATTTTTATGCGGAATTTAAATCATATTTATTCAAAAATTAATCTAAATATGAAATATAAATTCAAAACATGATTTATAAGATTTTAATCCAAACAATTTCATTTCGAAAGTCTCAAAACAAATTTCATAAAAACACACAGTTATATCATGCCATTCGAAACAAATATCATCTCAATAGCCAGAGGCTAAGGAGAAGTCACAACACAAGGCTAGCTAGCTTAAATATATGGGAACCCATTCTTTTTCTTCTTATACTGGCACACACCTTAATACTTCAGCCAGAGAAACAATCAAAATTCAAAACTGATTTCCCCCACTAGTCATGCTAGTGAGGTATTCAAATATATGGTCATGACACTATGGTTTCAAAACTATCTTAACAATTTACTAAATATTTATTGCCATTCCAAATATATACAAATAAACTTTCAATAATTTAAATCAAAAGCATAATAAATATTTCAATTCATTCAAAACAGTGTGCAAAAGAAAATTTATAAAAATTATATGTTGTGTACAAACCTTATACGAGTCACCTCTTGGTCTTGACTCGATCCCTCGGGTTCTTTCCCGGTATTCTTTTTCACTGAAACACACAGTTTCACAGTGTTTCAGTATTATAACTTAACATAAATCTAAAATATAAATTCAAATTTACTTTTACCTAGCTTTAATATGCTAAAATTGACGTTCTTTAAACTTTGTATTTCGGGGTTACTATTCACTACACTATTCAAGTCAATTTATTGACTTTCTAATGCTTAATAGGTATGAAAATTCTAATTTCCCCCACATACCATATTTTGGTTGCCTAATTTATTGGTTTTGGTTATTTACTCAAATTTTAAGTCTTTTAGGGAAATTTGCAAATTTTCAGTTTTAGTGTCTTATGTACACTGTTCCATTGGTCATTTTGCTGTTAGAATTTGGCTAAGTTTTCTTCATAGAAATTGTTCCTTATTGTCTTAACTTTATTCTCCTTTTTGAATCACTCCATTTGAAGTTTTTTAGCTCAAGTGATAGCCATTTGAATCATGGCTGCCGGATTGGACTTACCCAAATTTCTGGGCAAATTTCTGGGTTCTGGCAGTTTTAGGTCACTAACTTTGGGTGGCTAAATGACTTGGTTAAGGGAATAATTTGGGCTTATGTTCTTCATGAAAGTTTTAGGTATATATCTCAGCTTTCTACTGGTAAAATTTTAGGTCATTTAGACCTGCCTAGCCCAAGTTATGGCTAAATGAACAAACACTGTTCATTTGGACATTTTTGTACAGGGCAGAACACTCACATCCTGATTTGGCCAATTTGTTCACTATGCTATGGTCACTTTTTGGGAATGATTCCTAAATGAAAAATGTGTCATTTTGTGTCTAGTTTCATTCCAAATTGGCCTCACACCAATTGGGTTTGTAAATTTTTAGTTTTGGTCCTTGAAAGGGACCTTGGTCCTGCTACCTACATAATGGCCCTAAGCAATCCGAATTTCCACTTGTTTCCAACACTTCCAACATATCCCAATTGGTCACAAATGACCATTTTTCAGCTCAAAAAAGGTCAAACACACCATTTGATCATTTCTTCAATTTTTGTCTTCTAAAACCCTAGGTCCAAACCCTAATTCACCAATTTGTTACATTTAATTGATTCCAAGCATACCAACATCATTCCTCAACTCAATTAAGCTTCCTAACATATTTAATTCAATCAAAACACATGCATTTCCATCACAAACCCTAGCTAGCCAAATTTCTACCTAGTCCTCCAAAGATGTTTTCATTTCATTTTGAGCATATTTCTAAGTTCTTTATGCTATGAATACATTAATTAAACTAAAAGTTTGAAGTTTGAATTACTAACCTTATACAGAATTTTCTTTCCTTTCAAACCTCTTCCTTTCTTCTTTCTGTCTTCTTCAATATCCTCTTCTAGTTGCCAAAACAAGTTTTAACCATGGCAAGACAATTTTCTATGGTGGAAAATTAAAATTTGCAAGCTCAAAGATGGGCTTTAATGGTGATTTGGTGAGGGAGAGGGTGAGAGAGAGAGAGCTCGGCACTTTGAAGGAGATAACACTTTTTGTCTTTTTTTTTTCTTTTATGAATTAATCCTTATGAGAGACTAATAATTATCCAAATTTAATTTTTTTAATTATAACGTTTATTGCATCATGCACGATGTCATCACTTTTCATTTTTTCGTTTTCCTTTTTTTTTTCTATTTACTTTTCCATTAGTTCTTTAATTTAATTCCTGATTCTGAAATTTTTTTTTCTCCGATTTTATTTGATAGTTGGGTCAGGAGTCAGCTTTAGAGGTCAATTGACCAAATTGTCCCTCGTCGGTTCGACCCGTTTGCAATTAATTCAATATTTCTTTCGGATCCCTGACCTAATTATTTGACCGACTTAATAATTCTTTTTCATGATTTTCTCTTTTTCACTGTGTTCGCAATAGTCCTAAGGACCGCAGTGTCACATTTTATGGTTTAAAATTCGAGTTTAAATTGACCTCGCAGTCCTTCCCGAGAAGGTCATCCATCGCTGTGACTCTCGGCTTATTTAACTTCTTGTGTTCTGTTTTTCTTATTTATACTTAACTAATTGACAATTACTAATTATTTGTATTCAGGGCTTATCTAGTTGTCTTAAGTGTGGTTCTAATCCCCTTAATTGTCCGGACCGACACCGGTCATCGGAATAGTGAAATATACCAGGCTATGCAAATAGGGGTGTTACAACAACAAATCATACCCGTGAACAGTTTTGCTCATTTCAACACTTCCATAGAGAAAATATTGGAAGCAGTAATGGTTTTGCTAGAGTTAGGGTTAAGGCTGAAGTTGGTTCAAGTTTTGAATTCTTTGTAGGAGTTAGAAAGTTAAAACGTTATCGGGTTTTAGCTTTTCATTCCAATGGTAAAGTTCAAAATTTTGATAAGCCACCAAATGGGCAATTGGGAAATGGACATGTTCCTTCGAATCCCTTGCATCATTTCCCAAATTTTGAGGAAGTTGAGAGCAATAATCATCTTCGTGAATCGGTTAGTAATGGGGGATTAGGGGAGGGGGGGATGGGGGGTGGTGACGAAGGGAATTTAGCGATCATATTTTTAATTGGAGTTGAAAAAATAGCTTCTAAATTTTAAGAATCTTTTTATAAAGTACAGATTAATAATTTTAATTTTATTTTTACTCATGATGTTAATTTTTTTAATTTTACTAAGTTAAAAATTTTTTTAGTTCACCATTCAAACTATAAATTAATGACTTTATATGTTTATAATTTATACATGAATATAATTATCAAAATAAAATACAATTCTTTAAAAGTTAATAAAAATTTTCACCAAAATTTTCATTCATTTATACCAAATATCATAGTTATTAAAGGCTTAAGGCGCTAAGGCTCCCAGGGGTCTTGGAGCCTAGGCGCGAGGCACAAGGCACAAGTGCGTGCCTGAGCGAGGTGAGGCACAAAAGTAAAAAAAAAAAGAAAAAAAATTAAAAATTCCATAAAAGTCAAATAAATGTGAATATTGCATCAAACTTCAAATAACATGAAATTAAAAAAAAATAATAACTAATAATCATTCAAGTAATAATAATTTTGCAATCTAAATAAAATAAAATAAAAATAAATTACTAACAATTTAAATTAATATATTGAAACTTGAATAATCTTTTAATGTCTCCAAACTAAAGTCAAGTAATCATAAACACCTTCATCCTCTTGATCCTTATTTTCAAAATCAATATTTTCGACATCTTTCTTATCTTTAAAAACTAAAGGAGTATTAGTTTTCAAGTTAGCGGATTATACTTCTACTTTTTTCTTTGGCATATATCTTGAAATAGGTGTAGATATAATATATATATATATATTTTTAAAGATAATAATAGAATAGTAGTATTGAAAATGAAAATATGAGAGATTTACAATCTTAGTTGTGCTAGTTTGATGAGATTTTAAAGACTAATTATCACTATTGATACTAATTTCAAAAACTTCCTATGCGTCAATATAGGATTCTTATAGATCGACATATATCAAGTTTAACTGGTTGTGCTTTTTGTCATTGAAAGTGCTCGCTTAAGATGAAAATATAGAAGGCATGCCATTCTAGAGGCTTGTGCCGCACGCCTAGGCTCATAGGCATTAGGGTTGGAGCCTGGCGTGTCTTTAATATCAATGCCAAATATTAAAGTTAATAAAAATATTACAAAATAAAACTATCAATTTTAATTGTGAAATAGATTGAAAAGGGAAGTAGAGAATGGTAATAGAGAATGAATGAGAAAGAAAGTTGAGTCTTGGGATCTTAAGTTTATAGGGTAAATATATAAGTAATTATGATTTGTTGTTTTGATGAGTTGCTTATTTTGATAGGCTAAAATGTTTATTTAATTAAGAATTTGAATTATGAAATGTGATAAGTTAAGATTGTAATCCACATAAGAACAAATAGAATAAGCTCTTTAAGATTGTGTGTGTGTGTGTGTGGGGGGGGGGGGGGGGTGTGGGGCTGTGGTGGTAGGTGGGTCCTGGTATAATCTCTACACAAGTTTAATTCATGGTTTTTGTAAGATCAGAAAGACTAGGAAGGCAAATTGGATTATGGAGAAAGTAGAGGATTCAGAGACAATTCCTAATGTTATCACTTATAATTTATTGATTAGTGGGTATTGTAAGGCTAGGGAGATTGATAATGCCTTTAGGGTTCTGGACCTAATGTGTGTTGCCCCTGATGTGGCTAGTGTAATACAATTCTGTACTTTGTGTGATAGTGGGAAATCGAAACAAGCTATGGAAGTTCTTATTTAGCAGTTGGAAAAGAAGTGCTATCCAGATTCACATCACATATACCATATTATTTGAGGCAACTTGCGGGGAAGGTGGGGTTGGGCAAACCATGACGCTTTTGGATGAGATGTGAAGTAGGGCATGCAAACCAGATGTGGTTACTTAAAATGTTCTTGTAAATGGAATATGCAAGGAACGGAGGTTGGATGAAGCAATCAAGTTCTTGAACAACATGCCATCATATAGATGCAAACCTAATGTTATTACTTGTGATATTATTTTGCGTAGCGTGTGTAGCAATGGGAGGTGGATGGATGCAGAGAGGCTGTTGGCTGAAACGTTTTACAAAGGCTGTTCCCCTAGTGTTGTTACTTTCAATATATTGATTAATTTCTTGTGTTGTATGGGTTTGTTAGGTTGAGCAATCAACATATTGGAAAAGATGCCTAAGCATGGATGCATTCCAAAATCTTTAAGTTACAATCCGTTGCTTCATGGTTTTTTAAAGAAAAGAAGATGGAAAAGGCAATTGAATATTTGGAGAAAATGGTGTCTAGGGGCTGTTATCCTAATATTGACTTATAGCACTTTGCTCATAGCAATATGCAAAGATGGGGAAGGTTGATGCAGCAGTTGAGATTCTTAATCAGCAAAGTAGCAAAGGGTGCTTGTCAGTTTTGAATGAGATGTGGGCAAAGGGTCTTAAGCCTGATATAATCTCGTTCTCTTCACTTATTGGTGGGCTTAGTAGAGAAGGAAAGTTTGATGGAGCAATTAAGTTTTTTCATGATTTGGAAGTTTTGGGGGTCAAACCCAATGCTATCACTTACAATTATATTATGTTGGGACTTTGTAAGGCTCAACAGACTGACTGTGCCATTGACTTCTTGGTTTATATGGTATCAAGGGGATGTAATCCCACTGGAGTTTCATACGCCATACTCATTGAAGGCAATAGCTTATGAAGGTTTAGCAAAGGAGGCTCTTAAGCTATTGAATCACCTGTGTTTAAGAGGAGTTCTGGAGAAAAGTTCTGCAGAACAAGTGGCAGTTGTCTCAATCAGATGCTAGACTCTTTTAACTTATTTCCTTGGGTTTTGGTAGCCATGCTTCCTGGCATAAATGATTCTGTAAGACCCTTGCCTTGCTTTTTCTGATCTTAGTTTACTGTTCAGAAGAGCAAAATTCAAGAGAGTTTTTGTAGGTTGTCAATGCAGTTCTCATGTTGGGTAAACTTTATACCTCTTGTGAACGTTCACACTAGGCCATCTCTTCTGGTTTTAGTTATAAATACTCATCCAAGTTTGCTTTCTTCTCTACTTTGTAGTTGATTTGGCAGTTGTATCATTATGAAATGAATTATTGCATTCTTATTAGAATTTTCTTGGATGATTTTCTTAGTTTTACTTTGTTTAATCTAAATACAATTAAACAACCATTTATTTGTAAACACTCCCTATCCACACACCTCAAGCAAAGAAAAAAATAAGGGAAACTTCCCAACTCAGTGAAGTTGCTGAAGGAGTAGCTATTAAAGTTTGCATATGACTGAAGTAGATTTGTGGTGCAAAAATATGTCAGTTAAAGTCTCAGTCCATGTTGTTCAAACTATCATCCTCGTATGGTCTTGTCCTTACGAAGATATCAATGAAGTTATTGCTACAAATCTCCTGGTGTTAACTTTTGATGAAGTTGATGCTAGTTAGCCATAATTTTTTCCGATTTTCGACGATTGTTGCCTGCTTTGGATTGCGTCCAACCTTCGGTGGAACCTACAATGGTGCATGTCTTGACACTTTGAATTAGCTTGGCCTGCATGGTATCAGGCTTTAGAATCATTGTTCACTTCACAGGACTAGTGCAAAAGTGCTTGTAGGAATCACAGCTGCTAAAGGTAATGTGCCATTAAGCTTGTGTGGATTGGAATTCATTTGTGGTCATTCTTGCATAAGGTTGAGATGTTATTTGCCAAAGATATTAGCCACGGCTCGATGTACTACAAAAACATTCTTGTGGGTAACTTTATTTGTTGAGGATTAGAGAAAAAAGAGAGGCTACTAATATCTATTAAGTGATATTGGAATTGATTTTGTGGGTAATGAGGTCTTGAGTTTGAGTCTAGTAAGAATTAAAAAAAAAAAAAAAAGAGATTTTTAGAAAAAAAAAATGGTGGATAGGTTGAGCCAAATGTGAAGAGTGGCAAGCAATGAGATTCACACAGCAAAGGATGAGCCAATGAGAATTGAGAGGAGCAGAAACCAAGCAATATTTATCTACCCACCTGATTTTTGAATGGTTTTAATAATACAATTGGCGGATATTGTGTGCATATGCTTCCGGTATTCCTTTTCCTGCTTCGTCAATAAATTAATAAAAGCGTGGCTTCTGGATAAACGCCAAAAGAGAGCAATTGTACGTCCCTCCATTTTCCGTATTGATATATAATAAAAAAATATATTTCAGAAAAAATTATTTTAACTTTTTTTTTAAATAAAATATACTAAATTTATTTTTAAAATAATTTTTAATATTCTTTAATTATCTTTGTTGTCTTACTTAAAAATCTAGTGCCAAAAAATTATTTAAATAAAATTAAAATCAAATTATAAAATCTTAATTGATTCACTTCAAAGTTAAAATCATCTAGATGCTCAGTTGCAACCAATTAGTAATTTCAAGATGGTTACTGCTCTTGGATTCCTCTAAGTTTCTTACATATTCTTTAGCTGTACCATGGTTGTAAATGGATGCTTTCAGCAACCACTGGCATGATATAATTGTTTCTTGAAAATAGCATACTTGAATTGAGTTGGATTGGACGGATGTAGGTCATATACGTTATTATTATTATTACTATACAAATGATGGATATTGCGAATCCATTATCTATATATATATACAAATGGTATTACATGCAACTCATTAAGCTAAGATTAAGATTATTTATCAAATAATTAGTGCTGATAATTATTTATAATTATTCATGATATATATATCATTTACTGGTTCCTTGTTATAACAATGCGCTATCATAGTCATGCACTCAGAGATTCTCCTGCCAAAACCAAAATAAAAAGAAATCACCCTTTTCTGCTATATTTATATATATTTTTAACTTAAAAACAAAAGGCATTTTGTTTCTTCTGATCTTATCAGATCTTCTTTACCACACGCTCAAAATCCTTAAATTAAAAAATAATAAACGAAAGATAGAAAAGATCGAGAGACAGGCCCCACAACTCTACGAAGAGAATAATTTATCATTGTCGCTTCTAAGCAAAAGTTTCTCTTGAAAATGTTCAGCAACTGATGATAGATGGAGAGAACTTCATCATCTCCTAGAAAGAGAGAAGATGAAGGGCTACTTTCATGCTGGGGTCGTCTCAAGTTGAAGCTTCCATGGACAAACAGAAGAACAAGCAGCAGCAGCAACAACAACAACATCCCAACGAACACAAGGCACAGAAGGGTAGGTTGGAACATAGCATCAATTTTTACAAGAGCCAATAGGCAACCAAGACCAGTTGGTGGTTTTAGGTACGACCCTTTAAGCTATGCACAAAATTTTGATGAGGGCTGTTGGCATGATGATAATGAGGATGGCATATATCGTGGGTTCTCTTCAAGATTTGCCCCTCCTCCATCAAGATCGATTCATGAAGATCATAAATAACCTGTTCTTGAATATGGGAATTCCTTTTCTGTTCTGGGTTAATTAATTACTTTGGATGCTCAGGGGGATTAAATTGCTGGTGTAACTGGTGTTGTGCTGATGATCATGAAGTCCAATTTCTTGGATTCATTTGTAAGGTTTTTCTGCTGTGAAGTCAATACCATTTTACACATGTTAGTGTCATTATTTTCCAGACGTCTACAAGTCGTTTTGTAGTCTTCAGCTACAGAAGGCTGATAATATAATTAAGTATTAACAAACTTTTAAGAGTTTTTTTTTTTAACCCTTCTAAATTCAGAGGGAGCTTTTTATTTATTTATTTATTTTTTATTTTTTACTAATGAAGAGCAATAGTATTGTGCCTCAAACCTAAAATCTCTATCCAAAATCCTGCCTTAAAACTACTTAAGCCGGTGCTAAATTTATTAAGTGTTAGGGAAAGCCGTAGGCCTCTCTTACAAGAGCCAATAGAGGATATTTGGGTGCACGTAAATTCAATTTTTAACTCAAGGAGTACATCAAGAAATGTACATGTGTTTAAGAAATCAAAGCATTTGCTTCTGGAATAGGGAGGCGTTGGCGTTTTGATCAAGAAATTTCTCATGAAGATTTACAATCTTGATTTCGATTCCTTAATTTGCATTGGTCCTATGAGCATATAGATTTAAAGAATGTTGCATGAGGGGGAAAAAACTAGTTAACTGGTTCGGGCTAAAAGTTCCCATGTTATGTGAATATGAATTATTTCAAATAACTGAGGTAGTACAAAGATAATTGGGCCAATTAAATTAACATTTTTCTCTAACCAATCAAGGTAAAAAAAAGGGAATATATGAATGAACTGGGAGTAACAACACATCATCCTAGAAGATGCCGCTAACTCTGAAAAATCATAAACACGCGTATAGGAAAAAGGTCGATATATCAAAGAAAAGAAGTTAAAAAAAAAAAAAAATTATCATGGGCTCATTTGCTTTGAGTCCTAAGAATTTTTATAAAAGCAGTCACCCCAAGCTTAAATTAGATGACATCAGCTATATGAATAATTTTCTTCTATTCATTCCTCCATTTAACTCAATTTGACGTTATGCCCATTCATGCAGGACAGAGAATGAAGGTAAAAATAATAGAGGAAAGAAATGATTGATAATTTGTTAAAAAAAACTCCAATAAACTAGAAAGTAGCTTTGTTTTAACGACTGAATTGAAACTAATAAACGGGACATCCATCAACAACAATACCTTTGGCAGTTGGGCATGAAGCCAGGGGACAATTCTCACCCTCACTACCCCACCAGGATACGGATATGTCCTCCATCGTCAAAGTGAAGTATAGAAGAACCCCCATGAAAGCCAAACCTGCATCCAAAGCTGCTGAAAGGATATAATTATACCTCTGCCACCACTTCTTGTGGTACTTAAAGATGAAGTAGTTGAAAATTATTCCAATCACAATCCAGCAATTGAAGTTCACAGTTGTAGCTGGTGGCATTATAGCTGTTGCTCCCAAGAGTACCGGAAGATTAATCAGGGCAATCCATTTCTGCTTGGGAAAAGCTTTGTGCAAAAGCCATACGATGACAGGTCCTGTTGCACCTCCAAGGAAAAACCAATTGAGTACCGAGTAGTTTCCAAGACTGCCAAAGATTCGCTTAGGTCCAACCAAACCCCAGATGACAGATGCATCATAGAAAACACGGTCTCCGGGACATGTCCAGGGACTGTTTGGAGGGAGTAGATTATCCTGACATATGTTTTCAACCGTGGTCAGCAGCCACCATGCCACCGCAGTGTTCACTGTTCCTGATATTACAGTGCCTATGGACTTTTGTGGGGCAGCAGTGGGCAAAGATATAGGGAAGAATTAGGCAATTGAATTAAGTCTGAAAATGTAAAAACTTTTAACCAATTTTCCTTCCATTTCTGACTATCATGCACTCCCCATCAATTTATGTGATTGAAAAACTCTGATATAATTCTATCATTCTATTTCTATCTATGAACCTATACTAGTTAATTAGATGTGCCACTGTGCCTTCATCGTTACCAGTATGCCATTCATTAAGCACCTGAACATAATTTCATCATGCCCATCTTCTTTTTTATAAGAAACGAAAGCATGCACTATGATGCAGCATTTTTTTCTTTAAAAATTTTGCTTCTTTTTCAGATTTTTTCCCCTAGAGAAATGACACATAAAGAAGACGCACCTGCACTAAAAACATTGATCTTGGTGGAATCTTCATGTAGTGCCCTAGCTTAAAATCAGCGAGAAAGGAAACTGCCTGACTCATGCTTATATAGCCATAGGTTTTGAAGCAAACGTTGGCTATCGGTCTGCCAGGTAATATAACACCCATGAGGTACTCTGTGATGATGTTTAGTCCTGGTGACTGGCAATGAAGAAGGGAAAGACAATAAGAATGTTAGCACAGAATGTCTCAAATTAGTAATATCGAAAAACACAATTACATATATATTTTTGAATTTATGAACTTGGAAGAAAAAACTATCTGTGGATCAAAAACAGATGAATTTCAAAGTGCATCCTGATGTAGGCCTCTCTGTTTATTTTTAATATTCCAATGCTTATCAGCTATTTATAAGGCTAGTACCAGCTTGCAATTGCAATTGTGACTCTGAATACCAGTAAGTAATTTTTTAACAGTTTATAGTTGATACCTGATTCGTTGTGGCAGTTATAATGCTAATTGGAAGCGTGAAAGTCAAAGCAATTACTACTGCAAAAATGAGTCCCCACCATGGCATTTGTATCTGATCTTTCATGAAAATGCATAAATATAGAGACAGTGCTAATGAAAACACAAGCATCAGGTAAAACCACCAATTAGGTATGCCTTTATATTTTTTCATTAATCTTGTGTGTATATCTTCCTTTCCTTCATATGAAGCTCGGAACTGTTGAAGTATCTCCCTGTAAGAAAAGTTGGTCAAATTAGTTATTACATAAAAGCCTGTAATTCTGTGATTTTTTAATCGAAGAGCTGCTTGAATCGACTTACTTTCCATTAAACAAAGCTACATGCATCAGGGTGGAAACAATTGCAGCAAAACCAATCCCATATGTAATTGCAAAGAAGGAACTCAGGTACAGATGCCCTTGCTTCTGATATGTTGGAAGGTCTATCTCAAACTTATTGTTGACAATGGCAGATACATTATATAACTCTCCTTGGTGATTGAATAAATGTGAGGAGACAATTGGGAACTTCTTTGCGTCGTATGTATTAAAGCCCCAATAAGCTATTGGCATTATCACATATATCATTGCAATATAGCCCACAATGATATTGACAATGGCAAAGAATGGAGTGATAAGGGGGCTGCCTAGGTATGAAGCTATGACAGACCAGTCAATTGCAAAAGCTCCAAGACCGAGACCCTTCATGCCTGAGCCAATCTGCTGGGCTGTTACTGACTTGGGGAATACCCAACAGACCCATGAAATGGTTGACAAAGTTGGGAAAAGGTATCCAGGAAACGAGTACCAGGAGAAGCTGCAGATCAGCGCAATCAAGAAGAATTTACCTCGCGACATTCGATTGCTGTCTTTTTCGTGCAGAGCCCTGGCATGAGTAAATGATTACGGTAGGCAATTGGGCAGCTTTTGATTTGTTCTTGCATCTAGATTTAGACAATTTTAAGAGCTAAAAAGCAAATTGCAGGAGCTACTTTAATGTATTCTAAACGTATTAATGAAACGCTTTAACTAAAAGTCTGAAAACCCACATCTTGCCATGCTTATACGGGCTGAAGCCTAATGCCGATGGTGGCATATTCAATTATTTTTGTCTATGTATTTGAACTTGTTAATATGAAGAAGCTTTCAGCCCAATGCTTAGGAGGATCCTCAATATTCCTACTTTACAATAAAAAGGTAATTGCAATAAAAAACAAATATGAAAAAAATTTTCCCCATCAAGTCAAGGCTTTAAAAAAATTAATATTATTATTACCTAAAAAGGGAAACCTGAACAAGACTAATCGGCCACCACATATGGGCAGGATCCACCACGAATTTCCTCATAATCCCAGCCCATCCATATCCCAATACCTGCTCATTCAATTCACACATCCAGAAAGACAATAAAAAAAAAAAAAATCAGCTTAAATGGAGGCACACCTCATTTAGTCTCAAAAACGAGTAAGAAAATTTTAATTTTTATGAAAAAGTTACATAAATTATTTTTATTGTATAGTTAAAAAAAATCATTTAAATATAAATGTTATTCTTTTAAATATTAAATTAAAATCTTTATTTTTCTTTTATTTAATTCATTTGTGACCGCTCAAACGAGTAATTCAATTAAAAAAAAAGTACAAAACTACGTCGTATGGAGGGTAAAATTGAGGGGGAAAAAATGCTGAAAATGTAGAAGTTTGAAAAATAAATGGACGATTTCTTAGCTATTCATTGGACATGTTATCTGATTATCTGACACGTATACGATAGGCATCATGGGCCATCCATTTGTGTTTGCACCAGGTTCACGTGGGGCCCTATCTTACGGAGGATCTAGTGCGGGTGAGCATAAGCTACTAAGCATACACTGACCGTATATATATATAAAGAGAGACTTACGATTTACGAACCTGGGTGGTGATGACGAGAATCCAACTAGCCAAGAAGGAAATCTTCCTACGATAGAAAGCCACGATAATGTCAATGATACTAATTGCATAAGCAGCGCCTCCTCCTGCATTCGATCCCACATTAGCAAATATCGAAATCAGCACATGCTCTTTTATATTAAACGGCCCCGGATTAAGCGACAACTACTTGTTTCCGAATCCAGGAATTCGAAACTTGGCTGTGGGAAGCGTTCTGGCCATGAACCGCCCGATTGGGAGGGTGGCGACCTGTACGGAGATCATAGAAATGGTGAGAGGCTCTGTGCGGTAGGCGAAGAAAGTGTTGAGGAAGGAGAGGAGGACGCAGGATATGATGCCCAGAAACCACATGCGGAAGGTCCATACGGGGAGTGTGGGGTCGTCATGGTTGGAGACGGTGAGCCGGACCTCCTCAATTGGGGATTCGTCGTCGTCGTTGTCTTGGTGGGAGATTGGTGGCTTTGGCGTCTTGGCGGCGGCAGCGTTGGCGTCGTCTTCTATTTCGAGAGAAGCCATTGGAGAGACAGAGGACTGAGTAGCAAGTGGGAGTGTGAAGGGAGGAGGAGGGACTGAACTGAAGGCATAGAAAGAGGAAGTTAATCGAGTTAGTTACATTGGGAACCATGTGGAATTTTTTTATGAAACTATGGATTTAATTCGGCATGAGTAATTTTGACTGGAGATGAATATATAAGTAAATGGATTCTAACTTCCATATATAATATATTTTCATATACTTCCAAATCCATTATAATTACTTCTCACATATTTTTTTATATAAAAAATTATATAAAATTTTATATTCAACTTAAAATTAAATATTTTTATATATAAAAGTGATAAATTAACCTTAAAATGAGTAAAAAAAAAAGATAAAAAAATAAAAAAAATAATGTCAATTAAAATTAATTGATAAAAAAAATTATATAATCAATTTAAACTAGTTTAAAATTAGTTGTTATTTTGTTATTGAATGCTATTTTTACTCACTTTTAAATTCTTCATAAAGTTTCTATATCAAAGAGATAATTGAGTGAGTAAAGTCATGGACTAAATTTCTACAAAGTTTACTTAAACAAAGTTAATTTAGATATATAAAAATAATGTAATATTTAAAATTTTTTATTAATTATTTTAAATTTTATTTTTATTATTTTATCTCTTAAACTTTTTAATGAATATTTCATAATTAAAATAATTAAAATCTATCTATATATAATTTAAATATAAATATATGTAATTAATATATGTTAATATATTAAAAATTATTTTATAATAATGACTACTTATTATAGTATTAGTAGGTAATTATTAAATAATTTATAATTTATATATAACAGAGAATGTCACGTGATACTATAAAAGAAAATGTCACATGTTAGATTATTGAGAATATCTTCCTATTATATATATATAATTTTTAATTTTAATATTTTTATTTAACTTAAAAAATATTTTAATTATATTTAATTTTTATCGAGTGAACTTTCAACATCATTTTTTAGTCTGTGGCCATACACAGATTCAACCTTATTATTATCATTAACCCTTTCAAACTTACACTTTAATACCCATAATTATTAAATAATATTTTTTTTTTGCCAAAGATATAAATTCATTAAAGAGTAAAATAAATATAAGGTTCATGTCCCATACATGAGAGATAGATCACATCCCTAATCTAAATAGCTAAAACCTAAAGAGAATAATACCATATATTAATCACGCAGTAATAATATAAAAAAAATTATTACGTGTCAAACTCTTGAAAATACATTCCTACTTTATATATATATATGCTAAAATTTCTCAATTGACATTTTTAAATTTCTAATTTCATTACAATTCACTTCATTTCATACTTCTTAGCTCCAAAGTATTCCAAATTTTTTTAATAACATTGTTATTTATCAATTTTTTTTCCTTTTTATTTTATTTGAATTTTAGACATCTCAATGACAATCTAAGTTTCTAATCCTCCCTTGTACAATAATATTTATTTCAATTTATATATTTGATCTGTTACCCTTTAGACAGGATTATTTGGAACTTATCTCTGTACATTGCGCAATCTTGAATCTTTCAACATCGAACAAGCACACCTTCTAACTAAAAGCCTCACCAAAAATTAATTTGTGCCTTCGCTTATAGAAAATAATTCCAAAATCATTTACAGTTTTCCATCTTATCATATATAATTAAAAAAGAGAGGGGATATTGTAATTTGCTGTATTACTTCATTACACTAAAAAAAAAAAAAGGATTAGCAACGGATTGAATCGGTTGCTAATTCATTAAAATCGATTGTTAATCGATTTAGCAACCGATTCAGTTTATTGCAATGAGCCTAATTGCAAATAGTAACTGACAATTAAATCGATTGCAAATAGCAATTGATAATCAAATTGATTACTAAATTAATTCAACTTAAGAAAAATAAAACTTATGGTAAAAAATTATCGATTACTAGTAGCAACCGATTTAGCAAACAAAACATAATTAATTGCAAAAAATTTGGTATCTTTAATTTTGTAACCATTTTGTAAATCAGTTGCTATTTGCAATTAATTTAGTAACCAAAAAGTCGATTGCTAATTTAAAAAAAAATTATTAAAAAAATCAAAATTTCAAATAAAAATAAAAATTCAAATAAATACATTTTTAAAAATTACTAAAATAATAAATTATTAATGAAAATTAGTACTAAAATTAATATAAAAATATTATAAAAAATTACTAATAATAACTATTATAAAAAAATATTAACAAAAAATTAAATATAAAAACATATTTATAAGACAAATTACTTAATATATATATATATATATATATATATATATATTACAAGAAAATTACTAAAAATTAATATTACAAATAATTTACTAACCAAAAATATATTTATACAAAAATTTTTGTTTTATATAAAAGAAAAATAAATTAAATAAAAAAAAGAAAAAAAAAAGAAGAAGAAGAAAAAAGATGAAAAAGAAAAAGATAATAAAGAAAATATATGAAAAAGAAAATAAATAAGAAAAAAATGATGAAAAAAGTATATTAGAAAGAAAATGATGAAAAAAATATGTTAGAAAAGATGATAAATAAAAAAGATGACAATGAAAAAAAATGAAGAAAATGAGAGAAAATGGAAGAAAGAGAGAAAAATGCGTAGTAAGAAAAAAAATGAGCAGTAAAAAAAAGAAAAGGATTAGTAGTTTATATAGGAGAATTGGTAACTGATTTTAGTAATCAATTGTCGGTTGCTAATTTCTTTTAAAAATTGGATAGAATTTTTTGGAGGGAAAATTTTATAATTGATTCATAATTGGTTGTAAAATTGATTATTAATAGCAATTGATTTCAATTAGTTACAGAAATCAGAATCAGTTGATGTTAGCAACTAATTTGTAAATTAGTTGCAAATCAAAATTAAAAAAAAAAGAAAATGGTAGGAAATGTTTTTAAGGAAAAATCGGTTGCAAAATTGGTTTCAAAAATTGGTAGCTATTAGCAATCGATTCGCTAATCTGTTGTAAATAAAAAAAAAAGAAAAAAAATTGGGTGAAAATTTTGGAGAAAAAATCGGTTGCTATTAGCAACCGATTCACAAATCAATTACAAATCAAAAATAGAAAATAAAAAAATTGGGCTACAATTTTTAGAGAAAAAAATTGGTTGCAAAAATCGATTACTGCTAGTAACCAATTCGCAAATCTATTGTAAATGAAAAAAAATTGACAAAAATTTTTTGGAGAAAAAAAATTTAGCAATTGATCTACAGTTGGTTATAAAAATCGATTGCTATTAGCAACCAACAAGAAATCAATTACAAATGACTACTGATGTTAGGTTGCTAATTTTTACAACCGATTGCAAATCAGTTGATAGCTTTGGAATCAATTAAAATAATTTTTTAATTTAGCAATCAATTCTCTAAATCGGTTACCGTTAGCAATCAATTTTAAAACCGATTGTTATTAGCAATCAATTTTAAAATCAGTTACTAATCGTATATTTAAGACTTTCATATTAACTAGCAACCGATTTAGTAACTAATTATAAACCAGTTGCTAATAGCAACCGATTTTAGTAACTACATATAAATCGATTGCTATTAGCAATCAATTTACCAACTGATTTTTAAATAGATTGTTAAGTTTTTCAAAATTAATTATTTTATTAAAAGAATTAAAATAACAAATCGACCGTAAAATTGATCGCTAATAATTACTGATTTCAGTCAATTACAATAATTAAATTATTGTAAAATTAAAATTTTTTTTGCAGTGTTACGTGCAACTTCTTTATTTTTTTACAGCAGAAGTAGAAATTTTGCCATTGATAAGGTTCGATTTCCCATGCCATTTTTAAGACATTCAAAGAAATACGTTGATGACAAGAAATATACAATTCTAGCATACTATGAAACGTTAGAGAGTCCTAGAATGTTGGGCACCCATCAGTAGATATACCCTTTGCCGTGGGACAGGATGCCAAAGGACAGTGCTCTGGGTCAATATTAGGGTCAGAGCCCCACCAGTGCAAGTTAATATCTTCAATGCCCACTGTTAAGTAAATAAGAACTGCCATGAATGCAACTCCTGCATCCAAAGCTGCAGATAAGACGTAGTTATACCTCTGCCACCAGCTCTTTCGGTACCTGAAGACGAAAAAGTTGAAGATGGTTCCCACCAAAATCCATGAGTTGAAGTTAATTGCAGTTGCTGGGGGCATAGCAGCAGTTGCTCCCAGGAGCACTGGCAGATTAATGAGAGGTATCCAAGATTGGCTTGGGAATGCCTTGTGTAAGAGCCATACTATACATGGTCCCAGTAATCCTCCCAGGAAGAACCAGTTAAGTGCAGAATATTCTCCTTGAGAACCAAAAATCCTCTTAGGTCCTACCAAGCCCCATATGACAGATGCATCGAAGAAGACACGATCACCGGGGCAAGTCCAAGGACTGTTCGAGGGAAGGAGGTTATCTTGACATATGTTTTCAATACTATTTAGAAGCCACCATGCAACACAGAGGTTTATTGTTCCAGCTATGATGGTTCCAATAAACTGAAACAATTAAATTCCTGGGTCAGATTTATTTGAGAGATCTTGCAGGGTATTAAAAAAAATAGTAATTACCTGAACAAGAAACATAGATCTTGGAGGGATCTTCATGTAATGGCCTAGCTTGAAATCACTAAGAAAGGAAACTGCCTGAGCCATGCTCATGTATCCAAAAGTTTTGAAGCATACATTGGCTATAGGCCTTCCAGGGTATATAATTCCCATGATATACTCAGTGATGATATTAAGCCCAGGCGTCTGTGTACGTTGACGGAGTATGTATGTTTAGTTAGTTAACATATGAGGATTTAATTAAAACAAAATTATAGAACTAAAATTAATATGTTACCTGATTAGTGGTGGCAGTGATGATGCTAATAGGAAGGGTGAAGATGAAGGCAAGGGCAGCTGCAAATAGTAGTCCCCACCATGGCATTTGAACATCCTTTTTCAGGAAAATGCAAAGTGCAAGGGAGAGTACAATTGTCACAAAAAGAAGCACATAAAACCACCAAGCAGGTATGTCCTTGTAGTTCTTCATTAGTCTAGTGTGAATATCTTCCTTTCCTTTATAAGAGGCCTTGTATCGTTCATATATTTCCCTGTAACACACATTGAAAGGCAACTTTAGACATCTTTAGCCATAAGATAAAATTAACGATATATGTTCGAGTTAATTAATTACATGTTAGAGAAAAATATCAAATACCTTCCATAGAACAAGGCCACATGAGTCAATGTGGCTGCAATCGTGGCAAATCCAAATCCATAGGTGACAGCAAAGAAGGTGCTCAAATGGACTCTCCCATGCTGCTCATATTGTGCCAAATCTAACTCGAACTTGTCATTAATGATGGCTGTAAAGTTGTACCTTGCACCCTGTGCATCGAACAAGTGAGAAGAAAATATTGGATATGTTTTGGCATCATATAGATTTAGACCCCAGTAAGCTACTGGGGTCACCACATACATGATGAAGACATATCCTATGAACACATTTACAATGGCAAAAAAGGGACTCAAGAGAGGGCTAAACAAGAAGGAAGCTATTGTTGACCAGTCCAGTGTCAGGGCACCGAGCCCTAATCCTCTCATACCGGACCCTAGTTGCTGGGCAGTGACCGACTTGGGGAAAGCCCAGCATACCCATGCCATGCTTTGTAATGTTTGGAACAAGTACCCCGGAAACAAGTACCAGATAAAGCTACATGTTAGTGCAATCACAAAGAATTTCACTCGCGATACACGGTGCTGGTTTTCTGTGTCTTCTTTTTCATGCAATGTCCTGCAAATTCAGCAAAGGTATCCCATGAGGAGGAAACTGAGATTTTCTATATACATATATATGAAATAGTGTTAGCCTACTCCAGCTTTTTCAATTCACCTCAATTAATTTTTTTTTTAATTTAATTTACTTTAATAAGCAAAACATGCATGTATTATGGGTAACCCAAAAACAGAATTGAGATAAGGTTATACCGGAGAACGACTTTGCTTAGGAAATGTCCAAAAAGGACTTTAATCCTGTAAGGTAACTTTAATCCTGTAAGTTAATAGTATAAGGATGATTAAAGATATTGATGAGGACAAAACTTTATTGGAAGTACAAGGGATAATGAGCTAATATTTGGCTTTTCAAGGAGAGATGAGATGATCTACATGAAGACAAAACAAGACTGGAAGATCAAATGGGAGGGAGAAAGGTTATTATTGGGGATAGCTTGGATTACTTTCGGATGGTGGAATTCCATATTGAGTCTAATAACTAAAAAAAGGCAACTGAGAGTTGCTTTTCCATTTTTGTTTTGTTTCTATGGGCGGCATGCCTATAAATGCTAGTTGGCGAATTTTCCTTTTGATTAACTAATAATTTGCTCTTCAAATTGCCATTAAGGCCTAAAATTATTTTTTTTTTTTACTAAATTAGTCATAATTTTTATCTTTTAGAGAAAAGAATCTAAAATTTTACTAAAAATTTAAATATATGCACTTAATTCAATCAAAAATTAGAACTTAATACTCTAATAGTAAATTAATTTTAAAATAATTTTTCCTTTAATACTAATAAGTTTGGGGCAAAGTACTAACTTATCCTTTCCTTTTAAGGTCAAATTCACAGAAGTTGCAATATCAATTCCAAAGGATGAAACTTTAATCAGGCTCAAAGGATGATGGCAAATGATTCTTCTTGAGAGTAAGACCAATAATATGGTAAATGCAAGGGAACATGTAGGCCTAGGGGATTAATGTGTATAGATTAAGTTTGAGAGCAACAGGTTATTGGAAGTGTTTAGCTAAATTGATATTGACGCATACCAGCACACTCCACCACAATGATCTTGACAATGAAATCACAACGCACAGAAAGTTAGAAATTTTCCATCATAATCATAGTTAGAGACCACCTTCACTCCAGTAAAAATTATAAGTGAACTGGAGAAAAAAGTTCTAATAAAACTGTCAAATGAAATCTAAACTTACGTGAAAAGTGAGATCTGAACGAGGGTTCCTGGCCACCACATGTGAGCCGGCTCCACCACGTATTTTCTCAAGAGTCCAGCCCAACCATATCCTAAAACCTGCACATACAACATCTTGGTGAGGTTGAAATCCTAACACTATCGAAGAAAGGGTATTAGAGACTAGAGAGAGGATATGGAGAAGATGAGAGGGACCTGTGTGCTGATGATAAGAATCCAAGAAGAGAAAAAGGAGATATTTCTGCCATAAAACGCCTTGATAATATTAACAATCCCAACAGCATAAGCGGAACCAGCCCCAAATGCACTCCCAGCATTAGCAAATATAGTTATCAAAACATGCTCTTTCACGTTAAATGGACCTGGGTTAAGGCAGAACTCCCTAGCCCCGAACCCTGGAATATTGAACTTCCTTTTAGGAAGAACAGCAGCCATGAAACGTCCGATGGGTAGAGTTGCCACCTGGACGGTGATCTGGGTGATGATGAGAGGCTCTGTGCGATAGGCGAAGAACTGGTTCAAGAATGAGAGGAGACAGCAGGAGAAAAGCCCCAAGAACCACATCCTGAAAGTCCATACTGGGAGAGAAGGGTCGTCAGTGTCCGGTACAGTTAAACGGACTTGCTCTATTGGAGAGATCTCATCCTCGTCTGCGAGTTTCTTGCTTGGTGGAGCTTCAATCTCCACAGTTCCCATTCTGTGAGAGAGAGAGAGAGAAAGAGAGAAGTTAGGCTGTGAAGTTGGGATTGCGGAGCGTGGGAAGTAAGAAGATTCACTTTGATCAACTTTCTGTTTGGGTTTAGTCCATTTGGAATCTAGGAAAGTACTTATAGTGGACGCATCCTAATTCCTCCATAGTTGGCTTCCTGTAAAATAAGCTAATATAAGAATCAAACGTGGCTAGAAGCCAAAGGTGGTGATCTACCTCTCCATATATTGGCTTTGTTAGCCTTCTGATGAGTTTCTTAGCTAGACTTTATATATAATTCAAAATCCAATTTAGAACCATTTAAATTTGAGTTTTAGAGTTAAAAAATATTTTTTTTAAAAAAAAATTTTAAATATTATCAAAAGAATAATTTGAAGTGCTTTATTATTTTAATTTTTTTAGTTAAAACATATTAAATTTATTTTTAATTTTCTCTAATTAATATGCGCTTAATATGATTTATTGCAATGGAAATTTCGTTATTTATGGTAAAAAGATGAAACATTAACCAATAAATAAAGCATTTTTTTTTGTCCCACAAACAAATATATAAAAAATAATATTCTTTAATTTATAAATTACGAGTAACATGAATAATCAATTTTTCATAAGGAATGTAACGTTTTATTTGTTACAAATAGAACTAAGTTCAATGACAAGTATACTATATATATAAGAACGAACATAACATACATCATAAGAATCAAGTAATACCTAAAAAAAGGAGATTCTTAGTCAAATGATAAGTATCAATAAGAACAATAATAATTACCCAATTAGCAAGCCAGTCTACATTTATATTAATTTTTTTTATATAAGTATGGGAAATATGGACTTTAAAGCTTTGTTTTATGGAAAATAACCCATTATAAATCAAAAATGTTTTTTATGAAAATTATTTTATACGAAAACATTTCAATAAAAATATTTTGCATTATTTAATTATAATGTTATGTTAATGTTATATGCTTTATGCCATGTATATATAAATATTTTTATATTTTAATAAAATTATTAAAATTTAAAAATTATTTAATTTTCTCTCTAATAAGAAAAAATATTTTTCTTTGACTAATTTTATAAATACTAAAATACTTAAAAATACAATAAATAATTTTAAAAAATATTTTTCATAAAATAAACAGAACCCAACTAGAAATAACTTAATTAACTCAACTAGACATCAAACAACTTATTAACAGCACCTCTCTCCCTTGAATAAAAGACAAGTAGGAGTGTGAACTTTTCAAATTAAATGAAATGGAATTATCGTGGATGAACATCTAATGCAAACTCGTCTGGACATTAGTGGAATATTAATAATCTTGGTTTGAGCCCGCAAAATTTGTTCTTGTTTATGATCTACCCAACAACAATTTAATAGACATCAATTAATTAATTTTCTAACCAAAATCTACCACTAATCTACGGCTATATTTTTCCATTGCATATACCCTTCTTTTGTCCATCACAATCAAGTCTTAATAATAGATGGGGATGTGAAATTTTCAATTTCAAGAAATTTATGTCCACAAAAATAAAATAAACCCTTTAAATAGCAATTTTAAGATGGGACAAAAGAAAAGGCAAGACACATGGAATTAATATATGTATCCTCGCTAGAAAATGATTGCATGAAATAATAATAATAATAATAATAATAATAATAATAATAATAATAATAATTATAACAATAATTTTAAGGATTCCCAACTAAGAACATTAATTGCTTTATGGTCTCCAGCTCAACATTTCTCAATCAAAAGGCTAATTTTGTAGGTATTTTTTACATTCCAATTATAATATATTTTTACTTGCCTTTCATGCCTAAATAATTAATCTACTGGATATGGCAGCTTCTATGGAGATGACATGTAAATGCCTGGATTCCCTCAATTATTTTTGTCCTTAATTAAAAATTGAAACGGATTTGATTTGGATAGGTGCATATTTTGCTATCGAAATGAATTTTAATTTTATAGTAATTTCGCACAGTAACATTTGAAGGAATAATTTTTATCAAAATTAGTAATTTATATTTTTAATTTATTAATATATTTCTATTTAATATGTATTAAAAGAGTAAAATTCTTTAATTTTAAGAATAATAACAGTTATTTAATTTTTAATAAAGTAATATGAACTGAAAGTATATTAAAAAAATAAATAGAAACAAGCTCATTTTTATGAGATAGAGAGGGTAATAAAATTTTCATATATGACGAATTTATATATATAACTCCACCTAAGTAGTTTGTGCTTAGCCAGTCCCAAGCTCGGATAAAGGAGGAGGGTTGCGATAGGTGATAATCAGCGTAAAAATTTCGTCATACCTTATGATATGGATTCAAATGATATAAACGTTGTGGCGTCCTCTACTAATGACGCGCTACATCGGAGCCCGGGTGTAGTGAGAAATATGCAAGAGTGTAGGGCGTTCACCAAAAGCAACGCGCCATGCCGGCACCCGGGTGTGGTGTTAAGTGAGCAAGGGTTCCCACATCATGGATGGGTGTAGGTAAAGAAATTAGTCCATAGGATAGATAGTAGAACAAATAGTGGAACAGAACACAAGATAGACATAGAAAACAATAGAAGATATCATAAAAGGAGACCAATTAAGAAGGAACAGGATAGGAGGAGGATCAGGGTTGGTACTTTAAATGTTGGATCACTTACAGGAAAATTAATGGAGCTTATGGATACCTTGGAAAGGAGAAGGGTGAATATTGCTTGCATTCGGGAGACTAAATGGGTAGGAGAGAAAAGTAAAGAAGTGGGTAATTTAGAGTACAAACTGTGGTTTACCTGAAAGGAGAGAAATAAGAACGGAGTGGACATAATCATAGACAGGACATTGAAAGACGCTGTAATAGTTGTGAAAAGAGTAGGAGATATAATTATACTAGTAAAGCTAGTACTATAAGGAAAAATAATAAATGTAGTTAGTGCTTATGCCCCACAAACAGGACTAGATAGTGAGAGTAAACAAAGGTTTTGGGAAGATATGGATGATTTAATGCAAAACATACCAAATGAAGAGAATATTTTCATTGGTGGAGATTTGAATGGACATGTAGGAAGTGATAGGCAAGGCTATGAGAATGTTTATGAAGGTTTTGGTTTTGGCAGTCGAAATGAGGAGGGAAAAAGCATCATGGATTTTGCTATGACATATGACCTAATACTAGCAAATACCTACTTTATAAAAAGAGAGTCACATTTAGTGACTTTCAAAAGTGGGCAACATAGAAGCCAAATCGACTTCCTCTTAACCAGGAAGACAAATAGAGCTCTATGCAAGGATTGTAAGGTCATTCCAGGAGAGGCTTTAACAAGTCAACATCGGTTAGTGGTCTTGGATGTCAAGTTTAGGAACAATTCAAGTAAGGACAGAAGAAATAGTATAGCTAGAACAAAGTGGTGGGAGTTCAAAGGAGTAAAGCAAGTGAAGTTCAAAAATGAGCTTCTTGAGTCTGAAGCATGGAAGTTGAATATGGAGGCCAATGATATGTGGATACAGATGGCATCAAAAATTAGAGAAGTAGCTAGAAAAGTACTTGGAGAGTCTAAAGGACATGGACCACCCTCAAAAGAGAGATGGTGGTGAAATGAGGAAGTACAAAAGGCAGTGAAGAGAAAAAGAGAATGGTATAAAAAATTACCTAAATGTGATAATAATGAGGTATATGAACAGTACAAGATAGCAAAGAAAGAGGCAAAAAAGGCAGTTAGTCAAGCAAGAGCACAGGCCTTTGAAAAGTTATATGAGAAACTTGGAACTAAAGAAGGGGAGAAAGATATTTATAAATTAGCAAGGAGGAGAGAAAGGAAATGTCAAGATCTCAATCAAGTTAGGTGCATTAAGGATAAAGAAGGAAAAGTGTTGGTGAAAGATGAGGACATTAAAGAAAGATAGAGAAATTATTTTAATGCTCTCTTTAATAATAGTCAAAATTGTAATAGCATGAATATACACTATAGAACGATAGAAAAGAATGTCAATTATACTAGAAGGATTAGATCTTTAGAGGCAAAGGAAGCACTTAAGAGAATGAAAGTGGGTAAAGCCTATAGACCCGATGGAATACCAATTGAAATGTGGAAGTGTTTGGGAGATATGGGAGTGACATGGTTAACTAAATTATTTAATAAGATTATAAACTCAAAGAAAATGCCTGATGAATGGAAGAGGAGTATTTTAGTACCTATTTTTAAAAATAAGGGAGACATACAGAGTTGCTCGAACTATAGGGGAATTAAACTCATGAGCCATACTATGAAGTTGTGGGAGAGAGTTATGGAGCATCAACTACGTCGTGATACTTCTATCTCTCTCAATCAATTTGGCTTCATGCCGGGTCATTCAACTATGGAAGCGATCTTTCTCATTAGAAGCTTGATGGAGAAATATAGAGATGTGAAGAAAGATCTACACATGGTTTTTCTTGATTTGGATAAGGCTTATGATAGTGTTCCAAGAGATGTCCTATGGAGTGTGTTAGAACAAAAGAGGGTATCTATTAGGTACATACAAGTGTTGAAAGATATGTATAAAGGAGCAACTACTATTGTGCGCACAGTGGGAGGGGCACAAGAGATTTTTTTATCTCAATTGGATTACATCAAGGATCAGCTATAAGCCCTTACCTTTTTACATTAGTTTTAGATGAATTGATGAAATATATACAAGAGAGTATTCCTTGGTGCATGATGTTTGCGGATGATATTGTTCTGATAGATGAGATGCAAGAAAGAGTTAATAGAAAGTTAGAGCTTTGGAGAAGTACTCTAGAGTTAAAGAGCTTTAAGTTAAGTAAAACGAAGACAGAATACATGCATTGCAAGTTCAGTGAATGCCAAACTGGTGATAGGAAAGGAGTTAGTTTGGATGGAGTGGTAGTATCCCAAAGTAATCACTTTACATATCTCGGCTTAGTCTTTCAAGTAGATGGGGAATGTGAGGAGGATGTTAGTCATAGGATTAAAGCTGGATGGTTGAAGTGGAGACGTGCCACGGGAGTTTTATGTGATTGCAAGATTCCCAATAAGTTGAAAGGGAAATTTTACCGTACAGCCATACGACCGGCTATGTTATTGGTAGTGAGTGTTGGGCATTGAAGGAGTCGTATGCGTCTAAGATAAGAGTTGCAGAGATGAGAAAGTTAAGGTATATGAGTGGCTATACTAGACTAGATAAAGTTCGTAATGAGAGTATTAGAGAAAAGGTAGGAGTGGTACCAATTGAGGATAAGTTGAGAGAAGGGAGATTGAGGTGGTTTGGTGATGTGAAGCGTAGACATACGGAGACTCCAGTTAGACAAGTAGAGCATATTAGGTTAGAGGATAGAAAGAAAAAAGGGGTAGACCTAAAATGACCTATAAGCATTATAAATTTCTGAGGATTTAACCCAAAATCGTTTAGAGTGGAGAAAGCGAATCCATATAGTCGACCCCAAATTTTTGGGATAAAAGGCTTAGTTGAGTTGAGTTGACGAATTTATATATATATATATATTAAAAAGTTTTTTTTTATTATTATTATATGTGACTTTCAAATTATGATTAGTGGCTAACTAACAACATATAATACATGATATCACTTTAATTTAAAATAAAATTTTATCGTCTAATATAACATAATATATATATATATATATGTGTGTGTGTGTGTTAATTTTACCTAACAAAGGTTTATTGACAATTTTATTGTGTTTAATTTGATTTATAACAATATGAAAATATATAAAATAAGAAAAGTCATAATATTTGTATTTAATTAACAATGTCAAAATATTGTCACGACCCAAATTATGGTCGGACCGACACTAAAACTTGGGTCAGCATAAGACCCCTGAAACCCTTAGTAAGTTCAACTAATCTCCATCCCATCCATAAAGCCCATATTTTGGGCCCAATTTCAAGAAATCAATCAGACAAAGTAATGGGGAGTTCTCAACTCACCTGACATGTGATCTCAAAATAAAACCATTTGGAAAGCTCAACTCACCTTTACAATCATCTACAAATCAATATAAAATCAAATGGTAGTCCAACTCCCTCATTCAACAAGCCATCGATTCACACATCTATATATACATAGATTAATAAGTTTACAACTCCAAAATAATTAATCTTACAGTTTCAATGTAACACCCCTAATTTTTAAAATTATTATTTTGTGAGTAATATTAATATTTTATTTTATTTAAATTTTAGAAAATTATTTGAAATTTTTCGGATTTTAGAAATCGGGTTCGATTTTTCGAAAATAGAAAACTTTAATGATTTTTAAAAATTAATTTAAAGACCACGTGGCAAAATTAAAAATATATTTGGACTCTATGAATTTTTTTGAGTTTTTTAGAATTTTTTCGAAATTTTTAAGTCTCGTTTTCGGTCCCAAGACAGAGTAAAAATATAAAAATTTTGTATCTTGAATCCGACCGGTCGAATTAGACTGGCATTCTTCTCCTTTTTCTTCTCCCCCACGCGTTCCCCTCGCCCTTTCTCTCTCTCCTCTCTCCTCCCCACGCTGCGCTGCCACCACCCAGCCCTTCCCACCTCGCCGGCGCGCCACCCCAGTGCCTCCCCACGGACGTCAGCCGGAAAACGCGCGCGAAAATCCACCTGTGAGAGCGGGCCGTTTCGGCTTCCCGGCTAAAATCTAGTCGATCCGACCACCGTTTAGGCCAAGTCTTGTGTCTAAACTTATCTATACCTCGAGAGCTTTCCATAGACACCAAGAACACCAAAATCCATCCAACGATTTGCTCAAGTTTTTTTTGGGAAGTTTTAGTCCATTTCAACTTTTGGGCTAGATTTCTCACAAACCGTGAACCCCACGAGAAAACCCAGAGTACCAGAGTACTTCACTTGTCGAGAGCTTCGCAGCAATATAAATTTCAAAATTTTTTGACATCGTTTTTCGATGAGTCCCAAGAAATTTCGTAGCGTTTTTCTGAGTACTAAATGAGCTTAGAAAATTCTGTAAAAATTTTGTACTAACCCCCGTATTGTGAGCTTCGTGTAAGTACCTTCAATTAGTGAAAATTTGACGGTTGTCCGGGTCTGCAAATTTCCAACCAGACAGACAAGCTACTGAAAAAGTTTTGGAATTGGATCGAGATTTTGGTTACCCCACCATTGTCAGATGTCTCGAGCGTGTCCCCAGAGTCAGAATCGGCATAGGTAAACCCGAACCTTACTTTTTCGTAATTTTCTAGTGCTTGAATTGGATTAAAAATTCATTAAATATTCGTGGTAGCTCAGAAAATTATAATTCCTTTTGCATTAGCTTAGTAATGATGCTAAGGATCGCGGGGCAAAGTTTTAGAATTTTTAGAACTCATTTGTGTAGTTTTTGTAAAAGAGTTAAATTATGAGGACTAAATTATAATTTTACATATTGTGATTGATGACTATTTGAATGGGCCCAGGAGGGGCTGTGTGATGTGATTGAGTTGTGGGTGTATAGTTTGTAGATATAGAAGTGCGTTTTAAACCCTTTTACAGATTGAGTAGGTCCTAGGTATAGGGGAGACTCTGCTGGATTTTCGGTACGACTTAAGACATCTTTGGTCTTTTTCTTAGCTTGTATTAAGTCAAATATGCTAAATCATTATAATAAAAATTATCAGGTGAGCCGGGACAGCCTTCCTCCTCCGCCCAGCAGCCACAGTGACTTCCGTTGAGTCTGTGAGTAAAATATTAATTTTAATTGTTATTTCGATATTATTATATGTTCAAGCATGTTCATGCATCACTTATATGTGTGTATCTATGTAGTTAAACAATAGGCACGTTTTACATTGCATTCATAAATGTTGAAGTGCCATGGATGTTGTTGTGGTAATTTGGAGCAGTGTGCGTGCGTTAGCGTGCTTGTGGTATAGTGTTGGATATGGACAAGACGAGTAGACACGACTTGAGATCTTCGCTGGGACCCGGTCCTTCGGGATAGACACGGCTTGAGATCTTCGCTGGGACCCCGTATTTGGTTTATTAAGCGAAAGTCCGGCTGAGATCTTCGCTAGCAGAGGTTGGATTAAGAGGGCTGTATAGGAGATCGCTCCCATATATGTATTGTTTGACATTATCAAGTGTGTGAGTACTCCAAATTGCATTTTTTATGTGCTTTGTATGAAATTTACAAACGATGTTGCATTTCACTCCACAGGGTGCATTAGCTTTAGATAGCTATAGAGATTATGGTTAAAATTGATATTTTACTCTCTGAGTCGAACGCTCACTCCTGTTCATTATTTTTCCAGGCCACATGAGGATTATTGTTATGGTTAACCTGCTTTTCTTCTTCGCAGGTCGTCTATTAATGTCTGTAATATTTGTATAATTCTGTTAACTCTTAGAATTTCTATATGTATTAGAAATTTTTATTTGATTTGGGTCTGTAGCATAATTTGCCATGTTGGACCTGTAAACTTATTATATACATGTATGTTAGACTGGATGAGGGAGCTGAGCTCCCATTTGACTTTATGTTATTATGAGTATGTGGAGGGTGAGCTGAGCTCCCCAATTGATTATATATTATGTTTACAGGTCGAGTGAGTCAAAAACTCCCCGTTAAAAGGTCTATTTTATGGCTAGACTCTGTCCAGTTGAATTCTTGAAATTAGGACCAAATAGGCCTTAAAGTTGAGTTGAGGAATAATTAGGTTTACTACGGGCCTTGGGGGCTTTAGGCTGGCCCAGGTCCTAGTGTCGGTCCGGCCCATAGGTTGGGTCATGACATTCAAACTAAATAAAATGGTTCTACACATGCAGAGATCTAGAATTCAAATTTAACAATACAAAATATGAAAATATAAACTAATGGACTTGCGAAGAAGAAAGCAAGTTAAATATAAGAATAAGCTCTTATAACAATTTCTATAACTACCTAAATCTAGTGCATCCCTAAGAATAAATGCAACACCTTCACATAATTCAAACAGGTTAAATCATAATCACATCAAAAGCAATATGGAGCACTCATACACCCGTGTGTCACATCCATACTCACACCTATATGTACAAAAGTTAATTCCCTATACAACCCTCTTAGTTCCAACCTCTGCTAGAGAGATCAACTTAAAGCCGGACTTTCTCTTAATATCCAAATGCGGGGCCAACGAAATCAACTCAAAGCTATGCCTACCCCGATTTATCCATAATAAGGATCAAGTCCCAACGAGTCAAGCTCCAGCCGTATCTACTCGTCCTACTCATGTCCATATACACACCAACTCACACACACAGCTCTAGATTGCCATAAAACAACAATTATAGCAATATCATCAAGAACAAATGTAATATAAGGTGTGCCTAATTTTTACTATATATATATATATATATATAGTAAATGATGCATGAGCATGCCTTGAATATATAATAATATTGAAATTATAAATAAAATCAATATCTACTTACTAATTAACCGATAGTCACTGCGGCAGCTGGGCGGAAGAAGAAGGCTAACCCAGCTCACCTAAACATTGTATCAAAAATTTTATTAATATTTACTTAAAACAAAATTTTAAAGAATCAACGAACAATCTTAAGTTTTGTCAAAAATCCAGTAGAGTTTCCCCTACACTTAGGACCTGCCCAACCTATAAAAAGATTCAAATAACACTTCTAAATCTCAAATTCTCACAACCACATCTTATCAACATCATATGACCCCTCCTAGGCCATCCAAAACAGCCAATACTTACAATTTTAGAAAATTATATTTTAGTCCCTATAACTAATATTTTATTATAAATCATTCAAATGAATTCTAAAATTTCTAAAATTTTTCTCCGTAGTCTTTAGCAATATTACAAAGCTAATACAAAAAGAATTATAATTTTCTAACCTCCCACAAATATTTTATGGATTTTTAATCTAAATCGGGTACTAGACAATTGAAGAAACTTAGCGTTCGGGTTTACCTACACTAATTTTGATGCTTGGAACGCGTTCGAAGCATCTGAAAATGGTGGGGTAGACTAAAACCTTGACTTAGTTCCAAAGTGGTCCCAACATCTTATCTGCTCTGCCCAAAATTGTAGATCTAGGCGACAGTCAAATATCTACAAAACGAAAGATACCAACGCAAAATGCACAATACCATGGTTTAGAATAAAATATTTACAAAATTATTTAAGCTCATTTAAAGCTCAAAAAATTACTGCGAAACTCATGGGACCTATCAAAATTTTGGTATCGAAAAATTTTGAAATTTATATTGCTGTGAAGCTCTCGTTGTGTGGAGCACGCCGGTACTCTCGAAAATTTTGTGGGGTTTTCGGTTTGAGAGAAATTTAGCCTAAAGTCGAAATAAGCTAAAACTTTTTGGATAAAAATTGGATAATTTGCTTTATAAAAATTTGTGTTCTTAATGTCTATGAAAAGCTCTCGAGGTGTAGATGAGTTTTGAGACAAGACCCGACTTGATTGGTGGCCGAATTTGCCAGATTTTGGCCAGGAAAGTGAAGCATCGCACGATGCATTGGTGAGGGATTCAAACTTGATTTTCTGGCGATTCAAGCGGCGGTCGACGGCGGGGAGACACCTTGGTGGTCACCGGCAAGCTAGGGAGGGAGAGGTGGCGGTGGTCGGCAGTGGGAAGGAGAGAGGAGAGAGAAATGGAAAAGGAAAGGGAGGGTGTCGGGGTGCGCAGGGGAGAGAGGAGAAAAAGGAAGAAGGTCAGTCCGATTAGATCAGTCTAATCCGGTCCACTATGATTCGATCAGTTCGATTCAGAATACATAAAATTGAATTTTTACTCTACCTTGAGACAAAAAATGAGGCTAAAAAATTTTAAGAAAATTTCAGAAAGCTAAAAAAAAATTGTGAAGTCTAAATAAATTTATAGTTTTGTCACGTGACCTTTAAATTAATTCCTAAAAATTGACAAAGTTTTATTGTCTTTGAAAAATCAAACCAAATTTTAAAATTTAAAAAAATTTCAAATACATATTCATAATAATTAATATAATAAAATATTAATATTTATATATAAAATAATTATTTAAAAAAAATTAGGGGTGTTACAAATATATTAACATAAGACGTAATAAACAAACAAGAATTTAGACATTGCAAGTAAAAGGGTGGAAGGGAGAGCTCTCTTCTTTTTCTTTTTTCTCGTTGGTCTCTCTCGGATTTAGCCGAGTCAATCTAGCATTTATGTTAACTTCCTTTGCCTTAGGGTAAAGGAAGTTAACTTTTGGCCTTAGCCTAGTGACGTTTCCTCTCTGTTAATTATTGGGAAAGTAATTACATGGTTATTCTAGTGTATTTTTATGCAGATTTAGGGTTTAAAGAGAGGACTTTCCTTTGATCCGTGCAGTAGATATGTTTGTGTAAAAGCAGCATCACTTGTTCATGTCTTAAGTTGAGTGCTTCTACTTGATTTGCAGGGTTATTCTTTTTAGTATTTAGTCTCCTAGGTCTAAGGGTTTTCTTTACGCACTGAGAACTATTTCATACCTCTAAAATTTGCTTCTATATACTATGATTGGGAAGGTCTTCCTGATAGCCTACGGGTGTCAAAGAGCTCTACGGCAATACACTCTCATTGTTATAGAACTAAGCTTTATTCTTTTGTTGAGGAAGCTTTGTCAACGCTGTTTGGTTGAGTTGCGGTGCTTGGATGGGCAACTGTCAACTGGTTTGCTCCTTGTGTTGTTGATAGTGTTGTTGGTTTCAATCTTTGCTCAACATCTCTGGTGTTGTTTTGTTGGGTTTGCTGCTAACCATACAATGTGAGTTTTTTTATTCTCTTCAATTATTTTCTGAACTCATATTGTATATCAACTTTTAATGCAATATTGTATGTTATAAAAAAAATAATAAAAATTCGCTTTTTTTTTTTATCAATCATTATTCAATTTTATTATAGAATAACACTTTAATATTCATGAATGCATAAGATGATATTAGATGATATAAGTGACTATACCTTTAAAATAATTAGAGGAGTAGACTTAATCTTAACATATAAAAGTTAAGTAGTCGACCATATTACTAACTTGAAATATTAAAAGAAAAGTCTAACTATAAAAAAAAAAAAAAGACTTGTTTACATTCAAAGAATTATATTAAATTTAATAGAAAAATTGACTTGATGATACTTTTAATCATAAGTATCAAAAGAAAATTTGGCTGTAATTACTTTAAAAAACTATTATACATACAAATAAATATTTAATTACGTTATTAAAGAAAAATTCAAATCTTTATGAATTTTTTTAATTTTAATGAAACTTTTTAATTTTATCAATTTTGTCCTAAACTTTCTCAGTAGTTTAGCGATTAATTCAATTTAGGTGATTTAATTAATAAAAATAAGTTAGATATTTGTTAACATTATTAATATTTATAAATTATTTTATTTATATATTATTCTCAAATAAATAAAATAAAAATATTATTTTACTGAATAAATACTTACTATTTTAAGAGTTATAATAAAATTTATTTTGGTTATATTATTTATTAATATTTTATATTTAAACATTTGAATTTTTTTCATTTGTTAGGTCTTAAATTTGAGATAAAGTAATGAGAAAAATATGAATTAAAAATATAATGAAAAGAAAAAGATAAAAATTAAAATTGAGATAATAATATTAGATATATTATTTAATTACTATTTATTTTTATCAATATAAAGTTTGTTAAAATTAATAAAAATATTAAAATTATTAATCAAATTAATAAAATTAAATAGGTTAGTTAAAATTGACAATATATTTTTTTTAACATATAAAATTTGTCCATCGATGAATTTAATCATTTTTAATTAAATTTATTGCTTAAATTAAAAATAATATGAAAAAGTTATAATTAAATAATAAAATTAAAAGGTTTGTTTCAAATTAATAATTGACATAAATAGTTTAATTTTTTGTAGTTATTTTATAATTAATTGATAAATAATTATTATATATTTAATAAGAACATGAAATTAAATTTAAGGGTCAATTAATTAAAACTTTTACTTAACAAATAATATAAAAATATAAAAAATATAAAGTATATTTTTTTAACAAAATAATGCCTAAATTTATTTAATATTTTAAAGATTAATATTATAATCATCACGTTTTTTTTTGTTATGTTGATGTGGTGATTTGATTATAATAAAATAATATTTTTAAGAATATTTTGATCCACAAATAATATAAAATAAAAATAAACATTTAAATTAATATTTTTAATAAAAATAAATTTATTTATTAATTACACATTGCAATATCAGTATAACTAATAAAACTAAAATATTATTTTGGTAGAATTAAAATATTTATTTTAAATTATTAAAAAAGTAAAATTTATATATCGTTTTATTAAAAATTGAATCACTTACCGTCAGAAAGCTAAACATTATATTTTAATTAATTGAACGATACGTAGCATAACAAAACGATGCCGTTTCAGGGATGACTGTTACCTCCACAGGTATCCGCTTACCAACCGCAAGTTTTTAGATTTGCGGGACAGGACTCGCATTTTTGTCTTTTTATCATTCTTTTCAAATTTTATTAGTTTTTATAAATGGAATCCAAAAAAACCAACCACAGCCGGTTGCGTCATGCGTCACTGGCACTGCCACCAAACCCACTCACTGTCACACCAACCAAGAACCACGATACAAAATTAGAAAATTTGCGAGCACACAAGGGAAAAACAAAAGCATAAGCAAAGAAGAGACGCAGAAATGGCAAAGGCTCTTTGCAGACTTTCTTCCTCTCTCAAGAAGCCAATCAGATCTTATTTCAGTGGCGGTTCCCTCTACCACATGGTCTTTTTCTTTTCTTCCTCACTCTCTCTCTCAGAAATCTTCTTCTTGTTATTTATTGATTTCTTTCGCGTCATAGCCTAGCTGCTCATTTCTCTATATATCTGATTTCGCAGTCTTCTTTGCCTAATCCAGCAGTTCCTGACAAAGAGAATGCTCGTGCTACTGTAATCCATTTACTTTTAATTTCTATAAACTCATTGTATTTGTTTTAATATATATAGCAGATCTCTCTCTTTTTAAGTATTTTGCTAATTCAGGTTCTTAAAAAAATTGGTTTCAGTGGATAAAGCAATTGAATGCTCCACTCCAGGAAGTCGATCCCGAAATTTCCGACATCATCGAACTTGAGAAAGCAAGGCAATGGAAGGCATGTAGATTTAATTCATAAAATTTGTTTATCTCTATTATGAATTTGATATTTGAGCGGTAAATGTGCTTTTTCGAATCTTTGTTTTGGATGTTATTTGCTTAATTTCAGATACCTGAATGTTTAGGGACTCGAGCTTATTCCATCGGAAAATTTCACCTCAGTTTCAGTGATGCAAGCTGTTGGTTCTGTTATGACTAACAAATACAGTGAAGGGTATCCTGGGGCTAGATATTATGGAGGGAATGAGTATGTGAATCTTGAAGCAATATTGCCTTTGATTATTTCGTTTTAGCATATTTGAACTTGATGGAATGATTTTTTTTTTTTTTAAATTAATTGAAGTTTTAGTATGACATAACTGGCACACATTTTGTAGCATTTGTTTTCTGCATCTACCTTGCTTTCCAGTTCTACAAGACAAATTATATGATAGATAACTTTCAAATTTTTATTTAATAGGTACATTGACATGGCTGAGACTTTATGTCAGAAGCGTGCATTAGAAGCTTTTCAATTGGATCCTGAAAAATGGGGAGGTAAATGAATCATCTTATGAATATGTTGAAGTTTTATTATTTTCACAGGAACTATAAATCTTATTAGCATAGATGAGGATTATTAGGTGCTTCTCAAATCCATTGTGCAGGGATATTTATCTTGCTTGTCTTCCATAGGGAAAGAGCTAGTTGAAACCTTGTTGAATTTACTTCTGATTGAAGTAGGGAAAGAGCTTGTCTTCCCTTTTGTTGTGAGTGTGTGCTTAAATAAATATTTTTATTTTATCTTATTTTATGATTAAGATTGATCATCCCAGATGAGAATCTGATACATATGCTAAATCATTATTTTGATAGAGAACATATATATACCCTTGGAAGTTATGTTTTGATTTGCATGTTTAGTTGTTTATTTATTTAATCTGTCTATTTTATTTTAGTCATACAAAGAGGTCTGCTCATTGAAGTGCAAGTCAGTTGAAGGCATCACAAATCTTATTTATTGCAGTGAACGTGCAGTCACTATCTGGATCCCCTGCTAACTTTCAAGTATACACTGCATTGTTGAAACCTCATGAGAGAATCATGGCACTTGATCTTCCTCATGGTGGACATCTTTCACATGGTTATCAGGTCCTTATAACTTAATTTTGTGCATTTGTGTGTATGTTATTGAACTCTTACTAGTTACAATCTTTTCTCTTCTTGTTAATTAGCAACTAGAAAATTTTTCACCTCCTGATGACTGCTTTTTTTTTTCTCGTCTTTTCTTTTTCATTTCCTTTTCCTTATATTTCTATTTGGAAAATTCTGAATTTATGTAAATTTCTGAATTTTAATTTGTTTTGGTGCTTTGTATTACTGCAGATAGTTTGTATGGACTAATACTAGGAATTATGATTTGTTGCCATTTTGCAGACTGACACAAAGAAGATATCTGCTGTGTCCATATTCTTTGAGACAATGCCTTATAGATTAAATGAGAGTACAGGTTATATTGACTATGAACAGGTATTCTGCCATCTCTATCTTTATGATAATTTTCATTTCAATAGTTACAAAATATGCGCTGCGCACTCTAGAATCCATTAGTATTAGTTAAGATTGATGACATGCTTGCCAAATTCTATTAAGTTAATTCTCAAAATAGGATGTGTAGAGATTGTCATTTGATATGTTTTACTTAATATTGTAGTGCAATAAGTGAAGCCACTCAAAGATTATGAATACTTAGAACAATTGGTGATTGTTTGTCATTTGATAATTATTTCTTGGTCTCTGTTCTGCAGTTGATATTGGAAACAGTGAACGATTTTCAGTTTTACACAAATTTCTCCTTTAAGCATATTATTGCATATTACCATGCATCAGAGTAGACACAGCCACCGGGCTGGTTCCAGTTTGAGCTGGCGTGGAACTGGAACCGTGAACCTCCCACAGTTTTGGTTCCAGTTCCAATTTGATCAAGGTCCAAATCAAACGGTCCAGAATTTTTTTTAAAATTTTTAAGTAAAAAAATGGTCCGGTTCTGATTCAATTCCGGTCTGATTCATTTAAAGTTTGAGTCAAAGACAGATTTGACTGGTTCCGGTTCTGAACCGGCCCTTGGCTGGGTCTACATTAGAGGTTCAAAAAGAATAGAAATAGAATATGAAGTACTTGGTTATTGTTTATGCTAGGAGTTTCAATTTTCAAAAATATGTTGGCCTTCCAAGAGTTGAGGATGTGGTGTATGTTCTATTTATGTTTTAAGTACTTGCAGTGACAGAATAAGACTTGAAAGCACATGGCCACATTAGGTTTTTCATTTTGGTGAAAATTTTGTTGGATTCTTTAAGTTCTTCTCACATGGCTTTTTTAAAAGTATAAAGTTTTGTCTATATAGGGTTGACTTCTAAATGTGAAAACCTTTGCAGCTGGAGAAAAGTGCCACACTCTATAGACCAAAACTTATAGTTGCCGGTGCAAGTGCTTATGCACGCCTTTATGACTATGCACGCATCCGTAAGGTGAATACCCTTGTTTTGAAAGCCAACAATTGAAATTAATGTGGTCATATATCATTTATGATTCTTACAGTACTTGATGCTTAGAAGTCATGAATTATTAATTCTGATGGTTTTGACAGGTTTGTGACAAGCAAAAGGCAATTTTGTTAGCTGATATGGCACACATTAGTGGGTTGGTTGCTGCAGGTGTTGTCCCATCTCCTTTTGAATATGCAGATATTGTGACAACCACAACACACAAGTCACTTCGTGGTCCACGTGGAGCCATGATCTTCTTCAGGAAGGGGGTAAAAGAGATTAACAAACAAGGGCAAGAAGTGAGTTTAAATCTCAAATTAAATTAAAAAATGGATGCATGAAAGAGGAAAATCAGAGTACTCTGCTTTGGTTAAAGTAGATGTGTTAATCACTTGTCTGCTACCATTTCCTGTCATTCCTGGTTACTGAACATATAAGTCTTACACTGAGGTAAACTCCGAGGCTAAGTTATTTAATGATTGTTTCATCCTAATCCAAACAGGTGAAGTATGATTACGAGGACAAAATTAATCAGGCAGTATTTCCTGGGCTTCAAGGTGGTCCACATAATCACACAATATCTGGTTTAGCAGTTGCTCTAAAGCAGGTGGGCTCCTCTACAGGCCTCTGTAAATTGATGTTTTAATAATACAAATGAAGTGAGATTTTGGTGTTCAATGCCAAATCTTCAAATTCTTAGAATCATTTTTCCCAGGGTTATGATTTTTACTCAATATTGGCTCTTTCAGGTCATGACTCCTGAGTACAAAGCCTATCAAGAGCAAGTTCTCAGTAACTGCTCAAAATTTGCTCAGGTATCCTGAATAATGTCTTTATATTGTGCTGATGCAAGTGTGCTAGAGGCATACAAACTATTTTTCAAGCAAGTGGATGATGCATCTCTTTATCTAACTGAGTGATTTAACAGTAGTAGTCATGCTCTAAGTCTATTCTTTGTGCAGAGCTTACTGGAGAAGGGCTATGAACTGGTATCTGGTGGAACAGAAAACCATTTGGTTTTGGTCAATTTAAGAAACAAGGTACAAGGAAATAAGTTTTCTCTGGTTTAACTGATTTAGCTTATAAGCCTTCTAGAGTGAACTTGTATTAAAACTGTGCTTACATATTCTCATGTTAGATAACATCCCCTAGAATAAGTTTCTATATTTGTTTGGAAAATCTTTACTGAGGTGATAAGTGATTGGGAATATTATGAAATAATGTTACCACTGGAGCTTATTACTTGATACATAAACACTCCTAAGCAAGGCTTTCAGCTGGGACTTGAGTAAATCAAGAAACTTTTCAACTCTGTTTCTCATTTGAATTTTGTATTATTTTTCAAAACTGTTGCTCATATGAATTTTTTTATTTATGCTGGATTTCATTTGGGAGATTTCCAACACTAACCTATGGCTGTGATATTTAGCATGTAATGGGGGTCAATAGTTAGTTTTGGAAATTTTGTTCAACAGGGTATTGATGGATCAAGGGTCGAAAAGGTTTTGGAATCCGTTCACATTGCAGCTAATAAAAACACTGTTCCTGGTGATGTATCTGCCATGGTGCCTGGTGGGATTCGCATGGGTAAGGCCTTCCTTCTTTGCTGATCGCTAACTACATTTTGTTGGTTAGGTTTTTCGATTTTCTCAGAACTTCCTGTTCTTCTGGTGCTTCAGGAACACCAGCTCTCACATCTAGGGGTTTTGTTGAGGAAGATTTTGTGAAAGTAGCGGAGTTCTTTGATGCAGCTGTGAAGTTGGCATTGAAGATCAAGGCAGATACCAAAGGTCCTTCTCTTTGCACTCTCAATTTTTATTTTTGTATTTTACATGTTCTGGTTATATTATGTTGTCCACAATATAGTTGCCATCAATTGTACTGATGACTAACAGTCTGTTACTGTGTATTCAGGAACAAGGTTGAAGGACTTTGTAGCAACTATGAAGTCTAATACTAGCATTCATTCTGAGATTGCACAGCTACGTCATGATGTTGAGGAATATGCAAAGCAATTCCCAACAATTGGTTTTGAGAAGGAAACAATGAAATACAAGGACTAAGGAGACTAAAGGTGTGAGGTATTTCTTTTGCTGTGACCATTTAGACAACCTGTCATTGGATTGTCATTTGTTTGTAGGAATTTGGATGAAAATAATAGACACCACTGTCCTGGTCTATGTTTTTGGCATCTATAATAATGTCTGTCAGATGGAGTTACACAATTCATAGCATATATGACCATTTATTGACGCATCTCACAACATCATCAAACATATTTACATTCTAGCAGTTCTGTTTACAAGTTTCACTGTATCAGCAATCCTATAAATATTCAGCATATATGCAGTGAAATGTGTCTTAATCATCATTTCCTTGAATACTATATGCAGATACATGCATTGGTGAATCTACCACGATTGCCTTTAATGTCGATGGTTGAAGATGAGAATGCTCCAGGATTAAGCATTCAAATATGAGGAGCTTGTCAGTGTTTATCTATACAAATTCCGAATGAAATTATTGGGTTTTCACCAATGGTTGAGAAACACCGACAAATAAGATATAAATGAGAGATTTAGTAAATTTATAAGTTGTACTAAGTGCATGTGAACATTTTCAATATTTCAAATGTTTTATATTAATTATTGGAGAAATTTATTGGTTTTTTCTAGGAAGTTTTCTTGTTTAATGCACAGAACTTTCACTAATTAGCAAGTTAAGCCCCAAATTTTTAAAGAGAACTCGGGTTACTAATGATACTGTCTCATCCAGTACACAGATGGATTGAACGAAGCATGCAAGGTTCAACAAGTTGAAATATTCTCATCTCGCTTTAAAGATATGATATCGCGTTTTTCAAAGAGGATTCTCAAAAGTTATGTCTGTCAAATATGAATTAACGTCGGAGTTTCGCTCAGGGTTTCACATGTCCGTTACCGTTAAGCTAGTTATTCGCTGGTGGGGTGATTTCTTGAAATTGCTCATATTATTTCCCATACTTCCTTTCATTTTGATATTTAACGACTCTCCATTTAAACATTCTAAAAAGTATTATGGAATTAACAAATTTCATCATGATTGTCTGGCTTTGTAACTTACAAGTATTCCAGATTGAGCATTGCTAAATAGCTTAATTTGAGCTAGCTCAAATGGTACTAATGTATATAGTTTTATTATTATACCCTTAAAAAAAAGAGAGGAAACAGTTTAAAAATAATTTCAAAGCTTGTAGTTTGTGAGGTAACTTATTTAATGGCTCATGCAAAGGAAAGTGTGTATGCAATAAGCTATTATTGCTTGCAGTTATGCACACCATTCAAGAACTGATGATTCGAGAAGTGTGTCTATTACATTAATGCATGCACATATGAGCTACTACATGCAGCAGTGATGAGCTAGCATAATGAATTAGATTGCATAGAAGAATTAGATATAAATGTAAAAATAAATATTACTCGATATGATATATAATTTTAACAAATAAAATTTATATTTTTGAAAAAAATAATATATATACACATTAGAGCTTGTATAATATATATATTTCATGCAATAAAATATTAAATGAGGGTAAGTAGCTCGACTGGCATAGAAGTACGCATTCCAGCGTGGTTCAGCGTTCGAGCCCTCTTTATGTCAAATGTCATTTTTTTTTCATTTATAAGCGCACCTAACACAATACATTATTTATATATGTATATATATATTTTCGTTGATTTAAAAAGTGGATGAGGGCTTATAGTCCGATTGACACATACTCCCAAGCATAAGATAGAGGTTTTAAGGTTCGATCCCTCTATTTGTTCCCTTTTTTTTTCTTTTGTGATTTTTTATAATTATTTTCATTCCAAAATATAATATTAAATTATGATTATTGTAAGTATTTTTAAATCATAATTAACATTTTTCCTTAAATTATAATATAACAAATTTTTAGATTTATAATTATAAGATATATATAAATCATTGATTTATATATACCTAGTTTTACAGTATTAACACCACTTCACTACTATTAGAATAATCACATATACAACGATCAATCTTTAAATCAACATCACTGCTACAATCACCACATGTACAATATTACCACAATTATCATCACTAAATTATTTTTTTTAATTTAAATATAGAGGGAGCTAGTTAAAGATATTTAGAGAATGATAGAAATAAAAAGAGCTATAGACAGAGATATTAAGATTATCATATATATAAAGATAAATAGAGGGAGAGAGATATATAGAAATGTATAAATCAATAAGTGTTGATTTTGAAATAACTCTTGTGTGTGTGTGTGTGTGTGTATACAAAAATTTATCGGATGAGAGCTAATAGTCCGATTGGCACATGCTCCCAAGCATAAGGTAGAGGGTTTAGAATTCGATCCCTTCATTTGTCCCTTTTTTTTTTTCTTTTGTGATTCTTTATAATTCTTTTCATTAAAAAATATAATATTAAACTATAATAATTGGAAGTATTTTTAAACCCTAATTAACACTTTTCCTTAAAATTATAATATAACAAATATTTAAATTTAAAATTATAAGATATATATATAAAAATCATTTACTTATATACACCTAGTTTTATAGTATTAACAACACTTCACTATTATTAGAATAGTCACATATACAACTATTAATAGTTAAATCAGCACCACTGCTATAATCACCACGTGTACAATATTACCACCATTATCATCATTAAATCATTGCTTTTAATTTAAATATAGAGGGAGATAGTCAAAGATATTTAGAGAATGATAAAAATAAAATGAGTTATAGATAGATATATTAAGATTATTATATATATAAAAATAAATAGAGAGAGAGAGATAAAGATGTGGAGAGAGATATATAGAAATGCATAAATCAATAAATCAACAATTGATTTATGCATTTCTATATATCTCTCTCCACATATTTATCTCTCTCTTCCTCTATTTATCTTTATATATGTGATATATAGAAATGTATAAATCAATATATGTATTGATTTTGAAATCAACACATATATTGATTTATGCATTTCTATATATCTCTCTCCACATCTTTATCTCTCTCTCCCTCTATTTATCTTTATATATATATATATGATAATTGTAACACCCCAAAATTTTTAATTTTATGAGCATTTTTAGTATTTTAATTTTATTAAATTTTTTTTGAGATTTTTCGGATTTTAAAAATCGGGTTCGATTTTTCAAAAATATAAATTTTGATGATTTTTAAAAATTAATTTAAAGACCACGTGGCAAAACTAAAAATATATTTGGAGTCTACGTATTTTTCTGAGTTTTCTGGAATTTTTTAGGAATTTTTGGACGTCGTTTTCGGTCCCGAGGCAGAGTAAAAATTCTAAATTTTGTATTCTGAATCGAACCGGCCGAATCGAACCGGACCGGATCGGACCGGTCGAATCGGACCGGCCTTTTTCCTTCTTCCCCGCGCGCGTCGTCCCTCTCCCTTTTCTCTCTCTTTTCTCTCTCCTCCCCCACCACGGCCACCACCGCCCACCTTGACCGACGGCCGCCTGCATTCTCCCAAATACGGCCTAAATGGCCGGCAAACGCGCAACGCCTCAAGCTGCCGATTCAGCTTCCCCGGCCAAATCCGGCCGATCCGGCCACCAATTGGACTGGGTCTTGTGTCTAAAATCATCTACTCAGCGAGACTTTCCATAGACACCAAGAACGCCTAAATCCATCGAGCGGTTTGTCCGATTTTTGCTCGGGAAGATTTTAGCCCATTTCAACTTTTGGGCTAGATTTCTCGAAAACCGTGAATCCCACGAGAAAACCGAGACCACCAGCACGCTCCATTCGTCGAGAGCTTCGCAACGACATAAATTTCGAATTTTTCCTACACCGTTTTTCAGTGGGTCCCACGGAACTTCGCAGTGTTTTTCCGAGCATTTAATGAGCTTAGAAAATTCTGAAAAATTTATGTACTAACCCCCGTGTTATGGGCTTCGTGTAGGTATCCTCGATTCGCGGAAATTCGGCGATTGACCGGTTCGCAAATTTCGCCAAATGCACTGCACGGAAAAGTCTCCGAATTGGACAGAGGTTTTGGCTAGCTCCCCATTGTCAGACGTCCCGAGCGCGTTCCCGAAGTCGGAATCGGCAAAGGTAAACCCGAACCTTGCTTTTTCGTAATTTTCTAGTGCTTAAATAGGATTAAAAATCCATAAAATATTCGTGGTAGCTTAAAAAATTACGATTCTTTTTGCAATAGCTTAGTAATATTGCTAAGGACCGCGGGGCAAAGTTTTATAATTTTTAGAGCTTGTTGGGCAGTTTTTGCAAAAATGATAAATAATAAGGACTAAATTGAAATTTTGCTTATTATGATGGATAACTGATTTGATGGGCCCAGGAGGGGCTGTGTGATATGATTGAACTGTGGATATATGGATTGTGAGTATAGAAGTGTGTTTTGAACCCTTTTGCAGGTTGGGTAGGTCCTAGGTATAGGGAGACTCACGGATTTTCTGCACGACTTAGGACGTAATTGGTCTTTTCTTTGTTTGTATTGAGTCGATTGTATTAAATAATTGTAATATAATTGTCGTGAGCCGATGCCTTCTTCCTCCGCCCAGCCACCTCAGTGACCATCGTCAAGTCTGTGAGTAAAATATTAATTTTAATTGTAATTTCGGTATTATTATATGTTCAGCATGCCCATGCATCACTTATATGCATATATTTATGTAGTTAAACTCTAGGCACGATTTATGTTGCATTGATAATCATAAAGTGCCATGAGTGTTGTTGTGGTAATTTGGAGCAGCGTGTGCGTGCGCGTGCGTGTGATGTGGTGTGGACTATGGATAGGACGGGTAGTCACGCTTGAGTTCTTCATTGACCCGATCCTTCTGGGGTAGTCACGGCTTGAGTTCTTCACGGGACCCCGATTTGGTTATTAAGTGGAAGTCCGAAATGAGTTCTTCACGGCACTGTTGGATTTAAGAGAGTCAGATAGGGATCACTCCCATATATTATGATTGATGTTACAGGGTGCGTGAGTGCTCCAAATTACCTTTTTGATGTTATGATGTGAAAATGTTGTTGATGTTGCATTTCACTCTACAGGGTGCATTAGTTCTAGATAGTTATAGAGATTATGGTTAAAATTGATATTTTACTCTTTGAGTCGAACGCTCACTCCTGTTCAATATTTTTTTCAGGCTACAGGAGGATTTTATTTTGGTTAACCTGCTTTTCTCCCTCGCAGGTCAATTATTACTGTTTGTATAAACTTGTTAAATCTTAGAATTTCTGCATGTGTTAGAAATGTTTATTTGATTTGGGTCTGTAAACTAAATTATTATTTTGGGACCTGTAAACTTAATATGCTATGCATGTTTGATGGATTGGATGAGGGAGCTGAGCTCCCATTTATTATTATGTTGATGAGTATGTGGAGGGTGAGCTGAGCTCCCCAATTGATTATATATTGTGTTTACAGGTCGGGTGAGCCGAAAACTCCCCGTTGGTAAGTCCATTTTATGGCCGGACTCTGTCCGTTTGTTTTCTTGAAATTGGGCCCAAATGGGCCTTAGAATTTGGTAAATGAACAGTTAAGGCTTACTACGGGCCTCGGGGGCTTTAGGCTGGCCCAGGTCCTAGTGCCGGTCCGGCCCATAGGTTGGGTCGTGACAAATGTGGTATCAGAGCTTAGGCTCCAGATTCATAGGGAACAATTGTCTAAAGTGTTGGGAAGAGTCTACTAGGAGTCACATGCGGAAAAATAGGGTCCACATTCGTCTTGCATTGTCGTCTTTGCTTCTAGTTTCTGCTTCATATATTGTGTGTAAATATGAGTCTATAGAGCTATGTAATGTGCAGTTTTGAATTTTGTGGGCTAATGCTGCTGAATTTCAGGAAAATGCGTAGAAGGTGAGAGCCGCCATCGCACGCACTGTAACCGATGTGCCTGACGAGGTGTCGGCACAGGATGAGGCGCCTGCCCCGAGGAGGCGGGGTAGGAGGCCTAGAGCTGCTCAAGTAGAGGAGCAGCTACCCCCAGTTCAGGAACAGTCTTTCATGGCACAGGGTCCCATGGACCCAATGGCAGCTACTCTAGCTGGGTTACAGAGAACCATCGACATGATGGCGCAGTACATGGTCCACTCTCTACAACAGCAGCAGTCCACCGCACCAAGAGGGGAACCTTATAAACAGATAATTAATTTCAAGAAGTTGGTGCCTGGAACTTATGATGTGTCAGACGATGCATATCGGTTTTTAGATTCCTGCAGACAGGCAGAAATGTAATTACTGATTGGATGATAGAAGACTGATAGAGTGTGTGCAGCATGTCATGGGGCCTATGCCTAGACAATGGATGAATGACTACATGTTACCCCGGATGGAGGGATTGACATGGGCTCAGTTTGTGGAACTTTTTATCAATCGGTTTGTGCCAGAAAGCTTCAGAGATCAAAAGCAGTGGGCCTTTGAGGCCTTAAGACAGAATGGCAGGTCTGTAGATGAATATGCTACAGAATTTTTGGAATTGAGCAGATATGCCCCTACAGCAGTAGCTACAGAAACTATGAAAGTGAAGAGATTCCTAAAGGGGCTTGACAGGAGGTATGCGAACCTGGCCATGATGTCTGATCAGTCTTTTGATGTGGTGGTTGATCAAGCTAGACAGATTGAGATTAGCTATGCTGTGGATGACAGCGGTAGAGCAAAGAAAAACAGAGCGGAGGGTTCTTCAGGTGTTCCCCACATGGGTACTACGGATAGTGGTGGCCAAACTACTTACAGAGGAAGAAGCAGGAATAAGAGGAGTGGTTTTAGACACAAATCCCGAGGGTTCGCACTGTGGTACGGATCCAAAGAAAGGGTACAGCTCAGGTACGGCAGCTCGCTCGTTCAGGATCCTCTTTGGCACCTTGTGCACAGTGTGGAAGAGGACATTCAGGACCTTGTTTGATGGGTTCAGGAGTGTGCTTCAGGTGTGGCCAACCAGGTCACTTTGCTAGGGAATGCCCCGTGTTCAGCGAGCCACAGATGGGGTCACAGGGTTCTGTTGCAAATGTTCCTCGCCAGTTGTATCCGGGTACTTCCAACATGGCAGGCAGTCAGTTCAGTGGCCAACAGGGCCGAGGACAAGGGGGACGTGGATTTGGAGGCGGTCAGAGGTAGAAGTCGATCGTGGTTACGCCACTCAGGTAGGGGTCAAGCTCGAGTTTTCACCCGACCCACCGGGATGCTCAAGCTTCAAATGCGCCAGGCGTGTATTCTTCTGGTCTGTTCTTATGAGGCTCGTGTTTTGATAGATCCGGGTGCTACGCACTCATTTGTCTCCCCTGTGTTTGCCATGAGGTTGGGTAGAAACCCTACAACTTAGAATGCCCTTTGTCGGTAGCTACCCCACTTAGTGACAACATAGATGTAGATATGGTTTTTCCGGGTAGCCCAGTAGTAGTGGATGGAAAGATCCTCCCAGCAGACTTGGTTCCTCTACCAGTAATGGACTTCGATGTAATTTTGGGGATGGATTGGTTGGCAACTCACTATGCCACTTTAGACTGCAGGAACAAAAAGGTGTATTTCCACATACCTGGTGTGGAAGAGTTTAGCTTTGATGGTGATAGGAGCGTAGCTCCATATAACTTGGTGTCAGCAATTAGTGCTAGAAAAATGTTGAGGCGTGGATGCCAAGGGTATTTGGCATTGGTGAGAGATACATCTGTAGAAGGTGTCAGCATGGGAAATGTTCCTGTTGTCAGAGAATTTATGGATGTCTTCCCAGAGGAGCTTCCAGGGTTGCCACCAGAAAGGGGAATAGAGTTCTGCATTGATGTTGTTCTGGGTACAAATCCCATATCCATGCCACCTTACAAGATGGCACCAGCAGAATTGAAAGAGCTGAAGGAGCAACTACAGGAGCTTTTGGACAAGGGTTTTATACGTCCGAGCACTTCACCTTGGGGCGCTCCTGTTCTATTTGTGAGAAAGAAGGATGGGTCATTGAGGTTGTGTATCGACTACAGACAGCTGAACAAGGTGACTGTGAAGAACAAGTATCCACTTCCTCGGATCGATGATTTGTTTGATCAGCTCAAAGGAGCTAGATTCTTTTCCAAGATAGACCTGCGATCAAAGCTACCATCGCTTGAGAATCAGAATGAGGACGTGTCCAAAACGGATTTCATGACAAGATATGGTCATTATGAGTTCTTGGTGATGTCTTTTGGACTCACTAATGCACCAGCAGCCTTCATGGACTTGATGAACAGGGTGTTCAAGCCATTTTTGGACCGTTTTGTCATCGTATTCATAGATGACATTTTGGTATACTCTCGGACCGAGGAAGAACACGTGTGGCACTTGAGGATGGTGTTGCAGACGTTGAGGGAGCACCAGCTATATGCCAAATTTTCAAAATGTGAATTTTGGCTAGAAAGCATCTCATTCTTGGGACACGTGGTTTCTAGTGACGGCATTCAAGTGGATCCCAAGAAAATTAAAGTCAGAATCGATTGGCTTAGGCCTACAAATCCACCGAGGTGCGAAGTTTTCTGGTTTAGCCGCTACTATAGGCGTTTTGTACAAGATTTCTCCAGATAGCGGCTCCCTAACTAAGTTGACCAGAAGAATGTTCCATTCATTTGGACAGATGACCGTGAGGTGAGTTTCCGTGCTTAAGGAGTGTCTAACCACCGCCTGTGTTGATACTACCGTGAGTGGTGAAGGATACACTGTATTGTGACGCCTCGAGTTGGCCTAGGGTGTGTTTTGATGCAGGATGGAAAGGTAGTGTCTTATGCTTCAATGCAGCTGAAGAGGCATGTGCATAACTACCCCACACATTATTTTGAAATGGAGGCTGTAATTTTTTCACTAAAGATCTGGAGACACTATCTCGTATGGTGAAGTGTGCGAGATATACACCGACCACAAGAGCTTGAAATACATCTTCCAACAGAGGGATTTAAACTTGAGACAGAGGAGATGGATGGAGCTTCTGAAAGACTATGATTGCACCATCCAGTACCACCCTGGAAAAGCCAATGTTGTGGCAGATGCCTTGAGCGTAAAATCTTCCGCGCTTTGGCGCACATTTCAAAGAGAGAAGAGACCATTGATTCAGGAGGTACATGAGTTGATGGATCAAGGTTTAATCCTAGATCTGTCAGGAGAGGGGGTATTGTTGGCTCATTTTTCAATGAGGCCAGACTTGAGGGACAGAGTTAGAGTTTCCAAAGACGTAGACCAACAATTGATGAAGATCATAGAAAGAGTACAAAGAAGGTGAAGGTGGTGAGTTTGGATTTGCCAATGATGGCGCCCTAGTGCAAGGTTCTAGGATATGTGTGCTCGATGTGGACAACCTCAGAATGAAATCATGCGAGAGGCACACTACACACTGCATGCTGTCCACCTGTGTTCCACCAAGATGTACCATGATGTGAAAGATAGCTACCGTGGAATGGTATGAAGAGAGACATAGCACTTTGTGTCCAAGTGCTTGACTTGTCGAAGGTGAAGTTTGAACACTGTGAGACCGTCGTGAAGCTGCAAGAGCTCCCTATCCCAGAATGGAAGTGGGAAATGATCACTATGGATTTTGTGATCGAGTTGCCTCGTACCACGCGAGGATATGATTCGATATGGGTAATTGTAGACCGCTTGACCAAATCAGCTCACTTCATGCCTGTGAAGACTACATACTGCGGTACAAGTATGCGGCTCTACATTCGAGAAATAGTCAGTTGCATGGAGTTCCTTCCATAATATCCGACAGAGGGCCGGTTCACTTCTGGTTTTGGAGAAAGTTGCAGGAGGCACTTGGCACCTGATTGAACTTCATGCGGCTTTCCACCCTCGCAGACGGACGGTCGAAAGGACAATCCAAACATCAAGACATGCTTCGCATGAGTGTCTTGGATTTTGGAGGTCAATGGGATGAGCTAGCTTTGGTGGAGTTTGCCTACAACAACAGTTACCACTCCAGCATAGGGATGGCACCCTATGAGACATTATATGGAAGAAAGTGTAGGTCTCCTCTGTGTGGGAGAGAAATGGGGGAAGCGAAGGTGCATGATGTAGACCTAGTGCAAGACACTTGAGGTAGTTCCTTTAATCGAGGAACGAACTTTCGATGGCGAGGCGTAAGAGTTATGCACCCTAGAAGGAGGGATGTGGAGTTTGCAAAGGCGACTATGTATTCCTGAAGGTTTCTCCAATGAAGGGAGTCATGAGATTTGGAAAGAAGGGCAAGTTGGCACCTCGGTATATCGGACCTTTTGAGGTTACTGATAGAGTTGGAGCAGTTGCCTACCGGTTGGAGCTACCACCCAACCTTTCTCACGTTCATCCCGTGTTTCACATCTCCATGCTCAGGAAATACATTCCAGATCCTTCTCATGTACTACAGCCGGATGTGATAGAGCTAAAAGAGAACTTGACATTTGAGGAGCAGCCTGTAGCCATAGTGGACTACCAAGTGAGACAGCTGAGATCCAAACAGATCCCTATGGTTAAGGTTTTGTGGAGGAGTCAATCAGTGGAAGAGTGCACCTGGGAGTCAGAACGGGACATGCGTAGCAAGTACCCTTATCTGTTCAATGTGTAATCCTGTACTTTATTCTGCCTTGTGTAAAATTCGAGGACGAATTTTCTGTAAGGGGGGAAGAATGTAACACCCCAAAATTTTTAATTTTATAGCATTTTTAGTATTTTAATTTTATTAAATTTTTGGAATTTTTTTGAGATTTTTCGGATTTTAAAAATCGGGTTCGATTTTCCGAAAATATAAACTTTGATGATTTTTAAAAATTAATTTAAAGACCACGTGGCAAAACTAAAAATATATTTGGAGTCTACGTATTTTTCTGAGTTTTCTGGAATTTTTTCAGAATTTTTGGACCTCGTTTTCGGTCCCGAGGCAGAGTAAAAATTCAAAATTTTATATTTTGAATCCAACCGGCCGAATCGAACCGGACCGGATCGGACCGGTCGAATCGGACCGGCCTTTTTCCTTCTTCCCTTTTTCTTCCCCGCGCGCGTCGTCCCTCTCCCTTTTCTCTCTCTTTTCTCTCTCCCACTCCCACCCCACCACGGCCACCACCGCCCACTCACCCGACCACGCCGCCGCCTCTCCCAGCCGGCCGCTAAAACGCCGGAAAAACGCGAGCGAACGCCCTCCTGCTGGCGCGTCGATTTCGCTTCCCGGCCGATCCGGCCACCAATTGGACCGGGTCTTGTGTCTAAAATCATCTACTCGGCGAGAGCTTTCCATAGACACCAAGAACGCCGAAATCCATCGAGCGGTTTGTCCGATTTTTGCTCGGGAAGATTTTAGCCCATTTCGACTTTTGGGCTAGATTTCTCGAAAACCGTGAATCCCACGAGAAAACCGAGGCCACCAACAAGCTCCATTCGTCGAGAGCTTCGCAACGACATGAATTTCGAATTTTTTCGACACCGTTTTTCGGTGGGTCCCACGGAACTTCGCAGTATTTTTCCGAGCATTTAATGAGCTTAGAAAATTCTGAAAAATTTATGTACTAACCCCCGTGTTATGGGCTTCGTGTAGGTATCCTCGATTCGCGGAAATTCGACAGTTGACCGGTTGCAAATTTCGCCAAAGCATCTGCACGAAAAGTCTCCGAATTGGACCGAGGTTTTGGCTAGCCCCATTGTCGACGTCCCGAGCGCTGCCTCGAAATCGGCAAAGGTAAACCCGAACCTTGCTTTTTCGTAATTTTCTAGTGCTTAAATAGGATTAAAAATCCATAAAATATTCGTGGTAGCTTAGAAAATTACGATTCTTTTTGCAATAGCTTAGTAATATTGCTAAGGACCGCGGGGCAAAGTTTTATAATTTTTAGAGCTTGTTGGGCAGTTTTTGCAAAAATGATAAATAATAAGGACTAAATTGAAATTTTGCCTATTGTGATGGATAACTGATTTGATGGGCCCAGGAGGGGCTGTGTGATATGATTGAACTGTGGATATATGGATTGTGAGTATAGAAGTGTGTTTTGAACCCTTTTGCAGGTTGGGTAGGTCCTAGGTATAGGGGAGACTCTGCCGGATTTTCGGCACGACTTAGGACGTAATTGGTCTTTTTCTTTGTTTGTATTGAGTCAGATTGTATTAAATAATTGTAATATAATTGTCAGGTGAGCCGGGACAGCCTTCTTCCTCCGCCCAGCCGCCTCAGTGACCATCGTCAAGTCTGTGAGTAAAATATTAATTTTAATTGTAATTTCGGTATTATTATATGTTCAGCATGCCCATGCATCACTTATATGCATATATTTATGTAGTTAAACTCTAGGCACGATTTATGTTGCATTGATAACTGTTAAAGTGCCATGAGTGTTGTTGTGGTAATTTGGAGCAGTGTGCGTGCGTTGGCGTGCGTGTGATGTGGTGTGGACTATGGATAGGACGGGTAGTCACGGCTTGAGTTCTTCGCTGGGACCCGATCCTTCGGGGGGTAGTCACGGCTTGAGTTCTTCGCTGGGACCCCCGATTTGGTTATTAAGTGGAAGTCCGAGCTGAGTTCTTCGCTGGCACCAAAGTTGGATTTAAGAGAGTCAGATAGGATCAACTCCCATATATTATGATTGATGTTACAGGGTGCGTGAGTGCTCCAAATTACCTTTTTGATGTTATGATGTGAAAATGTTGTTGATGTTGCATTTCACTCTACAGGGTGCATTAGTTCTAGATAGTTATAGAGATTATGGTTAAAATTGATATTTTACTCTCTGAGTCGAGCGCTCACTCCTGTTCAATATTTTTTTCAGGCTACAGGAGGATTTTATTTTGGTTAACCTGATTTTCTCACTCGCAGTACAATTATTACTGTTTGTATAAACTTGTTAAATCTTAGAATTTCCGCATGTGTTAGAAATGTTTATTTGATTTGGGTCTGTAAACTAAATTATTATTTTGGGACCTGTAAACTTAATATGCTATGCATGTTTGATGGATTGGATGAGGGAGCTGAGCTCCCATTTATTATTATGTTGATGAGTATGTGGAGGGTGAGTTGAGCTCCCCAATTGATTATATATTGTGTTTACAGGTCGGGTGAGCCGAAAACTCCCCGTTGGTAAGTCCATTTTATGGCCGGATTCTGTCCGTTTGTTTTCTTGAAATTGGGCCCAAATGGGCCTTAGAATTTGGTAAATGAACAGTTAAGGCTTACTACGGGCCTCGGGGGCTTTAGGCTGGCCCAGGTCCTAGTGCCGGTCCGGCCCATAAGTTGGGTCGTGACAATAATCTTAATATCTCTATCTACAATTCATTTTATTTCTATCATTCTCTAAATATTTTTTACTATTTCTCTCTATATTTAAATTAAAAATAATGATTTAATGATAATAATGGTGGTAATATTGTATAAGTGGTGATTATAGCCGTGGTGCTGATTTAACTATTGATCGTTGTATAGGTGATTATTCTAATAGTAGTGAAGTGATGTTAATATTATAAAACTAGATGTATATAAGTAAATTATTTATATATATATCTTATAATTTTAAATCTAAACATTTGTTATATTATAATTTTAAGGAAAAGTGTTAATTAAGGTTTAAAAATACTTCAAATTATTATAGTTTAATATTATATTTTTTAATAAAAAGAATTATAAAGAATCATAAATAAAAAAAAAGGCAAAGGAAAGATTCGAACCCTAAACCATCTATCTTATGCTTGGGAGCATGTGCAATCGGGCTATTAGCTCTCATCTACTTTTCAAATCAACGAAAATATATATATACATATATAAAGAATGTATTGTATTAGGTGTGCTTATAAATGGAAAAAAAAATAATATCTAATATAGAGAGGGCTCAAACCTTGAACCACGCTGAGATGCATGCTTCTATGACAATCAGGCTACTTGCCCTCATCCAACATTTTATTGCATGAAATATATATATTATACAAGCTCTCTAATGTGTGTATTTGTGTGTGTATATATATATATATATTTTGAAAATATAAATTTTATTTGTTAAAAGTGTATATTATGTCAAGTAATATTTATTTTTACATTTATATCTATCTATATTCATATAATTTGCAAATAAATTATTTAAAAAACGATAATAGTGATGATTGTAAACCGTGGTGATTTGAGTGTTTTATGAAGTATATATGATTTAAAATATGTATAGTGAAATTTATATTATATTTTAATATTTTATATACTGAAAAAATATAAATATAACTAGTTTGACCGTCACCCTACCTACACTAATCAACCACCGCCATCATTATCACTCTAACACCACTATCAAATTTCAAACCAATTTTAATATGATACTTACTTTAATATCAATATTTATGGTTATAATATTTAATTTCATTTTTGAAATGCTATTTACTTCATTTCAATTAATATATATCAAATTTATATCATATTTCAAGTTAACAAAAATAAATATAACTTATAATATAACTTATCATTAAAAATCAATATATCTTATCTTATAACAAATATATTATATATAATAACTTATAGTATACAATATCTCTAAATTTGTATATTTCTCATAGCATTAATTTTTAGAGTTCTAAAAACTGCTAGTATCTTAATTTGATATTGGAAAATATTATTTGGTGAATAGATATTAAATGAAGAGATTTTATAGTCAAGTGGCTTATAAATGAGCTAAATGACTCACAAGTCACTATAAATGACTCATATATTAAAAAGGTAAAATGGTAATGAATTTCAATTTAATTACTAATATGTCATTTTGAGTTAGCTCAATTTTAACTGTGTAACATTTTTGTTCCAGATTTTCATACAATAAAATACAGAGTTGCTATCTTGAAAAATGACACGGAATATGAAATGCAATAGAAGAAATGACACGAAAACCATAACATGATTGAAGAAAACCATGTGAATTTTTTTTTTAAATTTTCTTAATATTTCTTCAATTCTTGATAATAGGCTCAAATTCGTGTATCAAAGTTTTTTTTTTTTCAAATTATAGATCAAATTTATTATTGAAATAATAATTTACTTATTAATTTATTAATGTATCCTATTTAATATGTATTAAAAAAATAAAAGTTATTAATGTCAAAAATAATTTAATAATATATAAATTATTTAATTTTGAATAAAATAATTTAAATGAAAAGCATATTAAAAATATATTGAATAAAATGTATTACTTTAATTATATTAATTACATATTTTTTTAAACTACCTATCCATCATGGAGGACTCAAAGAAACAGTTCTGGAAACTAGAAAGTAAATTATAACAATGAATTAGGGGTTAATATAATAGCGTGTATTAAATATAAATTATTTTATATAATAGTTTTAAAAATTAAATTTTTATATTAAAATTTATATAAAATTAATATATATATATATATATATATATCATTAAAATAATAAATATATAAATTTTAATATATATATTTAATTTAAAATTTATTATTATTATTATTATATAAATTCCAAATTTACAGTGTTGTAATATTGCGTTTTATTACAGTTGGGCGGTTGGAGCCGAGCGCCATGGACGGTAACATAAGAGTAAAAACTTGGAGCCTAGGGGGAAAAAACAAAACTCTTCCGTCCACAATTCTGTCCAATCCTAGCTAGTAGATATAGGGGGAATTTGAACCATCCTGTCCGAAGGCCTAAACTAATCCCCTTTCCCTCTTTCATGGCTTCTTTGCCTTCAGTTGCTCTTAGTGGCACTCTCAAGCTAGAGCCTGAACTCAAAAAACTTCCCGCTTCTTCTGTTGCTACAGAAAAGGTACTCAAACTCTCTCTCTCTCTCTCTCTCTCTCTCTCTCGGGGGTTACTTATGCAAGATATTTTTCTTTGTCATGAAAGTAATCTATGTAATAGATTAACTTAAGAAATCTTATGTGACAGTTTCTCCCCCCCTTTTTTAGACTCGGGACTGGTTTTATTTGATGATATACGACATGATAGGTAAATTCTAGCTATGGAAATTATTGTTCTAGTGTTCTGGAAAAGAATTTTAGAAATGCTAACCAAATGACAGCAAATTAAAAAAAAAAAAAAAAAGGAAGTAGCTTTAATCATTTTGGATTTAGCTCTTTACGTTTCTTTGTCTGCTTTCTCACACTAAGCTACGTATGGTATCTCAATCTCAGAGTCCGAGCATTTCATATGAGAGAAGTCCAATAAACATCCAATTGGATGGAAGTTTAGCACCTATTAGGCCTTTGGATTTCCAAGAAGCTCTTTCTTTGATAAAAGAGGAAAGAAAGATTGAGCCCTCTTATTACGTTCCCGTGTTACAAAGATGCATAGACAAGAATTCAGTCTCAGAAACGCAGATTATTCATGCCCACGTGATAAAGACAGTAACCTCTGAAGAGCTTTTCTTGATGACCTTTCTTGTAAATGTCTATGCAAAATGTGGAGCCATGGGAAGTGCCCTAAAAGTTTTTGACAACTTGCCTAGAAGAAATGTTGTTGCTTGGACGAGCCTTATGACGGGTTATGTTCAAAATTCACAACCAGATGTAGCCATTGAAGTTTATCAAGATATGTTGGAATCTGGGGTTTTTCCCTCGAATTTCACTCTAGGTATTGCTTTAAATGCTTGTTCATCCTTGAATTCTATCAAATTGGGGAGACAGTTGCATGCCTATATTATTAAGTACGAGATTGACTATGACCCAAGCATCGGAAATGCTCTTTGTAGCTTATACTCGAAATTTGGCAGCTTGGATTCTGCTGTTAATGTTTTTCAGGGTATTGGAGAAAAGAATGTAATTTCCTGGACTGCTCTTATTTCTGCTTGTGGTGAAAATGGTGAAGCAGCATTGGGTTTAAGATTTTTCATTGCGATGCTTTTTGAGGATATTGAGCCTAATGAGTTCACATTAACTTCTGTTTTGAGCTTGTGCTGTGTGATGCTGGCTTTGGGTGCAGGGAGACAGGTTCACTCATTGAGCATTAAACTTGGCTATCAATCAAACCTACGCATAAAAAATTCTGTCATGTATTTGTACCTCAAATGCGGATGTATGAATGAGGCACAGAATTTGTTCAATAAGATGAAATCTACTAATTTGGTTACATGGAATGCAATGATTGCTGGCCATGCTCAAGCAATGGATCTCGCAAATGATGATTTTTCTGCATACCAAAGTGGAACTGAGGCACTCAGCATTTTTTTGAAATTGAATCGCACAGGCTTGAAACCTGATCATTTCACCTTGTCAAGTATTTTGACTGTATGTAGTAGGTTGTCAGCCTTAGAACAGGGAGAACAACTTCATGCTCAGACCATTAAATCTGGGTTTTTGTCAGATGTTGTTGCGGGAACTGCACTTGTTAATATGTACAGTAAGTGTGGAAGCATTCAGAGAGCCAGTAAAGCCTTTGTGGAGATGTCTACAAGAACTATGATATCGTGGACTACAATGATCACTAGTTTTGCACAGCATGGTCAGCATCAGCAAGCGCTGCAACTTTTTGAGGATATGAGGCTAGCAGGATTTAAACCAAACCAGATTACTTTTGTGGGTGTTCTTGCCGCTTGTGGCCATGCTGGAATGGTTGATGAAGCGCTTGGATACTTCGAGATGATGCAAAAGGAGTACAGAATTAAGCCTGTGATGGACCATTATGGATGCCTGATTGCTATGTTTGTGAGATTGGGTCGGCTAGAAGAAGCTTTTGACATCATCAAGAAAATGGATTTCAACCCCGGCGAGTTTATGTGGTCGCTGTTGATTGCTGGTTGCAGATTTCATGGGAAGCAAGAACTAGGATTTTATGCTGCTGAGCAGTTACTCAAACTCAAGCCAAAAGATACGGAGACTTATGTCATGTTGTTGAATATGTACATCTCTGCAGAGAGATGGCAAGATGTTTCCAAGGTGAGAAAATTGATGAAAGAGGAGAAACTAGGAAAATTGAAGGACTGGAGCTGGATTAGCATAAAGGACAAGGTTCATTCGTTTAAAACCAATGGTCGGTTGCATCCTCACAATGCAGAGATGTACAATTTGTTGGAGGAATTGCTAGAAAAAGCAAAAGGTCTTGGATACCAACCGCTGCAACGGATGGAGGTTATTCATGATGACGAGAAAGAAGAGGAAAACAATCCAATCTCATCTGCCGAATACCACAGTGAGAGATTGGCCATTGCATTTGGGGTTTTGAATACTCAAAAGGATGCACCAATACGGGTTATCAAGAGTGTCATCATGTGCAAGAATTGTCATGATTTTATTAAAGTAATCTCAAAGCTGTGTAGTAGGGAAATCATCATTCGAGATAGCCGGCGGCTTCATAGATTTGTCGATGGGCATTGTTCATGTGCAGAATTTGGTGTTCTTCTTTGATATCTTGGTATGGTTGTGTTGGATTAATCATGATTATCATTTTCTTCAAATATTTGACAAAAGTTGCGAAAATCCATTTCTCTTAACTGTTAGTATGTTCAATAGGAGAAGTCCATTTGAACCATATAGGCTTTCTTTTTCTTTTTCTTCTCCTTCTTTCCTGTCTTTTTTTTTTTGCACCCTTACCATATATGGTGGCAATTTTTTTGAAAACAAGCTCTTTCTTATCGCTTAATTTAATAGCAAGAATTACAATAAAAGGGATTTTTTTTTTTTTGAGAGAGAGAGGATAATGGTTATTCTTGACATCACTCTTTTGATGTTAATTGTTCAAACAAAAACAACAAAGACTGATTTCTTCCACCAAATTCAGGTAGCTAACTTGTCCAAAGTTGGCAAATCAGCTCCTCTAGACTAAATATAGAATTTTAGATCAGGAGGCTAGGTTAAGCTCAAGAATTTCATTATGATTTGACTTGTAAAACCTACAATCTTTGGATCAACTGTAAACTACAAAGTTATAATCTCATTGAAAACTTTCAATTCACACTCTCGACTAGTACCCATGCTAGGAGATTAAACAGGCTAGATCAATAAAGATTTAAAAACATTACACAAATATTAGATAAATCTCTCCCATTTTCCCTTTACCTTTTCTCCCCTTCTCTCTCGGGGAGAGTCTGGAGATGTTAACAAACACTAAAGGCGTATCTTTGTAAGCTGCAACTGCAACAAAACCTGAGAATGGTACTTGAGCATGGATGAAATTCCCATGACTGCACTTAAACACATGTGCCAGAGTGATTATGACAAGAAACAAAATCAACGTTTTCTGCTCTTTGACTTGGTGATCTTAGATTTGCTTGATTCAGTAGGTGGTTTCCAGATGATGTCATCAAGATTGCTACAAAAGCTCTTGTAGAACTGCAAGAACGAAAAGTCCATTCCCTTCTAATTAGTATCTAAACATGTGTGCATACACATGAACACAAACAGCATCTAATATGTTAATTACTAGGTGAACCCTAAAAACGCATGACATGCAAATGAAAGATGATTTTACACAACTGACCTTGAGGTATTCGGAAGCATCTCCAGCTGCTTTCTGAATGTCCACCATAAAAAATGTTGGAGCAACTTCAAACACCTTCAGCCAAACAACAGAAAAAAATTCAAACATAGTACAGCAGACCTAAAGGTAAGAGAAGCTGGAAATCCAGTGCAGAGTAGGGCCTGAAAGCCTACTTCTAGAATAACTGAGAAATGGGAAGTCTTATTAGCAGAAAGGCCTTCCACTCTCATCTGCAAAAATGAACAAAAAATCTCTTCTTAGATTGAATGTAATATGCTACTAGGTAAGTTTACCTCAGTCAATATTTGTAATATGTAAACAAGTGATCAGTACATAATAATAGCATAGAATAATAAAATAAAAAAAATTACAAGTGTACAAATAAACTATAATTAGAAAAGAAACAAAGCAGAAGCATTGAAAAAGTAAACGTACTACGGTAAATTCCAACTCTACCTTGTAATTACGAATGTGTGTCTTAAAACCCATTGATTGTGCAACAACTTCCATGCTTGATAACACAACCCTTGCCGGCTTCTGTGAGACAAAGCGTGTTTGATACTTCATAGAGTCCTGTTACATGGAGTAAGAAATTCAGACATCTCAAATTGAATATTGAAACAACATAAATTAAGCAAGAATTTGTTGGATGAAACCAAAAATTCTAACCAAAACTTTTTGATAGGATGGATGACACCTCAAATTCAAAACATGTTTGTGAATCCTTATAGTGCTTTGAGTCAGTACAAAACAATTAGCTATTGTAGTATATCCATCATATTTATGATCATGATGTGAATCAGAAGCACTTCAAGTGAGAGAGGAAAAAAAAAAAAGAGAATAAATTAATAATATGAACACATTATACCTTTCCACGGTCAAATAGTGTTGCAAGGTTCAAGCCTTGAGAGAGAATTATCAAGTCAAATGCATTAAGAATCAATGGACCTGTATCCTCATTCCCACACTGTTCATCAGTCTTTTGTTCCTACAGTAAAACATCTTATCAACAAACGTACTGGGAGATAGCAGAATATTATACACAAAGGAATCTGATTGGGACACCATCAATTTCAATTAAAGGTGACATTCCTTTCAAGTATAAAATCAAAGTAATATTTAGCATGGACACCAAACCATAGTAGTAGTTACAACCTGCATTAGCCTAAAACAAATCAGTTGGCCTGTTAACCAGGAAGCAAGGGAATGTCCAACATATGTGAACCTTAGGAAATCCATCTAGATAATTAGAACATGAGTGTACAGTGAAAGTAATACTGAGAGCTCAAGTGAACAGAAAAACAATTGTTATGAAAATATCTCCAGTTGAAAGCACCTTAAAACGATGCATCTGCCTAAATGATCAAATAGTTTAAAATGAAAATGTATATTAAGGACAAAAGGATTCTTTCAGAATAAAACAAAATAAAGAAGTTAGCAATCTGAGCATTGTATTTTAGTCCAAAGTCTCCTAAGCACTCAAGCAGTCATATTAGTGACTGAATTATTTTCCTAACACAGTCATATTGTATTTCAAGATATATGATGTTAGCAAAAGGATCAGGGAGTATTGGCCCTTATCCTGCCAACATGTGGATGAAGAGCAGAAGCAGTTCCCAGAATAGGAGGGTTCAGTTACTGCTAGCAGTAAATTACTCTTGTTAAAATATAATCAACTAATCAAACATCCAAATCAGCAATAATTACCAAAGGCATAATTAAAATTATTTTAAGTTTCAAAAACCTTGTTATAGAAAAACATGCAACACTGAACCAACCTCTGGATCATTAAAAGCTGCATCTACATCATCCAGGTTCACGTCTTCATATTCAATAAGTCTTGCAGGAGCATAGCCTTTATTAAACCATTCATCATTCCTTATCTGCTCAATGGTTATACGCTGCATGTAGAGATAGAGAGAGCTTATCAGAAACAACCAAAACCATACTAATTAGTTTAATGCAATTATATTTACCACAACACTTTTGATGGGATTACAAGCAGCAGAAGAAGGTAAAATTCCAAATTGAAGCACTAGAATCTAGATTATGACACACACCATATAAAGATCATGTAAGATTCCTAACTATGAAATCATGCAAAAATTATGATCATCATTTTGTTAACTACATAAAACTGAGTTCAAATTTCACAGTGAGATGAAGACAATAAATCCAGTTTGATTGGGTATTGAAGAAAATGATCCTAAGCAATTGTCTAAATCTATATTATTTTGCTTTCAAATCTTCTGTCATTTCAATAAAGTCCACTGATAAGACCACTGCCTTGTAGCACAGTCAATACTTACAGTTTCAGGTTTTGGATCCAAAATTCTATGAATCAAAGATTTTGCTCCCATTGGAAACCATGAAGGGCATGAAAACTCTGCCTTCTCGATCTGATGAAGACAATTTAAAAACAAAAAAAAAATAGTCAACAAAAGGAACTCTTACATTGATATATATGCAAAATCAAAGCAGCAGTCTGCATAAACTAGAAAGCAAAAGGAATGTCCTTGAAGGGACAGCTCAAGCAAGTCAAGTTGTACTGAGACGGGCGGCCAATTGAACAGAGAGAGATAGAGAATAAACATGAGTAATATCAGCATCCACTTGGAAATGCACCTAATGAAGGAAAGTAATAAATATGGTAGACCCAAAAAAAGACATCAGAGCTGTACATGTGATATACGTTCATGCCTTACTGTATAAAGTGGTGAGATCAAGTTCATCAAATGGAAGATATCCTGCCATCAAAACGTAAAGAATAACCCCACAGGACCAGACATCTGCCACAGCACCATTATAACCTTTGTGACTGAGTACCTAGAGCAGACAATGAAAATTTAGAGAAGTACACGTAAGAATAGTTTTGCATTGAACACACAAATCAAAGCACCCTTACCTCAGGTGCTACATAGTTAGGAGTTCCACATGTTGTCCGCAGCAAGCTAACTCCCTATACGCAAGCATCATCAAGTAATAGCCCATGTACTGTTATTTCCTTAACTACAATGATGTCAAATAGGATAGAACAAGAGCTTTTGCCTGGGATCTTACTTGTTCAGGCAATGCACTAAGACCAAAATCTGAGATCTTTAAATTTCCTTGTGAATCAAGTAGAAGATTTTCAGGCTGCACATTAAATGAAAAAGGCTTTAAGGTATCAAAGTAACAGAAACTAAGCAATGGTTTTTCAGACATTGCCCAAACAAAACCTTTAAGTCTCTATGGTAGACTCCTTTACTGTGGCAATAATCCACCCCATCAATAAGCTGTTGAAAGTATCTTCTAGCTTCAGCCTCACTAAGACGTCCGTGATGCACCTGAGTTAATATAGGAAGCACAAAATCTTTACCAACAATTAGCAGAGGAAATCATCCAACGACTAAAAAACTAGTCCATCTTGAAGTGTGGATGTGAATTGAACTACTCACTATTTTATCAAACAATTCACCACCAGTAATGTACTCCAAGATTATATAAATCTTTGTGCGGCTCGCCAAAACCTAAACCAAAACAATACAATTTGATTATGAGAAATGCGTGATATACTGCAAAACTTGATATTCTAAGAAGAAATTTGAAAAATTTAAAAAACCCATGCCTCATGCAATCGCACTACATAAGGATGTCTGACAAGTTTCATTATGGATATCTCCCTCTTGATCTGCAATAAAAAGAGTCACTGTAAGAAAGGCATCGGTAGCAGGGAAATTTCCATGATAACTACAATTTTTGAATCATAACAGATGAAGTTAATTTTGTTTAACTGAGAAGCCCCGCCCCTGAATTTGATCAAATTATGGAAGAGGGAACAATAAAAAGTTGCTAAAATAGCATTATTGAGTCAATCAAAGAGAGCATATACTACAACTATACAGCTTTCCAAGCTAAAATCTTCCATTTGCATACAAAATTTTACATACAGTAAAAGAAAAACAGAATAATTTGCGGTTCTTTCAAAAAGATTTCTGAAATTAGTGATAATTAATTAAATAATTAGAAGGAAAAATCATATAGTTGGAAGAAACAAAAATTAAGGAAAAATTACTTGGTCGACCATCTTGTGTTTGATGATGGTGCTACGATCAAGCACTTTCATGGCCACACTCTCACCAGTCTCGGTGTTCTGCGCAAACTTTACTTTGGCGAAGGTTCCTTCGCCGATTGTCCTCCCTATCTCATACTTGCCTACTTTCCTCACCACCATCTTTTGCTTTCCTCTTCTTCTCGCGTAACAACTAATCAAAATATCGTTTGCTTCCTTCTTAACCAAATCTCACCATTACAGTACTCTCCCCCCTCTCTCTCTCTCTCTCTCTCTCTCTGTGTGTGTGTGTGAGAAAAGAGTAAATTTTCAAAAAAGCATATATGCAGAAGAAGAAGCTTCTCACTTTTTGGAGTACAAATAGAATTAGGAAGGTGAAATGATAGGTCCGGAATTATTAGATTATTACTTAGTGAAAAAAAGGGGATCGAGGAGGTTTTAAATGAAAATGATAATATAGTTTTTTGTCTGTGGTGGTGGGGACACCGTGAAATGTGGACAAATTTGTGTAGCTTCCTAACTCTGGTAACAATCTGAAAGATTAGGTTTGGTAAAGATAATTTGAGATGGGGTTTGTTGATTGTTGACAAATGGACCTCTGTGTTTTATGGCTGCTGCAAGTCGCTGACTCCCTACTATTTGTATTTTCGTTTTCCTGGATGGCTGCCGCACACTTCTTGTCGTGTGGACGCTCGCCTCATTTTTCTGTGGTTACTGTACTAATCAGGTACCATTTCATTTGATTTTTGTTTGAGAAGACGGCGGCATTGGGCCTTGGTTCAAGGCTAATGGAACTGGTCGGTCTCATAATTGCAGAAAATAAAAATAAAAAAATGGAGATGCGGGGTATCGATCCCCGTACCTCTCGCATGCTAAGCGAGCGCTCTACCATCTGAGCTACATCCCCTGAATACATTCACTTTGTTCTTTGCTATAAATAAAATGACGGCAATTAAGAACCCATGTTATGTTTATGGTAAAGCTGTCTTTCACATGAAATTCATGAAAAGACGTCCAAGAGGTGTTGAAAAAATTATTTTTTAAATATATTAATTAGAGAATTTTTAAAATAATTTAAAATTATATTTAAGAAATTTTAATTATTAAAATACTATATAAACTACCAAATATATCTCACAACTTTCTCATCAAAATACTTTGTTGCAAAACTAATTTGTTTTTGATATCTATTTAAACTTCATATAGTTATAAATTTATTACTGTCTAATAGTTGTTATTCACGAGTTTTGGAATGAGACTGTAGAAACTTTGTAAGCATTTATTCATACATGAAGTAGATCAATCATGCAGAGCATCTCATCATAGTTTTGTCCATCTAAAATGAAAAACTTCAGTACGAATTGCAGACTTTTAGTATATTGCTACTTGGATGAATTTGATATCTTACCATAGAATCATGCCATGAGATGTGCACTTGAGTTTGCAACCTGGGCTTCACTGGAATTTAGTGATATAATGATGTCAATAAAGCAAAAATTTATCTATTCCAATACTCCTTATCCTATTTTTCAATAGATTATAGCTCTTTTTGTTGGCATGGAGTGGCAATTTATATACACTTTGACTTGACCTTTTTGGAATAGAATCTTATTAAGCATTTGCTTTATGGTATTACAGCTTTCTTGAAGAGTCATTCCTTTTGTCTATATGGTTCTAGGTTGTTAATGAAGAACCTTGTACTACTGAGGGTTTGCATGAAGTTGAATTGCTTTTACCATTCATGAAGAATACACAGGCCGAAGGTGTGTTATTTGGCACGATTATTCTTAGTGGTGTTTTTAGTGGCTTTAAATTACTGTTTTAAGCATTTAATAATTTGTTTTTATTTTATAAAGCATGCAGCCAAAAGGTTGTTGCCGGTGTTCTTGTGTTCAGTGGGTCTGTGTGTTTCTTTGCATACTTGAATTCAAAAGAACCAGTTTCACAGGCTATCACTGATATAAAGGTATTCAATATATTTTAATTTTGAATTTATTTCTATGGTACAATAAAATAAATTTTTTCACCTCTGCTTCAAGTATTTGGGGAAATGCTTCTACAGAATTGTTAGTCTCTGCAGTCTGCACCCTAATTCTTTCTGTAAGATTCACTTGGGCTTTGTCATTGTCAACTGCATTCTGAAACTTGTACTAGTGCAGTGTAGCATGTTTATAATTCATTGTAAATATGCATTCTTGACATTATTTTTTCTCCCTACATTTTTACACACATGTTTATAAGGTGCCTCTTAGGTGCATCTCATTTTTAATCAAATTATGCTACCTATTTCCCCATCACACAATATTCTCTACAGATTCATTGATCTTGGTGAAAATAGGCAGTATTGATTTGATGAAGTTTGAAAACTGTTTCAAGTTTTAGTAAGGTTCACCAGGAAGCAATTGGCAGATGCTGCCAACAAATCCTTGAAATATGATGGCAGCAATATACATTAAAATTTTAAACTTTGAAGTTATATAGTTGAATTTAATGTTGAAGAGGAAAGGAAATTATAAATCTGGAAGTAGATATGTGGGATTCAAGCATTTTCTGCTACTAACAAATTATATATACTCCTTTATTTCCCCTTATTCATCGTTGCTGCTCTTTTCTTACCTATCTATTTTCAGGATGATATCATCAGGAGTCTACATAGCAGACTGGATATCATCTGTGATGAAGCAGATGAAGATGATGAAGATCTAGGTCCAATAGATGATGATGGTTGGGAAGCTAGTCAAGAAAAACAGCCTGAAAAACCTGTTTCCAGACTTGTCCTGTGCTTGTTGAGGTTTGTCAAATGTAGTTTCTATAGATTGTCAGAACCAATAGGTTTCATCTTTCATTTCGTGAACTGCAATTTAGAAAGTTGATATATTTTTTTATTCTCTCTTACTCATCATATTGCTGTTGCACAACTTATTAACAGGAAAACATGCAGGCTTGCATTTCCTCGAAGGTTACTTATGCCTTGGTTAGCTGGTACATTTATATGTGACTACTTACAACCATCTGAGACACTTGAGGTTTGTACTTGAGGCTTGTTGAGCAAAGCATTAATTTTGTTTTATGCACATCTGAGATCCATACTGCATTTATCTGAAGAATTCTTATTTTACCTCAGTTTTTTTAGTATAGTAGTTTTCATGGTTTATAGGTCCTAAAAGATCATTGTGTTGAGTTGATGTCCATGGAAGCTCCAGCCGATGCCTCAACGATTCTCCAAACAGAAGTAGAAAGCTCCATCAGTGATCGCTAAATCTTTTTGGGATGTCGGAGTCCCAGGTGATTCTGCATGTAGCCTTTCTTTAGAGAAGAGCACAAGGATTGACACGAGTGGTGCGGTTAGTAGAAGGGAAAATATCAAATCAATAAATTTCAACATGTTGGGTGCATTTTTCTTCCTAATCCTTTCTATCTTCGTTGGATTTGTGCTTCTTAGACAATCATTGTCTCTGAGTGAAATTTTCACTTACAAATTAGTGGCTTTTTTTTTTAATTATTATTTTAAGGTTATGGAATGTCTTCCTTTATTAGGTGAACGCACTTGTCCCACAGATTTAATGTCTTCCTTTTTTTTTTTTTATATATATATATATTTTAAAACTGCCATTTTAAGGCCATCAAGTTTGTATTTCTTAACTTTAATGCATGATTAGTCATTAGAAAGATGCTTATTACATTACTAATCCGTTGTCTTTTTAGATGGGGCTAGGGTAATGGTATAGTATATATATATATTAAATCTTTTTCAATCAACAAAATATAAAATAATGAAAAACTATTATCAAGGAAAGAGTTACAGAACAAAATTAATTTTTTTTTATTGGTCTTTTCAAAAATTAAAAAAAAAAAAAGTGTGCAATCGTTTGAATGTTTTTATTTATGCATTTTTTATTTTATTCTCACTTTTCTATAACAACAAAAAAAAAAATTTCCTGCTAAAATGAAAAAAAGCCACCTCAAAACATCTAGCAACCCTGCCTTGTATATCCAACCAACCAGTCTAGAATCCGTTATGTGACATCAAAACATTAAAGATGCATACTTGATGTGGTTCGCAAAATCCAAATATTTGTTTATGTATCATACACAAAGTCGTATTCATTCCGAGTCATCATAAAAGGCTGAAGTCGGTCTGCATAACCAAATGAATCATTGGCTCGATTGTAATCACAGTCATCATCACAATAGCCAGATTACGGAAGATCTCAGGGACAATGGCCTTCAATCTTCGTTGGGTACACATAATAACTGTCTACATCAACGAAATGAATCTTAAATTCCTAACAGAGCCAGTGAGTTCACAAAATATGAATGGCCAAGCCCTTCTATTGGTATTGAAGTAGTTCATAGTAAATCATTTATGAATGAACATTTGATGGAGTATTGAAATCAGTAGTAAATGATTAATTGGACACTCCCATCTCTGGATGCTTCTCCTGTGCAACATCGCTTGGAAGATCAAGACCAGCAGGAATTTTTCCAGGATAGTTAGTTGTTGCAGGATCTGAACCCATCATACTGCAGAATAAAGAAAAATATGAGTTTCCTTCACCCGCTTAAACATTAAGGCGCAGTCTAGATATTCCAAAAACATGCTCACCTTCTATCAATAACAACCACCGACCGGAGCTCACAGTTATTGAAGCTGCATTTGTAGGTAAGATTCATTTGATTATCAAAGAAATAGAAGACTGAAGTATTCAAAATAAGACCATCATTTTCAATGCAACAGATGAACAGACATTTGAAGTTTTTCACTTCACTGCCATAAACAAGAACTTACTGTGTACATATTTCACACTTCACAGATGGGTGACAATCATTCCCAAAAGCACTTAATGTATGATATAAGAATCCACTGTGTGTAACAACTGCTATCTCCTTCTCTTTCCGAGTCCATAACCTGAACCATGTAATAAAAGAATAAATAACTAATAAAAATAAAATTCATTCTAATCTAAAACAACATCTGCCAACAGCTACTCAGCTATAATGCACTTTCAGAACCCATCTTAGTAAACGCGCAAAGAATGCAGAAGAACAAAAGCACACAAAAAATTCATGTGGTTCATGCATAATTACGGAGGATTAAATATCCCATCAAATGCAACTGTTGTGGTTCTCTTTCTTAGCACTTAGCAGCCCACAGAACAAAATATTATGGTAAAGAAAAAAGAAGCAATTACATAGAATTAAAAAAGAAAAGCAAACACCAAAGGCTTAGATGAATAAGGTGATTCCATAGTTATTTTAAAAGCCATTTTTTATTAAAAAAAATAATAATAATAATTTTACATGAGACAACTTCATGCCCTATGTGCATATGAACCATAACAAGCTATAAAAGCTGAGAAACCAAACTGTCAATGTCCATTTAAAACATAGAGCAGTTTGTAGAATACTGGAACCCAACAACAGCATTTTACTTCCTCAAGTAATCTATACTTGTCATGTTTCTAAATGCTCCCCTTTAGCTGATTTCGGATTTCTAAATGTAATCCATTTTGGTCATATAAACTTTCAATTCTTAGGTTGATGAAAAGAATTATAAGATACAGAAAGAACACAAACAAGTAATCACCAGCTCAAAAACTTCTGCCCCCTGGCTGCAACATCTTGATTCTCTTCTCTGACATCAGCCGTCCACAAAATGTCAGCATCATTTTCAATCTATACAAAATATCAAACAAACTATTTCATCTCAACCCAAATTGATATTGACACCAGAACCAATGATAACGGCACAAGATTAAAAAATTAATTCTACAAGACAACATAAGGAATGCCCATATGTTGAATTACTTGCCAGTGAAAAATCAATAGCAGGAAATAGAGGCCTATACTCGTTAATACTTCTTCTCCTGTCACATGGATGAACTCCCTGTAGTTTGAAAAAAAGAATAATTTAAATCAAATAAAAAGGTATATAAAACTACATGCAATAACTTGTTCCACAAAACCTTGTTATGTAGGAAATTAAGTGTTGGATAAAAGATGCAATAACTTGTTCCACAAATCTAAACCACGACTATTCGCCTAATACAGATTTTACTAATGTATAAACAGCTGAAGTTACTCTATGGAATTAAAACCACTTCAAGTCATTCAAGAGATACCAAATGTTCCCGACAAAGCTCGACTGCTACAAATGGAGGACAATTTAAACTTGAAATTGCAGGACGGTTACTTTCCCCAGCATTTGCCACCATCAATGGAGGGGCCTCTATGCCATCAGTGTACCCTTCACCACCAAAAACACCAACTGCTGTTTGCATGGTCCTACAATGCAATTATTTAGGTCATAAGCTCAAACAAAGGACTTTGGACAACAGATATGCGTTAAACTCCAAGTTTTCCTTAGTAAGTAAAACATAATGTTTTCAATTCAGGTAATAGAAACCTCACCATATATGTTTCCCATTGAACAGAAATTAAGTAAATAAACAAAGTCCTTTGTGAAGATGACAATTGCCATTTCACATATTAAATCAAACTATTAAAAGTCAATAAGAGATTGAGAAACCAGCCTCAGTACAGAGCAACTTATAATTTTAAATGATGTAAGGAGGAATTCCTTCAAAAATTTCACCACATGCCCGGTAAGTTTCTTCTTAAAAGATTCATTTTGAGTTCAGGAAAACGCATAACACAGATATTACTCAGTACTATGATGAGAATTAGTGTAAGAATTGAAATGTTGTGGAACTTGGCATTATTGTAGGCTTTAGCCCTTTATATTATGATATAGTATGGTGTTTGCATTCCTTATTCAAAAGATGCGGACATGCAAATGGCATTATTTCACAATAGTTTATACATTGCCTTACATCAACTGTATATTGCTATACACTTCATCCTCGCAGCATAAACGTTTGCTTGGTATTTATCCAGCTTGTAGTATAAATTCTAATTTTTAGCGGACAATAAAAAAAAAAGTAAAGGGGAGGGGGGAATAACTAAAAGTGCAATTTCCTAGTTGGCAATCATGATAATAAATAAATAAAATACATTTGTTCAGTAAAAAAGGCTCCATTGTGCTATAATAAATAATAATTCAGGTTAAATTAAAAGAATGTTTCCACTCACTGAAAATCATGAAATTATTAACAAAAAATATTGTGTTACAGAAAGCCAATACCTTAACAAAGGGGAAGTAATGACCAACTCAATTTTCTTATTAAGCCCACGTTCTTGAACGTGCTTGCGCAGATTATCAACCTGTCATTGGTTTCACCAAAAAAAAATCATAACAAATTACTTCCCGTCAAGAGAGAAACATATGGAAATTTCTTATATATGAGTGTTATATTGACACAAGTTCCAACTAAACTAAAACCAGAAAGACCCAATTCTGTTCGAGACCAATCCGTGAAATAATATAAAATAATAAAAAGTTCCCATATTCTCTAAATTGCAGCCCAGAAGGGATAAAAGAAAAAGGCAAGCAAGTCTTTATTTAATTGGTAAAACAGGTTGAAATCAGAATCTATTTTAAGCAGTTAAAACAATACCTGCTGCCAACCGAGAGGGGTAAGGCAAGCATCAAAGAGTTCTTCAGATAAATATGCATTGTAGTCTTTTTCTCCTTCTACATTGTGAATCCCTTGAGCATGCCTCACCTGCAACCCATTATCAATTATTAAAAAAAAAGAAAAAAAATTGTGCAAATTATGTAAAATATATAAATAATCAAGATTCGCAACACGAACCAGGTGAATAGTTTTAGTACGGTGCAAAGGGTACAGACTCTGGCCTGATGTGGAATCCATATCTGCAAGAACAATAACAATAATTGGTAAAAAAAAAAAAAATGAAAAAAGAACTAGCAATTTCACAAATCAAAACTAAGCCTTGTCAATGAAAGACAAGAAAACAAGATTTTTAATCACGGCATTAGACGAAAACAAATAAATCGAACTTTACACATAAAAAAGAAAAGGGGATCTTTTGTACCTGAGAGAGAAGAGAAGCGAAGAACTAAAGAGGAACGATTGCTAATCGGAGAAGAATAAAGAAGGTGATGATGCGACAGTTGAGGTGGTGATGCGAAATGAGGCTTGGTTGGCGTAGGAACGGAAATGGAGGAAGGATTCAGTAAGAGAGATGCGTTGGGATTTGGAGAATAAAAGAGAGACATTTGCTTATTTAAATTCTGATTCGCATTCGGTGTGGATCGAAGAACGTAAAGTGGTCTTGTTTGGCGTTCAGCCCAACAAGTTTCAGGTTTTAATTTATGCCAAAAAGATACGCAAATGCTCAGAATCACACGCTAACTAAACAAAAGGGTCATAGTTTTAATTAGACCAGACAAGAGGCGGGCAGACACTTGGCAACTTTGATTTTGCTTCATTTGTTTTATTTCTTATATTCAATTCAAAATTTTTAGATAAATTTCTCACGTGCTAAGCCACTGCCAATTGCCACAGCAGGGTAGATATTGGATTTGGGCCCTCTCTCTCCATGGGCCTAAGAATTGAAAATGTTAAGAGTGAGCCCAGTTATAAATACTTGTTCAAACAAAAGGCCAAATATTAAAGGGTCATTTCCAATGGAATTGTAAAGCTTTTAGCCCTTTAGGCCAGCCCAATAACTAATCCACAAGAAGTGAAGAACCAGAACTCGTTTTCAGATTTCGGGAAACGTTTCAACTTTCCTAGTCACGGGAACGACAAGCAAGCACAACCGGAACCCTGGTATGCATATGTTTCTGCATGCGTTAAATAATACGTATCACATGAAGATAGCAGACCACATGGTATGGTAGACCACATGGTATGGTTAGGTGACATGTCTTTACTTGAGTTACCTACAAACCAGGGCACTGAACAGTGTCCTATACTTACGAGATTCAGCAATGCAATGCCCCCTGGAAAGTGGAAACTGTCTTTCTTTTACGATCACGACACTCCAAATAATGTCACCAAGCAATCATTAATGTTCACTACAATTTTAGCCATTTCTCTGCTCAATTATAAAGCAAACAGAAAACCCTTTTGTTCTATATATGAAAGTTACAATCTATTGTTTGGAATAATCAGTGATTAGTTCTCTAAATATAGTATACTTAAGCCATAGCTTAGTGAGATTAGGAGATGAGTGATGGGGAATTTTAGAGTGGCTTTCAACTTTGCATATCTCATTTATGCGAAAATGAAAGGTCATCTGATAGCAATCACTAAAATGAGCCTTCATTCCATTTTAACACCTACCTTGTCTAGTTAATTCCCTAAAACAAACATATTCCAATAATAATTGGCCAAAAATGCAATCAAGGATTAAAGATAATCTAGTTTATAATTATGCACGCATGGGCAATTTTCTAATATAATTATTTATAAGGAGAGTTAAATTGCTTTTACATTAAAAATTTATTTGGCTTTGTTGTTGGGATTATTATTGAGAAAAATAATTTTTTAAATATATTAATTAAAAAATAATTTTAAATGAATTGTGAAATATTTTAATTTTAAGAATTTTTTTTTTAACCTATAAAATAATAATTTTTTAAAATTGACATCCCACGATAACCATAAATGGAGCGTCAGCGATTAGAAATTTTGCTTCGTTAAGGTATATACCCATAAAGTGGTTGTAAAGTGTAGCCATTGAAATACAATGGGCGGCAATCAAATCTCTAGCCAAATTGACTTTCTACTACTAGGACTAGTAAATGTGTAGATTTTTTTTAATTAGGTCAATGATCCATTCCAACACCAAGGAAATTAATAGTAATTAAAGATATATATATATATATATATATATATATATATATATATATATATATATATATATATATATATATATATATGCACTAACAAGTGTTTGAGTACAATAATAAAGCTCGCTGCACTTTCAATGGAATAACTTAGCTTCACCTTGATAAGATTATTTGAAGTTGGCATTAAAATTGAAGTGCCCATTTCATTTATATGGTAATTAAGGGATTTTTTTTTCTTTTACAGGCAATTGAGGGTTTATTTGTGATAAATAAATTATATAAAAAATTTTGAATTTAATCCTTTAAAATTTCTCTCTTTTGTTCCCTAATGAATAAAAAAAATTATCCCTATTGACTATATATGCAATAGATTTTAAATTTTCAATTTTTTCATGAGATAGCTAGCAAAAAAGTGTAAATTACTTTTTTTTTTCAGTTGAAAATATTATATTAAATTAGCAATTGGGGAACACAAAGGAAAAGAAATCAAAGGAGAATGACTTGAATGATCAAAGGAAGAAAACCTAATGAACTACATAGAAAATGGGATATGTACCTTTTCGGTTCATATAATATATAGCGTCAAAGATTTGGTTTGCTGGTTTTTGTCTAAGATTGATTAGATGGTGTTCATAATCTCCCACTAATTTGTAGCCAGATATATATATATATATATATATATATATATATATATATATATATATATATATATATATATATATATATATATATATATATATAAAGATACGATATCTTTTTTAAAATATCAGTTCTAGCCATCTTCCACAATAGATTTAATGTCCTATATGTATTACTTAACTAAAACCATGTAAAGTCAATGTATGAATTGTTGTCAAGTGCAATTGGGCATTTAGTGGTTAATAGCCATGGAAATTCTTCCAGACAGCCAATTAATTAGCAGAAAGAATACATAATAATTTGGTAATAATACAAGTTGAACACGCCATAATCAATCTTGTATTGACTTTATTAAACACGTAGCATCTTTCTATTCACAGCTCTGGTTAAATGAAATTTAAAAAAAAAAAAAAAAAAGAGTTGGATTAATAATTTCATTCCCTAATTAGGAGCTTAAATTCAGCAACGTCAAAAAATTAAAAAAGATTTTACCAATTCAGTGATATTAGGGTTGTCTTCAAAATTGTGATTTCGTGAATTTGAGTTATAATAATAATTCAAAATTCTGATTTCTTGAATTTGAATTATAATAATAAAAAAAAATCGTTAATGATCAACCCATTAACATATATATTCTTGATTATTGATTTTCTAGTTCTATTTTTTAATTAAGAAGGCCTCCACAATGGGACATCAGTACTATGTAGAAGAGAAAAAGGCGAATACCACTGTGGTAGGTCAGTTTCATGGAAATGAAATCAGCCAATTATGTGCTTTCCTGTATTAATGGAAATTGATTTGAAATTAGTTTTCTGCTTTTATCTGCTGTTCTTGTTATTTCTAGTCATAGAACAACACAAAAATTAGGTTGGCAAACCGAAGAAGAAATTACATTAAGGTACATTAATTAACGTTGTATAATAGTTATAGTTAATTGGAAGTTTCTTCAGTAAATTTGTTATTATTAGATGATTTGATAACATTTAATTTAATTATGAAAAAAAAATAGAAATAAAAGTAAATTAAAAATAAAATAACCATAAAAAACACTTAGCTAATTATATATATCAAAACTTTTTAAAAAAAGAAAATAATATATATATATATATATATATATATATATATATATATATATATATATATGCACAACAGATAAAAGTGGATGGAAATAGTATCAGATTATGCTGCAGTGTGACTACCAACCACAAAACATTGCTTATATTTTGTATAAATTTTGAGATCAATAATTATGGAAAGTAGCGTAAATTTTGATGAAAAAGAATTGTGGATGGGTAAGTTTCCAGGCCATCAATCACCATGTGCTGAAATCTTCATAATCAACTAATTAAGGGGTTGTTGTGAAGGATTGTAATATTTTCTTAACTCAAGGATTGGGGTATCCATAATATGGGTTCGTCGGCAAATAAATAAGATCGCTCATTGTCTTGCAAGAGCTTTGTTAGATTTTTCTTGCTTTTTTGAATGGAATGATATTATAGTTCTTGGCTTTCTGCTATTTAAGATTACGTTCTTTTAGGTAGATTTATTGATCTGAGTTTAGTTTGAATTATTTAAATTTTTTTTTAATTTTATTAATATAATTTTTGTTTAAAAAAATTAAGGGGGGGAAAGAGATTGCTTGAAGAAGATAACAAAAGTTGATGGTTACAAAAACTATATATAATTAATTAATAACCTTATTTTGTCTTAGCATGCACGAAAGTTAATCAGAATTAAAAAGCAGACGTTGTTGCTCAAGAAGGTAGATGAGATCATAGATAATATGCAACTTGAAGATATATTAATTATTTAATTAAAATAAATATATAAAAATATTGATTGCATGGTTGCACATTTCCTAATTATAGAAAAAAGAAAACTTGATTATTAGTTATAATAAGAATATGGTTGTCCCTATATAACCACGAGAACCGCATGTAATTGCTAAGGACCCACCATCGTTGGAGCTCAGCTTCAGACAGATCTTTTAGATTGAGGTCAATACTCAATTAATTGTCAAGCTCTTATATAAAATGACTTGAACCAACCAACCATCTAAGTTAACAAGTTAATTTCTCTCTACCATCAGATCACTGAGTTCATTAATGCTTCTCATTGATCGGTTTTTTTTGTTGCTTATGGTAATGGTATTTTTCCAATTAATTTACGAGCATCAAAATTTTTTATATATTAATTTGGTATAAAAAGTAATACTTATATATCTAGACTTGATCTATCATGAACACAAAATATATAATGTATAATGAAATTCACCTATTAAATATACGAGTTTCTCTTTAAACACTGCACAGGGATTATGATTAAATCTGATGATTAAAACAAAAGGAAGATAAAGATTCTCTACGTTTTTTTTTTATCAAATTAAAAATGTAATATTGGCTAATTACGGTAGTCTTAATTACTATACATAAAGATAATTTCATATGGATATGATTGATTGAAAATACCCAAAGGCACATCTTCATATGATCTTTCAAGGTGCATCATTCCATCAAAAGGGATTTGATTTACAAAAAGAAAAGTAATAAAATAAAAAATATCGAATATTCGGACATTTCAATTATTAGTAAATCCAAAATATTAATTGAAAACCATCAAATTGAATATATAGTTTTTGTTCCTTTTTAACAAGTGGGGTTATATATATGATGTTGATTGCAATATCTCCAAGCAACTGTAGAACCAGGAAATCCAATGGTTTTTTCTTTTGGATTTTACTCTCACCATGCCTTACTCCATTAGAAATTATTATGTGTTCTTGAAATACATATTCATTTTATACAAAATCATATAGATCCCACTCTTTATTAACATTAAAAAAATAAAAATTTATATATGAAGAAACACTAAAATTTAGTGCTTTCAGTATATTGTATGAGAAACATTCATATTTGTATTTGTCTGCCAAAATTAAATATGTAGTCATATATGCTGGCCTCATAACCAAATTAATTCTTGTTATTATTAGGTAAAATAAAATCTCTTGACCATATCAAAGCTAATTAAGAAATCCTAGCTACACAATTATTTTTGAAACTAGTGGTAATATTTCCAGCAATTACATAATTTAAAATTTTCATTTAAAAATATTTCAAATATGAATTTTAATATTTTATTGATTAATTTGTGGTAGAGAATTTAAGAGAAAGGGAAGAATATCGTTGTTATATCTTATTAATAAAAGAAGTACTGATCTATTAACAATTGGTTATTATTTTATCTTACCACTTAAAAAATTATTATTATTTAATCGTAAAATATACATAAAATGTGTAAGGTGATCAATTCAATATTGTTAGGTCAGAGATTGTTAAAATATTTATTAAATTTCAATTAATGAGGGATTCTAATCATGTATAAAATATGTTTTAATGTCATATCAAATATTTTATTATACGCGTTTGATTTCTGTATCTATATAAATTATAATTTATTGATACACTTTTTCGTATTTTAAAATAAGAATTAATATAAATTTAATATTGTTAGGTCAGAAGTTGTTAAAATATTTATTAAATTCCAATTAACGAGGGATTCTAATCATGTATAAAATATGTTTTAATGTCATATCAAATATTTTATCATACGCGTTTGATTTCTGTATCTATGTAAATTATAATTTATTGATATACTCTTTCGTATTTTAAAACAAGAATTAATATAAATTTTAATTATAATTAATTTATGCCCATGGCAAGCAACAAATCAAATTAATCAGCTCAAGCTTAAAGCTTGGCATATACTGTGAATCGATGCTCATCAAAAGGGCATTACACAGTAATAATGAAAAGAACATGAATGTGGATAGACTGATGGTTGAATCCTTAAGGATTTGTTGCTGCAATACCTTCTCTCTTTCTCTTCCTCTGTAGCAATAATTTTTTGGGTTGAACTTTCTATTACAGAGATGGAAATTAACACATCTTTTAATGAGAATGTGAGTGTGATTTTTGTGGGGTTAGCTTGGTTGTTTTTTTTGAAGAAAATACTCGTGAGGCATGGCACAAATGTCCTTTCTTTTCCTTCTTTTTTTTTTCTCTTCTTTTTTTCCACATATTTTTTGTTTAATTCTTACACAAAAGGACGCACACATGAAATGATATTTATAAAAAAGCCACAGCCAATACCAGAGACCCGTTTGCCATAGAAGAAGAAGAAGAAGATTAGAGTACTTGTTCTTCAAGCACGTGTACATATATACATTTGCACACAGAGGCAAGCCCTTGCCTTCATTAAAAGGGCAAAAAGACGATACCCCTTATGACATCTGCACTTCAACTTGGACGAAAGCTGGGGCTACTTACCCTACACCTGCAGAGCTTAGCTATATATAATATGGACCCATACCCTACAATTTCATTCTACTACGAAACAAAATACTAGCAGACAAAACTTACAGAAAGAGTAGTGAAGAGTGGTTTTTAGGTGGAACCTAAAAACCCTAAATTTGATATTGTGGGCTGTCAAAGCTGTATTAAGAGATACATAGTAGAGGCCAGGGGGAATTTGGAAAACCACTGTTCAGAAACCGCTTAATGTCGGGGTGTTGGGGAGAAACAGCCCGCGGTTTTCTCCCACCACCGCTTTTGCCTTCCTCCCCTATGGTTCTCGTGGTTTCAGGTCTTGTCATATTGCAGTCTTATTTAGGGCATATTTGAATAACGGTTGAATGATTAATAACAATAGCTAGCATATCATCAACTTTAATAAAACTATGTAAAATTGTCATTATTATATATAAAATAATTAAAAAGAATATATATTATATTATTTATTTTAATATTGAAATATAAATATAATTATTAATTTATTATATAACATATTAAAAATATAATTATATTTAAAAAATATAATTATTTTTTAAGTATATACAAAAATCAATATTATATTTATATTTATAGTATTTCATATGTATTTGTTATTTATTATGATTTTAAATAATTTATTGGTATGAAAATTATTTTAAAGACATAAAAATGTTATAACTATTAAATTTTTAAAAGAATCATATAATTTAAATAAAAAATTAAATTAAATTAACTATCAACCGATAAAAAATAACTCTAAAATAAAATCGATACAAATTTCAGATAATGAGATTACCTACTTATTAGCACACCCATTTATTATGTTATACAAAAGTTAATACTGTCATCCTTCCCTTCTTGTTTAGCTTCTAAATCTCTTCCTCTAAATTAATGTAAATTAAAAGTTTGTTTGACGATTTAAATATATTTTTATAAAAAATATTATTTAAAATTTCATTTAAAATAATTAAAAAGTCTTTCATATTTTTATAATTAAAATTTATTAAAATTAATTTAAAATAATTTTAATAATTATATAAAGTAATACTTCTCACAATAATAAAGTAAATGATATAGGATAACTAATTAATCATTATCATTCATTAGTCGCTTCATCATTAAATGAAATTAAATATAAATATTGAACTTTTTAACTAATTAATCATTATCATTCATTAGCAGCTTCATCATTAAATGAAATTAAATATAAATATTGAACTTTTTAACTAATACGGTTCGGTAATGGTGGGCATCAATTATTTGTAGTATAGTGATGTGTACTTCTATTAAAGGGGAAAGAAGGTTCAACTGTATATATTACACTAGAAATAATAATAATAAATTAAATATAATAATACAATAATTTCCATTTTTTATATATTTTTAATTGGTGGCAGCAAGGCAGGGCCATACATAAATTATTTATATTTAATTTCGAGTAAGGGAAAGCAGTGTGGCCCTAAGTGTATGGTATTATTTGAATATGTTACAGACAAAATGAAGTGCTGAGAATTGCATAATTTTAAAGCAAATAGGTGTATTGTAATCCAAATCATTTCTCTTCACGAAGGAGAAAAATATTTTGTTTTACTTTTGACACTTTAAGATATTACCAACCTTACTAGAAAATGCTAAAGATTTGAAGTGTATTTATGGCCTCTCTACTAATTACAAAGATTTTTTTTTTAACATCAATTATTCTCTATATTTATTTTATGATTTATAAAAAATTAATTTTTTTTAGATTTCATGGTTGCCCATTCCAACAGTGTATTCTCCATTAATCAAATATAAATTTTCTTTTTGAGAGCGCAGTAGATTTTATTACAGTATCAAATACTTGTCGTTAATAATTACATAAAATTTTTAAATATATATAAAGTGTGGTTAAAAAAAACTCAAACTCATATAAGAATGAACTCATCAACAATTAAATTAAATATTTACATATAAATTCATGTACTTTATATACATATTTTAATTAATTCTATGTATATCTTCATACAAATATAGTAAATACATTTATATGCTTAAAAGTCAGTTATGCAAAATTCACCTGTAACTAATACATTTCCATTAGAAGATATTATTTTCTTTAATTGTTATCTAGAAAATATATTATGATAAAAAATTTTAAATTCTAATTTAATACATTCTATTTATAAAACTTTAAAATAAAAATTATTTTATTTTATTTTTCAACTTTATCTAAACAAACTTTTTGAATGAAAAAGTTTCAACCTCAATCTAAAAATACTATATTTTTTCCTATGAAGAAACAGCCTAATATTTCCCTTTGTAAAATGCCTTCTTCTTACTCTAATCATATGTTTTAATATATATTGTACATTAGAATTTTTCAGCAATGGCAAACTCAAGTCTTCCGAACTGTTGTAATAATCTTGATCTCTCTATTTTCTAATTTTATGTATGTTAATAATATGCAATAAGGTTCTCTCTACTCTCTTTTTCTTTATTTTTCCATGAAAAAAAGATTACTTTTCTTTTCTTCCTTCTCTTTTAAAGTATTTTCTTAAATACTAAAATAGTTCTTTTATGTCTATGAATGTTTTCATAAATTTAGTTATCTTTCACCCGATTTGGTTGAGATTTTGGCCTAATATGATTTTTGTTCATATGCTCTTAATGGGTCTCTTAGTTTGAAAAAATAATTATCGTTATAACTTTTTGAAGATCTTTACCTTAACCTATCGATGAATAAGATGATTTTCAAGTAACCATGAATATTAAAGTGAGTTTTTGTGATACTATCAATTTATAGATGATAGAGAACCTTTAAATTTATCTATTATTAGATTAACATGATTCTTACTCATTCACAACTTCTGTATATGTAAAGGTGAATGCAAAGAATTTACATTTTTATTTCTCAAATCTTAGAAAGGGGCATTTCTTTTCTTCTTTAAGTTCTGTTCAGCAGTATAGACATTTGAGCAAGTTAATATTCTTTATTTTATAAATATTCTTTATTTTATAAATTTTATTTTCATATGTACTGTAATTATATGAATGAACTTTAAAATAAAATATTATATATGTTAATATATTTCTTTTTCCTCACCAAGAAGCAATCCCAAGCATTGTTTTTTCTAGAATTGTATTGAAAGACGGGAAAAAAGCTCTTCAATGCATGACTATAAGAGGCTGCTGTAAGAAAAAAATTGTACCTCATAATTATCTGTCGCTGACCAAAAGTTTCAATAATTTTTAATTCGATTTTAATGTTTTAATGGTCATAAAAGGCTCCTGCCTTTATTTTTTCATCATGGGTGCTCTTGTCTTCTTCTAAACTCCCTTACCTTCTTCACCTTCCTAGAGTTCTTGTTTAACTTCAAGCTAAACCATGCTGGTCATGGACATTATGGGTGAGTAAAGTAATCCCCACGTCTTCATAATTACTTTTTTTTTTTCCTTTTTATTTCCTTTAATTTATTTTTTTTTCTTCCTTTTTCTTGTTAATATATATGCAGATTGTCACCATAGCACGTGACTCAGAATCTTAGGACTAGAGCTTTTAAAAATGACAATCATGCATGGCACATGAAAGAAAAATTAAATAACCATGTTTTGTAAATTCAATCAGTTTTCAATTGTCATATATGTCTTTTTTTTTTTTTTTTTTTCTCATCTGAGCATTAAAAAACGGTTAAAATTAATAATTATTAGGTATAGTCACATTATTGAGAGTACAATCACGAACACTGATTAAAAAAATTAAATTTTCATGACTTATAAAATGAACGTGTGGATTCCTTGATATAATAATAATAATAATAACAAAAGGTAGGAAATTATTTCTTTTAGAATAGAGATATTGTTGGAGGGAAACAATATACAATTGAATACTAACATTAGCCTTTGCCCCTAATTATAATCCAAGGAACAATATAGGTGTTGATAGCACATAGTTATCAAGAATTGGCAGTAATGATAATGACAATTATAGAATTGGTAAATAGGGATTATCTCGTTACAATGTTGGAAGAATTATATTAATTTGTTCTTAAATTAGACCATTAAGCAAATCAAAAGGGTAATAATTAATGTATGAGAAGAGTTTTTTTTTTTTTTTTTTTTTTTTGAGGGAACAATAAAATTACTATAAATTGGGTTATTATATCCAATAATTGAGGGTCAATGATCCGTAAAATTTACATTAAGAAGTTTCATAGATTATTAATAATTTTTCTTCAGAGATCGAATGGAGAGAGTTGATAGAACTGTATAGGACACAGATGATGGGCAGTAGCAGTGGATGTCGACTGCCGACTGGGTACTTCCAAAGCAGCCGTTGAAAAGGTGACTCTGCTTCTGCCATCTACGGTAGTATTCTTGCCTTCGCTAACACCATATACATCAGCCAAAATGTGTCGTTTTAAGTAATAGCATAATTGTACTATCTAGTATATTCAAGTGGGTAATAACTATTTTAAGCCTCCCTGATGAAAATCCTAAAGGCATTGTAAATTTATCCAGGTGGGGTGATGATTAATGATCATCAACAGGAAGCATTACTTCAATAATCAATCAACAGACAAATTTTTAACAAATTCCTCATAGTTTAAGTGAAGCAATAACAAAAAAAATGGGAACAAACAAAGAGAAGAGAGGCCTACCGCCAACTCATTTGAATTTGTGAGCCTAGCCGAAACAAAAAAATTCTAGTGAGCTAGAAGGAATATGGGAACCAACTCAGCAATTTTTTCAGTGAGGAGAAGGAAAAAGAAAGAGAGGCCTAGCTTTGATTTTATTATTTCTTTTGACGGGGAAATGATAGCACAGAGCTTAACCATTCTTACTTAGGGTCGACTGTGATTGCCAACTTCAACCTTTTCGGTTCGGACAGATGTGGGGGTCAAAGTAATTGAAATTTTACATTGATTTTGGTGAAAAAGACATAAAAAGAGAGAAGAAGAGGAAAATAAGACAATATTTTTGGTATCTAAATTGTTGAATATTGAATGAATTTGAATTTTAAAAATAATATTTATGTTGAGTTTAATTAAGGGTAATTTATTAATTGATCCTTGAATTTTAATTATTATTATGACTTGATTCCTGTATTTTGAAAATTAAATAATTTAATCTCTTACTTATATTTTCGTTAAATTCAAATATCTTTCTATTTAATATTATTATTAGTTTAAATAAAAAAATAAATATACTCTTTACTCAATTAATAAAAGTTTACTATTTGGTCTCTAATCTTGATGAATATTATAATTTGGTTACTATATTTTAGAAATTAAATGATTTATTCTATGTATTAAATAATTGCTGAAATTATTAGAATTTATTTCTTTTTTATTAACTTTGTTTCTTATTAAATTCTTTTTAGTTCTTTTTATGAAAAGAAAATAATTTATTTGATAAAATTAATTTTAATTAAAAGATATAGGTAAGAGACTAAGTCTTTAATTTCTAAAATATAAATAATAAATAGTAATATCGGTTAAACTCCAAAGATCAAATAGTAAATTTTTCTTAATTGAATAAATAGTATATTTATCTTTTTATTTAAACTCATGATAATATTGAATGAAAAAATCTTTGATTTAGATAAAAGTATAAGTGGGGAATTAAATTATTTAATTTTTAAAATATTAAAATTAAGTTGTAATATTGATCAACTATAGAGATTTCCTTTAATTAATCATGTTTAAATTTTATATATTTGATATATATTTATATAAATAATTAATTAAATATTAAAAATATTTTTTTATTAAATTTATAAATTTTTAAATGTTATATATAAAAAAATAAAATTTAAACATGTTATAAGATTATTAAATTTTTAAAATATAAATTATTAATAAAATATATTTTTATAGATGGATTTAGGATAGATTTAGAATAGATATGAATAATTTATGTTAAATTTAATTAAATTTAAAATGAATTTAAAAATTAAAATTATTAATCAAATTTAAATATAATAATTTTGGTAGATGATCTTCTATTTATCATCCCTAAGCTTTCTTTAATGCTAATAAATGCAACATGATAAAGTAGAAGCCTTGTGTACCCATATGTATACATATATATACCCAACTTGGTGCAGCTTCTCATTATCAAGGTATCATCATTTCCCAAGAGAAAAGTGGGGTTAGAAAAAGTGAGGAAAATGGAGCTCAATTATCAACATGGCTACATAGAGGAGCTGCTGGCTCTCAGAAGAGACGCTTGGGAAACTATACCAAGTTTTCCTACAGAAATGGGTGAGCTTTTCTCTAATGGGTGGAACTTGGATTGCTTTGATGATAATCCTGCAGCCACACTCCCTCCCATTTCTTTCCATCAAGGATTCTCTTCTCCTCTTAAACAAGACTTCAACAATTACTACTTGAATGAAGTTTCCTGCCCATTTGGCAATGAGTTCTCGACACCACCATTCACAGATGAGTTCTCAGCCCCACAGATTACTGATTCTTCGTACAACACCCTTGACATGCCGTCGTTTCCTGTTCAAGAAGATACTCCAATGTCCACCATGGAGGATGATCACGACATGGGCCTGCTTCCAAATCATGCCCAGAGTATGGAGATGCCTGATTCTTGCAAAGTTGAGCCAATTCAGTCTCCTGAAATGCCGGTTTTCAATATTGGTTCTTTCCCAGAAAGAAAAATGAGAGGTAAGAAGTTGGAGGGGCAACCATCAAAGAATCTAATGGCTGAGAGAAGAAGAAGAAAGAGGTTGAATGAACGGCTTTCGATGCTAAGATCAATTGTTCCTAAGATAAGCAAGGTAAGAATCGATTCAATTCAATTAACGATTATTTAAAGAAGTTCATCCCTGAACGGAGACTAATTTGCTAATTTTAATGGGAAAAAAAAAAAATACCCTTCAGATGGACAGAACATCAATACTTGGAGATACAATAGATTACGTGAAGGAGCTACTTGAGAGAATCCAAAACTTGCAACAAGAAATTGAAGTGGGTTCCGATCAGTTGAACATGATGGGCATTTTGAAGGACACAAAATCAAGTGAATTCATAGTGAGAAATTCACCGAAAGTATACCCTCTGCACCCATTTAAACTACCATAGAAAGAGCTGAATTTAACATACCTTATTCCTGATTAAATTCCTTCCCGTGTTCACTTTGCAGTTTGATGTAGAAAGAGTAAATGAGGCTACACGGATTGAGATTTGCTGCGCATCGAAGCCAGGGCTGTTGCTATCGACAGTAAATACTCTAGAAACCTTGGGCCTTGAGATTCAACAGTGCGTTATTAGCTGCTTCAATGATTTTGCAATGCAAGCTTCTTGCTCAGAGGTAAGAATTCCAATCATTACTTATTAGCTTTAGCTTATTTTTTGATGCCCCATCGACCAGCTTTCAATTTTTATGCAATTCTCCTTTTATAAATATCTGATTATGTGTTCTTTCTTGTGATGATGATAGGAATTGGAGCAGAGAAGACTGATAAGTTCTGAAGATATAAAGCAAGCATTATTTAGAGGTGCAGGATATGGTGGAAGATGTCTGTAGAAATAAAAGAAGTAGAAAATGGAGGAACTTTACAAGGAATTTTAATAGATAGTTTTTTAAATCTCTGTTATTTGAATGAGGTTTTCAAGTGAGGTTGTAGTGACTTCAATTTTTCAATAAAGTTACTTCTACTCATCAAAGCTTTGTATTTATCTCCTTCAACTGGAGAAAATATTATTTCAATTGCTTTAATGTGGGGGGAATATTTTTGGTAATTCTCTGGGAGAGAGTTCATCATATGCACAAGTTAGCTATTCGAAGCTTATCTAAATAATGTTTTGCCTCTTCTGTGCACACCTCATATCTAGAAACAACCAACAGTTATCGTGTGGTTGTAACGTCCTTGCAGCTATTGTGAAATCACATATCATTCTGAATTTTGCTATGAATATGCAAGTCAATAGCTGTAGCCCCTGAATTTTACATCAAATAATTTTGGCATATTTACCTATCTGTGCAGCTAAGTATACCAGTAAAATTTTCTTGGTTAGTGTCTAATACTACCATGGCAATTCTTTTTCCCTCTTGCAAAGGCAATGTAGAAGAGACCCATGCACATGCACACAGGCAATGACACTTCCAAGATGTGTCAATCAAACACAATTCAGATTCTATAATGATAGAACAGCAGCATTGCCAGGACAATTCTGTTTCCTGTTTTATCACAAAGTACATGTTATATTTGTTGATTAGACAGGTGAATAGCAAGTTGCATTCGCCAATTGAAAAAAAAAGGACAAGCAAGATGCATAATTTATCATTGTGTAGACTCTAGACTCACCTTCTTGCAAGAGATGTAAATTTATCTCACCAGTTTTTGCAAGTCACAAATATATTTGTTCATAACCCAAATCCAGTAAGTTTAGTAATCCCTTGAATCAAATCCACATGTCATCCCATTAATAGAATCTGTTGTTTCGGATACATTTTGGAGCTTCTTCATGGTTTGTCCTCCACATGCCCTGTTACAGAAGCTTCAGATACTAGTTCAACAAGAGTTCCCAAAACTGGAGAGGGAATAACCATATAGAAAACTAAAATTTTTTTCAGCCCATGAACAAGTTGGAAGATCTTTTCAATTTTTCATCTTGGAATATTTACAATCATTGTTCAGTTTAAGACATTTTACAGGTATTAAGGCTTCTTTCAATCATTGCAGACTAATCTTTTTTAATGATTTCTGGACAAGACAGTGCAAAATACAAGTGCTACTGTGATTTTGTATCAATATTGATGTTGAATAGATGCACCAAGGTACAAGGAGTCCATCTTGAGAACAAGGCCAACTGAGCAAACTTCCAGGTAGCTGCAAAAAACAATTTTGTATCAAAAGTCAGTCTGGAGAATAGCCTGTAGAATAGTACATGTTGGTAACCAAAGGATTATAATATAATAATACATGCATATTCTGAAAGTTCATGGCTAGAGTTAAAAAACAAATTCTAGCAATCAAACAGCTTTATAATTATAAAGGCAAAAAGGTAGTCGTGTAAACTGTTTGTTTTGATAGCATTAACTTTATGTCCATTCCATAATATGCCAAACGCACAACTCAGTAACAAAATGAACTGATCATTTCATAGATAGGCCACCATAAAGTTATTTAGATACTGAGAATATAATAAACTCGGCTTTTCCCCTAGTTGTGAGATCAAAATTGTCTTATCCCAATTCCCAACATGCTTTAAAGCTTGTTCATGTGGTTATGGAGAGCTCCGATTGACACTCGACATGGTCCTGGAACTCACTTGCCATCTTTAACAGATAAGAATCTTTTGATATGACCCCAAAAACATGGCCGAACTTTTTCAAAGAAAAGCACCCCCAATTATGAACTTGTGTGCTGCATAAAGCCCCCTACAGGCTACAGCAGGAAGAAGCCGAGACGTTTCCATACAGGAATCAGGAAGATGCTGAGATGTTTCCATACTTGGGATCCACTTTATTACTAACAAAAAGCTCTGTATTTTCTCATTCTTTTTAGACAATATAGCGTAGACAAAAGAATTGTTCACTTTGTGACTTTGGCATGCAAAAAATTCCATAAAGCAGAACATGCCAAAGTGCTCAATTTAGTATGCAAATTAAAAAAAGAAAAAGATTAGAACTGTGTCAATTGCACTTGATAACGTTCTCTTTATTTCTTGTTCAAACATATAATATCATTAAAATCATAAAGATTCTGACCAGAAGATACAAGTAAGGTAAATTTGGAGAAATGGGTACCAAAGGATTTGCTCCAAGGAACGCTCTATTTTATGCAAATTCTTCAAATTCCAAGAGAACTTGTTTTTTCTAGTCCTCTTCTTTCCCTTCTGCCGGCGAACAAATCACAAATGGGTTCCGCTCTTGCTCCTAGAAATAAAAAGACGTCGTTTTGCTTAAGTGATGTGGGCACCCCTTGGCCCAAGCCAACAAGGCAATTGCTCTCATCTTCAGGCCCATTATAAAAACTGTTCAAGAACAGCCCAACACTCTTACCTCTGTTCCACTTTCCAAATTTTATTTAAAATAATTCTTATTATTTAATTATTTATTTTAAAGTATCAGTTCTATTAACACTAATTTTTCTTTCAAACCCCACTTTACATTCTTCCGTCCCCCTCATTGATTAGGTTGCCAAGTGGGAAGTGAGTAATAAAAAGAGAGCGGTGGTAAACCATATATGGTGCAAGAGTCAAGGTCAAGCCATCTCCCACATCAAATAGTAGTATAATTGCAAGTGACTTTGCTTTCTACTAAATGTTGACACTTTAGGCAATAAAATCAACTTCACTATGATGGTAATCAACAGCAATTCAATTCAATCTCAACTGGAGAATGACCACAAATGACTTGTATACATGCAAGCATACTCATTACTTAATTTTGTTCTTTATAATGTGCTACAAAGCTTTAAAATATAATAAGAATTCAATTCATGGAATTCTATTAGTCTAATTTTTTGCATTTCAATTCTTTTTTAAGCAGCTAGAATTCAATTTTTTTTAAGGTGAAAAAGAGATCTATTTTACACAATTTGAAGGCCAATAAATAAAAATAGAGTGATTAGTGGTGAAATTACATTAAATTTATCTCAATTTTCCAATTATTTGAAGCTCCATATTGCATTAGCAACATTTTTTTCATAAAATAATATGAAAAACTAATAAATTATATACATAACACAATGCATATTAATTAACATGATGCAAATGCAATATTTCACATATTGGGAAATTCTTACTCAAATTCGATTTACTATAAATCAAAAACACAAATATACAGGACCCATTTATTTAATAAGTAGGTCTCACCATACATCTTATATCTTAGTTTTCTGATAGATCAGGTCTAGGCAAAAAAAAAAAAAAAATCCCTCTTAACATTAATTACCAGAAAAAAGCTTACTCCATCTATTTTTAATACAAAATTGTTACTACATATAAATATACTAAATTCTTTTTGAAGGAAAAAAGAGAAGCGTTGAGCGCTTTAAAATGTAAAGATTTATTTTTTATAAAAGATACTTGTCATAATTTAATTTATTATATATTTAAGAATCAAATATATAGGTTTTATTTATTTTACATGTAAATTTTACTATATATATTATGTCTCGAATTTATGATAAACTTTCTTATCTTTTTATTTGGTGTATGAGTAACTAATTAATATCTTTCTTAATTACATTTATTATAAGAGAAGAGAGGGCACCACAAGTTGTATGGAGATATATATATATATATATATATAAAGCAAAGAGATATTCTCAAAAAAATGACACATGGCACTTTCTTTGAAAAGTTTGCAATGTATCACATTTCATAAATATTTTTTTTATATTAATTATTATTTAATTTTTTTATTTATCTTTTAATTATTATTATTATTTACAATACTACTTTAATATTTATAATTTAAATTATTATTTTCTTTACAATTTAAATTTTACAAATTAAGAGATTTTATAATTAAATGCAATATTTAAAAATTATTTATATTGTTTTATAAATACTAATTATTATTTATTTTTTTATTTCTCTTTTAATTATCACCATTATTTATAATACTATCTTAACATTTATGATTTAAATTATTATTTTCTTTAAAATTTAATTTGTAAAAAAATTAAGACTTTTTATGATAAATGTAATATTTAAAAATTATTTATATTATTTTTTATAAATTCATTTATGCAAAAATAATATTTGCCACTTGTTAACCTCAATAATAATAAGATAATAATAATAATAATAATAATAATAGTTTATTGATGGCCATTAGTTTAAAGAAAACTGATAATTAATATATAATCTCATAATCAACTATCATATAATTTAATCAATCTTAAATTATTTCACATATTTAAAAAATATTTATTATATTGTTATATTTTCTATTATTTTTATTAGGAAATCTTTATTAAAAAATTTGAGATACAAAAAGTGTAGTTTATATAGAAAGTTATAAAAATAAAATGTAGATATTTGACTTATTTATAATTAATATATATTATTTTTTATATTAATAATTTAATATTCTTTTTATTTAACTTTTCTAAGATTAATTAATGCTTATTATTATTATCATTATGATCAATTTATGAAGATTTAATTGAAACGACAAAGTAAATAGGAAACATTTTACTGTTATAAAAATTAAATTTGAACATTTGTTACTATTTTTCAATTAAATAATATTTAATTATAAATTAATTTTTTTTATTTAAATGATTTTTATTTGTTTTTATATATATAATATGTCATATGAAATATTTAATACACATCAAATACTTTATTCTCATCAAGTATTTTCATTTCACATTAATGTTCTTAAATCTTTTTTTAATTTGTACTTTTTTTATTGTTTCTTTCAAAAATTATTAATTATAATTCTTAAAATTTATTTATTTAAGTATATTTAATTAATATTTATTTAATTATTCATTTTTTATAAATATCTTATTTAATATTTCTTAAATTTTTGAATATTTTATTTCATTATAATTATATATCGAATGCAGTGATAACTAATATTTTGATTATTCATATTTTATTATCATTAATTTTGAACATAATTACTTTTTAAATTTTAATTAAATATCTATATTATTATGCATAAATTATCTCTCAACTATATTTTCATATAGAAGTAAAATTTTAAAGATAAATTACAAATATAATTGCATCGAAAATTTAGCTACAAATAAAGATGATTAAAAATAATTAAAGTTATAGTATTAAAATTATGATTTTTTTTTTTAAATAGTATGTGTTTTTAATGTTTGTTATATTAATAGAAAATTATGATATTTTAACATTTTAGTTTTTATGAAATTTATTTATTTTATATTATAAATTTATGTAAAGTGATAATATTTTTGTTAAAGAATTATTTTATAAAAAAATATAACAGATTAATAAAAAAGAATTTATACTTAGATATAGTATGTTTTATAAATAATATAATAAATGTTATTTTTAATTAATAATAGTGTTATATATTATTATTATTATTAAAATTAAATAATTCAATTTATTATTAGTAATTTAATTTTTTTATTATATTAATAAAAAATTATATTTTTATATTTTTAAAATAATATTATTTTTTCATTAATTTAATATATTTTCTGTAATTTATAAAAAATAAATATTGATTTACATAAATTATGAGATAAAATATAAAAATTTCATAAAATTTAAATTACTTTTGAAATAAAGTATTTTTATTACATTTTAAATGAAATAATCATAAAAACTATTATTAATATATGTATAAAAAGAATTAAATAAATATTTTAATTAATTATTTCATAAATTAATTAAAAATCTATTATTATAACAAGTAAAAATTTATTCGAATTAAATTAAATAAAGGAAAATTTTTAATTTAAAATTAATTTACTAATAATAATAATTTATTTTATTTAAAATATATTAAAAATTAAATTAAAAAATAAAAATTATAAATTTCCCAAGCATTAGCATGGGTATTATGCTAGTAATAATTATATCAATCCCTCTTTACTTCCATTAATATATACCTCTACAGAAGATCCATAAAATAAAGTGATCCTTTAGAGAGAAGAATGTTACAGTGGTTTTTAGGTTATGAATCATGACATATTCCACTTTATGTTGAAATTAGTTTAATTGGACGCAGCTAATGAATAATTATTGGACGTTGAAAAAGAATATGACCTAATATTTGCAATTATTCAAAGGATCATCACTTATAATATAATCAAGTTAACTAAATCACCTTGCATATATATATATATATAAGTGCACCACTTCTATTCATGGTGAGTTGGTGACCATATTGTGGCAACCCATGGTCTTGTTGGTAGTTTTGTTATCCAAACCCCACTGAAATTAATATATATATATATATATATATATATATATATATATATATATATATATATATATATATATTATTACATTTCACATTAAAAGAGCTTTCAAAAAATGAACTTTGCTTGGCCATGAGAAAGTTCCATCCCAGGCTCGCTGCTTATTCGCCTTCTCACGGGAAAGAAAAGGTAGAAATGGATGAAGAGGAATTTCGACGCCTTCTTGATCTCTTCCCTGTTGTCCGACCTCGCGATTACCATATTGACCTCGATCCATCTAGGCAATCCACTACGCGGCCAACGCAGGATGACGATGTGAAGAAATGGCAGGACGCATGGGAGGAGCAGGAGGGGGATCAAAAGGAAACAAGCAATCAAACTATTGATTTACACGATGCATTCTGGGAGAAGCTGAAGTTGGCAGCTGAGAAGAAGATGGGTGCAATGTTAGCATAATTATAGCAATTAGCATAATTATAGCAATTAGCATAATTACAGTAATTAATTAATATTACATCTATTTATACATGAGAATATGAACTAATTTAGAAATATGAGCTAATTTAGACAAGAATAATAATTGCTATAATTATGCTATAAATCTCCTATAATCATATTAATTAATTACTGTAATTATGCTAATTGCTATAATTATGCTAATTGCTATAATTATGCTAACATTTTTTTTTTATTTTTTTTAAAAGAAAAAGATTATTGTCCATTGTAGTTCCATAAAGAAAGAAACTAAATCTCATAGAATCATATATACATTCATATATACAAACCAACTCGCCCGACCCGACCTTCCTATGTCCCTCCACCCTTCAGAAACACCGCTACCACCACTTCATTTGGTTATCCCACTGAGTCGATGCACTCTGGGAGTTTTTCTGGGGCTGTGTATGGCTTCGTCCGCTCTTCAACCAGTCAACCCGGTTCGTCTCGTCGTGGTGGTGGTCGTTCACGTGGTCGTGGCCGTAGCGGTTCTCAACGGTGGCCCTCTGTCAACCAAAATTTTAACAACCAGCGCCTAGTTGACGTAAGTGAAAATTTTGACGAGCTAGAGATCACAGAAGATGATGGTAGTAACATTAACACCAAAGAAAATAGTGCTATCAACTTTGATGCGTATGAGGATATTCCAGTCGAAGTCACTGGCTCCCACATACCTCCACCGGTGAATACCTTCACTGAAATTGATTTGGGACAAGGTTTGAATGATAATATTCAGAGGTGCAAGTATGTGAAACCAACTCCGGTTCAGAAGCACGCCATACCCATTGCGGTTGCTGGGAGGGACTTGATGGCTTGTGCACAGACTGGGTCGGGGAAAACTGCTGCCTTCTGTTTTCCCATTATTTGTGGGGTTTTGAGGAACCGGTTTCAAACTGCTGGGTCGGGTCGTGGTAGGTCTAGAATGGCCTATCCCTCTGCACTCATTCTATCTCCTACCAGGGAGTTGTCTTGTCAGATTCATGAGGAGGCGCAGAAGTTTGCTTATAACACTGGAGTGAAGATTGTGGTGGCATATGGGGGAGCACCCATAGTACAACAGTTTCGCAATTTGGAGAAGGGTGTTGACATCTTAGTTGCAACTCCTGGTCGCTTAGTTGATATGATTGAGAGAGCAAGAGTTTCTCTTGGGATGATAAAGTATTTGGCCCTAGATGAGGCTGATCGAATGTTGGATATGGGATTCGAACCTCAGATACGGAAGATTGTCCAGCAAATGGACATGCCTCCACCAGGTGAAAGGCAGACCATGCTTTTCAGTGCCACTTTTCCACTTGAGATACAGAGACTTGCATCTGATTTTCTCTCGGACTACATTTTTCTCACTGTGGGGAGAGTTGGTTCAAGCACTGATTTAATTGCTATAATTATGCTATAAATCTCCTATAATCATATTAATTAATTACTGTAATTATGCTAATTGCTATAATTATGCTAATTGCTATAATTATGCTAACACACTGAATGTTAAAATATTTTTCTTTTTCTATGGTGGGTTGGGTTTGTGCATATGCTTTTCTATACTAAAAGTCTATCAGTACATACAATAAGAGAAAGGTTTTTTTTATAACCAAACCCAAGCAAACTAAATTAGCCTGAAACAAAATACAGACCAGAGCAAACTAAACAGTATGCCAACAGGCAACAACTGATAGGGAACACACGAAAGGAAGGGTTTGTTCCTCATAGAAAGCATTATAAGCATCCGTACGGCTCCACACCAATATTAAAGAAGATGAATGGCTCAAAACATAGTCTAACTTTTATAAAAAAAAAAAAAAAATTACAGGTAAAGGCCCACAACCACAATGCATTAACCAAAAAAACAGGGCTTTAAAGTCCATAAATGAAGAGTTCCACATGGTCTTAAAAAACAAAACTCCATTTTAACAAATGAAAACCGCAAGATCAAAAAAGCCTAGCACCACAGAAACTCTTGGGGGACATATGTATATATATGGTTCTCTGTAGGGTTTGTATCTTGTACTATTGTTCACGTCACACAAGATAGATATGGACCTCTCTCCATGTGGAAGGGATAGGGTGGCTTTCTTTCTTGCATCCCCAACCTAACATTCCACTGCGCTGTAATGATCAAAGATACAATGAAACCAAACAGTTGGTGCTGTACCCAAGTGCAAACATGGGCCCATGCCTTTTCCGTACTCAACATCTTATCTTATGTACCTCCAAATTGTACCCAACAGCCACCACCCAACAACTCAATCCTGAATATATATATAAATTGCCACCAGCACCAACCACTCCTTCATAATATTGTTACATTTCTCTTCTTTCGTTCAATTTTACAGAAGAAATCAGGATGGAGAGTGAAGAATCGAGTCGACCCTCCTTAGGGTTTCCTTCTGGTTTAGCTCTTTTGTTGGTCATTTTGTTTTTGATGAGTGGGTTCTTCACTTGTTGCCTCCACTGGGACAAGATAAGATCCCTATTCCGAATTACTTCCTCTGAAGAAAACTCCCATGCCCAACAAGATATTGAGCATCTACCCCAGAAACCTACTCCTGCTCCCCAGGTAGGTACAGAATCTTGTACAGAACATAAGTTCAGTTTTCTTGCAAGCTTTTTTATGTTTATATTGAAGATGTTTGTATCTTCATCTTCTACAGAAGGATTGAAGAGGATTATACTAATTTATTTGCCATAATAATCAGAAGTTAATATATATAGCAGTAGTTTTCAGTAATGAAGTTAGATTTTTTTTGTGCATAAACAGGAATCAAAGGAAAACAAAGCAGAGCCCCTGCCAGTTTTGATGCCTGGGGATCAAGTACCAAGGTTCATAGCAATGGCCTGTCCATGTGAGCCTCCGTTACTAGAGAAGATGATCACCATCAAAGTGCAGAAGCCACCCCCTGTACCAATTCCTCTATATTTATAATTTATGTCTTCTTTTTATTCCATCGATATACTTGTACAGTTCATCTATATGTATACAAGATAGATATAGTTTCTTTTTATTGGGTAATGAGAATAGTTTTTTTTTTTTTTTTCTTTCTCTTTGATTGATTTGGACGATTATAATCGACTGCATTTCTCGCAATGAAAGAAATTAAAGATTTAAATTCTAATAATGTATATTTTTTAATAATTTTCAATGTTAAAAATGCCAATTTTTAGTCATTTTATATTTAAATTTAGTGAATAGGGTTCATGAAATGAAAATAATTATCTAAAAATTTCTCAATATTAGAGAATGTGGAAGGCAAGGCACTATAAAATGGTGGGGTTATTCCTCCTCCACTTTTAATTAATTTGCATAGAATGGATTCTCCAATATGCTTCATTTGGTTTTCTTAATTAACTTTTAATTAAAACGAGCAAAGACACTTTGCACGTATTATGTGTATGCATATAATAATCAGATGAGGCTAATCCTTGAGATATTTATGAAATAAAAGAATAAAGAAAATAGTTAAAAGTTATAGCCATGTTAAACACTACACTTGCCTTCTTGAGTTTTAGCTTTTTCTTTCATAAAATATACACATGAAAAACTATAAGATTAATTATACAAATGGTTGAATTTAAGAATACGAGATCCATAGTTTTGTGATTAAGGTATACATGGGAGCATTTAATAACCTGCCACCCAACATCATAATTAAGAAAAGGAAAAAAACTGGCAGTATGATCATGTAGTGTCACTTCATCTGTTGGCAGACAATGGAATGGAATGCCTACGCTGCGCGTATCTGATCCATCTCATTGGCAGCACCCAATTTCTATTGGAAACAAATTTTCTTTCTTTGATTTCAATTCTCAGTCTTCTTTATTATAATCCAAATCAAAGCATAATCTTTCGTCACTGATGCCTCGCTTTCATTTTTTTAATATTTAAAAAATTGTGTTATTAAAATTTTAATTTTAATTTTCTGCATTATGAGATAGATATATAATTATTATAATTAGAAGTGAACATCAAGCAAAATTTTGAATAAATTAAAATTACAGCAGTTAAATTTATTTAAATTAAATGAAAGAGGAAAGTGAATAGAATAAGTTCAATTCAATTTGATTTAGTTTAATTTACCAATTTAGACTTTGTTTTGGATTTATTTTTAATTTCTTTTTACATAAGTAGACTTAATTTTACTTATTTTTAACTCTAATTTTAATTTAAAAACAATTAATTAAAAAATAAATTATTCAATCTGCAATTTTTTAATTTTTCCCAGAAAATTAAATTGAACATAATAGGTTGAATTTCTCAAAATTAAAAATTAAATTGAACTGATTTACTCAGGAAACTAAATTGAATTTTTGAATAAAATCTAATTATCAATTTTTTCAATTTAAATTGAATTCTATTGGCTCTCTTAACTAAAATTTTATTTCATTTAATTTAGTTTGATTTAATTTTTAAAAAATTAATTATTTTAATTTAGTTAGATTTATTTAATTTTTTAAGTAATTATTTTATTTTCTCAATTACAAATTGAATAGATAATCACCCTCAGTCGGTGACTTCGCGCCATAAAAGTAAAACAACAATTGGCTCAATTTAAATGAAGCCCAGCTTGTTAATGAAATTTAACTTTATTTGACTTTGATGCCAAATGGATTTGACAAAAAGAAAGTAGAGCATTTAGCCCAAGCAGATGAGGCTAATCACAGCCCTCGCCCAACGTCATTACGAGGCTAGCGTTCTTCTGCGAATAGGACTGTACGACTTCAATAAATCTTTAAACATATAATTTAAATTCACTGCACGCCAGTGAATGGGGAGCATGAAGAGGGAACGGACAGTGGATCAGTTGCATTAATGGCAATGCTCCAAAAAAATTACTTAGGCCACATATAGCAAAAAAAAATAGGTTCATAAAATTGCTTCGCGTCTGAAAGATTAAAAAACCATAAATGTTTGGAAAATTCAATGCATGAAAAACAAGAGAGAAAGATCAAGCATCGTTCTCTATCTTGTTTATAGCGAGAGAAACGTCTCGTTTTTCCCTTCAATTTTATGGGCTTTTTATACCTGTGTAGTTATATCAGTTTTTCTATACCCCATCCAGATAGAAGACGGCCTTCCCTGGTTTTAAAGAGTGGGTCTCCCTCTCAATAGAAGCCATCTAGGTCATGATATTAATGGATTGCCTATTCCCCGTTGCTGGGTCTATGGAGGATCTATTTCTCTAGCAAGCAAAACCTTTGGAGTCTTTATCCACTTAACGGTGTCCAACTCTATATACCTGTGAAAATGCCAAAGAGCTCTACCCTGCCATCCTCCTCTCTGCTACATCTTCGATGTTCCCATGGTTGCTGCCTGTTCAGTTGGGTTTTGGATTCCTGCCGTAATTCTCTCGTTGTCACTTGAGAGCTTTCTTGGGGTTTTTGTTCAAACTTAGCCTTGCATGGCCTCTGTTCTTCCTCGGCAAGTAGAGATATTTTGGCGACTGGCCTTCAGTGGCCCAACGGGACTATCCTTGTTACAGCCGCCTCTCATTTGCCACCATCCTAAGATTTGGATACTGGGCTTAGGCTTATGGTGTACTGGGCTTGCAGGATTCAGTATTTTAAGCTTTCGATTTGATTTATTATTTGGGTTTAAACTTCAGTTAGTTTTACCGACTATTTAGACTTGTTGTAGTCCAATAATTTCTGAAATGTAACCCTGCAATATTTTTTCCACTTTTTCACTGTCAAATGCTTTAATTGAATGCTTTAAGTGGAAATTGATGTTTTTGAAAAAAAGAAAAGAAAAATAATTGAAATCCTAGAAGGTAGCTATCAAGAGTAATGTCATAATAAAAAAATAGTCACCCGTGTGCAATGCTTGTTGGGATAGGGTTTGACGTTTGAGAAAGAGACTAGAAAACTCACACATTAATATTGGGTTTGAGAGTCAAAAACGTCACACTTTTATTCATTACAGGCTTCTCTTTCGCATACGTCCTTGTTTAAATTTTCAAGCAAGAGAAACTGTATGTATAATAAAGTAGTCAAATAATAATTTAATTATCAATAATCATGTATATGTGCAGGGATTTAATGGGTAAATATATATATATGTATGGTTAGGCCTCAAAATCTATAACACCTTATAGTTATTTTTTAAAATAATAATAATAATAAATTTATTTATGTGTTTAATTATTATTTATTTATTATTTCATAATAAATGTTAACATAAAATTACAGTGATATTGTATAATGTATCATTAGATGGGCACTTATTTTTGTCTAAATAAGATGAGCAACAATATAAAAGCTATTTTTTTAAAGATTTTTAAAAATTATTTTAAGTTATTATAATTAAAAATTTTAAATTAATTTTAATATCTTCCCAATAATATATTTGAAAAATATATATTTTTAAATAATAATATTAACAACAATATCAAATATTCCCTCATTTGACTGCCTAGCGCCTGCAGATATTCAAATCACTCCTATAAAAAAAAATTCAAATTTTCTGTTCTCATATTTGGATTATTTTTATGACAACTCGATTAATATTGATAAAAATATTTAATTTTCATGGTTATTAATTTCATTATTTATATAAGATGGAATTTATAATTAAATTTAGGTGGTGGAGGAAAGGGAGCCCAAGAGTTATGATGGGTCATGGGTGGCCCAAGTCGCTTGTTGTATGATGATGGCGTAAGGGTGACGCAGGCAAATGGGAGAGTAAGGAGATGATGATGTTGGCAAAAGGGGGATGAGGATTGTGCTGTATAGATGTGCAATGTATGTATGGTTTAGCGGCAAGTCCACGGCGTGCGAAAGCTGGTGGCAGTCAATGATGGTTACTAAAATGTAAAATCTCTATTCTTCTTAAAATAAAATATTACTTCTCTCTCTGCATAACTCTTCCCTCAACCAAAATCAACGCGCGTGTACCCAATTTTCCCTGCACATTCGGACATAATTATTTACTTTTTATGTGTGTTATAATTGAAAAAGAAAATCTAATAGTGTTGCTCTTTTAAACAAAATTTTAGTGCAATAAATTATATTCTTTTAAATAAATAACAATTGACGCATAAATATACACTTGTATAAGAGAAAAATACATAAATTGACAATAAAATTATGATAATTTTATTATAATTAGGGTACTGTGGATTAAAATATAATATGCATATAAAATTATATATAGAAAAAATAAATAAATTTTATATATTTATTTTTAATTTATAATGAATCTATAATTTATAAAATAATAAATTAAAATACTTTAATAAGTATGACAACTATTAGGATATTCGTTTCTTCAAACTCAATCCGTTGTTAATTCATCAAATGTCAATTAATGCTAAAGAAAAACTCGAACCATTGCCTCTCAACAAAATGCGAGTGTGAAAGCTGAGATTTTACCATGCACCTTCATCTTCCCAATGATTTTCTTAGGTTTTGGAGCAACTCTTTCGTGGCCTCATTAACAAGCTCATAAGAGCGGTTTGCCGGTAGAAAAATGATGTTCTAAAAGCTATCACTTATTCGAAGTCAGAAAATTCACTTAGAGGGACTCAATTAAAAAAATATGTAATTCGTAAAATTAATATAAATTTATAAATAAATTTTAAAAATTAAAATATACTTATTAAAAATTAAATAAAAGTTATTAATTAAAAAAATAATAAATGCTTAACATTAAGAATTATTGTACTTACACTATGTTAATGACCTAAAATTAAAAAATTTATCTAATTTATCTTGAATTTATATTTTTTTATAATAATCATTAAAAATAAATTTAATTAAAATTATAAATTAAATAAAATAAATAATATAGTTTTAATTTATAAAAGATTTTTTTTAATTTGAGTCTAAGAAAATTATAGTAATGAAGAAATTTTAATAATAGCAATAAGATTATGAAAAGAAATTCATTAAAATTTTAAATTGATAAAAAAAATAATAAAATAAATATACTAAAATTTCATTTAATAATTTATCCAATAATTTAAATTTCAAAGAAAAAAAATTAGTGATTACAGTAAAATAAAATAGATGATAAAGAATAAGTAAAAAAATAATGATGTCTTAAATATTTTTATAAAAAAATTTACATTTTATTATTAATATTATTCAGTTAAAATTTAAAATTTTATTTTTTTATAAAATTAGTAATACTCCTAAAAATTTTTAAAATATTTAGACAACAATTGATAACTACTTTTATATTATATCTCTAAAAAATTTTAAAATACTTATTAAAATTTTATGAGGTCTAATACAACATAAAATTTATGTAGTAACAATTAAAAAAATATTAATATTTTAAAAAATTATTATTATACCCTTAAAAATTTTTGAAAACTTAGGGCGGCCTAGTGTCCCCCATTGGCCCAAGTGTAGCTCTGTGCCTGCATTTATAATACTGTTAAGTTTGCCCAAAGAATAAGAAAAAGAAAAATATAATCTCAATTCTCAACTAAATCCCTTGTCACTTTTTTCGTGTTTTCTAACCCAATTTCCCATCGACTCTCTTCTCCCTCCACTTCCTTTCGATTCCATCTTTTACTTCGAGACAAAAATTCATAGATTTATCACATGAATGCTGGGAGTTGATTTCAATTCCTTCGACAACCATCGTCACTTAGAATCGTTCTCATTAGTCTCCACCCGACTCCTTCCCATCACCAATTTCGTCCCAAGTTGCTCATTTGCTTTCCCATCTTCTTCCTAACACATTCACAAATTTGAAAGCAATCGAAATTTGAATTCCATTCTCTATCAAATATCTGAATCTATATTGGATATCAAAAATATTTGATTCCTCAAATCAAAGTTGATTTTCTTTATTAAATTTGGGGGGAATTGAGATTGAACAAGATGAATATGAAAAAACCTGAGTTGCTAAAAGCATAGACTTTATAAATATTCACCCATTGATAAATATATAAACTTAAACAATCTAACCTCTTTGTAGAAACATATTAATTTACGGTAAAAAAAAATTATATAATTCAAATTAATCTCCTTAAATAATACAGTGCCGTACTACTAAATTACCAATAATTACAAAAAGACACGATTTTATTTTTTATACAATTAATTATCCAGTAAATTAATACCTATATGTGAATGTAAATTTAATTTTTTTTATCATTAAATTACAATTTACACTACTAATTCAGTTAAGAATATAGAAACTTCTATATTAATTTTATATTTTGTTAATAATAATTCACTTTTAAATTAATAGTATTTAAATCAAATTTAAAATTGTAAGGTTTTGATTTAATATTTCAGTTGAAATTAGTTTTACAAAAAAGATATTAATGATAAATAAATAAAATAAAAATAAAATAATTATATAAAACATTTAAAGATAACTGTTAACAAAATAATTTTTATTTTATAATTTTTTTATAAAAGCTCTAATAATTATTTAATTCAAAATTTTAAAAAAATCATTATACGAATGCGATTTATTAGATCCGACGTGGCAACATTTATATATATTCACCAATATCACTTGGGCTAATTTTTTACTATAATAAAGGAAAAAAAAAAAACAAAGAAAAGTTAAAATGGCCTATGGTGAGTGTCAAAAGGGAAAAATCAGGGATGTGCATGGCAACCCTTGAGAGGTGAAACAAAAATGGGAAACGTGATTGGGACGTGGACTCCAGAAAGAGAAAAAGAGCGTGGGGAAAGCAATAGCCAAGGGAGGCATACAGTCAGTGAAGGGAGTTAGCTGTCGCGTTCTGTGCCCGGCAATCCAAAATTAAAGCCGCTTTCTTGTCCCCCAGCACATCATTTCGCTTCAATCTGTTCTCCCCTTGTCCCCTCTCTATCTCACCTCTACTCTCCTCTTTTCAATAATAAAAATAATAATAATTCTCTCCTCTCTTTTCTCTGTCTAATTTTTTTTTTAATCGAAATTTCTCTTATCTAATTTTATCCTCTTATTCTGTTTAAACACTTAATCACTAAAAATTACTATAATATTTTCATAATTAAATATATTTTAAAAAATTAAAATTTAAATTCAACATTTCTCAAATTTTAATCTTAAAATTAAGTTAGTAGCCAAGTATGCAACCATACTTGGCTATTTTTTTTCTCTTAATTATCTTATTTATTTTCAAGTTACGCAAAATTATGCTCATGGAGAGTGCAACAATTTTTTTTTTTTTTTCATAAAAGCATGTGATCTAAGAAGTCAGTGGATCCACTCGGGGATAAATAATGACAAAAAATTAGTAATTTGCATGTTTAATGAGGCAATGGAGGATAGGAATCTCTACTTATTTTGTTAAATTATATGCAAATAGAGTTTGCAGTGAGTGGGGTTGTTGAATTTGTTATATTTTGCCCAAACATGAGTTGCATTCCTTTCTTTTTAATAATTACTTGTCATCGTCCATATTTATTTTTTTTGCTGGCAAAATATCACATGAAAAGTGCCCTCAAAGAAATAGCATTAAAAGAAAATCCGTTTATTATTATTATTATTATTAAAAATTTTCTAGAAATTCAAGGGTATGATTGATTTGGGCAATTAGGTCTTTTTGAGTGGGTTTCCAAGTTGACGTGGGATATTTTGGATTCAGCTGCCTGTAAAGTTTACGGCACATTTGCAAGTCTTACACGCTTCCTTTTTTTTTTTTAGCATTAAGTTTAGGCTATATTTATTTTTTGAAAAATAAATTATATATACAAATATTTTTTATTATTTAATTTAATATTAAATTATATCATATATTTATATATATATATATTTATATTTAAAAATAAAAATTAAAATTCATAAAATGATTTTACTTTTAAAAATATAAAATTATTTTTTGTAATATGATTTAATTTTCTCTATATACAAAATTATTTTCTATTAATTTATTTTTTTGAATATTTTAAACGTTAGAAGATTTGAAAATTCACATAAAATATTGTCCACAAAACAAATTGAGTGTTAATGTAATTTACAACTCACTTACTGAGTATAATAAAATTTAGGTCACTTTTTTTTTTTTTTTGAGTAATGATTTTGTTTTTAAATTTAAATTTCATTAATAAATTGGTATATACTATTAATTGTATTTTAAATAATTTAGTTTATAAAATTTTATTTTATTCAAATTTTATATTTAAATAATTAATTATTTATATTTATATAATTATATAAAATTATAAAATTTGAAGAATTAAATTATATTAAATTGAAAATAATTAACGAAGTTAACAGTCAGTTTAGATAATAGAAATTAATTTGTTAATGAAAATTAAAAATAAATTTATATAATTTTTTAAATATAAAATTTAAATATAAAGACTATTTAGTTAATAAAAAAAATTAAATACTAATATGTCGAATTGAAAAATAATATCAATTTATTAACAGAAATTAAATTTAAAAATCAATTTGTTACTAAAAATAAAACTGCAATTAACTTATGAGTTTTGTTATAGCTCATAGACTTAATTGTTGTTTCCTAAAATTTTATGCAAAAATCTAAAATTTATTTTTTAAAATATATATTATAAATATTATATTTAAAAAGTTAATTTTAAAAATATTTTATTATTCTTATTTTATCTTTAAAATATATCAAATTAATTTTGAATACTATTCATTTAATATGTTTATAAAAACATTATTTAATAATAATATTATAAAATTTTTATATGCACTCGATATATATATATATATTAAAAATTTAATAAATCATAATTTTAAATATGTTCTGTTAAGATTTTAGAAAATGTTTATTAAAATTTTATGTAACATTATATCTATAAATTAATTAAATGTATACATTCGGGTGAAGACAAGGAGAGGAGAAACTAAGCAAGAGAGAGTCTAAGCCTCCAACATTAACCAAACCATATTTGCATGAGGAGGCTTTAGAGAGCAACTATGGTTTGCGAAAAAGAGGAAGTTGTAGGTAGGAAGAGCAACAATTACTGAAGGGATTGTGAATGGGGGCTCGCGAGAGGTGGATGAGCCTAGTGGTTAAGATGTATCCGTTATTTAATTTTAGGTATTTTTACCCAATTTAAATTAATTTTATATAGTTAAATAAGCCTATAAATAAAATTTATAATTATATAAGGTACTCATATTTTAAAATACATTATTTAAATATATTTTCTTATATCAAATTTAATTTGAGTGTCAAAAAAATTTTTATCGAGAACATCTCAATTAACTTTTAATTTATTTTAATTATTTTTTAGATTCATATTCACAATAAATTTTTATATATCGTATTACCTAATTTTATTTGAATGCTTGTTGCATATATTTATTTATTTATTTATAAAATTATATTTAAAATTCTGCTTAATCTATGGTTATTTCTACTTTGTTCTACTGGATCTCTTTTTTCTTTACGAAATTTTTTTTCTCAACGATTTTTTCAGTTTCTAGAGTTAATTTGTTTTTCTCATTTATTAGCTTTTCTCTTTATTAAGCTAACATCACTTTCTCTATTTGATTTTTGTTTTCTATATCAGGCTTGATTATATCTACAAAGCAAATTCAATTATTGCAATGAATTATTAAAATTATTTGTAATTATTTAAAATATAAAAATAATATTTCATTTATTATAATTAATTTTATCAAATTTTTAATGCCATTAAAATAATGACGCTCATTTTAGATTTTTTTAATTGAAATTAATATTAAGATACTTTTTTACAACAATTTTTTTTAGAGATTTATATAACTATTTAGAATTAGTCTAAAGGTCAAAAGAGTCCTTTTATCTTAATTTTAATTTTCTTAAATTTTTTTATTTTGATTAATTTTATAAAATATAAAATAATATTTTATTAATAAAATTAGAAAAAATGTAGAAATTAAGTTTTTTTTTTTAATTTTAACTTAAATAGAAAACTATAAGTTAACAAGGTATAAAATATTGGTTTGAACTAATTTGAAACCGAATTAGTTTTGATTTTGTTCACCGATTTGCGATTTATATTTGATTTTTACACTTATTTTAAATTTTATTTTTAGTTATAATTTAAGAATTAATAATTAATTAAAAATAAATTATTTCTTTTAATTTATTTTTGAGATTTTTTTTTAAAGTGAATGTAACTAAATAAATTAAATGTTTAAAATAAAAAAGTAAATCAAATTGTTTAATTAGAAAAATAATTAAAACCTTAATTTAATTTAATCTTTTCTAATTTAATTTAATTTTAAATTATATATTTTAATAAAATTAATTATTTAATTTAAATATTTTTTAAAAATATACTATTTAATATTAAATTTTTATTATTTAATCAATTTTTTATTAATTAATACATTTTAATATCAATTAAATTAATATTTAATTTATTTATTTTAATAAAATTAATTAATTTTTATATTTTAAAAAATATTATTATTTAATATTTTTAATTTAATTTCATTAAATCTTTAATTTATCTACTTATTTTTTATACTTAAATTACCTTAATTTTTTTCTTCTCATTTCTCCGTAAGTATTTCTTCTTTTTTAATCCGCGCCTTTCCCCATATTTGTTTTGGATGGGTTATTTATTTATTCATTTTGGTGACATTGGATGGGTTATGAGTTTGACTATCCCTTTCCTCCACGCATGGCCATGGAACATTTTAAAAATTGAAATCCCTAATCTACCCTCAATTTGATCAATGGTTTCCCTTCAACCATAAAATATCCTCAGCCACTGATGCGTGTTCCCTCGAATCGTTCGGCGGATTATTATTTATTAACTAAATAATTTTAGAAAAAAAAAGGACACGTAATTTTTTTTAAGTGCTTATTTTAATGCATTGAGTTTCACATCGGACGGCAAATAAGCTTTTGTTGCTTTGTGCCAAATGGAGGATCCTTACTACTCCTCTCACTCCCTGTGAATTTCTCTGCTAAAATCGAAGAGAAAAAAAAACTCAATTGATCATCTTCCTCTTCTTCAGCTTCAAATCCATAAATCTAAGCAGGTACATCTATTAATTTATTCTATTTTATAAGCTATTCATTGTTTTCAAGATTTCAGTAATTAACTTGGTTTATTTTCTTTCAGATTCTTTTCTTTTCTTTTCCAGTTGTTTCTCACTGTTATTTTTATGCTCGATGTTAAGTGTTGTGGTTGTTGTCCTTGTTAAACCTCTGTTTGTTTCTCGAGACTGCTGGGGAAAATAAAAGCTGAAACAGAAAATGTTGAAATCTTTTTGTTTATGTGAGTTTTGGTTTTGGTATCCGTACAATGAAATGTCCCAGCGGACTTTTTAAGCTCAGTTGAGAGGAGATTCTTGTGAATGACTTAAAAAAGTTAGTTATATTTTCCCTTCCTTTCTCAGTGCCCGAACAAACCTTCCATATTCGCATAATTTTTAGCCTTTTTCTTCCAAACTTTTTAAACATTTTCTCAGGCGGTTTTGCACTTTTTTTTTTGGACATGCAATTAGCATTAGTGGCTGCAATTACTTCAAGTTTTGCCCTGCTCTGGATTTTTACTTTCTACTCTTTCAATTTGGCGAACAGATTTTTTATTAGCTCTAAAAAGGAATTTAGATCTTTCCGCTCTGAATAGTTACGCAGCTTGACTTCTGCCATTTTTATTTATGCAGGTGATTCATGCATTTCAAATTTAGATTATGTTGGATTGTTGATCAGCATTTGATAATAAACCGATATTTAGAACTTTTTTATTTTTTATTTTTGAGAAAATTTGCATATTTTTTTTTAAAAGAATAGCTCCTATTGCTATTTATTTATCTATAAGCTTATTGCGGCGTGTGATCTTGGCAAGTCCTTTAATAACTCTTAGTACTTAGATCTGGTAATATTTGCAGTTTTTTGCGTCTAGTTTTTGCTTACTTCTTTTAGCATGGTACTTCAACACAGTAATTTGTGATCTAAAGGAAGTTTGATTAGAATAGTTCAATCCACTTTGTGTGACTTGAGTTGATTGCTTCACAAGGGTAGCCAGCTGTTCATTGAATGTACTGCTATTTACTTGTTTGTCTTTATTTAAAGATTCAATGATTTTGTATCTATCATCAACTTCTTTGAATTCGAATGGTTGTATTTTCTAAAAAAAGGAACATAGCATGCAATTTGCTTAACAGGTTACAGAGAATTCTGAGTGTTTTTCTTCTTACTTCTGATGTCTCCACCACTACTTGGTGTTGTGGAGGAGGAGGGTCAAAGCAATGTTACTCTACTGGCTTCTTCAACCTCTGCAGAAAGCATATGCCAGAATAGCTCTAAATTAAAAGAGCGAAACTATATGGGATTGTCAGATTGTTCTTCTGTGGACAGTTCAGTAGTTCCTGCTGCATCTGATGAGAGAAAGACTCGTCTGAATCTGAAAGCTACAGAACTGCGACTTGGGCTTCCAGGGTCTCAATCACCTGAAAGGAATTCTGAGCTTTGCCTGTTGAGCTCTACACAACTTGATGAGAAGCCCTTCTTCCCCTTGCACCCCTCTAATGATGGTCACTGCTCTTCAGCGCAGAAAAATGTTGTTTTGCGTAACAAAAGAGGGTTCTCTGATGCTATGGATGGGTTCTTAGAGGTGTGAACAACTATAGCTTTACTTGTGGGAACAGAAAGATTTTTGCTGATGGATCTAACTGATAGATTACTGACCTGTGGTGCAGGGTAAATTTCTTTCAAATTCAGAGGTTAATGTCATGCTGTCACCTAAGCCCGCTCCAAACATGGGATTGAAACCTGGTTCTGCGCTTGAGAAATTTGGGCCTCAGGCAGCTAAAGTGAAAGACATAGTTGCCTCAAAGGCACCACAGGAGAGGCCTTATGGAACAAATGATACCAGAACGAATCACAATACTTCTGCAAACAACAACAGTAGTGCCCCTGCTACCAAGTAAGTGCGCACAATTTTAATGGTCAGTCTCTTAACTATGAGAATATTCTCTAATTTTCCGTCTTTGGCAGGGCACAGGTTGTGGGTTGGCCACCCATCAGATCATTTAGGAAGAACTCTCTTGCTACCACATCAAAGAACACTGAAGAAGTGGATGGAAAAGCTGGGTCTGGTGCTTTGTTTGTCAAGGTTAGCATGGATGGTGCCCCTTATTTAAGGAAAGTAGACTTGAGAAACTACTCTGCATATCAGGAACTATCTTCTGCCCTCGAGAAGATGTTCGGCTGCTTTACCATTGGTGAGATAAATTAAAATTTCAATTTGATATGGAGGTCTTGTTTTGTGGAAATCATCATTAAATATTACTTTATGAACTGATATTTATTTAATGGGTATTGTTCTAGTTTTCATGGATCAAGTTACCGCTATTCCATTATGATGTCAGGTCAATATGGATCTCATGGAGCTCTGGGAAGGGAGATGCTGAGTGAGAGCAAGCTGAAGGATCTGCTTCATGGCTCAGAATATGTTCTTACCTATGAGGATAAAGATGGTGACTGGATGCTTGTTGGTGATGTTCCGTGGGAGTAAGTACTGATCCACTTCACGCATTTTTGTTGCTCTTTAGAAATATTGCTCGTCAATTCACAAAGCATATTCTTCTTGACAATAATAACTTTTCAGTTATTCAGCTTTAAGAAGTGGTTGACATTTATGCAAAGCTGAGGAAGTTACAACTCTATTTTGTATCATACTCCATTATATTAATATATAGGGATATTTAGATGAAATCCCTGAGGAAGTGGCCCAGAAGATTTAAATTATTTTCATCATATGTCATATTTGTACAATTTTGGTTGGAATGTTTTAAAGATCAAGTAATATCCATGAATCTTTGAGGGAAAAAAATGTCTAAATTTTATTAGTGAGGAGCTTATTTAGAATGGCATTAATATTTTTCTATCTTATGCTTTTATTTTTTAACCATAAGCTGTGGACGCAATGATGTTGATTTGGCTATAGTAGTACATTTCGGTGTCTATTGCGTTCATAAATGCACAACTTTTGTATTATATAACATCTTTGACCAGCTGCGACAACAGAGACCATTAGCAGTTAAAAATTGTGTGTTCTTTGGGAAGGAGCTGATCTAATTGATCTTGGATTTAATCAGTGAAACTCCTAGAACTTATTGCTGAATCATGTGAAATGAAAAATAATTTTTCTTTATTCAGCACCAATATTCCTAGTTCTCAATTTGAGTACAAAAAATAGTGTATTTCGACTTGTCTGTATTTCAAACATAGTGTGCACATATCTTTGCTTTCCATTTACTCGAGAATGAAGGTCAGAAGGTTATTGTTTTTTGGTGTTCATCTGTATCACATGCTTTGTCAAAAATTTGATTTGTTAAATAGTGAGAATTATATGTGGATAAATTAAGGATATGTATGCATTCTGATTCAATCTTTGTACTTCAGGATGTTTATTGATACATGCAAGAGGCTGAGGATCATGAAGAGCTCTGATGCCATTGGCCTAGGTGTGTATTTTATGTTTTTAAGTAACCACCTCAAGATAACATGTTGCAATTCAAACTATTAGAAGGTAGAACTGTAAGAAATTGTTATGATGCTCACAATAATCATAACCATCTACTGAATTTGTATCAGTAGGAATTTTGCAACATAATACCAAATTTGCGATGAAAAAAAAAATCTCCTAGGAGCATGACAAAAGCATTTTTTAGATGTCTCATTTGTTGATAAATTTGTGTTTCTCGTAAAAAAAAAAAATTAAAAAAATCACAGGATGGGCTGGAAAATTTTTGATGCTTGGCTTGACTCATGGTCCAAAACTGTATGATATAAATGCTTAGGATTAATCATCGATCCTGCATATAATAGAAATGTTGTATAGCATAATCTTTTATATTCAAGAATCAAGATCTTGTAGATGGTTTGAATTGCCCCTAAAGGGTATGCACTATGCACTGACTTTCAAAAATCATCAATTTTTGTTCTCCATGTAAATTCTTTTCCTTATCAAACATCTAGAAAACATTTCCTTCTTGAAGTGAAACTTCAAACCCAATGCCTTTATTTTGTGTGTTTTCCAGCAAGGCAGGCTTCCTTACTTTTTCTAACCTAAAAATGTTAGTCTTGAAAATTTATTTTATAGTTTGTGGAAATTTTAATATGTATCCATCTAGCTTTAGTGTAGTGGGTTATCACCCCTAGTATTTGGCAACTATAATTTCGTGAATTGATGCTGGTGGCTAGTGCTACCAAAGCCAACACAAGTTCTATTATTAGCATCTGCATGTTTGCTTAATTATATGATACTTGTTACCAGCTCAATGCATTTGTCTTTTTATGTTAAATTTCATTGCATTGAGATTATTTGTGGATAATTTTTTTATTTTGTATGTAGCCCCAAGGGCTGTGGAGAAATGCAAGAACCAGAACTAGCCAACCGTGCTATCTGTCCAGCACATAAGGGTTGAAATTTTGGAAATTGGTACAGAAGCTCATGATTATAATTTCCTCTAAGGGGAGCAGGGAAAGATAGGGTGTTGGACTGGGTAACAATGTCATGGGTGTCTGTTTATTATCTTTCTAACTTTTGGTTTTTAAGGAAACTCTTGTTTTCTAAGCTCTGTTAAAGTTTATAAAATCGTCAAACTCCAAAGACCTGTGTATTTGGGAGTGCCACTACTATTCTGTGTCGAAGTTTGGACAAGTTCTTGTTTCGATACAGGGATCGTAGTTTGTAAAGTGCATTGTTTGTTGATCTCATTATGTAATGTCTGGTGAAAAGTGAAGACTACTCGTTTCAGGAAATCTAGCACCCTGACCTTTCACAACTATTATAGTTACTGACATGCTTGAGATCAAATATTTTAATTTGTTTGATTGCCCTGGAGGAATAGAATGAATTGTAAACATACAATTTAGCTGTCAATTATTCATTGCTTTTCCACCAATGGCAACAATTAAACATGATTAGTACGTAAAACACTCCTTAATGATTCCCGAGCTAAATTATGTGTCATCCTGTGCTTAAACAATTGAGATATGGCCAGCTTTTGTGATATGCTTTCGGGTAGACCTGGCCACCGTGGGTCCAGATTGCCAGACCGTGGCCAGGACTAAATGTCGAGTAGTACTCATGTGATGCTCAGTTGATAGGCTGGTGCATTATTCATCTGGTTGCACAGAATAATTTGTGTTGCCAGTGAGGATAGAGGGGAAATACTGCGTGGCTAAGTGCGGCAGAAGATAGAAGCCATTGATCTAGGAGGAACCGGTACCATTCTGTACGGAGTAAATATATGAGTGTATGACCTTAGCTAAGAAAGAGGAGGTACTGTAACTCCAATTAAAGGCGTTGTTCTTAACCTTGCTGATAATTACCGAAGTATGTGCATAACCAAGAAAATACAAATTCCCAGATGGCCAAATCTATTAACTAAGGTGTAATATATTGAGCTACAATAGGTACAAAAGAAAAGATTCTCACTTTGTCAAAATTCATCGCTTGATCATGTGGGAGGGCCTGGAAACTGACATGGAGGATTGAAAGTGATGGAATCGAACAATTGTGATGGGATGCCAACATTGTCTTTGTGTAACACCATTAGTGAAACTTGTCTGGATAACATCTTCCATAGGGCCCATAAGTTGGGGGAAAATTGACGGGCATGAAAAGATTATTAGGAGGGAAGCAAATTCAATCTAAATTCACGGTAGAGGTTGGCTACAATGCCTCGCATAGTCTTTTTCCCAAAAAGAAAGCTCCCTCAAACTCTCTAATCCATTGAATCTGCTTTCCTTCATAGATCTCAGCCATTGGGTGAGAGAGAAATCTACTAATTCCCATCTAATATGAATTGTTTTTTAAATATTGCAATTAGCTAGATTTTTCCTCACATGATCGGATATATAATTAAAAATGCATATACATGCATCTTAGAACATTTATCTAAACTTTTGATTACACGCTTTTGCTTCTTGGAGACATTTTGTCAAACATCTATGTGCGCATGCAAATCAGTGGCCATTTTCTGATCAAAACCCATCACCTGTAGCAAACATCTAAATTGTAGTTTAATGATCGAGTATCTATTTTATAATATCAAATGATTTAATGGTTTTAAACGGTATTTTTTTTATTTTAAATGTATTTAAAATGTGTATTTGTATATACATTTGAAATTTTTAATTAAACATTGAATTGAGATAATTGTAAGTATTGAAATTTGTATCTGTCAGAATCCATTTCTATGAAATTGATTATGTTTGGAAAAAAACAAGAAAAGAAAAAATTTGCAAGATAGGATATCCTATCATTTAAAAGATTTGGATCTGACCATATGAATGGGGACATTTTCTGTTCAAAACCCATCATCTGGCTACAAAACTGAGGCCCATTCCTTCTATCACTCGTCTGAAAAAAAAGTTAAGAAGCCATCCCTCTGCAACTGTGGCTGCAAATTAAGAAGCTGAGGGATGGCAAAGTTAAAAACACCCATTAGTTGCCAGCAAACAAAGGCAACAACAAGAGCAGTAAACTTCTTTTGAATGCATGTTGTCACCACAGCACTGCATTATTGCAAAAGCAAAACAAGACAAGTTTTGAAAAGATTAATTTATTTTCTTCTAGAACATCTATACTAAAAAAAATATATTTATCTTCATAGTTCTAAAAATGATTTCTTTATTAGTAATTAAAGCCAAAGTTGATGCCTTTTCATTCTGTCATTCATATCATCTCAAAATGCATGCTAGGTTTTAGATTAAAGAAATGGAAGTATGAAGTTGCTTGTCAATGATTTGTACTAGTAGTTAGGCAGATGCTCAAATTTTTTACTAATTTTTCAATCTTTTTTTCCCTAGGTTGATTGTATGATTTTTGGAAAGTTGGAGTGGTTAGCAATGTTGGTTGGAATAAAAGTTTCATGAAATAAGGATTGGATTAGAGGAATTAATTCTTGGTCTAATCATCAATTTTAAATTCCCACCATCTTCTCCCATAATGGGTGATTTGACTCTAATAACATGTGATCATTGTCAGCAAATGACCAACTTAATTCCAATAAAAAAAAAGCATAAAATCATTTTATAATAATTGTTATTTTTTTTCATTTTATAATTGATTCAAATCAAATTGAAATTTAAATTTAAGGTTTGACAGTTTTGGAGATACTTTTAAATTATAGAAGTAAGCTAATTGTATATAAGTAATTACTTTTAATGTCATGTTCTTCATTTTCTTAAATTAATCATATATGAAGTGAATCATGTATTATTCAATATTTTTCATTGTATAAAATGAGATAAATGGTACTAAATTCGTAAAAGTAAAGGAATTTTATATAGTAAACTACTCTTGGATAAATTGATAAATTCTAATGTAATAATTAAAAGAATAAAGTAATCACAAAAAATATAGTAAACAAAATTTTAAAGCCAAACCCTACTCAGTGAAATATGGAGATACTTATGATTGAATATATCAATCTAGTCTTTCACAACAAAGTGATAGATGAAATTGGTGTTAAACAACTTATTAGCATATTAATAGATCATTTTAGAATTGTATGTACATTTCTAATTTTAAGTCATAGATTGTAAATAAAAAAAAAATATTCATACAATAAAATATGGGGTTAAGTTAAATTGAATTTTTTTTTTCATACTTCTTCATAAATTAACCAATAAAAGTTAAATTTTTAGATTACTGTATACCGGTTAAATCAATAACTATTCACAAGGAGAGTTAGTGTCTATCATTGGCCTATGTGGTAGAATTAGTCAGGAGGCCTGAGAGGTAGTGGTTTGCCTTGTGACGGATGTCAGCGACTAGAACAACCTGAATTTTAGCTATAGATATTGACCTATTTATCAGCAAGCTTGACCCAATATTTTTAGCCAAAATGGAAGTGTACATGAACATAAAAATGCAAATAAATCTCTATTATTAGCGATAAGGGATGAATCAATTAGGTAACATGTTTACAATATAATGGAGTCAACTAAACATTCCACATGGTTTGTTTCTTCTAATTTTCTGCTATACGTGTCTAATCGATTTAAAGCTGTTTGCTCCATACCAAACCCATTAATTAGTTATCATTTCTTCAATTGTTAGTAGATTGGATACGCAACCCAGAAAATGAAATAAAGTGCTATTAGGGTTTGCGAAAAAGATGTCAACAAGGGCAGATATAACTGGACCCATTATGGTTCGATTTGAAATTAGAGTTTTCTTTTTAATTTTTTTCTTTAAAAAAGTTAATTGTCAAATTTAATCAAAATCAAAATCGAAATTGAAAAAACCTCCAGTTTACGGTTTAATCTCAATTCTTTTAAATTATTGAAACCCTATGATCAAATATAATACCATTTTCAATTATAATATATGTCAAACCCTATGCACAAGAAATATTTTTTTAGTCCTTGGGTGCAAATCACCATCAATTATGGTATGATAATATAGATTACCTTAGCCTCTTTTTTTTTTTTTTTCCCAAGTTCTCATTTGGAGTCAATTGCCAAGATATGATTTGGTCCAACCCCTTCTCTTTTTTAACAAATAGAAGATTATGACATTCCATAACAATAGTCAAATTTTAAGGATTTAAAAAAGGGGGAAAAAGAAAAAAGTTTAGGGCTAAACAACCTAGGATATGCTAGTGTGGTGCCCTTCAATTGATTTTGGTCCATTCTAGGTTTTTATCAAATGGGTTTTTGCAGTGGATTACTGGAATTTAGCCTGTAAGCAATTTCTTGTAGAATTCGCATTTATATACGTGTTATTATAGCAACCTTGCACTATCAAGGACCCTCCAGCCAAATGGGTCATATCAAAATCTCTTGGCTTTCAAGCTAAATGGGGGGCTCCATGCTTGATGGCTCAAGGGAATCTCCATCTTCAATCACAAGTCCATCAAGATTTTTGCATTACCCAATCATGGCTGTCTGTCCACCCTGGAAAATTCTGAATGGTGCTCATTGCAAGAATCTGACTGGACCAACCCAGATCCAAATGATTAGGATCTATCAAGAGGAAAATTGTAAAGGGTGTTAATGCCCCAATATTCTTAATCCAAAATGATGGGTAGGGTTACTCTAGTTAACATGGGATTCACCTAATTACCTTAAATCAGAGTTCGTCACTAGTTGTCACAGTTCCAGGATTTGAGGCAACTAGTGATGAAAGTCTCGAGCACATGAAATGAGGGAGGCAATGGTCGTCCTGGTTGATGATGACAAAATGATGCGTTCAAATAGCCAAATTTTGACTTCGTCGTACCAAACTTATACGCTAATTGACCTGTGCTTGAACTTGGCCAAATTAATAATGTCAAAACTCTGAAATTAATTGGTTGATTCCATTTCCATTGTCCTTTTCCAATTTTCAGCACAATTCCTATTTATTTTTGTCACTTTCAATTCCTTGAAAAAAGCCTCGCCAACAATTTTTTTTTTGCTTTCTCTTTGCTTCCCTTAAAGGGTGTGACCAAAAACTATGTATCAAATTCTATGAATGACACTATACTATAATATGATCAATGATAGCGTTGATTTTATTCGAAAATGGGTAAATTTTAATTTATCATATTATCAATATATATAAATAAAATTATGAATGATTAATTATTAAATTAATAATTCAGTAATTTCAGCTGAAACTCAATTTCTTTGAGTTAAAACTCTTTATTATTGTCAATAAATCATGACCAAATAACAACAATTTTCTTTCTTTTGTTTTGTGAGATGATGGGAGAGTAGAGGACCACAAGGGTTGGCTAAGGACCCAAATGAAAATTTATTTATGCAAGGCAAGATGGATGAAGAATAATAAGTTTCAAAGCAGCCAAAAATTAAATATTCTTTAATTGGGTGGGTTCTTTTATAATAATGATTTGGTAGGCAAATACATGGGGAAAAAATTAAAGGAAAAAGGCTAATAGACATGCATGTTGGTCATGCAAATATTAGAAAATAAATATGAAGTGAAGCTGTTAGGGATTGTAGCAGTTTGATTTCATTCACAAAGCTCATAGGCATGTGCTCCATTTTGTGGCAACGACTCAACAACAAACAGGAAGGAAAGCTTTCGCTTTCAACCTCATAAATGCCTTTTATTCTTTATATCAATTTCTATGGATTTTCTCCCCATAATTTCCTAACCCATTTTTATAACTTACCATCCATGTGCCTTCTCCAACTACTTTAATCTCACCCTTAATAGCAATGAACTTCCAATTAGAATCTCTTCATTTTCTTTATTTATCTAATAAAATATGAAGAACCAAAGTTCAAGTTGTATTTTATTTTATTTTTCATGAGGAGGTTAAATGGGTTATCATGAAAATGCTATAGTAATTAAGTGATTAAATTATTTATGGTTAATGAATGGAAAATAATTAAATAAAGAAGGGATGAATTGAGAATATAAAGATGCCAAAACCAGAGTAGTAGGCCACGCCGCCGCCAGCGCACCCAAATTGAGCAGTTTGAGAGTGGAGATTAATCTTAATTAATGACATAATCATATCTGAGTAATCTTATTTATTTATGTATTAACTTTGTGATTTCAGATCCCATTACCCACAAAAATTATTAACTAAAATAATATCACTTTCTACTAAAGAAAGAAAAAATCAACTTTCTTCGATTTGGGGATTCGATTATGGCTATAATCACACCCCCATATGCAATTCTTCTGCAACACATGCCGCTCTATTTGTTTTCTTTTTCCCCTTTGGATTTGGTTGAAGAATAATTGATTAGGAGATACATTTAAATTTATAATTTTAAAAATAATTATAATATGACTTAATTTAAAATTTAAAAAGATATTAAATATCCTAATTTGGTCTAAATAATGTAATTAACTAATTGGTCAAATTGCACATGTATAGAGAGAGAGAGAGAACAATTCTCAAGTTGGGGTGCGTGAAATGATGGGCTCTTCCATATGGGGTGTCCAATTATGTCACGTGACATGTAGGTTTTTATTTTTTATTTTTTATTTTCTAAGTTATAAATCATATTCATGAAGGACTTCTCTCATAATCATACACTATTGATTAATTTAACACTAGATGAAAATTGGATAAACTTGACCCACCCTTCACGTGCCAGTTAGTGGGTAATATGCCCTTCAAAACGCACAGTTATTGAACAGAGACAGCCAAACCATCAGCCAAATTAGATACTCTTACTATTTTTTTGTTTTAATCACAGTATATAAAAGTGAATAATCTTTAAATATTTTATCTATTTATTTCTATATAAAAGTGAATAATCTTTAAATATTTTATCTATTTATTTTTATATAAAAGTGAATAATCTTTAAATATTTTATCTATTTATTTCAAGTTAAATTATTTTTATAATAAAAAAAGGCTACTTTTTATTGTCTAGTGTGTTAATTAATATTTAACTCAATAAACTAAATTAAAAAAAAACATAGTATGCTAATTAAGGATAATTTGATTAGTCTTTTTATATTTTTAAAGTGTAAAAAATTAAAAAATTTGGAGTTCAAGATTTATCACTTGAGAAAAATAAAAAGGCTACGTTTCATTTTATAGCTCATCCACTGTAATCGGTGAATTATGTTTCCATTGAATATAAAAAAAAAAAAAAAATCATAGCACAACCAAGCCAACTGCTTAAGATACGCACAACTAGGGGTGTGCAAACGGTCGGTTTGGTTTTGAACTAAATAAAACTGAAAAAATTGAAATTAAAAATTAAAAATTTTAAAAATCGAATCAAATCGATTAATAAGAGAAAATCAAATCGAATTAAATCGATAAATATTAGTTCGATTCAATTTTAAATCGATCAAATTGAATTTTATAAAATTCATATTTTCAATATTAAATCTAAATAATAAAAACATAAAAATCAAAAAAATTAGAAACAAAAACATAAAAATCTTAGGGTTCGATTCGATTTTCTTTAATTTTCCTTGACATATATATAAACTGAACCAAATCAAAATTATTTTAAAATCAAATCAATTGAACTAAATTAATTCAATTTAATTCAATTTTTTAATTTAAATTGAATTCTGCTCTCCCCTACGCACAACCCATGTTTTCTTTGGTAGTCAAAAGGGCATATTTGAAGTACCTTATTTTCTTTTTTTTTGCTTTTTTGTACATAATTTTTTAAAACTAAAAAAAAAATATCAAGATTTATACATTAATTTCCTATACAATGAATTAGATAAAACGACATGCAACTGAATTATTAATTCAATAATATTTAAAATTAAAGTGTTATCAATCAATCAATTTATTTCAATTTGCTCATTAATTAAGTAAATGAAATTATTGAGAGAAAAAAAAAAATTAAACCAGTCAAAATTAAAAAAAATATTGAATTACTAAAAAAATTAAAATTCAAACCTAAATGATTTATTTTATTTTTTTATTTTATATTCAAACAATGCTCATCCAAAATACTTGGTATTGGCTCATTATTTATTTTAATTATTTCAGAAGCTATATAATGTAATGATAATTATTTTATAGAAAAAAAATAAATTAATTTTTTTAAAAGCGGCTACGTGGAAGCAAAATATAATGATTCGGAGAGGGAAGGAGTCCACCAGCAGATGCATATGTATCTTCCAAGACTTCATATAACAGCATCTATACCATAATGCCAAATGATCTTTCAACATTTTAGCTCCCACGTGTCTTATGAATAAGTATTGATTATCTACAAAATTTACCATTAATCTTTAATTTTCTTTTTCTAATTATAATTATATATTGCACTAATTTATTATCCTTTTTGAGACCTTCATTTTTAAATTTATTTAAAAAAATTAATATTAAAATTAATTTTGATATTTATCTTTTGCACAAAACGATGAACACTATGTTAGCCAGTAGTCTCCATGCGAGGGTCCATTGGAGATAACCTTTTTATTTATTTATTTATTGCATTATTTTCTCAACGATATGATTACTTTTCGTCTTGTTGAATGATGCTTACTTGACAAACTAGCGACTGTTATTTTGCTTCATAGCAAATTAATAGTTTCTAACATTTAAAGAAATTTTAAAATGTAACGCTTAATATATAATTTAAAGTTGAAAATCTATTATTACACTTTCATATTTTTTATTTAGACTCATCAAGATTTTATTTAATAATATTAATTATTTTAATAGTTATTAATTGTTTTACTAATTATTGACTGTTTATATTAGTTATTCATATAGTAATTTAAAATAAAAAGTGTTCGATAAAAATAATTATTGAATTAGTCGTTAAATATAAAATTATTATCGATAATAGTTAATGTACTCCTTTAACCTCAAAAAACTATAAGAGTAATTTTGTATGAATCATTCCTTTAATTTTTAAATATTAATATAAATATTATCACTAAATAGTATAAATAAAATATATAATATTTTAAATATGATTAAAACGTCAATTTTATAATAGTAATAGCAAAATTGCTTCCTCTAACGCAAATTTCTGTAAGAAAGGGTTACAAGGGAGGATCCGGAAGGTGAGGTTGAAATAGAGTTACAAGGGAAGGGAATTGCATCCAAAATTGGAGAGGAGGATCCGGCTTGACGTGGAGTTGTCGTAACAAAGAAGGACCAGCGAGCACGCTGGGTCTGATCGAATAGAGAGGTGAAAACACGGCAGCATGATGCTAAATGGGAGGTGAGAGTTGTAGATACCCATGAGAAAGGAAGGCTTGAGTTAGAAGGCAGTCAAATGAGGTGTGGCGAAGAAGATGAGAAGCAGAGTGTTGGGCATGGATGTTGAGTTAAGGTGAGCGCAGGACACTTTGTTAAAAATAATAAAATTTTTTATTAAAAAAAAACATATATAATTTTTTTTTTTAAATGAAGATCATTTTTATTACTTTGTTTTTTTTCTAAAAATTATATTTTATGATGAGCACTCAACGTTCTAACGCCCCCAACGAATATGACAAAATAATTGAGGGAATTCATCAATCACCTTTTGAGACCAGTTTTGTCATGCCGACACATTTAAAGCAGTAAAGCCGAAACGGGGTGAGATGATTAGATACTTAATACATATAATTTTTGACTTTTACCTCTATTATTTTGCCAAATCTTACTTTGCTTCTTCACAAATAACTCCATTTGAATACTATAGTGGAAGCTAACATCAAATCTTTATAAATTCTAAAAATAGATCTTAATCATAATTCTTTATAATTAATAATTTTACTAAAATTAAAAAAAAAATCTTTATAATAAATGCTTATCTTGTTGATATTAACTACTCTTGTAGCAAGATGCTTGATGATAATGTTTACACATAATTTCATACAAGATTAATTGACATGTCATCGCAATTTGGTTCTTACGTTTCATTCAAAATCTGAATCGTCCCTCTCTTGATGAATGTAATGTGATATTGCACTTACACCCTATTTTGATAGAAGGAAAAGAGAGAGAAAATAAAATAAATATGGAAAAATAAAATGTCATTTTTCTTTCTTTTGTTTGAAAATGAAGGAAAAATAAGGGGAGGAAAATAAATTTTATTTCTTTTTATTATTTTCTCTTTAATTTGGAGAAAAATTAATAAAAGTGTTTCTTTATACATCAAAATTATCAAATTACCCTTTTAAAGTTTTTTTTTTAAATATATAGGATAAAATTGTAAATTTATTTTTTTTTCTCTTTATTTTCTTCCCTTTCTATCCAAACAATAGCAAAAAAAAAAAAAAAAAAAAGAAAATATTATTTATTTTCCTTCTCCTAAAAAACTTTCCGAATAAAGTGTTAGAGCACTCATCAAACACTTAGCATTTGATTATCAGAATTCAACTACTTGAATCAATAATTATAATCAATAATTAAATAGCAAAATCACGATATTATATCTATCAAAATATAAAATTTAGTTAATAAATTAAAAATATAATATTGAAAAATTAAATTATGATTTCTCCTTTAATCAAAGAAAAAAAAAAGGCAGTAAAGAGACAATGCAGGTTGATGAAGTGCAGTGTTTATATTGTTTTATTGCGGAATAAATGTTTGTTGTAAGTGTATGAGTGTTGTCTCCCAAAACATGAGCACTTCCAAAAATTGGCAAAACACCACTAAAAACCCTACCTTGTAGCCCTTCCAAAATCAAACAAAAACATAAATTAATATATATATAGTTAATTTAATTTGAAAAAATTATTATTTATTTTTTTATTCTAATAAAATTAATTATTTAACTCATACATTTAAAAAATATACTATTTAACCATTATATTTTACTTCTATTAAATAATTTAATCACTCCATCAAATTACCTATTATTCATACTATACAAACTATAATTTAGTCATTTATTTAAAAAAAAGTAATTAGTTAATTCTTGTATTTTAAAAAATATTACTATTTAGTCAATCTATTTTAGTGCAACTGATTAGTTAGTGTATATATTTTAAAAAATACAATATTTTATAAAATATAATTCTCCTTAAAAATAAAAAATTTTTTATATGGAAACTTAATCTAAATTTATATTTTTTTTTCAAATTTTTAGACATTATTTTAGTATTTTTTATTGATAAATAATTTTTCTTGATTAATTAAAATTTTAAAGAAACAGATTTAATTTTTTGTGCAAATAATTTATATCATTTTTGTTAATAGATAAAAATAAAGAGAGAATATAGGGAAGAAAGATATGAGTATAGAGGATAAGAAACATAAAAAAAAGAAAAATAAAAAAAATGAGAGAGAAATAAGATAAAATTAAAATAGTTTAGATATAAAAATAATTATAAGACTAAATAATTAATAGAGTTAAATAATAAATTTAATTAATATATATTTTTTAAATATAGAGACTAATTAATATTAAAATAAATAAATTAAATAATAATTAAACTTTTATTAATAATAAAAAAAATTAATAAAAAAATTAAATAATTTAACAAACAAAATATAAAAATCAAATGATATATTTTTTAAAATATATGAAATAAATAATTATTTATTCATTTAATTTTCATGTAAAATTTAAAAAAAATTAATTAAAAAATACAAAATAAAAAGTAGAAGTAATTAAAAAATGATTAGTTAAATAATTAGAATCAATTGGAAAAAAAAATAATTAAAATCACATATACCACTTTCTTCCCGGAAGGAGTTGACATTTTTGACGCATGGGGTTTCAGCGGTTCCCAATGACCGAAAAACGTCAGCAGTAGGCAGCTAACGGCGTTAAAAATAGACTCCTAGAAAAGAGGGCCCCATGTGGGAGTGAGAGTGAGAGAGAAATTATTGAGTGTTGTGCGGAGTCAGGTACGTTTATTCCGGGAAGGTACCACAACCGTGACCGTCAGATTTATTACTTTATGGTTTTACTGATTTTAATAAGTAATTAATTGCCACTGCTTACCTCCTTTTCATGCGTCTCCCTCTGCATTTATTGCACTCTCTGCCCCACTCTACCTCTACCGCCCTACTAATCATTTCTTAATTCAATAATGCCAATTGGAGGATCTTTTAAAATTTATAATTAAATTTTATTATATAGTTGCACACATATCTGTGTTTTCACAAAATACATTTAATATGTACTTTATAATTTTTTTTTTCTTATGATATAGAAATTTATATTTAAGTTTTTATTATTTTATTCTACTTTAATTAAATACAAGTCCATTTTAATCAATCATTATCTAATTATTTTTTCAACTTTTTTTTTAATTTAAAGACAGAGAAAGTATTATCTATATTATGCCCACTATTATTTTATTTTTTATTTTATTTAAGTAAAAAAAAAATAAAAATGATAAGATGTGTTATAAAAAAATTATAGAAATAATTATTATTCTTAATAAATATAAGGATAAAAAAATTAATGTATCTCAATTTTTGTAAGGTGATGAATAATTTTGAATAAAATAATATTTGAAAAGTGATATATAAAAGTGGACGGATTTATATAATAAATATATTTAGTATCATATTAATTTATATAATTTTTATTTAATGTTTATTCAACTCTGTAATGTAGAAATTATGGTTAAAAAATATAATTAGTTAATTTTTTCTATCCAAGTAAAAATGTACAGATTCAATACTCAGAAATAAGACTCGATATTTTAATAAAATCAATATAATTTTACTAAGATTCTTTATTTTATATAAGCGCTATGTAAATAATTTTCATATTCGATGTGAATTCTAAAAGACTAGCATCTTTTTCATTAAGAAAATCCTTGTGAAAACTCTTTAATGTTTAAATTAGAGGGAGTAATATTATAATAAAAATATGATAGAGAGAGAAAAGATAGAATAGAAAAAGAGAAAATGAATCTTTTTTTTTTCTTTCTTACTTGATTTTATTTATAAAAAAAATGATTGGGCCATATTTTAGGAAGAGACATATTCTAAAAAATATTTCTAATGGGTATATTTATTAACTAAAGAGAGATATATATTATGGATAATAAATAATAAAAACAAGTCACCCATAAATACATAATACCCAAAAACCTTATTTAGATAATTAAATTGCAATAATGAGTATCTAGAATATTAAATCTGAATTCTATTTGAATCATGCATGAATATTTTTTTTTTTTACATTTGAATTTGTCTTGCCAATTATCATGGATTCAATAGAAAAATTTTATAAATTTAAAAATTATAATGTATATATTAAAATTTAGTATTAAATAAATATATTTATATTTAAAATTGACAATGAATCAATATGATATAAATAAAATTTTGCCCTTACATAAAAAATTGGACCCACTGGCAATTAGTAGTAGTAGTAGGACCCAAGGACCTAAAGAGGGGCCTTGATACGGCAGTGTCAAAACCACTGACACCACTAGAAACGACCAGTCATGTGAGTGTCTGAGCCGCTCAGAAATTCTGAGACTTTTTACCACATTTTTATTACTGTCTTTCACGTTCGCAGCAGTTCTGGGTAAATGTATGGACATATTTAATATCATTATTATTATTATTAAAATTTTTATTAAAAATATCTTAAAATTTTAATGAAAAATTAAAACTAAAACCATTAAATAATTTTTATTAAATAATAATATTTAAAATAATATTTTTTCAAAAAATAAAATTTCTGATCCCCACCTGAAGAAAAAAAAAAATTGACACATACATTTAAATATATGAATCTTAACATATGTTTATACAATTTTAAGATTTTTATCATATTTATTTCACTAATCTATCATGTAATTATATGAATAACGTGGAGTTTTTCTAATTCTTCAGGTCATTCCACCAAAATGAGCCTCTAGTAATTAGTTTCCTTATTTTATATATCATTACTTTTTAAACCCAAGACAATCTCTGTACTTTGTCGATGTGAGATTTACCTAAGGGACTTTTCTCCTCCCCTTTCGGGACTCAGCATCCTCGCTGAGGTTTGCCCCACCATCACCCAGGAGAACACGCGAACGACTCTGATACCAATTGTAATGGTCAGGCTCCAACCACTAGAGGATTTGTCCTCTATAGCCATAAGCCTCACGGTTTTGTCACATAGGTGGAATGGAGAATTTCCCAGGAGGTCACCAATCCTAGGATTTTTCTCAAGTGAGCACTCTTAACCCTGAAGTTCTTCCAACTCTCCAGGCCATTCCACCAAACGCGCCTCTAGTGATTAGTTCCCTCATTTTATATATCATTACTTTTTGAGCCCAATACTATCTCCGTGCTTTGCTGATATGGAATTTGCATTAGAGACCTTTAGAACTAATAAATGTAAGGGTGTTACATCCATTCTCAAGGAATCTTGCATTGCCAGTTTTCATAATTCTCGAATTATGGTTTGAAACATAAAACCTATACCTTTTAGATTTCTTTGGATAACCAATGAAGTATCCAGTTATCATTCGAGAATCTAATTTATTTTCATGTGGATTATAAATTCTTGTTTTCGCTCAGTAACCCAAACATGCAAGTGCCTTAAACTAAGTTTCCTTTCAGTCCACAATTCATAAGGTGCTTTTGAGACTATCTTACTAGGAACCCTATTTAACAAGTATACAACGGTTTTAAGTGCATACATCCACAAAAATATAGGTAAAGAAGAGTTACTCATCATACTCCTAACCATATCCATTAAAGTCTGATTTCGCCTTTCTGCCACCCCATTTTGTTGAGGAGTACCTGGCATAGTATACTATGCACATATGCTACGACTTTCTAAGAACTTTGCAAATGGACCAGGACATTATCCCATTTTAGTGTGTTTCCCATAGTATTCATCACCTCTATCTGACTTTATTATTTTCACTTTTCTATTTAATTACCTTTCAACCTCATTTATGTATACTTTAAGTATATTTATTGATTGAGGTTTTTTATTAAATAAATAAATATGTCCATAATGTGAAAAATCATCAATAAAGGTAATAAAGTACTTTTATCTGTCAAAAGATGGAGTATCAAAAGACCCACATATATCAGTGTGTATAATTTCAATAGGCTAATTGCTTTTTGTAGCTCATTTTTTATTGTGTTTGGTTTGCTTTTCCTTAATGCAATCCACACACACAATAATATCAGTAAAATCTAAGCTCGATAAAATTTCATTCTTTATCAACTTCTTTAATCTTTCTTTGGATATGTGACCCAAATGCTAATGCTACAAAAAAGCAGAATCTTCATTCAGTCTACTATGTTTAATTTCAATATTGCTATAAGTGAGAAGCTTGGATTCAGCAAAATTATCATCAAGTTTCAACCTATATAAACCATTAGTAAGAATTCCAAAACAAATAATGGAATTATTATTATTATTAAATAAACTGAAACATCCATGTCCGAACTTAACATTAAACCCAGATTTATCAAGTTTTGAGATAGAAATAATATTCCTAGAAACTAAAGGTACAAAGAGAGTTTGTAAAATGTCTAAGTGGTAGCCACTATCTAAAATCAAACGGTAAGTCCATATGCCTTCAATTGGAGCCTTTATTTGGTTCTCTATAAATAGGAAGTCTTTAGTTGGGTTTGTGGTTTGGATTGTAACAAACCTCTATATCAAGTTGGACACATGAGTAACAGCACCAGAATCAAGCCACCAAGTATTATTAGAAACTTCAATTGAGTTTGATTCGAAACATACATAAGCACAAGGATTACCTTTCTTTTTGAACCAAACTTTACATTTGAAGCAATTTTTATGATAGTATCCTACTTTCTTACAAAAGCGATACTTATATGCCATTTGTTCCCTTTTTTCAATTTGAGAAATATTTGAAGATCATTTCTTTTTCTTCTTAAACTTGTTGGCCTTTAGTTTAAGTCCTTTACCAGCTCATTGACCCATAATATTGACAGAATGAGTCCCTTGATTATTTAGTCTCGTTTCCTTTTGAACTAACTTACTGGCCAATTCATTAACAATCCACTTATTTTTAATAGTGTTATAATTGATTTGAAATGGCCCATATTCAGGAGGTAATGAGTTCAGAATGAACTGCACCAAGAAGGCATCATCCACGGCCATCCCTAAGGTCTTTAGCCTTGCTGCAATATTACTCATCTCTATAATGTGCTTGTGCATACTCTTCGACCCATTATACTTCATGGTTGTGAGTTGTGCCATTAGAGTCCCAGTGAGTGACTTGTCTGCAGAACGAAACCATTCTTTCATAAAATTAAGGTATTTTTTTTTTATATTTTCAGTTTGTGGAATTGTTGTTTTAATGTTATTGGCAATAGTGATTCACAGAATATTTGACCATTTCCATTGCTTGTGGTGTAACTTTTATTCTTCATTGCTTGTATCTGTAATAGTAGCGGGTTTGTCTTACAATAATGCTAAGTCAAGTTCCTAGACATATAAATGGAACTTGACTTGCTCACAAGATTTAGAGAAGTTTAAGCCCATTGAATACAATAATAGATGAAACTTGCGAATGAAGATTAATAGCTGCAAAATAATATTTACATACTCAAATTAAAATATATTCAGACAATTTAAATAAGTAGAGTATACTACAGTTCTCATTTTGGTAGATACTATAATATAATTTTATAAATTAAATACCTTTAAACTTGATTAGACAATAATTAACTTACATCAAATATACATGTTATCTTTGGACATTTAATATATATTTAATAAAATATTATTACCCTCATAATTCTCACTATTCATAAAAATAGTTGATTAATTCTCACTATTCATAAAGTAATAAAATCATTCAGTTCTGATGACTAGTATGTATCAATTAATCCATTTTTTATCATAGGCATCTACTAGTATACATAATTGAGAATTTTATATACATGAAAACATCATTCATAGTTTGGCCACTTTAGTGACTAATAAACTATTAATTTTATTTTATTTTAGTTTGATCATTTTTATGATTAACAAACCAAAATAAATAACATAAGTTATGCATATAAATTTTGTATCTTAATAAACCTATTTTTTATTCAATCATCATGTTTAATTACAAATTTTACTTAGATTAGATAGAGAGTATAATTTAATTTTTTTAATGAAAAAATTAAATTCCCTTTACAATACAAATTTATGTGTTATTCTAACTCATATAGAGTTATATATATATATTCGTTTTCGTTGAGGAATCAACTTCCCAAACTTCAGTCATGTTCAACACTGTTGATTCTTATAGCCAGATTGTATTTGGCCAAATTCAAGAATTTATTATTATTTTTAATTATCCTTTGAACATGATTGAAGTGAAATTCCCGTAACTGAATCACAGTTTCATAAAATTCAACCAACTTTAAAGAGATTTGGCTACCTTTAAACTTGTGTAACTTTAAAAACTATGAAGAAAAATAAAAATATATTTTTTATTTGAAATAAAAAATTAAGAGAAAAAAGTGCGAGAAATAACAAATATAAATTATTATTCATTTCTATTCATTTAAAGAGAAATTGTGTAAAAATAAACAAAATTATTTTTTCATTATATAATTATTTAGTTTAATTTTAAATAAAAAATAAAATAAATATTTTATTATTTAAAAAATTATTTTCTTTCTTAATTATATATATATATATATATATATATATATATATATATATTCCTCTATTTTCTTTCTCCGTAACAAAGTTTCCATTTTTTACCACCCTACCGGGGTTATCTGGGTATTGCCAATCCTAGGTTCCTACATCCATCCGTATTTGAAAGCTCCCACCCGTTTTTTAGCCACGTTTGGAAAAGATAAAAAAAAATATCAGAGGAAGAAAATTGATGGTAAAATAAATTAGAGAATTTAGATAAAGCAAATAAATGCATATTTTTTAATAGGCTAACGAAATTTGTATATCTCTCTCAAGTATGGTAAGAAATAAAGAGAGGAGAAAAATTATACTAAATTAGTTAATGTTTTGTTATATTTTGTTTATTTATATAACATAATTGATAAATAACGATGAACGGATGCCATTGGTGATTACAAATTTCAAATAATGCTCTTGACCGCGCCGGATAATTATCAGGAGCAACTACCAAGCCGTATCATGCATGAACGAGAGAGACAAGCGCGACAGTTCCAGTTCTGTTTCCACACGCAGTTATGAATGTGAAGGCCACGCATTGACAATCCACGAAGAATCACGTGAAGTTATCCCTGCAGGGCGCGTGAAACGAGATTCTTAAAAGAGTATGGGAGCATGCACGAGATGGTGACCAGTGTAAAGGTCGGTGGCTAAAACGTGGTATACAGGGTGGCTGAAACGTTGACCGGCAACGTAAAAAATAAACCAACACGTGCCGGTGACAAGGGTAAAGTCCTTATTTACCATTTCCAAGGAATATATATTTCAAAGCGAAACTATCAAACACAGAGAAAGAGAAGCAGTAGATCTCAAGCCTTTAGGTTGCCAGATATCTTTTTGGGGTTATCCATGGAGAGAACAGTATAGGATAGAAAGTCGAAATAAGAAATGAGAGCAAAAGAGAAATAGAAATAGAAAGAAAGTTCTGTGTATTGGGTTCTTTCTCTCTTAAATCCCACTTCTTTGTCTCTTTGCTTCTCTTTTCGTTTGATCCCATGCTCTTATTGCTGAATCTGATTCTGCGCTTTTGTCTTCTGTGGCAACCTCAGATCGATCAAAACAAAACTTTTTCTTTATCTTCTCCACCTCTACGAAACATAAGGAAAGGTGGAGATATATAGAAACAGATACATAAAGATTCAGCGGCAGCAAAAAAGAAAGGCAAAAAGAGAGTCTTTGCTTTGGTCACTCACTCATAATGGGTACAGGTTGGAGAAGAGCCTTTTGCACTACCATTCCTAGAGACCCAGATATTACCTCAATTTCAGACAAACAACAAACAAGTCCTAGTCGTAGCCCAATCCCCAGAAGCTGTGCCAAGCTAGGGTTCCTCTCTGGTGGAACCAACCCCGCCACGCCTCGCCTACGGTCGCAGCCCATCTCTAGCCCAAGCTTACGTTGCCGAACTACAAGTAATACTTCGGAACCACCTTCCACGAATGAAAGTCCCGTGCTCCATTGCAAAACCACACCCAGAGCAGCTAAGAGTTCAAACCCATCCTCTCCTCGATCTCCTCTTAAGCTGTCCCTCTTCAAGAATAGCTTCAAATTCAGGGTAAGATTTCCAGCATCCGTCTATAAAACTTTCATGAAACGGTTCTAATTTACTCTTTTCGTCTCATTCATTTTAATTTCAACTACGTAAGAGAGTTGTTGCGGGATCTGATGTCGGAAAGAATTTGACTTTGTTGGCTGATGGTTTTGCTCTGTTGTTTTCCTTTTTCGCAGAGTAGCTGCGGAATCTGTTTGAATAGCGTGAAGACAGGTCAGGGCACGGCAATATACACAGCAGAATGCGCACACGCTTTTCACTTCCCTTGTATAGCCGCCCATGTCCGTAAGCATGGCAGCCTTGTGTGCCCCGTCTGCAACTCTACCTGGAAAGATGTTCCTTTACTCGCCATCCACAAGAATCTTCACCCACAAAATGACGCCGTTCAGAACACCAATGCCGATAACAATTCCAACAGCGACAAGCAGCCCAAACTTGAAGAGAAAAAAGTTTTGGTGGTCGAATCTTCACCCAGAGCCATTAAGACCACCCCAAGACACGAACCCCAGCCAGTATCTCTAAATCCAAAAACCTCTGATTCGAGATCCTATGATGATGATGAGCCATTGCTTTCTCCAACTGCCGGTGGAAGATTTATTCCGATTCCTGAAGCCGATGAGAATGCCGAAGAAGGGGAAGATGACGATGTCGAGGAATTTCAAGGATTCTTCGTTAATCCTACCCATTCTTCAATCAAATCAGATGATGTTACGCTCAATGGCACCAGTGATTCCAGAAATGTTCAGGTCAGACTGTTACCCGAAGCTGCTATTGTTTCCGTGGGCCGTGGCTATGAAACTTATGCGGTGGCATTGAGGGTGAAAGCGCCACCACCGCCACAACAGGCACGCAGTAGCAATACGGCACCGCTTTTGGACCCTTTGCATCGGGCGCCAGTTGATTTGGTCACGGTTCTTGATGTAAGTGGAAGCATGACTGGAGCTAAATTGCAGATGCTTAAACGCGCCATGAGATTGGTGATTTCGTCTCTCGGCTCGGCTGATCGGCTATCGATTGTGGCTTTCTCGTCCAGTCCTAAGAGGTTGTTACCTCTGAGGAGAATGACGGCTCACGGCCAGCGGTCGGCTCGCCGCATCATTGACCGTCTCGTGTGTGGTCAAGGGACCAGCGTAGGAGATGCTTTGAGGAAAGCAAGTAAGGTTCTCGAAGACAGGAGAGAACGGAATCCAGTTGCGAGCATCATACTGCTATCCGACGGTCAGGATGAAAGAGTCCAAAGCAATACTGGGAATCAACGGCATGCCTCAGGCCATGTTTCGTCCACCCGATTTGCTCATATTGAGATCCCAGTTCATGCGTTTGGGTTTGGTCAAAGCGGCGGCTACAGCCACGAGCCGGCTGAGGACGCGTTTGCTAAATGCGTGGGTGGTTTGCTGAGTGTGGTAGTACAAGACTTGAGAGTTCAGCTTAGCTTCGCTTCCGGCTCAGCGCCAGCTGAGATATTAGCCGTGTATTCGTGCAACGCTAGGCCCACCGTTCTCAGCTCTGGCTCGGTGCGGCTAGGCGATTTGTACGCGGAAGAAGAGAGGGAATTGTTGGTGGAGTTGAGGGTCCCATCTTCAGCTGTTGGGTTCCACCACGTGATATCTGTTCGTTGCCTTTACAAGGACCCCGCCACCCAGGAGGTTGTATACGGCCGCGATCGGGCCCTACTCGTCCCCCGTCCTCACGCCGTGCGATCTTCGGCACCCAAAATCGAACGTCTGAGGAATCATTTCCTCACCACTCGGGCCATAGCCGAAACTCGAAGACTGGTGGTGCACAACGATTTCACAAGCGCGCACCACTTGCTGGCATCGTCTCGGGCTCTGATATTACAATCCAGCTCCATATGCGCTGATGAGTACGTTAGGGGGTTAGAGGCTGAGCTTGCGGAGTTACAACGGATTAAACAGCATCGGCTAGAGCAGCACCAGCAGCAGATGATGATCCAACGGCGGAGAGGAAGCGAGAGGGAGACAATGGTTATGATTGACGAGAATGGAGAGCCGCTCACGCCTACTTCAGCTTGGAGAGCGGCTGAAAAGCTGGCTAAGGTAGCCCTGATGAAGAAGTCGTTGAATAAAGTCAGCGATCTGCACGGCTTCGAAAACGCTAGATTTTAATTAAGTGGAAAAAAGAAAAGAAGAAAACCTTTTCTTCAGGACATTATTGATTTTGGGAAAAAGAAAAGAAAAAAAAAAAATTAAAAATGAAGGGAGGTCGAAATTGTGGATTATAATTAGATAGATAGATAGAATATATTTTTATTGTAAAAGGAGGGACAAGCTGATTGCAGACGGCGCGGGAAAGAGATAGAGAGGGAATACCCCACGGGATCCATAGCGTGGGTGTTTAAGCTTGTCTTTTTAATTTTCAATCAAAAATTGAATCCACATTTGACTCAATTTGTAGTGTTAGGGATTTTAATCTTTTAGCATCATGATTTGTGTCAGCCCCCCCAAAATAAAGTTGTAAATGGCTACGATAATGGAGGTTTTAATGTATTTTTTTTTTTAAAAAAAAAGAAAAGGATAAAGGTGGCTTTTTTCTTTTTTATAACACCTTCTCATGATCAAATGAAAAAGGAGAAGATGGTAGTTTGGGAGCATATAGGACAGTATGATTGGGGTAGCTAGCTGGGACTTGAAATGATGATTGAATGATTTCTTTTGTTGTGAATATGATATCACCTTAATGAGTTTTGATTTTTTAAGTACTATGATAGACCCTCTTTTGATTTAGATGATGGGCTTAGGTCCCATGTAATAATGATGCTTTTTCTATTTCTTTTTCATCCATTGGGTCTTTTGGCTAAATGCAACAATTCCAATTTTAAAGATTATCTATAATTGCAGTTATTTCCTTGTCGATGGTTTCTTTTCTTTTCCATAATTGTAATTTGGAAAGACATGATTCTGTCTGTATTAACTAGTATTAAGTAGTGATATTAAATTCTGGTCTTGTCTCTTGGATGAGTTCCTATCGTGGGTTAGCCCTGCTCAGATCACCCAAAATTTTAGCCATTTCTATGCAAGGTTACATCTCTCTCTCTTTTTCCCAGATAGCTGTATTTGTTCGTCTGGTCCACATCTAAGAACCTGGCTCAGGGTCATCAATCCAACGGATTTTACTGTGTAAATGATTCAAACTAGCATCAAACTTTATTCTATATCACAATGTGAAAACTTGGTTTCTTGCCTCTTGTTTCTGTAGCCTGTACCAAGAGAACTGGTGCTTGTGTTGCGTGATCATAAGGGAATACTGGTTTGGTTTGATTTAGTTTGGCTCTGTTCAAGACTACTAGAGTAGAGAGGTTGCTGTTTGAAATTGAATTAAACTTTTTGGGAAAATGACCCTAAAGATTTCAAAATCTAGCGAGTTTATTGCCTATCCAGTCTAGCTTGCACGTTAGAGCATCCATATATTTAACATTTTACTTTGAGAACCATCTAATTCTTTATTTTTTTATCTCTCGTTGAAAAAAAAATTATTTATTAATGCATGTAATTCATTTGACATTAAATACTTTGCATGTTTGAAATGGCACCTAATTTACTAGGCAAGAATTAATGTAGCATTGAAAAACCCAAGAAGAATGGAGATGATGGCCCCAAATTACTGGTGATGGCGGGAGGCAGGGCAGCGAGCAAGGTTGTTACTGGGAGAAGGATAGGAGAGGTCCCCATGTCTTCTCACTTTCACCCACTCTTTTTTGGATTCTTAGAAGCTAGAGCCACAGACACTGATTGTTACACAAAAATAAAATAAAAATCAATTACTGACGGCACTTGTCGATTGACAACTAAGCGTTTTTGTCCATCAACTGTAGATAGATTCAACTCAATCCCCAGAGCATTACTGGTGGAATTCAGGAAATTATTCGCAGGATATATTACAAAAACAAAGAAAATACTTTTTCTAATTGCACACTCTTGCCAGCAAATTTCATTCCGTGTCTTTAACAAATCTAAAATTTTAAAAATATTAAAATTATTTTTACTGCGGACCAGGAATCCCAAGAATCTTGTTCCATTTAAAGGATCAAACAACAGTTTAGCAGGCCCAATCTGCATTCACACACACACACCCACAGTAGAAAAAACTAGAACTTGGAGAAGGAAAACCGTAGTAGCTTAGCTCAGTTTTTTACAGTAAAATTCTTACCTATGTCAAATCTAGATCTTCACCCATGGACTGCCTTGGTTAATGAGCACTGAGCCATTAACCTTGCACTTGCAGCTGATATGGTCACTGATACAAGGAAAGTAACACCAGCAAAGCTCATCGTGAGAGAGAGAAAATATTCGCAACAAAAGCCCATCTTTGTATTGAAATGATAAAGTAATTACAATGATGAACAGTTTCCCAGATACAAGCCATAAACTCTAAAGCAGATCAGTACAACGATCGAGCTCAACTCATTAATCCTGATGTGTAACTTAGAAACATGAATGGTTGCTAAGAAAGACACAGGATTTACGTGATTCAGCCCAAATGGAAGTTAGGAAGAGTGCCTTACACAAGATACTATGAATTCAAGGATCCCCTCCAGGGACCTATATTTGGACAACTATAGTGAAGGTTACAATGATGTGAACCCGAGTTTTCCCCTTAGTTTGAATTGAAATGTCATGTAGTGATTATAATGGAGCTTACTTCTGGCTGGTTTTGGCTCGAAGCTTTTGCTCCAACACAGCTACTTCTATCTCAAGGCTAAACATTCTGTTAAGAGCATGCATGTTCTCAAGGGTTTCACTTAGAGTTCGGCTGTCACTGCCATCACATCTCAGGTGCTGCATTGGACCATGAAGGAGCTTGTTAACTATACCACGGCTAAGATCATCCACGGCTCTCCTTGTTTTCTTTGGGATATCCTCACCCATTTTTGAAAGGCATTTATCTAGTTCCCCAGCTCTGATTCTTTCAGCATAAGCTCTCAATTTCTTGATGGTAGGAACAGTCTCCAATGAATCCCTCCAAGCTTCAAATTGTCTTGATTCCTCAGCAATAATTGCCTGAGCTTCCATTGCTTTTCGGAGGCGATCTTCTTTATTAGCAGCCACGACCTCCTTGAGATCATCCACATTGTAAACTCGGGCATTTTCAACATCATTGACACATGAACCCACATTCCTCGGAACAGAGATATCTATAAATAACCTCAAACCCCCAGTCTCTGAACCAACAGAAGGAAGATCCTTAACATGTTCTTTAAAAAATAATGGAGTTTCTGATGCTGTGCTAGTGAAAATCACATCAGCTTCAGCAGCACAAGCTAGCATCTTATCCAGGGGTTTGTAAATAATCTCAACATCCTTTAGCTCCTCACGTACAGCTGCAACTCTATCCTCGCTTCTGTTTACAATGACCATCTTTGTGCAACCCTTCGCTACCAAGTGTTTGATCACAAGCTTCCCCATCTTGCCAGCTCCAATCACCAACATTCTGGCAGTAGCATGTGAAGATTCAGGAAGCTTCATCAAAGCCAATTCAACAGCCGCAGAGCTTACAGAAACAGCCCCAGCAGCAATATTTGTCTCAGTCCTAACCCGCTTTCCAACAGATATTGCATGTTTAAATAGCCCACTAATATTCCTTCCAAACCCAACAACTCCTTGGCCAACTTTGACAACTTGTTTAACCTGGGCAAGAATTTGGCCTTCTCCCAGAACAAGTGAGTCAAGACCAGCAGAGACTTCAAAGAGATGCTGCGTAGCATCTTTGTTGTAGAGCAAAAACTGGTGCTCACAAATTTCTGAAACAGGTATGCCACTTGTCTGCCAGGGAAAAAAGAACAGTTTAGCAACCGGCATCAAAATGTTAAAACTTGAAACTAATGTTAGTTCACTTCTCTGCACTTCAAATCGCCTATGAAGATCATGTCATGTAAATCAAAACAGACCGCATGACTATTAAATAGCAAGATAAAAACAGTTTCTTTCAAAACGAAAAAATAAATCAAAATCTTCTGGTATGATTAAACATTTAAGACAGTTCATATAAGTTTAATTGCTCAAGATAATCTGCCCAAGGCACATGATATATTTAATACCCATTCTAACCCCAACTTTCAATTATCATTTGAAAATTTTCCATCCTCCCATTGAAGTAGATGAACTGCAAAAGGCTTCTTAAAAGCCAAAACAGGACCAAATATAACAAAGAAGGAATCACCTTTGACATCCATTCAGTAACTTCTTTGACCCCACGATGCTGAGATAGTGCCACAACATATATCTCCATCCTATTGCAGGTGCTAAGAACTGCAGCCTCTTCTATATGATTTAAACCACACAATTCCTCTATAGCTCGAGGCCATTCAGCTTCAGGAATGGCAAGTTTTTCACGCATTTCAACTGGTGCAGTGTGAACACTAAGCCCAATGACCACAACGCTAGCCCTTTCCTTTGTATATCCTGATGGAGACCAATAATAAAATTGTCAGCAAAAGCAAACCAAAATCAAAATCTCTGCAATTCTACAATAATAGTAAAACCCAAAGATGTCTTTTGAACTACAACTTATGATATACGATTCTCCACCACCCAAATTGGATAACTTGCAAAATCCACAACCCGTCTCCCTTCCTCTCTCCTCCTCCTTTAGACACTGAAAAATGAAAATCCCAATCACTGAACAGCGCCTGCCGGACACTATAACCAGACTGAACCATTTATCCGATGCTGAAACTTGACAATTAAGGCAACAAAATTCCAACACTCTTCAACTATCCCAGATGCACATTTACGACTTTTTGAAATGTCAGAGCATACAGAATGTTGCAGAACTGCTTAAAGCTCGGTTTTACTTTAAAACTTTCATTTTCACTTAAATTTCTTACTTGAATTATCCTAGAAAGTTATCCTAATTATGAACTGAACAAACCCAAGTCAAGCATTTTCCCAACAAGACGATCAATTTGACTTGAAAATGCATGCAATTTTCATGCAGAACAAACAAAACTGTTCAATCAGGACTAAACATTCTATAAAAAGCAGCTCAGAAAGGCAAATAAGCAATGCATTGGCAAAATTAACAACTAAGAATCACACATTAAAAAGCTATCCAAATGGATAAGTTAGAACTCACTATCAGCGGCAGCGGTCTTGAGCTGTTCAAGAGCGGAAAAGCTAGAAACCTTAGCCGGATCGATATTGTAGTCGGTTCCAACCGCGTCATCCGTTGAAGCAGAAACCTCAAATCTCACCCCTCCTCTCTGCATTAAAATCATTCTACAATTGTTCGGAGCCGGCCTGTAAAAATTCTGTATCTGCGAAGGCGAAGCCAAATGAGCCCTCAAAGAAGACGACCCAAATGAAGACGATGATGAAGACGTAGAATTAAGTAACAAAGTCTCCAACTTGGCACCGGCCAAAGTGGTGGCAAAACCGCTCGAAACAACCATAATAATGGGAGAAAAAAATTTGCACCCACAAACCCAAAAACTGGGGGAGAGGAGAGGAGGGGAGGGAAGAGAGGTTTAATGGGGAAGTTGAAGGAATTTGTAAAGATGGAGGAAAGGGAAGGAAGGATGGGAGTGTGGCGTCCTCTGGCCTTGGGTTTTGGTATTTTTATGAAACAAAATTGGAAGAATTATGGACTTCCTTAATGTTGGAATCTGTAAAACGGTCCTGATTGGGCAAATAAACAGAAGGGAGGAGGATTTGATTTTGGGATTTTCAGTTTTGGTTTTGTGAACTGTGATTGGTTGGTGTTATACATGTTCTATCCTCCATCTCTTCCCCCTTTATACTTCTCCCTGTCTTGATCCTCTATTTGGACCCCACTTGATACTTTGGGCCTCTCATCACGGAGAAATTATATTATACAGTGGGCTATTTGCAGCTCACGATGAAATCATGGTTTTCTGCTTTTTTAGAAAAATGAAATTAGTAAGAGATTAGGTGTTAATTATTAAGAGATTAACATTCAATCCAATCAAATTAAATCAAACACTATGCTTTATGTCCCATTCGCACCAAATAATTACACGAATTATATAGGGAATCAATCTTTATTAAATAATTGGGTTTCTCAAAATTTTGTTGAATTTTTTTTTATTTCTTTAAATTTTTATAATATTGCAAAGTATTGTGTATTTATTTAAAAAAATAAATTTAAAAATAATATATTTAATTTAGTTAATAATTGGATTTATTATCAATTTCATGATCAACTAACTAGAGTGAAATAAAAAGTTTAAACTAAATGAAATATTTTAATATTTTGATTTAAATATAATTAGAAATATAAGCATAATAGAAAAATAATAAGGATAAATTAACGAGAAAAAAGGTGATAAATTATTTTGAAAATTTATATTTAATTAGATTTATATAATTATTTTGAATTTGTGTACAAAGCTCAAAATGAAACATTATTCATTCATTTATTTTCATTTTAAAGAAAATAAAAAGCATATGGAACTTGAGATGTATCTGCCTCAGCCTGCTATCAGAAATTCTAATTAAGGTGATATCATGGCAGGCTGTCGTCCGTTCGATTCTGATAAAATCATATCCAATGGTCTCGACAGGTTCTTCTCCCAGAAGAGGAGACATTGCAAAATCTGAGAAACAGATAAGGTGGGAAAGTTGTGGGACTTGAAGTTGTGATGGACGTTGCTTTTTGAGATTTCAAGGTCTGTATTCGCCACATCTTCATTGGAAAAGTTGTGGAGATGAGCTACGTGGGTCTTGTATTATGTGGTTAAAGTTTTTTTATTTTTTATTTTATTTTATTTTTTTATTATGACTAAAATTTAATACCAATTCAATTTAAAAAAATGATTTTAATATACCATTTAATTAAAGTTTGTTCTTGAAGTTCTCTTACTTTATTGCTTTTATATGGTGACTATTTTAATTTTGATTTAGGGTTAATTAAAAAAACTTCCAACTTAATTTTCTTTTTGTTTAACCCTTGTTTGTATCTATGATTGTTCTCTCTTTTAGGAACCGAGCTAAAAAATTATTTTTGAGAAGATTAATATTATTAATTTAATATATTTTTTAATTATATTTATTTTATATATATTTCTTATTTACTGTATATTTTAAAAAATTAATATTATGTATTTAAAAATATCATAATAGAGTGTAATTAAGTTATAAGTAGATTATATTAAAATAATTTCATTTCTTCTTTTTTGATATTTAAATAATTTCATTTCTCTAACTGCGTTAATTATACTCAAATTAACAATTCATAACTTTTGAAACCCACGAGTAGCAAAAACAGGCGTCGAACTCATTCTTGGACCTGTGTTCTTGGGTTTCCAGAAGAGGCAAATTTTAGCTTGAATCTATCATCTTTACTGCTTAGTAGAGAAGGATTTTCCAGATGGGGCAAATTCTTAGCTTGAATTTACGTTCATTTTAAGGTGCAATCCAAGATAATGAACCTACACTAGCACTGCCTGCTGCCAACAGTTTCTTGGTTTCTGAGTTGGATGAATTGCGCACGAATGTACTCTCCAATTTATCACCTTTCTTTGGAGGGAGTGAACATGAAGAAGGTGTTCATCTGATATTGTGTTTGTATAGTTGATACTTCTTTTTTTTTTTTTTAAAAAAAAAGAAATTTCTTGAAGGGGATGGGACTGTAAAGGTTTGAATTTTTGAGTTCCTTAACTACAAAGCATGCGCTTGTCTACTGGACTACTATTTCCATGGCATTTATATACTCTAAATTTCTTTTTTTTTAAATGAAAATTAAAATGTATTTAAATTTGACCGATAATTTTTCAATTGAAAAACTTCAAAATATTTTCTCATTCCAAAATTGTATTTATATTTATACAAATAGATTTTAAATCTAACACTAGTGATAAGGAATGACTTTGTTAGTTTTACACTTATTGGGTTTGAGTCTCGTCATTTATTTCTTTTAATTAAGATTTATTATCTTTATGGTGATAAAGGGAAAGCATTATATTTTATTATATAGTACATTAATTATTATTTAGTCTCTATTAAAATTTTTATTAAATTTAAAAAGTAAATAATATTATAATTATAGTGGCTATTTTTAAGAGTGTTGATAGGCTTGTGACGAGTTAAATTGAGATGGGTGATCTACATACAAACTTAAGTAGGCGATGTAAATATGATTTTTTATTACGTTATTTTTATTTTTATTTTATAATAAAATAAAAATTCATTATATTACATTACTGATTATATCATATTACATTAGTGCTATCAAATGTAGCCTTAGGTTATTGCGCTAAAAGAGACTCACCATTGAAATAAATGTTTATAAGATCATCATAGGCATTCATTAAGAAGAAGAAGAAAATTATTGAGTTAATAACCCTGAAGAAGGTGCACAGAACATTAGCACACCCACATCAGCATGTCACTCCATCGACACCGCAGACAGAGTCGACACAGAAGCAATTGATTGGCTGGGGCTGTGACTCCCACGTACATGCCGCTGGAACCCTCTTTGCGGGTGATTTGCTAAATTACAAATCCATTTTTAGGCTTGGATTGGGAGACCGACAAGCAGAGACTAAAAATGACAATGATAAGACATAATTAGTCCAAAATTGAGAACTTGGGCACCGATGAATTCATCAAATTATTGCTAATGATCATGATCACAATGGATGAACATATAAAGTAATCATTATGGCTACCAACAAACCCAATAAGAAGTCTGTGAATTGCCGAAACCATGCCCTAAGAGCTTGATTAATTATGCAGAGAGCCTGCTCCAACTTAAACACATAATTAAGGCGTGTCTCATGTAGACCCCTTGATCCATATCAACTTGAAGGAAGACGTTCTTGACATTCAATTAACATACTGGCCAATTCTTAGAAATGGCCAATGATAAATTAACATGGATGGTAATTGGTTTGACAATTGGGCTAAATGTTTCTCCAAAATCTAACCCTACTTTCTATATAAAGCCTTGTGCCACTAATTAGACTACGACACTCATTCGCGTCATCAGAATGTAATTTTAGCCTGTAAACCCACTTATAATATAACCTACCATATTGATATCAGAGGACCCATGGCGACCGTACTAATTGCATATATGTAGCCCTAACATGATCAATGAATAATTTTCAAATTCATAAAAGAATTATTTTCTTGGAAAAGGGTGGTGACTGGTGAGGTCAGAGTTAGAATTCAAGGAATATATCTCAACAGGAATATCAAATCTAACCAACTTGTAATGATCAGTGGAATGATCGCCACCCGAACACTATTGTTTTTTTCATACTGAGGTGCTATGCGCATGATAAGCTTTGCAAGTGCCAAGAACCTCAGATAGCCCTGATATCTTTTAGAGGAAAATCATCAAGCAGCTCTGCCTCAGTCAGAGAAACTTCATAGTCTATATATTTTATAACAGGATAGTAACTAGAAGAACACAAGAAATTCCATTGCAGATGTATTCAAGGTGCTTCTTACAAGAGTAACATAGTTTGCGTACACACTTAAACCTCAGAAGAGACTTACTAGGGAGAAATAGAAGAATGTTGAAGTTTATTTAGTGCAACAGTTGCATGCAAAATAAATACTCTGATCGTTAATTGGGGACTCATATTAAACTCACCATGATAATAGTCACAATACAACTAATAGGTACAATAGTTGCACTTTAAAAATTTTCATCACAGGCATTGAATTATTTCCTCTTTACCATGTTCTGGTTGTTTCCATATAAAGCTTTGGTTTTTCCTGCTGCCTTCTCTAGTAGGGTGGCCATGGTTCAGGTTACTATGAACTTAAACCAAATCACCATTGGGCAGTTTGAGAGATAGCTTCTGAACTGTTGATTCCGGTTCAAATTTCGGTTTAAAAAGGTTTGAAAGGCGGTTCAAAAAGATTTAGAGGCTATTTAAAGGCAATTTGGATAAAAAAAATTGGGAGGAAAATTTTATTGATTTAAAATTAAATTATATTTGTAAAAATATTTTAATTTTTTTTAGAAATCTTTTAATAAAATAAAATAAATAAAATAATGAGATTAATTTATCTTGAAGAAAAATTTAATAAGAAAAAACTTGGACTTGATTAAAAAATTAGAGATGAAATTAATTTTTCCTTCAAAAAATTAAAAAAAATGCATGAATTTAATTTTATCCGCGTGTCTTATTAGGATTTAGAGGAATCAAAGATTTCAGTTCTATTGCTTGCCCTTTTTCTAAAAATCGTATGATAAAATTTGATAATTAAAAAAAATATAAAAGAAAAAAAATAAAATAGAGGGTATTAAAAATTTTATTGAAGATATCAAATAAGAATAAAGTAATTGAGATAATATTGAAAATTTCAATGAGTGTATAAAATAATAAAGTAGAGAAATTGAGAGAGTATCAGAAAATAAAGTTGTCTAGAGAATTTGGGAGAAATTAAGAGAGTATTGAGAATTAAAGAGAGTGTAGATAATAATTGTGTAGAGAATTTGAGATTTATATAAATGAATTAAGGATGAAGTGAGGTATTTATTGAATTTTTTGTATTTAAATCACCGGTTACATCCGTTCAGGACCGTTAATTCAATCCAACTCGAAATTACTGATTCACAGTTTCTAAAAAATATGAAGTTAAACCAAACTGTAGAATGGTGATTTCGATCTGATTCGAATTCAATTTCGATTTTAATTAGTTTCGATCTGATTTTAACTGAATTGAATCGGGTTCAAAATTGGACTGTGGTCACTCCTATCTAGGATTTTCTTGTAGCTGTTCCTTCAGCTTTAATTATTTTCTATCCTTCTTTTCTTACAATTACGACCATTTTTTAGGTATAACCTATACTTCATTAAAAAAGGATTTTACTTGTTTACAGATGTGGAGCTCGACATTTTCTTTGAAGAGCCATTGTGTGTTCATCTTTATCATGTTGAACAAAAGTTTAAAATTCTGATTCATAATGATATTAATAAATTTAAATTTTATTTTCTATGATAAAATTAGTAGAAAAAAATTTAAAGATTCAGTATATGTATTTTCTGCCCAATAGAGATTTTTATTTATATTTTCTGCTATATTTTTCTAGACAAAAATAAACGCAATTATATTTATAAGTAAAGTTGGAGAAAAAATTTAGCAAGAATTTATATAAGTTGAAAAAATAATAAGAACAAATTAAAATAATAATTAACTATTTGGAAAAAAAAAATTAACTACAACATCAATCTTGTCACACCTTACCTCTCCGTAAGGCATAACATGATCCCATAGTATACTTAACGAATCACCGAATTTCGCCTACTGATAACTTATTAAATATACTATAAGGGATTTTACACCAAATTCAATTCATTTTAAGATGTAAAATGATGTTAAATCATTATTAAAAAGCCATTAATTGGAGTTTAGGTTATGAGTTAAATTTTTTTTAATTAATTCGTTATTTTCACAAATTTTACAAAAATTTCGACCAAGTGCCGGCTGTAATTTGAAAAAATAGTTCTTTAAAATTCTGTTAAAAACACTTCCAACAAAGTTTTCAATCACAACTCTAATTAATCTCAACAATCCAACTCATTTCAATCAATACAATTGCAACACATTTTCAATAAATCTCATCAATAAAAATTTTAACTCAGTTTACCTATAAAAGTCTTAATCTACAAAAAGAAAACAAAAAATAATATCATTACAATCTTTACTGTATAATTGCTCGACTAGTTCAATAGATACATATGAACAAAATTTACATCAAAAGAAATTACAAGGGTATATAAAATATTATACCCACAAAAAGTCCTCAAAAGGTGCTTCTTTGCCACTGTAGCAGTTCACTCTGCTGCTTTATCATTTTCCTTGTCTGCTACAGCAAAAAAAGCTATCGCTAAATATTATACTCAGTGTGCACAATAAAATTTTGAAGTTGTTGAACATAAAAGCATAATCGATAAACAGACATTTAAACCCTTTTAAAATCACATTTCATGAAATTGATGTCAACATTTATAATACCATTTTATCAAAATAATTTATAAATCATAGTATCGCCAATCAATAATACAACTTAGGTCATGACACAAAATTTCTAAACAATGCCATGTTGTATGTCACGACCCAACCTATGGGCCGGACCGGCACTAGGACCTGGGCCAGCCTAAAGCCCCCGAGGCCCGTAGTAAGTCTAACTATTCACTTAACCCAACTCTAAGGCCCATCTGGGCCCAATATCAAGAAATCAACCGGACAGAGTCCGGCCATAAAATGGACCTACCAACGGGGAGTTTTTTTGACTCACCCGACCTGTAAACACAGTAAATACTCAATTGGGGAGCTCAGCTCACCCTCCACATACTCATGTCATCATAAAAACATATGGGAGCACAGCTCCCTCATCCAGTCCATCAAACATACATATCATTATATGTTTACAGGTCCAACATGATAATAATATTACAGACGAAAATCAAATAAATACTTCTAACACATGCGAAAATTCTAGGAGTTAATAAAATTACACAAACATTGATAAACCACCTGTGAGGGAAGAAAGCAGGTTAACCTCAAAAATATCCTCCTGTGGCCTGGAAAAATATTGAACAGGAGTGAGCGTTCGACTCAGAGAGTAAAATATCAATTTTAACCATAATCTCTATAACTATCTAAAACTAATGCACCCTGTAGAGTGAAATGCAACATCAATCACATTTTCACATCATGACATCAAAAAGGTAATTTGGAGCACTCACGCACCCTGTAACATCAATCATAATATATGGGAGCTGATCCCCTATACAGCTCTCTTAAATCCAACCTGGTGCCAGCGAAGAACTCAGCTCGGACTTCCACTTAATAACCAAATCGGGGTCCCAGTGAAGAACTCAAGCCGTGTCTACCCCAGGGTGGGTCCCAAGAAGATCTCAAGCCGTGTCTACCCGTCCTATCCATAGTCCACACCACATCACACGCCAACGCACGCTGCTGCTCCAAATTACCACAACAACATCCATGGCACGCTAACAGTTATGAATGCAACATAAATCATGCCTAGAGTTTAACTACATAAATATATGCATATAAGTGATGCATGGGCATGCTTGAACATATAATAATATCGAAATTACAATTAAAATTAATATTTTACTCACAGACTTAACGGTGGTCAATGAGGCGGCTGGGCGAAAGAAGAAGGCTGTCCCGGCTCACCTGATAATTACATTACAATTTTTAATATAAATGACTCGATACAATCAAGAAAAGACCAAATACGTCCTAAGTCGTACCGAAAATCCGGCAGAGTCTCCCCTATACCTAGGACCTACCCAACCTGCAAAATGGCTCAAAACGCACTTCTATATTCACAATCCATATATCCACAGCTCAATCATATCACACAGCCCCTCCTGGGCCCATCAAATCAGTCATCCATCACAATATGTAAAATTTCAATTTAGTCCTTATAATTGATCATTTTTGCAAAAACTACCCAAACAAGCTCTAAAAATTCTAAAACATTGCTCCACGGTCCTTAGCAATATTACTAGGCTATTGCAAAAAGAATCATAATTTTCTAAGCTACCACGAATATTTTATGGATTTTTAATCCTATTTAAGCACTAGAAAATTACGAAAAAGCAAGGTTCGGGTTTACCTTTGCCTATTCCGACTTCGGGAACGCTCTCGGGACATCTGACAATGGGGGGGGTAGCCAAAACCTTGGTCCAATTCGGAGACTTTTCCGGTAACGGGTTTGTCTGGCCGGAAATTCACAGACATGGACAACTGTCGAATTTCCGCGAATTGAGGATACCTACACGAAGCCCATAACACGGGGGTTAGTACATAAATTTTCAGAATTTTCTAAGCTCATTTAATGCTCGGAAAAACACTGCGAAGTTTCGTGGGACCCACCGAAAAACGGTGTCGAAAAAATTCGAAATTTATGTCACCGCGAAGCTCTCGACGAGTGGAGCGCTCGGGTACTCTCGGTTTTCTCATGGGATTTACGGTTTGTGAGAAATTTAGCTCAAAAGTCGAAATGGGCTAAAAACTTCCCGAGCAAAAATCGGACAAACCGCTCGATGGATTTCGGTGTTCTTGGTGTCTATGGAAAGCTCTCGTCGAGTAGATGATTTTAGACACAAGACCCAGTCCGATTGGTGGCCGGATCGACCGGATTTTGGCCGGGGAAGTCGAAACGCCCCGCGAGCGAGGGAGGGAGTTCGCGCGTTCCGGCGATTTAGGCGGCGGCTGGTGAGGAGGTGGGAGGCGGCCGTCGGTGGGTGGTGGGGAGGTGGTGGCGGCGGGGAGGAGAGAGAAAAGAGAGAGAGAAGGAAGAGAGGTCGACGCGCGCGGGGAAGGAAAGAAGAAAAAGGAAAAGGCCGGCTCGATTCGACCGGTCCGATCCGGTCCAGTTCGATTCAGCCGGTCCGATTCAAGATACAAAATTTTGAATTTTTACTCTGCCTCGGGACCGAAACGAGATCCAAAAATTCAGAAAAAATTCCAGAAAACTCAGAAAAATACGTAGACTCCAAATATATTTTTAGTTTTGCCACGTGGTCTTTAAATTAATTTTTAAAAATCATCAAAGTTTATATTTTTGAAAAATCGAACCCGATTTTTAAAATCCGAAAAATCTAAAAAAAAAATTCCTAAAATTTAAATAAAATTAAAATATCAAAAATGCTCATAAAATTTAAAATTTTGGGGTGTTACATTCTTCCCCCCTTACAGAAAATTCGTCCTCGAATTTTTACACAAGGCAGAATAAAGTACATGATTATACATTGAACAAATAAGGGTACTTACTACGCATGTCCCGTTCTGACTCCCAGGTGCACTCTTCCACCGACTGACTCCTCCACAAAACCTTAACATAGGGATCTGTTTTGATCTCAGCTGTCTCACTTGGTAGTCCACTATGGCTACAGGCTGCTCCTCAAATGTCAAATTCTCTTTTAGCTCTATCACATCCGGCTGTAGTACATAAGAAGGATCTGGAATGTATTTCCTGAGCATGGAGATGTGAAACACGGGATGAACGTGAGAAAGGTTGGGTGGTAGCTCCAACCGGTGAGCAAGCTGCTCCAACTCTATCGGTAACCTCAAAGGTCCGATATACCGAGGTGCCAACTTGCCCTTCTTTCCAAATCTCATGACTCCCTTCATTGGAGAAACCTTCAGAATACATAGTCGCCATCGCAAACTCCACATCCCTCCGTCTGGGTGCATAACTCTTACGCCTCTTGAAAAGTTGTCTTGATCGTTCACGATTAAAGGAACTACCTCTGAAGTGTACTACACTAGGTCTACATCATGCACCTTCGCTTCCCCCATTTCTGTCCAACATAGAGGAGACCTACACTTTCTTCCATATAGTGCCTCATAGGGTGCCATCCCTATCTTTGGAGTGATAATCATATTGTAGGTAAACTCCACCAAAGCTAGTCTCATCCCATTGACCTCCAAAATCCAAAACACTCATGCGAAGCATGTCTTCCGATGTTTGGATTGTCCTTTCAATTGTCAATCTGTTTGAGGGTGGAAAGTCATCAAGTTCAAGCGTGTGCCAAGTGCTTCTGCAACTTTCTCCAAAACGAGAAGTGAGCGGGGCCCTCATCGGATATTATGGAAGCGGAACTCCATGCAATCGACTATTTCTCGAATGTAGAGCCGGGCATCTTGTGCCATAGAGTATGTAGTCTTCTGAGGCAAGAAGTGAGCTGATTTGGTCAGCGATCTATAATTACCCATATCGAATCACATCCTCGCGTACGAGGCAACCTTGATCCACAAAATCCATAGTGATCATTTCCCACTTCCATTGCAGGATAGGGAGCTCTTGCAGCTTCACGGCGGTCTCAGTGTTTAAACTTCACCTTCTGACAAGTCAAGCACTTGGACACAAAGTCTGCTATGTCTCTCTTCATACCATTCCACCAGTAGCTATCTTTCACATCATGGTACATCTTGGTGGAGCCTGGGTGGACATTGTACAGTGTATAGTGTGCCTCTCGCATGATTTTATTCCTGAGATTGTCCACCTCGGGCACACATATCCTAGAACCTTGCACTAGGGCGCCATCATTGGCAAATCCAAACTCACCACCTTCACCTTGCTGTACTCTTTCTATGATCTTCATCAATTGTTGATCTCTGTGCTGGGAAACTCTAACTCTGTCTCTCAAGTCTGGTCTCACTGAAAAATGAGCCAGCAATACCCCCTCATCTGAAAGATCTAGGATTAAACCTTGATCCATCAACTCATGTACTTCTTGAATCAATGGTCTCTTCTCTGCTGAGATGTGCGCCAAACTACCAGAAGATTTTCTACTCAAAGCATCTGCCACTACATTGGCCTTCCCAGGGTGGTACTAGATGGTGCAATCATAGTCTTTCAGAAGCTTCATCCATCTCCTCTGTCTCAAATTTAAGTCCCTCTGTTGGAAGATGTACTTCAAACTCTTGTGATCGGTGTATATCTCGCACACTTCACCATACAGGTAGTGTCTCCAGATTTTTAGTGCAAAGATTACAGCCGCCATTTCCAAGTCATGGGTGGGGTAGTTCTGCTCATGCCTCTTCAGCTGCCTTGAAGCATAAGCCACTACTTTTCCATTCTGCATCAAAACACACCCTAGGCAACTCTGGAAGCGTCACAGTACACGGTGTATCCTTCACCACTCATAGGTAGTGTCAACACAGGGGCAGTGGTTAGACACTCCTTAAGTGTCTGAAAACTCTTCTCACAGTCATCTGTCCAAATGAATGGAACGTTCTTCCGAGTCAACTTAGTTAAGGGAGCCGCTATCCTGGAAAAATCTTGCACAAAACGCCTATAGTAGCCAGCTAAACCCAGAAAACTTCGCACCTCAGTGACTGTTGTAGGCCTAAGCCAATCGATCCACGACTTCAATTTTCTTGGGATCCACTTGAATGCCATCACTAGAAACCACGTGTCCCAAGAATGAGATGCTTTCTAGCCAAAATTCACATTTCGAAAATTTGGCATATAACTGGTGCTCCCTCAAAGTCTGCAACACCATCCTCAAGTGCCACACGTGTTCTTCCTCGGTCCGAGAGTATACCAGAATGTCATCTATGAATACGATGACAAAACGGTCCAAAAATGGCTTGAACACCCTGTTCATCAAGTCCATGAAGGCTGCTGGTGCATTAGTGAGTCCAAAAGATATCACCAAGAACTCATAATGACCATATCTTGTCCTGAATGCCGTTTTGGACATGTCCTCATTCCTGATCCTCAATTGATGGTAGCCTAATCGCAGGTCTATCTTGGAAAAGAATCTAGCTCCTTGGAGCTGATCAAACAGATCATCGATCCGAGGAAGTGGATACTTGTTCTTCACAGTCACCTTGTTCTTTATGCGTAGTCAATACACAACCTCAATGACCCATCTTTCTTTCTTACAAATAGCACAGGAGCGCCCCAGGGTGAAGTGCTCGGGCGTATGAAACCCTTGTCCAAAAGCTCCTGTAGTTGCTCCCTCAGCTCCTTCAATTCTGCTGGTGCCATCCTGTAGGGTGGCATGGATATGGGAGTTGTACCCTAAACAACATCAATGCAGAACTCTATTTCCGTTTCTGGTGGCAACCCTGGAAGCTCCTCAGGGAAGACATCTATAAATTCTCTGACAACAGGAACATTTTCCATGCTGACACCCTCGACAGATGTATCTCTCACCAATGCCAAATACCCTTGGCATCCACGCCTCAACATTTTTCTAGCACTAATTGCTGACACCAAGCAATATGGAGCCACGCTCTTGTCACCATTAAAGCTAAACTCTTCCACACCAGGTATGTGGAAATGCACCTTTTTGTTCCTGCAGTCTAAGGTGGCATAATGAGTTGCCAACCAATCCATCCCCAAGATTACATCGAAATCCATTACTGGTAGAGGAACCAAGTCTGCTGGGAGGATCTTTCCATCCACTACTCTTTGGGCTACCGGAAAAACCATATCTACATCTATGTTGTCACTAAGTGGGGTAGCTACCGACAAAGGGCATTCTAAAGTTGTAGGGTTTCTACCCAATCTCATGGCAAACACAGGGGAGACAAATGAGTGCGTAGCACCCGGATCTATTAAAACACGAGACTCATAGGAACAGACCAGAAGAATACACCGCCTGGCGCATTTGAAGCTTGAGCATCTGGTAGGTCGGGGTGAAAACCGAGCTTGACCCTACTGAGTGGCGTAACCACGATCGACTTCTACCTCTGATCCGCCTCCAAATCCACGTCCCCCTTGTCCTCGGCCTGTTGGCTGAATCGCCCACTGCCATGCTGGAAGCACCCGGATACATCTGACGAGGAACATTTGCAACAGAACCCTGTGACCCCATCTGTGGCTCACTGAACACGGGGCATTCCCTAGCAAAGTGACTTGGTTGGCTGCATCTGAAGCATACTCCTGAACCCATTAAACAAGGTCCTGAATGTCCTCTTCCACACTGTGCACAAGGTGCCAAGGAGGATCCTGAACCAGACCCAGAACTACTGTACCCCGAACTGTGACCACTGCTGGATCCGTGCCCTGGTCTGAACCCTCGGGATTTGTGTCTAAAACCACTCCTTTTATTCCTGCTTCTTCCTTTGTAAGTAGTTTGGCCACCACTATCCGTAGTACCCATGTGGGGAACACCTGAAGAACCCTCTGCTCTGTTTTTCTTTGCTCTTCCGCTGTCATCCACAGCATAGCTAATCTCAATCTGTCTGGCTCGATCAACCACCACATCAAAAGTCTGATCAGACATCATGGCCAGGTTCGCATACCTCCTGTCAAGCCCCTTTAGGAATCTCTTCACCTTCATAGTTTATGTAGCTACTGCTGTAGGGGCATATCTGCTCAATTCTAGAAATTCTATAGCATATTCATCTATAGACCTGCCATTCTGTCTTAAGGCCTCAAAGGCCCACTGTTTCTGATCTCTGAAGCTTTCTGGCACAAACCGATTGATGAAAAGTTCCAATGGCCAGGCCCATGACAAACCCTCCATCCGAGGTAACACGTAGTCATTCATCCATTGTCTAGGCATAGGCCCCATGACATGCTGCATACACTCTATCAGTCTTCTATCAGTCAACTGTAATTCTGTTCCTGCCTGTCTGCAGGAATCCAAAAACCGATATGCATCGTCTGACACATCATAAGTACCAGGCACCAACTTCTTAAAATTGATTATCTGTTTGTAAGGTTCTCCTCTTGGTGCGGTGGACTGCTGCTGCTGAGGAGGGTGGACCATATACTGCGCCATCATATCGATGGTCCTCTGCAACCCGGCTAGAGTAGCTGCCATGGGGTCCATGGGACCCTATGCCACAAAAGACTGATCCTGAACTGGTGGCAGCTGCTCTTCTACTTGAGCAGCTCTAAGCCTCCTACCCCGCCTCCTCGGGGCAGGCACCTCATCCTGTGCCGACACCTCGTCAGGCACATCTGGTTCTAGTGCAGTGGCAGCTCTCCTGCTTCTACGCATTTTCCTGAAATTCAGCAGCATTAGCCCACAAAATTCAAAACAGCATGTTACACAACTCTATAGACTCATACTTATACATAATTATATGAAGCAGAAACTAGAAGCAAAGATGACAATGCAAGACGAATGTGGACCCTATTTTTCCGCATGTGACTCCTAGTGGACTCTTTCCAACACTTAGACAATTTTTCCCTAAGAATCTGGAGCCTAAGCTCTGATACCACATTTGTCACGACCCAACCTATGGGCCGGACCGGCACTAGGACACAGGCGACCTAAAGCCCCCGAGGCCCGTAGTAAGCCTAACTATTCACTTAACCCAACTCTAAGGCCCATCTGGGCCCAATATCAAGAAATCAACCGGACAGAGTCCGGCCATAAAATGGACCTACTAACGGGGAGTTTTTTGACTCACTCGACCTGTAAACACAGTAAATACTCAATTGGGGAGCTCAGCTCACCCTCCACATACTCATGTCATCATAAAAACATATGGGAGCTCAGCTCCCTCATCCAGTTCATCAAACATACATATCATTATATGTTTACAGGTCCAACATGATAATAATATTACAGACGAAAATCAAATAAATACTTCTAACACATGCGAAAATTCTAGGAGTTAATAAAATTACACAAACATTGATAAACCACCTGCGAGGGAAGAAAGCAGGTTAACCTCAAAAATATCCTCCTGTGGCCTGGAAAAATATTGAACAGGAGTGAGCGTTCGACTCAGAGAGTAAAATATCAATTTTAACCATAATCTCTATAACTATCTAAAACTAATGTACCCTGTAGAGTGAAATGCAACATCAACCACATTTTCACATCATAACATCAAAAAGGTAATTTAGAGCACTCACGCACCCTGTAACATCAATCATAATATATGGGGTGATCCCTATCTGACTCTCTTAAATCCAACTGGTGCAGTGAAGAACTCATTTCGGACTTCCACTTAATAACCAAATCGGGGTCCCAGTGAAGAACTCAAGCCGTGTCTACCCGAAGGACCGGTCCCAATGAAGATCTCAAGCCGTGTCTACCCGTCCTATCCATAGTCCACACCACATCACACGCACGCCAACGCACGCACACTGCTCCAAATTACCACAACAACATCCATGGCACGCTAACAGTTATGAATGCAACATAAATCGTTCCTAGAGTTTAACTACATAAATATATGCATATAAGTGATGCATGGGCATACTTGAACATATAATAATATCGAAATTACAATTAAAATTAATATTTTACTCACAGACTTGACGGTGGTCACTTGGTAGTGGCGGAAGAAGAAGAGGTATCGGCTCACGACAATTACATTACAATTTTTAATATAAATGACTCGATACAATCAAGAAAAGACCAAATACGTCCTAAGTCGTGCCGAAAATTCGGCAGAGTCTCCCCTATACCTAGGACCTACCCAACCTGCAAAATGGCTCAAAACGCACTTCTATATTCACAATCCATATATCCACAGCTCAATCATATCACACAGCTCCTCCTGGGCTCATCAAATCAGTCATTCATCACAATATGTAAAATTTCAATTTAGTCCTTATAATTGATCATTTTTGCAAAAACTACCCAAATAAGCTCTAAAAATTCTAAAACTTTGCCCCGCGGTCCTTAGCAATATTACTAGGCTATTGCAAAAAGAATCATAATTTTCTAAGCTACCACGAATATTTTATGGATTTTTAATCCTATTTAAGCACTAGAAAATTACGAAAAAGCAAGGATCGGGTTTACCTTTGCCGATTCTGACTTCGGGAACGCGCTCGGGACGTCTGACAATGGGGGGGTAGCCAAAACCTTGGTCCAATTCGGAGACTTTTCCGGTAACGGGTCTGTCTGGCCGGAAATTCACAGACTCAGACAACTGTCGAATTTCCGCGAATTGAGGATACCTACACGAAGCCCATAACACGGGGGTTAGTACATAAATTTTTCAGAATTTTCTAAGCTCATCTAATGCTCGGAAAAACACTGCGAAGTTCCATGAGACCCACCAAAAAACGGTGTCGGAAAAATTCGAAATTTATGTCGCCGCGAAGCTCTCGACGAGTGGAGCGCTCGGGTACTCTCGGTTTTCTCTTGGGGTTTACGGTTTGTGAGAAATTTAGCCCAAAAGTCGAAATGGGCTAAAAACTTCCCGAGCAAAAATCGGACAAACCGCTCAATGGATTTCGGTGTTCTTGGTATCTATGGAAAGCTCTCGTCGAGTAGATGATTTTAGACACAAGACCCGGTCCGATTGGTGGCCGGATCGGCCGAATTTTGGCCGGGGAAGTCGAGGGAGGGAGTTCGCGCGCGTTTTAGCGGCCGGCTAGCTGGGGAGGCTGGGAGGCGGCGCGTCGGTCATTTGGGAGTGCGGGGAGGTGGTGGCCGTGGCGAGGCGGGAGGAGAAAGAGAGAGAGAAGGAAGAGAGGTCGACGCGCGAGGGGAAGGAAAGAAGAAAAAGGAAAAGGCCGGCCCGATTCGACCGGTCCGATCCGGTCCGGTTTGATTCGGCCAGTCCGATTCAAGATACAAAATTTTGAATTTTTACTCTGCCTCGGGATCGAAAACGAAGTCCAAAAGTTCCGAAAAAATTTCAGAAAACTCAGAAAAATACGTAGACTCTAAATATATTTTTAGTTTTGCCACGTGGTCTTTAAATTAATTTTTAAAAATCATCAAAGTTTATATTTTCGAAAAATCGAACCCGATTTTTAAAATCCGAAAAATCTAAAAAAAAAAATTCCTAAAATTTAAATAAAATTAAAATACCAAAAATGCTCATAAAATTTAAAATTTTGGAGTGTTACATTGTACACCACGACAAAGCAATCTCAACTCCACTAATCGAAATCAATGAGGGAGGTGGCTAGCTGTTACACTCATTTCATATAGGCATTTTAAGGTAGTTTTGCATCCATTTTGCCTATATATTTTAGTATATTTTATGTTTTTAGCTTATTTATTAACCTTAGATACTTTATATTTGATTTTTGTTATTTTGTTATTTTTTTGTAGGTTTTTGTGGCAAATTGAGGATCAATGAGTGCATTAGGAAGTGTTTTGAAGAAATTTGGTGTTCTTTAAGCATGGAGGAAAGTTGAAGACATCAAGCCTTGAAAGAGTAAGTTAGCCGAAATTTGCTTGAGACTTTGCTTATGATGTTGCTTAGGGTATGTCATATAAGCTTAACCTTAAGCCTGTTCAAGTTGAAAGTCAAGTACGGCTTAAATCTTACATATTCAAGCTTTCACTCTAAAACCTGCTGAGAATTGCTGAAGAAGCTGCTTAGGGTAAGCGGCAGTGCTTAAGGTGCAGCATAAGTCAAGCTGAAAGTCAAGCATGAGCAGAAAAGTTCATTTTACTCCAAGTCTGTCGAGATTTGCTGAGGATTTGCTTAACCCTAAGCAGACAGTGCAACCACAGGCCAAAACTTGCTGAAGAAGCTGCTTAGGGTAAGCAGTATCCTAAGCAGACTGCCCAAAACGTGAATGACTCTAATGACTTGGATATTTTTACACCTCATTTCCTATCTACTCCTTGGCTCTTATTCACTTTTAGGGCAACTTTTTGGGACCATATAAATTCATCATTTTCTAGTTTTTGCCATAAGAGGAAACAAGAAGAAACAAAGGAAAGAAAAAAAATTATAAATAGAGAGAGGAGGAGGACACCATTTTTCTGAGGGAGGAGTTGCTGCAACCATCTTTGAGAGCTCCAGAAATCAGAGTTTTGGGTTCTTCTACCTAGGTTTTTCTATTTTTAGTTCTCTTATCATATTTTTCTTTACTTTTCCATCAATCTTTCTTGTAAATACCAATATGAGTGAGTAAACTCTTTGGATTTCAGAGTTGGAAAATATGTTTTAGATTAATTTGTGGATTTGGACTGGGTATTTCCATATTTTATATAAATATGAATTTTGATTCCTTCCTTGTGTGCTCGTTTTACTTGCCTAATATTGGTACCTATTGGATACTATGTTAATCTTTGATTGAAGGACTGAAAGGTGAAAGTCATTGATAGATAATCAAGGATTGGAACTTAAAATTACCTAGATTTAGAAATAAACTAGGATTTTAAGAGGAATTAATGATTGGTGATAAAACTTAATGGGTTTTAAAGTAATCAAATAACATACGAAAGTATGTTTGGTTATTTTAGAATACACTTTGGTTTGCTTGAAAAATATATCAAGGGAATTTAGAATCAATCACCTTCAGACTCTATTTTTTTTCCTAAAAATTGGAATACCCAAGACAAATTCTAATTAATTTATGCATAAACTCCCAACTCTGGAATCACTTTTAACATAATTAGACTTTGATTTAAATTACCTGTTATTAATTTAGTTTAATTGCAAACTAGATTTAAAATTTATTTGTTTGCTTTTTACCCATTTAAATTAGATTAATCAATTTATTTTACTCATTTACATTTACCATTTATTCATTAATCATTAGCCCAAATAATTGCTTCATTCATAGTTTGGTAGTCAAACGATAAATCCTTGTGGGAACGATACTTGACTCATCACTCTATTACTTGAGATGACCCGTATACTTGTAGAGACACGCACATCAAATTTTTGGCGCCATTGCTGGAGATTTGATTTTTGTTTGATATTGAATGATTGTTTGTTTATTTTATTTTATTTTATTTTTAATTTCTTTTACCATTTTACTTTGAGAATTTGTTTATTTTGTTTTTCAGGTACTTTATTTTATGAGAAGGACAAAAAGTGAAGAAATCAATTTATTCTTTGATCTAGAAATAGAAAAGACAGCAAGAGCTTTAAGAGCAGAATCTAAGAGAAGAAAAGCTCAATTTAAAGCTCAACAACAACAAGAAAGAGCATAAGAGCAAGAGCTGCTACAAGAAGAAATGGCCAACAACAATAACAACCATTCTGTGAAGGATCATGCCTATTCTAACATTGGGGATTTCATGCCAAGTATCACAAGACCAAGTGTTGTCCCAAAATAGTCCAAGAGGGGGGTGAATTGGACTTTAACAATTTTTTGGCCCTTGCTTGTAGCCTAATGAAAAATTGTGGCTTTGTTCAACTAGGTTCTTCTTAATATATAATGGCAGTGATATATATTTTAATAAAGTGTCCCTAAGTTGCAAGTCAAGCTTTAATCAATATTTATAGCTATCAAAATATGCATCACAAAACATTCAACTAATTTCTCATCACACTCATAAATCCTCAAATATACCAACTCAATAAATTCAATCAACATTCAAGGTCATGTATAAAAATTAAATTTGCACAAAAGTAAAGAGGTTAAGGTTAGAGAGATCAAACACAATGATTTTTACAGTGGTTTGGCTTAACTAGCCTACATCCACTCTCTCAAAGAACCCTCTTTGAGTCTTCTCTTCACTATTTGCTCTTTTAAAGGCAAGAGACCAAAAGCCCTTTACACTTTTTCAACACCAAGCTTTTACCAAGGCAGCTTGAACCTTTGACAAGTGCTATCACAAGCACTTACTCTCTCTCAAGCTTCAATAGGTGCTTGTACAACCTCTCTTAAATGCAACTTAATGTTTTAACACTCACTCTTACTCAATACAAATCAAACTATAAAGAAGAGATGAGTTGATTTGCCAATGGTGGCTCAAAGACTTTAAAGCTTTTGAATGAAAGCAATAAATGAAAATCAAGGTTGGAGTTTAAATGTAAGCTTTCGTCAAAAATAAAATAAAGTAAAGAAGGTGTATTTATAGTCCCAAATCATTTTAGACCATTTGAAACCTTTTTGGAACGTTATACACACTGCTCAAGATAAAATGGCCGTTATTTTGTCCTTTTGTGCCAAGTTGAGCAGCTCTGATCATTTAGCAAACTAATGAAATTTTGGCAACAGTAGTAAATTGGTTAGTAAACTAATGTTTTAGCAAACACATTAGCAAACTAATATTTTAGCAAACCAGTTAGCAAACTAAGTCAACAGCTGCATGTCTCAACTTGTAAAAAAAAATTTAGATCTTAAGAAAAATAAGTTCCAATAGCAGTATCCAAGGTCATGATGAGAAAAAGTAATCAAAAAATAAAGTTTCATTTTTGAGCTCCATTTGACTAAATTCTCTTCTATTCTTTTCACATAAGACCTTAAGACTCAATCTCTAACTTTATGACTTTCATACCTTTACTTCGAGTCTTGGCTTTCATATTCTCATTCTTTTCTCACTTTGAATTTGTCTTGGGATGCCTTTGAGTATTCTTCTTCCTTAAATGCAACTTCAAAAATTCTTTATGAATAAGAGAAGGAATCTACACATCATTTTAAAGTTGGGTTAGATAGATTCTGTTTGAGTTTTTTTTATCATCAAAATCAATGCTCATTTTGAGCGACACGGGGTCAACACCAAGAGTAGAAGCTAATAATTTTGAACTGAAGCCTGCACTCTATCAGATGGTACAACAATCACAATTTGGGGGAAGTCTAAGTGAAAGTCCACATGTGCTTCTAGCACACTTTCTTGAAATCAGTGATATGTTAAAGATAAATAGAGTTTCTGATGATGCAATTTGACTCAGATTATTTCCTTTTTCTTTGAAGGACCGAGCTAGAGAGTGGTTACATTCTTTGCCATCGGGTTCTATCACAACATGGGATGAACTTTCTCAAGCATTTTTAGCTCAATATTTTCCACCAAGCAAGATAGCTAAGCTAAGAAATGAGCTGACTTCTTTCAAACCTAGAGATGATAAGAGCTTGTATGAAGCATGGGAGAGGTATAAGGATTTGCAAAGGAGATATCCACATCATGGGATTCCTAAGTGGATGCTTGTTCAACACTTTTACAATGGAGTTTCACCAGCTATTAGAAGTACAATTGATGCATCGTATGGAGGTGATCTTTTAGAGAAATCTGAAGATGAAGCTTTTTTTGCTCTTGATAAAATTGCTTATAACAATTACCAGTGGAGTTGCTAGAGGAATGAGATTAAGAAACTAGCTGGCATGTTTGAGCTTGATGCCATGAATATGATTAATGCTAGATTTGATGCTTTAACAAGGAAAATGGACAAGCTAAGCATGAAAGTAGATTCTTCAGTTGGAGGTTCTAGTAATTTAGTAGATGTTGGAGCTGCAAATGTCAATTCTGTAGTTGATTTTTCTGCACTTAGTCAAGATTTTTCAAGTGAGCAAGTGGATTATGTGCGGAACTACAATCAAAGACCAGGCGGTAACCCATTTTCTGCAACTTATGATCCAGCAAGGAGAAACCACCCCAATTTCTCTTGGGGAGGTAGAAAAGGACAACACCAAAATTTTCAGCAACCTTCTGGGTATCAACAACATCAGAATTTTCAGCAGAATAGAGGTCCTCCTCCTGGAATTTCCAAACCTCAAAATGCACCTGCTCCACCACAACCACAACAACCTCTACCACAACAAGCACAACCAGACAAGACAGCTAAATTGGAAGCTATGATTGAGACTCTACTTGTGAGCCATCAAAGTCAATAAGATATGATTTCTCAATTAACATCTAAAGTAGATCAAATGGCAACACACAATAAGATGTTAGAGAATCAAATAGCTCTTCAAACAACAAAACATTTGGGAAGCTCCCTAGCCAACCAGAAAATTCAAGGGAGCATTACAAGGCTATTATATTGAGAAGTGGAAAAATATTGGAGAGTGGAGGTAAAAAGATTGAAGAGAAAATTGAAGAAGAGAAAAATAGAGAAGGAGATGAAAAAACTGAAGTTGAAGTTAGAATTGAAGCTGAAAAAGAGAGTTCAGTGGAAGAAAAAGGAAGTAAAGAGAGAGAGAGTAAAGAGGAAGAACCTAAATATGTAGCACCTAAAGACTACATGCCACCTTTACCATTCCCACAAAGGTTCCAAAAAGTAAAGTTGGATAAACAATTTTGGAAGTTTTTTGAGGTATTGAAGTCTTTGCATGTGACTATTCCTTTTACTGATGCCTTAGCACAAATGCCTTCATATGCTAAATTTTTGAAGGAGATTTTGTCTAATAAGAAGAAGTTGGAAGAATTTGAGACCGTAGCTCTCACGGAAGAAAGCAGTGCTATTTTGCAAAATAAGCTTTCACCCAAACTGAAAGATCCTGGTAGTTTTTCCATACCATGTCACATTAGGGATATCAGTATAGATAAGGCTTTATGTGATCTTGGAGCCAGTGTTATTCTAATGCCATTGTCTATCTATGAGAAAATGAAGATTGGAGAAATGAAGCCTACCACCATTTCACTACAGTTAGCAGATAGGTCTATTAAATTTCCAATTGGGGTGATTGAGAATGTTCCTCTGAAAGTTGGAAAATTTTTCATACCGGTAGATTTTGCAGTATTGGAGATGGAGGAGGATGTACACATTCCTATTATTCTTGGTAGACCTTTCCTTGCTCGCTAGAAATTTGTGATTGATATAAAAAATGGAAGGCTTACATTAGAAGTTGGGGAAGAAAAAGTTGAATTTAATTTGTTTCAAGCAATGAAAAAGAAAGATGATTTAAATTCATGCTTGAGAATTGATGTGATAGATGAAGTGGTCAAGAAGTGCTCAAAAAGCAACATTCTGAAGATCCCTTAGAAGCTTGTTTGGTTTACAACATTAAAAAAGGGGGATGAGATTGAAGAAGCTGCAAATTATGCTAAAATCTTGGAAGGAAATCCACCTTTGCCTATGGCTAGTATTGAGAAGATTGGAGATTTGAAGCAAGATACAACTTCATCATCAATGCTTGAAAAAAGTGAAGCACCGAAGGTAGAGTTGAAACCTCTTCCAACAAATCTCAGGTATGCTTTTCTTAGTCAAAATTTTACATATCCTGTGATTGTTAGTGCTAAACTGAATGATTGTGAAGTTAAAAAATTATTAAGATTTCTTAGAAAGCATAGAAGGATAATTGGTTATACCATTGATGATATTAAAGGAATACATCCTTCGGTGTGCATGCATAAAACTTTGTTGGAAAATAATCATAAAGCCTTTAGAGAGTCACAGAGGAGATTGAATCCAAATATGAAAGAGGTTGTGAAAAAGGAAATCTTGAAATTGCTTGATGCGGGTATCATTTATCCTGTTTCTGATAGCAATTGGGTAAGTCCAGTTCATGTTGTACCCAAAAAGGGGGGGCATCATAGTAGTGAAAAATGAAAATGATGAACTAATACCTACTAGGACTATAATTGGATGGAGAATGTGTATATACTATAAGAAGCTGAATAATGCAACTAGAAAGGACCATTTTCCATTACCATTTTTAGATCAGATACTTGAGAGATTAGCTCATCATTCTTATTTTTGCTATTTGGATGGCTATTTAGGGTTCTTTCAGATCCCTATTCACCCGGATGATCAGGATAAAATCACCTTCACATGTCCCTATGATACCTTTGCATATCGAAGGATGCTATTTGGATTATGTAATGCCCCAGCTACATTTCAGAGATGTATAATGTCCATATTTTTTTGACATGATTGAGGACATTATAGAAGTGTTCATGGATGATTTTTCTATGCATGGTAAATCTTTTGATGAATGCTTATCTAACTTGTCTAAAGTTTTACAGAGATGTGAAGAGTTTAATTTAGTTTTGAATTGGGAAAAAGTGTCATTTTATGGTACAAGAAGGAATTGTTTTGGGACATCTTGTGTTAAACAGGGGTATTGAGGTGGATAAAGCAAAGGTAGAAATGTAACATCCCTTACCCATCTACAATGTAGCCAAGCGAGGTGTGCTACATTTAGTGCTGGAGCATCCTATCTTATCTTATTTTATTCCTTTAATCATTTTCAAGTTATTATTTTTTAATATCAATTATTTTTCTATGGAGAAACAATGGAGTTTTCCCTATTTTATTTCACATTGACGTATTTTACTATTCACCTGCTTGGAATTGAACAATATTTTCAAAATAAAATCTCATAATCATCTCATATTTCAATATCATCCATGTATTTCAATTCTCATATTCATTTCCATCTACTTTCATTCATACTCCATTCGCATATCAAATTATCATATTTCTATTAATTTATATGATTTATAACTAATTGAATAAATTTACAAATTACATGATATACAAATTAATTACATATGAACTAATCAATTTATTAATTTACATCACATAAATATTTCTTATAAATTCTTAGTTTACAATTCTTAGATTACATTACAACATACAAAATATTTGTAATATACAAAATACATAAAATGACTTATATGGGCCCTATCTACATGCATTGCTGAGGAGGTGACAGCCTTGAACCCTTCTGACACTTCTGCAGATCTGGACTTCAAAATTCCAGTCTAATATCCATTGGGTTTTGCCTTCAGTACCTACGCGATACGCGAAGGAAACAAATCCATCGCGCTAAGCATTTCTGCTTAGTGGTGCAATAATATAACAAGAACTAATGTATACAAATAAAGAAAGAATCAAACATTCTAAATATTAAAGTATCAATTTGATTTAAAATGACATTTCTAGTATTAACTATCTTATATGCTAATTCGTTCCTCTTTGAAAATACTGAGTTTATAGCCTTACAGTAATAATATTCAATATATATTTTATTCTAGGAGCATTATATTTGAGGTCTCTCTACGATTCTGTAAATTATATTTTTGTTATGTTTCTATTGCTAATCTCTTCTTCACATTTTATTTAATACTTTTAATGTTTTTATTTGCTAATATGCTTAAATAATTTCAATAATTTACACTGCCCAGGTAACCTATGACAGGCTAACTAAACTGGATAACAGGTCGTTGGCATTGGACACCGCGGTGCCTCGGGCCGTCATACTATGGGACGCGGAACGTCAACCACTTATGCAGTCAATATGGCTAAAAAGCCATGATAACACATAATCGGGCATAAAAGCCATGTGTGCGGACATAAAGCCATGAGTGTGGGCATAAAGCCATGAATACAGGCATAAAGCCTTTCGTAGTACTGCTAAAACAATACCCTATTGACATGCCAATCTATCCAATCTGACACACGTGTCTAGGTAATACATGGGCACATAGTACTATTAAATGTTAATATATTGTGTTTTATGACTTCATTATTTCATGACAAATTTCATAATTTATACATTCATTTGATAATTCATATGATTACAATTCTCATCAATGGTTCTCATGCACCATTGTACTTAAAACATTCTTCTATGTTTTAGGGTCACTCAAATTCAAAAATCACAATTCACTAATCATATTATATTTTATCAATCATAATGGCTTTTTTAATTTCTTTTATTATTTCTTATATTTTTTGGGTTACTATTCACTCAATTTGTTAACTTTTTCATACATAATACGTATACAAATTATATATACATAATTATACCACATTTTGGGTTCTAGATTTGTTGGTGTTGATTGCCAATATCATTTTAAAGCTTATTTTATGTTATTCAAAATTTTCAGATTTCATGCCTTAAGTTTACTATTCCATTGGTCATTGTTACAGTGGAAATTTGGCAAAATTTTCTTTGTCAAAGTTGTTCTTTTATGTGTCTTCTTTAAATCACTCCATTTGGAGTTTTGTAGCTCAAGTTATGGTCAATTTACCATAACTGACCGGATTGGTCTTTACGCAGATTTTCTGGGCAAATTTGGTTCTGCCAGATTTGATGTCTTGACTTTGAGTTGTGGTCAAAATTTGGAGTTCTATTCTTCATGAAAGTTATTCTAAATTGTCTAAACTTTCTATTAATATAAAATTCAGGTCAATTGGATATTCCTACTCTGAGTTATGGCCAAATGAACAAACACTGTTCATTTGGTCACTTTTATCAGGTCCAGAATTGGTTACCCGGATTTGGCCAATTTTTAGGTCATTCAAAGTTTATTTTCTGGACAAGATTTCTCCATCAAAGTTGTGCCATTATGTGTCTAGTTTCATGTTCAATTGGCCTTGCACCAATTAAACCTATACAACTCAATTTACAGCTGGCCAAACTTGCTGGACTCACATCCATACCTGCAGGGCACTCAAGGCAGCACACCCAACCTCACATCCAAAGCTACAATTCACTTCAACTCCTCATTATACTTAGCTAAATGGTCACTAATTGACCATTAGAACTTCCATTTACCATCAATATGGCCAAACCCTAATATAGCTCAAAATCCTAATTTTCAATACCTCGATTCATGCATAAGACCTTATAATTCAACTTCTACCATATACAACTCATCAAGAACAATACTAATCAAATTTAATTCCATCAAAATCATAATTTCCTCAAGGTTCCTCATGGCTATAGAAATTTATGGCTTTCAATTCCTCAACATATTCTTTCAATTCTTTAAATTTCTAACTCATTTCATACTCCTAGCATCAATTTTAAAGAGAAAAGAAAGAGATATGGCACTAACCTTGTGAGCAGAATTTTCCCTTAGCTAACTTCAATTTTTCCTTCACTTTCTTGGCAACCAATCACCTTAGTAAGACTCTAGGACAATTTTTAGTGTTGGGACTTAGGGTTTTTATGATGAAAACCTAAGGGAAATTGAGCTAAAGAAAAGAAAAATGGTGGATGGGAGAAAGGGAGTCTCGGCAAGAAGAAGAAAGAAAGAAGAATCTGTTTTTTTTTTTAAATTTCTGCCCATTTACTCATTTTAAGTGGTTTAAAGACATGTGTCACAATGTGATTGGGTGGGAGTATTTGAATGACATAAGCATGAGGTCAAAATTGCAATTTTAATTCATTTTCTTTTCTTTTCTTTTCTACTCAATTTCAATTTAATTTGTAGCAATATTTATTCATATTTTATGTCATAATAATTATTTACTTAATTGGACAAGTCGGTCAAAAATTATCTCCGAAGACGAAATAACCAAAATGCCCTCTGTTTGGCTTAAGGAGCCAAAACTGTCTGTACCGATCTAAAAATTTTTCTAAGCATTTTCTTGGCATTCTAATGCCATAAAAACCTCAATGTCTCTTCTCTGGAGTACCAAAAATTATTTCATGAATTTTCTCCCGGGTTTAGGGCTTCTAGCTGCGAAGACCGCAACTTCCCACTGGGTTACCCATCGCTAGGGCATCGACTCATTTAACTTGGTTGTATTTTATTTCTAAAATTTTTCCTTGATTTTTCTTACTATTATTTGAGTTATTTATGACTCCTCACTCTAGTCTAAATATTTTTCTAGACATTCTAGCTGTCCGGATCAACACCGATTACCTGAACAGTATAATGTACGGAATTGCTACAGTGAGGGTGTTATAAGAAATTGTTGAGAAAATGCCACCCTCGACATCTGTGAAAGGAGTGAGGAGTTTCCTAGGGCATGCTGGATTTTACAGGAGATTCATCAAGGATTTTTCTAAGATTTCTAAACCTCTTACCAATTTATTGAGTAAAGATGTGGAATTTCATTTTGATACTGATTATATGAATGTTTTTTATAGGATAAAGGAAGCTTTGATATCTGCTCCTATTATGCAACCACCCGATTGGTCATTACCTTTTGAGTTGATGTGCGATGCTAGCGATTATGCCATTGGGGCTGTTTTGGGACAAAGGAAAGATAAGAAGGTGTATGCAATATATTATGGAAGTAGGACCTTAGATGATGCTCAAATAAATTACTCTACTACAGAGAAAGAGTTTTTGGCAGTGGTATTCGCAGTAGATAAATTCAGGTCCTATCTTGTGGGGTCTAAGGTAATAGTGTACACAGATCATGTGGCTATCAAGTATCTCCTTCAGAAAAAAGAGGCCAAACCTAGGTTGATAAGGTGGGTACTACTCCTTCAAGAGTTTGACTTGGAAATTAAGGACAAAAAAGGAGTAGAAAATGTAGTAGCAGATCATTTATTTAGATTGAGGCAAGAACAAGGAGATAATTTGGGGAAAGAGCTTCTAGTAGATGATTATTTTCTTGATGAGCAGCTGTTGGTAATCATGAATGCAAAAATCCCTTGGTATGCAGATTTCGTGAACTATTTGGTGTGTGGAATCCTTCCACCTGATCTGAAAGAAAAAATTTCTTTTTGATGTGAGGGACCATGATTGGAAAGAGCCATTTTTGTTTAAGAGATGTGGAGATGGGTTGATTAGAAGATGTTTAGCTGATGAGGAGATAGGGAATGTTATTAGAGATTGCTATTCTTCACTTTATAGGGGTCATATAAGTGTTACGAAGACTGCAGGAAAAGTTCTTCAAGCAGGGTTCTTTTGGCCACATATGTTTAGAGATGTGAGAAAGTTTATAAATGCATGTGATAGGTGTCAAAGGATGGGTAATATCTCAAAAAGAGATGAAATGCCCCTCTAAAACATATTGGAAGTGGAACTATTTGATGTGTGCGGCATTGATTTTATGGGACCCTTTTCATCATCCTTTGGACACAAGTACATTTCAGTTGGAGTAAATTATGTGAGCAAATGGGTTGAAGCTATACCATCTCTAACTAATGATGTTAGATTTGTGATCAAATTCCGTAAGAAGTTCATTTTTACAAGATTTGGAACTCCACATGCTATTATAAGTGATGGAGGTTCTCATTTTTGCAACCATCAATTTGAGAGATTATTACAAAAATATGGAGTAAAGCACATGGTTGCAACACCCTACCATCCACAAACTAGTGGTCAAGTGGAGATCTCAAACAGAGAGTTGAAAAGAATTATTGAGAAAATAGTGAATAGTTCAAGGAAAGATTGGTCACTAAAGTTAGATGATGCTCTTTGGGCCTATAGGACAGCTTTTAAAACTCCCATTGGCACCACCCCTTTTAGATTAGTTTATGGGAAAGCTTGTCATTTACCTTTGGAGTTGGAGCATAGAGCATATTGAGCCATAAGGACACTAAATTTTGACTTAAAAACTGCAGGAGAAAAAAGAATGTTGCAATTAAATGAACTTGAGGAACTTAGATTGGATGCTTATGAAAATGCCAAGCTTTACAAGGAAATAACTAAGAGATGGCATGATAAGCATATTAGGAGGAAAGAATTTCAAGAAGGGGATGTTGTTCTCTTATATAATTATAGGTTAAGGTTATTTCCCTGAAAATTGAAGTTAAGATGGTTAGGGCCTTACACTGGTACAAAGGTATATCCATATGGAGCTGTGGAGATAGGGAATGAAACCTCAGGTACTTTCAAAGTTAATTGGCAAAGATTAAAGCATTATATTTTTGGAGAGCCCACACAAAAGGTTGTAGAGGTTTTATGGCTTAGTTCCCCAATTGGGGATATTTAGGTGATTTGGAGTGGAAGATCAAGCTTAAGATCTTAAACAAGCGCTTCTTGGGAGGCAACCCAAGCGTATCCTTTTATAGTTTATTAATTTTCCATTTCATTTCATTTTTAGTTTTTACCCTCATAAAACTCAAAAGTGACATTTGTTTATCTTTTATAGGTCATTCATGAAGATTGAGCAAATTAATACTTGTAGCAAAAAGAAAGAATTGAAAGGGAGCAAGTATAAAGTAAATTTCTGCACTTTATCCAGTCCCTGTGAATAGTAACACTTTTAAACTTGTGCTAAACTGATGATATTGAAATCTATTTGATAACACATGTCTGACTTTGTGTCTTGTGTACATTTTTGTGAAATGCAACTTAAGGGAGGATCAATTTTGATATTTAGGATTGATGTGAGCTTTATTGGAGTGTAAAATTAGTATTTGTAGAGTTTTACCTTTTAGTGTATATATAGTTTTTGTAGTCTGTTAGAATTTGCATGTTTTTATTTGAGTTACTGTTTATGTTACTGTTCATGCTACTGTTTATGCTGCTTAAGAGGTCAATCTTTATATCTTTTCTGTAATTTTTGAATGCTTGGAATCTGTCTCAAATGTTATGGAAAATGTGCTTTGGGTATAAGCTTAGGAATATGACCATTTCATTAGGTTTGCAAAGGGTAATCACAATCCATGCCTAATTTGAGCTATTTGCCTTTCAATTCCCTCATGGTTGTATTATGTTTGATAAGTTTATGAGAGATGATGAGCTAAAATTCTTCAATTTTATGATGTTTATGTGTATTTGAGATTTGCTGAGGGTCGTGATAGCATTCCATAGCATTTGGACTGTTTTTGGTAAGTAAAATCACAATTTTCCCTAAAACCTGTAGAAATTTGCTGATGATGTTGCTTACACTAAGTTGTACCCTATGCAACTCCTGCTTAACCCTAAGCAAATTTCTGCTTAACCCTAAGCAACACCAGAATCTTTAGTTCAGCAATTGCTATGTGCTTACCCTAAACTGTACCCTTTGCAATCCATGCTTAACCCCAAGCATTACCCCAAATAACTAATTGTTTGCCCTAAATTTTGAAAGTCCCAAATTTCAGCCACTTTTATTCCATTCTCATTCCCGATAAACTAAAGCACTCTCCAACTTCCTCCACCATCTCCTCTGGCTATTATTGGGAAGTTAAAGAGATTATTTCTCTTTATTAAATGGCGAGAACCAAGATGTGGTCTACCCACAAACCCAGAAAATCCAAACATTCTGGTAAATCGAAAATGGCTACTCCATCTTCACCTTCTGCTAACCCTAACCCCAGTCCTAGTATGCCGCTGCCACCATAGTCGCCACCCAGCACCCCACCACCACCACAATCGCCTCCACCATCTTCACCAACACTACCCAAAACCAAACACCCACCCTCATTCCGCCGACACTGCTCATACCACAAAATGAAACCCCAATTGAAACACCCATTATTGAAACCCAAATTCAAGAACTGATGCCTCAACCTGAGCCAACTCAAGCCAAACCTAAAACTAAAATCAAAATGACTGCGGGTAAAACTAAGAAAGCCTCTGTTGCAAAAAGAAAAGTGAACTCCTTTGTTTCTTTGGACTTCGACTCTTCACCTAGGGTTTTCTCTGAACCAGTAAGTAAAAGAACTAGGTCATCATCGTCAATTTCATCACTAGTGGCTCCACTCCCTGTATTTCAGTCACCCTTAGCCTCTTTCCAGCCTGCCAGTGCTCCAGCAGCACCTTCAACATCTATTAATGATATAGAAGAACTTCTCCATTACCTTGGGCTTTTAAAGACATAGATATGAAAAATGCATATGAGAGTCTAGCCTCTAAGCCCATTTTAGCAAACAAATATATGGATGAGTAGATTTTAAAAGAATTAGGAATTTATGACTCTGTGTTTGCTTATTTAAATGCTGTCAACTTGAGTGAGTTTGCTAGGATTAGGGAACCAGTGTATAAAGATTTGACTTTGGAGTTTTTGAGTTCCCTAAGGTTGAATTTCAAACCTACTGTCCCTGGGCATAGAGATCTAATCTTCTTTAGATGTGCTGGCATTGATAGGGAGTTAGATATGGGTTCTATGAGTGCAATTTTTGGTTTTCAGGACACTGGCTATAAGAGCATTGAATGGCAACAAACCATCTATGATCCTGTTAAATTCTAGAAGAAATTGCACCTTATGGAGGTTATTATAGGCAGAGGAAAACAAAGGCCACTAGGATAGTGGATCATGTATTAAAATACCCTCATATATTCATCTCATACACTGTATTAGGCAGGGGACACAGTAATAGCATTGTGGGTGCTGGAGATTTATTTTTCTTGTGGTGTATCAAGGAGAGAAAACCAGTTAGCACAACCCATTTCCTAATTTCTCATTGGCACCAAACTGTCACAAGACACACCATAGGTAGCATAGTTTTTGGAGGTTATATAACTGTCATAGCCAATTCATTTAGCTTTGATGCTAGTTTACATAAGCTACTGCCAGTGTCTAGTGAGTCCTTTTTAGACAGCACAATGTTGCTTCACATGGATTTTTGTGAGAAGAAAGGGTATACTTATGTGTTGTTACAGAAGCATGCTGATGCTAGTGTGTCTGCAGCACCAAATGCTTTTGCACCAACAGAACCTATGGCAGCACCTTAAGCAGCCACTGCCCAGCAGTTTTCAACAGATATTCTGTCCCTCCTAAGATCCTTAAAAGCTAAAGTAGCTAGCTTCACTGCCCAACCATCTGCTCCCTCACTTGACACCACAAATATTCTTGCAACCTTGAAAAGCTTAGAAGTTAAAATTGAAGTTCTGGGTCAGCAGCAGGTCACACAGTAGAAGAGGCTAGAAAACAAGCATAAAAAGAGATTTTCATCTCTTAAAAAGAAGCAAAAGCAGCAGTAATTTCAAATGTTGGAGCTCTACAACAAATTGGCCCAATCTTTCAGCAATTTATATCATTGGGGCCATGATATGCTCCAGCAAATGAAGGACCTCACAAAAAACCTGGAGACTGCCTCTAAAGTTTTAGTTCACAATGAAACTACTACAGAACCTGAAGCAGACCCCGATGCAGCAACAAAGCCTTAACAGCAATAGCAGTAGCAGCAGTTTCTTTAGTTTAACAATACTTTAGGCTTTGCCCAAGATTTAGTTTTTATTTTTGTATTTGTTTATGTGTTTGTTCTAGACTTTGGTTTCATTTTGTCATTTGTTTGTTAAACTTCAAACTTTGGTAACAGTTGTGATTTATCTTATATTATGGTTGTGCTCGCACTCACACATTTTCTTTAGCTTATTCTCTCTTGCTTTACTATCCTATGTGTTTTTGTAGTTGTGAATCTAGTTATTTTCTGAATGCTCATATTTAACACCTTTGTACACATTATCTTTGCACTTTCTCCTTTATTCAGTTCTAATTTTGTGGATATTAATGAGTGGCACAGTTTACCTTCAGCCAAATCTGTTTAATTTCATCATGAGGTACTGGATCACTTGTAGTTCTTTCTATTTTTTAACCTGTTCCCAGTGCCTACGATCTCGCTTAACCTTATGTAAACCTCGCTTAGCCTTAAGCAACATCTTACGCAACTTTTTAAGCATTGTAAATTTATATATTTGGGATACTTTTTCAGATTCTTCTCTCTAAAGCTTCATTGTTAATATCATTTTGAGCTAATTTTGGAATTTTTGAGCATATATTGATTTAATCCCCAATTGTATATATTTCATTAATTGATTAGTTCACATAATTTTGCCCATCTTTGCATTCATTTTAGACATTGAGAACAATGTTTCATTTGAGTTTGGGAGTGAGGGCAAAATTTTTAAAATTTTCTTTAAAATTTTCATTCATTCATTTATTGCATTTCATTCATTCATATATAGATAATCCATACACTTATACATATACCACACACGTGTCTATACTCATACACATACATTTGCATATAGTTTTCTTATAGATTACACTTAGTTTTAATTTGATTTATGCATTCATTTTAGGATCATGCATATCATAAAAATAAATTTTGATTGAGAATTACTTTGAAGAGTAATTAAGCTTACTTTTAGAAAGGTTTGATAGATTGAAAGTTCTAGATAGGTGCAAAGTTGTTAAATTCTTGCCTTAATTTATATCTTCTTAGCTAAGGGCCACCATGTCGACACTATATTTTGGCCGATCCCGGAAATCAATAAACTTTGAAACCGATCCCCTGAATCAAGTCTCCTAACTAGTCAATCACATTTCCGATCTCTCCTCAAAAGGAATCGAATCAATACTAAGTCCCCATATCATTTAAAGCCTCACCGATCTCTCAAACCAATTGTTAAGTCTCCTGACTAGTCAATTACATTTTCGATCTCTCTTGTCAAACGAAATTGAACCAACTCTAGACCTTTATGTCACCACTCTTATTGCCGATCTCCCTTTTAAAAGTTTGGGGATAATCGTCTGATAAAGTTAAGGTTCCAATCCAGTTTAATGATGATTCCGATCTTAAGTGTTCAAATCAAATTTCCAATTTTAATCAAGTCCCGTTTAGCATTTGTTCTCAGTCGATCTCATGCTTATAGTGTTTTCTGACCTCTTACACTTAGATTAATAATCACTTTTAGATGTTGTGATATGTTTAGACAATCAAGTGCATATGCAATTCAGATACTTTCCGATCTCATACATTCATTGAACAAAAAGGGGAGCTTCATTTCATTTCAAATTAAAATTTATACAATTCATTCAGTTGGAGGATCACCCCCAGCCTGTTCTACATTTTGTTTGCTTCCTCTCTCACCTTCAGCCTCTTCCTCGCTATCCTCACCTTCGTCCTGGGGAGCCAGATCCACCATCCAAGAGAAGTCCTCCATGGGATATCGCTTCCTCAGCTGGGCCAAGAGATCCCCATGAGCGTTCACATCGTCACCGGCCTCCCTCGTCACTGCCTCTTCTTCTTTTGCTTTAAGCTCCTCAGTGAGGCGAGCGACTTCAGCAGCTCAGAGCGCCCGAACCTCTTCAAGAACATGAGCCTGCTCGGCCAGCTTATCCTCGTAAAATTTTATCCGCCCCTCAATTTCAGATATGTAGTTTTGGGCAGACGAAAGTTGAGATCGAAGGGAAGCAGCTTCCTGAGCCACCTTCTCGACATCCTGCCTCAAGTGGTGAGCCTTCTCTCGGATAATATGTTAGTTCACCAGACTCTCCACACTCAGGCTCATGGTTTGCGTCAGGATACGTCGAGGCTGTTCGGGGTTAGCCTATCCCGATCTTCCCGAAGGCAAATGGAGGACCCCATGACCTTAGCAAAACCCGAGTTCTCTCGAACCGTGCGGTTCTTCTCTAGCGAGTGGATCAGGATCTGAGCGCCGCGGAAAAGGGTCCTCACAGGTGGTTGGGAAGGACCCCCTTCCGCACTCGAAGCAACTGGAGGGGATGGTGGTGGTGGCTCTTTTTGACGAGGAGGAGACCGAACCACTTCTATGTCGGGGATCGGCTGTCCCGAGGGTTGAGACGAGCCTCCTTGCATTTCCCCAGGATCATGCCTAGGCGTCTGAAGCAGCTCGACCCGCTTCATCTCCCGCACTTTTCGGGAGACCTCTCTTTTTCGCTTCCGGCTCTCTTTAGAAGCCTCGCCGCTTGCCATACCTGCACAGAGAAAAGGTCAGTGAGATCACTAAGGCCCAAAGATCAGAGATATAGAAAATACCAAAGCCGAGGTCAGAGAGCTGGAGCCCGCGTTCTTCCCCAGTGACCAGCTACATTGTCCAATGATGTAGTTCGGCCGTAACCGCATCTAAACAAGAGTACTTCTGATGGGCCGCCTGATCTTTCAGTTCCATCACCATTAGGCCTTCTTCCCTATTCAGGGTGATCCGCTTAGGAAGTAAGGGACCCTGGTGTGGCCAGCTGCATGGGAAACCCTCAAAGCCGTTCTGAATTTTGCTCCTCAGAATAAAGAAGCGATTCTTCCAATTCTTCAGGGAGGAGGGCAGATCGGTAAAGAGCCCGCAATGTGGCTTCGCCTGAAAGAACCAATACTTGTCGTCCTTTCTACGAGTTAGCCTATGTAGTTCGGCGAACAACTTAGCTGTAGGACGGAGTCCTTTGGCTCGGTAAAGGCCTCTGAAGGCTACTAGGATCCGCCATGAGTTCGGGTGAACTTGGGCTATGCACACTTGGTGAAATTTTAAAACTTCCTTGAAGAAGTCATCAAGAGGGAACCGCAGCCCGGCTTTTAACTGCTCTTTGTATACCATGATCATATCATTCTCTTCGAAGAAGTGATCGGCACGAAGATCTCCGTGACACTTAATCAGCTCGTATGAATCAGGCCGAATGTTATACTCTTGGCTGAATGACTGCAGGTCAGTTTCTTGAAGGATTGATGGCAGCTCATCCATGGGAAGGTTTTCTCTCCCTCAAGAATGTGTTTGCCTCAAGGATGCTTCTTGACCGCGGGCTGGAATGGAAGTCCTAGGGGGTTCAGATCGCCCACTTGTTCCAACTACCTCTACCTCATCTGATGACCACGAGACCTGAACGGAAGGGGGGCTTACCACTCTCTGACCTTCGGCGCTGCTCATTTTCAAGGAAAAGAGGAAATTTAAACTAAAAGAAAGATCAAAACCCTTACCGGAGTGTGATCGGTGTCAGAAGAACTTGAAAAAATGAGAGGATTTTGGAATCACTCTCGAGAGGCTGAAAATGACATAAGGAAGCAACTGGCTGACCCGTCCCCTATTTATACCCGTCTGAGCATTTAATGCTCATGGTATCCCAAGCGGCGCATCGGTTAGCGGGATTCGCCAGCTTTTTCTTACACGTCTCACGAATATTCCAGAAATTCCATTATAAGGAGAGATCGGCTAATTAGAGATCGGTGAATAAAGGCGAATGTTTGGAAGTGCGGATCGGTTAAGAGTTGTTCAGTTAGGAATCGGATCGGATAAACACATCAGAGATCGAAAAATAATCAATGCAATAATAATAAAAATGATAATTGACAAAATAAAATTTTACTTACAAAAGGTCAAATTACATCATTTGGGCGATCTCCAGAGATCGGGTTACATTAAAAGTCGAATTACATCATTTGGGCGATCTCTAGAGATCGGCAGTACATCCCATCTAATAAAGACCTATGTCAAAGCCTAGTCTCATGGCTGAATCAAAAGATGTGTTAGACTAGCTATCGACATTGGACAGATGTACAGCTCAGATGGGGGGATTATGACTCTCATGAGGATGAGAGAGGTCGTCATCAATGTTATTGCTCGGAACCGAGCTGCTGTCGGGACACCCAATGTGGTGAGAAGCCAAATGAACTTCAAGGGGCAGTCACCAATGTTAAGGGGAACATTAGCAGTCTTCTCGCCCAAAGTCAGTTCGCCGATTATATCGGTCGAACGATTCAAGATTGACACAATCGAAGTCCTCGATCTAGGTCGGTAAGTTAGTCCGGTTCTCTCACTGTCATCAAATAAGGTTATCATAATTCTCCGATCACCGGGATCGTAAATTTCCAGTCGAGGAATAAAGAGGACAATCTGGAAAAGATCAAAAGCAACTATCATGGCTGGGATTATTGCCGAAGCGGTTAGAACAGAAGAAGTGAGAAGGAAAAAGGAGAAAATCAAATGAGGAGGGATTTCCCGTTGAAGGTATATATAGGGAAAATCTGAGCATTTATTGCGAGCAGAAAACGAAGCGGATGCCTCAGAAATCGAAGGAATAAATGCTTTGACTGAACCGGACCGGATAGAGGAAAAGACCGGAGTAGGAGAGATCGAAAGAGGGGAGCCCGGCATAAGAGATCGGAAAAGGATCATGTTAGAAAGATCGGAAGGGAGGGGAGGTCGGAAAACAAAGAGAATAAGACAACTTCCGCTAACTGTCGTCATAATCAGAGCCGAGGTAGTTAAAGCGTCGTTGACGAAATCTCCACCGCACGCCTCAGAATCGCCCACATTCTTGTGGTGCGAGAATATGTCATGTGATCTTTGTACATCCCAATCTCCACCGTTGATCTTACTTGTAAGGATGAGCCCGGAGCCCTTGGATCAAAGAAGAAGACGACAAGACCGACGCCTTTTATTCCCAGCCCTCGGATCGCCCTGGACAAGAAAATTTGAGCCGTTAGATTAGAAGAGAAAAAGGACAAAAATTTCTGAAAAGGATCTCAGCCATTCATTCTGATTCTCTTTAATTCCCAAGTGTCCGATCATGTCCTTCAAAATCCAAACCTTCCATCTCCCTCAAAATGAATCCTGACCCTTCATGGGGAGCACCCAGTCCCTATAAATACATGCATGAAAACTGTTCAAGGGGACGAAAAAAAAAAGGGTGGTAATTATAGTGGAGAGGCTCTGAAAATTGATTCAGCCTTGCTACTCTGCTATTTTTAAGCTAGAAAGACCTTAGAAACCAGTTTTCTAAAGTATTTTCTTTAAAGGAATATTGGACACTGGAATTCCTGATTTTCAGTTTGTTCATTGCTCTGTGACACCCTTTCTTAAGTTTCGGTTCTGTTTTCACCACCTTTATATCTACTTTATTTTCTAAGTTCAATCTCATTCATCATCATTCCGATTCGATTATATGCAACTAGGCATTCGTCATTTTCAAGGCAAGCATTAGTCCTCAGACTGTCAGCCCGAAACTCTGCAATATTCGTGACCCCATAGTTAGTTCAATAGGTTCAACTTCCTGCAGGTGAGTGTTTGAACCGTTGCCTTATCCAATGTTCGTCTTTATTTTCTTTTTATTTATGCACGTAATTTTCGTTAAAGTTTGTCTTGTGTCAGAATGTCCCACGTAGGTGGTTATTCTCATGAATTTATCTTTTGATGCAACAGTTCGTGTCATTTATTTATTCTTGGTCTTTTTTTTTATCTCTTAATATAGGTGTTCTATTTACGGGTAACGTACAGGTAGTTTGATAAAACGTTGGTAGCAGTATCTTAACATAAGAAAATTTTTAAATAAATGTTCGGATAATAAATCAGAGAGTTATGAAGTTGAATCACTAGACTAGCTCGAGAATATGACTGGGTAAAGGTGGGGGAGGTCGGAGTAGAATTGAGTTTTGGTATAGCAAATGAAATAGAGCAAATGTTGCCTGCCGAAAAGTATTGGTAGGGCGATCACATAGGGGGTCGGTAAAATTCAGTCTGATGTCCCCTATCTAGTCATGAGGTACCAATGAGTTAAAAGAAGCCTCATTCGGGTCCCTGGCATCGTCGGATGCCAGAACCCCTAGTCCTGGGCTCTTATGATGTATAGCTGTAATCAAATTTCGAGAGGTCAGAGAAGTCCTTATCCGACTCCCATTCAAGTAAAAGAGATCGGAGGAGAGTTTTTTTCCGATTCTCAATCCAAAATTTTAATAAATATTTAAAAGAGATCGGAGGAGAGTTCTTTTCCGATTCTCAACCAAAATTTTAACAAATATTTAAGAGAGATCGGGGGAGAGTTCTTATTCGATTCTCAACTAAAATTATAATAAATATTTAAAAGAGATCGGAGGAGAGTTCTTATCCGATTCTCAACCAAAATTTTAACAAATATTTAAAAGAGATCGGAGGAGAGTTCTTATCCGATTCTCAATCCAAAATTTTAATAAATATTTAAAAGAGATCGGAGGAGAGTTCTTATCCGATTCTCAATCCAAAATTTTAATAAATATTTAAAAGAGATCGGAGGAGAGTTCTTATCCGATTCTCAACTAAAATTATAATAAAAATCTAAAAGAGATCGGAGGAGAGTTTTTATCCGATTCTCACCAAAAATTCTCATAAATATCTACAAGAGATCGGAGGAGAGTTCTTATCCGATCTCCAATCGAAATTTTAATCTAAAAGAGATCGGAGGAGAGTTCTTATCCGATTCTCAAATCGAATTCTAACAAATATGCAAAATAACCCCTTAAACAAAACTGATACGCAACAATAACTCACCAAGGGTCGTCTCATTTATTCACGTATCTGGGTAACCCGAATTGGTGAAAAATCAAATATTCCCTTTTACCAAGAGGATTAGCATCTCCGTTCGAACCTCCTAACTATTGATTTTAATTTATAGAGAGCTTAAAGTTAAATCTACTCACCCTCATTGAGGGACGAGGTGGGGTGCCTAACACCTTCCTCACCCGTTTACGGACCCCGAACCTAGAATCTCTGTTTTTGAAGTGGTTTCATTTTAATTTATTTTTCACAAATGGTTTTTTTTAATTTCCCTCAAAATTAAAGTGGCGACTCCTCACTATTTCTCACTTCGGTGAGTGTTCGTCTAGGCGACCGCAAAATACCTGGTGACAGCTTGGCGACTCCACTGGGGACGTTGAATTTTCCTTCAACCCCAGCCCAGAGGTCCAAAAGCAAATTTAATTTTATGTTCCTATAAACTAGAATTATACTTAGATGGGTTCAATTTATGAAATTCGAAAACCTTAGTCTATTGATGTTTGTTATTTCCCCTAACCGCTTTGTTTATTTTTGTTTTATATCCTACAGCATTCTCTGTCTAAAAAGGAAAATAAAAAAAAACTCCCCCTATATTGGGAAGAGGTAAAGGTGTCCCTTCACACACTGAACACTCACATAATGTCCTCACACACTTCAGCCCTATACCCGGGCTTTCTTACCCTTTTAGGAAAATAGGAGGGGGTCATGTAGCGGTACCCGTGGGTTTTACCCCGTTAGTATCCGTGAAGGCTTCTGCTCAGATTGAAACTCGTTCTATCTACTGTGATACCCGTGGAACTTTCCCGACAGTATCATGGGGGATAGAATGGGGCTCTTCTATTTACAGTAGGGGCAATTTGGGAACCTGTGGCTTTTAGAAGATTAGACCTTGAGCTAAACTATCACGAAAGCTGGAAGCCGGAGCAAGCTACCTTATAAGATAGAACTATCCAATTAGGTAGCACCTAGCCGGTACTAGGACTCTCCTTATTTTAGGACAAAAGGGGCATACTTACTCTTACCCTATTCTGCTTGTATTTATTTTGTTCTTATTTTTGAGGATAATCTTGAATCATACTGTTAAGAAAACCTACACACTTTCCTACTTTGATAAATGTGTAGGTGTCACTCTGCCAACAGTATAATTCAAGACTACTTGAATTTATCCTGCTAACAAGTCTTTCCTGCAGGCATCACCAAAATAAGGTCTGTAAAAGGATAAGCATCATTTTTAACATGGCATCCTCGAGTCAGTCGGCAGGAGAAGTTCTTAAATCAGAACGGAATGCTAAACCATGGCCCGAACCGCCTCATAGTTCAGTGCCCCTACAAAGTGATACTGGCTCATTACCTCCATTGGACCTGAGCAAAATTGAGGTCAGAATGAACAGTCTCGAGGGTCTGGCCAATGGTTGGAGGTCATTTCCCTATCAGGTCAAGGCACGATTTGTGGAGAAATATGGGAAGATTGCAACCTTGATACGAGTCAAAGTCCAAGTCCCGGTATTAAAGGTCATGCTGTCAGTTTGGAATCCTAAGTATGGGGTGTTCTCTTTCAACGATATCGATACTGCTCCCACTATGGAAGAATATCAGGCATTGCTAGAAATTCCTTATGTAGCGCAGAATCGGATTTACCTACACCTCGAGCATAGGCAGACCTGGAAACGGTTCGCACATATGCTGGGGATTCCATAAGAAGAAGCAAAGGCGAGGGAAACTGTCAAAGGGAACATGCATGGATAGTATTGGACTTATCTCAAGAAGTGGTTGGATCAATACATCCAAGATGAACAGTGGGATCAAGCTTCATTGACACTCGCTTTAGGGATCTATGGCTTGATCTTGTTCCTTGGACATTCGGGAATTATAACCTGCAATGTTACAGAGATGTTCTGGGCAGTAGAAAAATAGAAGGTCAATCCAGTAACAGCAATTCTCGCCGAGACTTTCTTAACCCTTACTTACTGCAGACAACAAGGCAAGGGATCCATCAAGTGCTGTTCTCAATTGTTGCACCTCTGGATCATCAGTCACATGTGTCCTGTAGAGACAAAGGGATTGACTTGGTACCTTGACCAGCCTCTCATCGAGAAGATGACCAGATTAGTAATCAGCCCAAAGGATGAGCCGCAGTGGCAAGAATGGATTTTGAGCTTCAATAGCCATGACTACTGTTGGAGGAAATTGTGGACGTCGAGTCAATCCATTTTGGTCAGCACGGGGGGTAATCAATCAGTATCCCTAATCGGAGTAACTGGATATACAAGTTACACTCCGACATTAGTAATGAGACAGTTCGGCTCAACACAGTTCAGATTCAACATTGAAGAATACCACCGAGGTCATTTCTACCATGAGCTTAATGATGAGGAAGGATTGAAAATAGCTCGCAGATCCTGGGAAAACATCACTATGATGGAAAGATTGCCTAAAGGTCCGAGTGCCACGGATGATTACCTTGAATGGAGGGCTGGCAGGGATCAAGGACACTTAACTGCAGATCCAACCAAATTCGAAGCCAGCAACCCTCGTCAAAACGTCCTTTCAGAAGAAGCTAGTAATCATTTGGCCGATTCCCTACAAAAGGTAAACACCGAAAACTCACAACTGCAACAACAAATAAAACAGTTGGAGGACCAACAGCAGATCCTCAAAAGAAAAGTAAGAAGGCTCAAGGAAGAGGCAAGGACCGAAAAGATGGGGTTCGAAGAGCAAGAGACACGGTGGGAAAAGGAAAAAAGCTCTCTCCAAGCTGTAATAAAAGAAGCAGAAGTACAGAATAGCAAGTTTCAGGAGAAAATGAAATATCAGGAGATACTCATGGAAGAGTATAAACAAGAAAGCAAAAAGAAGAAGCTTGAACTGAAGGAACAGGCACTGCTTATCAACGATATTCTGAAGGAATGTGCTAAAGAAAGAAAAGAAAAAGAAAGACAAGCTGCTCTCTATCAGGAGCTGAAAGAGAATGTTGACCAGCTGGAGAAAATGATAGCACAGGGGAAACAAGAACTCCTACCTGAATCCAAGTATGCCCTGAAAGTGTTCAATCCTTCTAGACAAGAAGAGAGGCTATATGAGTATCTTAGGAAATGTCATTACATTATAAAGAACCTCCCTGAGCCTAGGACGATGTAAAGAATGCTGTGTATGAATTATTCAATTAATGGAATAACTTTTGGGGCCATTGTTTAGCAAAATTGCGAATGAATAGTATAACTCCCGTAGGAACCCCCTAGCTAGGGTTATGCGAAAAATTGGATGTGCCATATGGACAGGTATCATAGATGCGCATTCAATCCAGTCATTCACAGTCGGACTATCGTACGATGCCATGATAAAATTGATGCAATCAACCTTCTGTAGATTTCATTTTGGCTCTCAAATGCCACTGTATCCTTTGTCCGAACCAGGACTTTTAGTTTTTTACGAAATTCAAAATTCATTAAAAACTTTTTTACTTTATGCAGAAAATCAACATTGCTTCAAACAAAGCAAGCCTGACTATACACGCAGTTGAACCCAAACGAGTGTACTTAACAAGATCACGAACAAAGAAGATAATGGAAGACCAGGAACAAGTCCAGAACCTACAAGGACAGGTTTCCGAATTGAAAGACCAAGTCTCGAAGCTCATGAGACTAATGAGGGAAATGTCCCATAATAAGCCTGCTGCAGAGCCTAACTTACCACTACCTCCCCCACCTCCTACAACGGTTGATTCTCACCATGCTTCAACTTCTTTCACTTTCCAGCCATCGATCTCGGATCCGACAATCATTGTCAATCTGACCCCACTGAATAATGAACCACCTTTCTCCTATTATCCGGCTATCTTGAATGCCGAACCGTACCCTTCAGTCCTGATCCCTCCAATTCATTCCGCCCCTCATTTCCCAACTGGGGGAGTATCTCTTGCAATGGGGGAGAAAATAAAATGAGAGAAAACGAGAAGCTGTCCACTCTAGAAGAGAGATTGAGAGCTATAGAGGGGCTGAACATGTATGGTTCAGTCGACGTGGCATCACTTAGATTGGTTCCTGATATGGTGGTGCCGCCCAAGTTTAAAATCCCGGACTTCGACAAGTACACCGGGAACTCAGACCCCCGCATTTACCTGGCCACCTACATTGCTAAAATGTCCACCCTGACAGAAGATGACAGACTTCTAGTCCACTTCTTCCATGAGAGCCTCTCTGGGGTAGCCCTGAGATGGTGCATTCAGTTGGACAGGAGCAAACTGCGCTCTTAGAAGGATTTGGCTGATGCCTTCTTAAAGCAGTATAAATTTAACTACGATGTGGCCCCCACAAGGAGAGACCTCCAAAACCTAGTACAGAGAGACAAGGAAAGCTTCAAGGAATATGCCCAAAGATGGAGGGACAAGGCTGCAGAAGTATATCCCCCAGTGACTGACAATGAATTATGCTCCTTGTTCATTGAGACGTTAAAGGCTCCTTATTTCAATCTGATGATTGGAAATACCTCCAACAGCTTCTCGGATATTATCCAAGCTGGTGAGAGGATAGAAGCTAATTTAAGGATGGGACGACTGCAGGAGTTGACTGAGAATCCTGGGAAGAAAACTGCAGGAGTTGACTGAGAATCCTGCGAAGAAAACTGCCGGTTTCGGCAAGAAGAAAGAGGTTGATGTGCATTCCATCACCCGTCAGAACACCCAATCTTCATTACCTCCAAATAACTATCGGCCATATCCTCCCCCTCATGGCCAAACCATTACAAACATTCCACCCCCTTTCCCAAATTATCCTCACCCACGCCCATAGTATCCACCACCTACAAATTACCAACCCAGACCGCCTCCTCCACCTACTCAACCCAGACCACCTCAAAATAACCTGAGACCACCAAGAAATCCTAATCCACCTCTTCCCCTGCCACTTAGCGAAATATACCGATACCTTGTTGGTATAAATCAAATAGTCCCAATTCCTCTTGACCCAATCCAGCTGCCATACCCCAGGTGGGATGATGCCACTGCCCGGTGTGAGTATCATAGAGGGGCACAAGGGCATTTAACCGATAACTGTGGGGCACTCAGGGGGAGGGTGCACGCCCTAATCAGGAATGGGTGGTTGATTATTGAAGGGAATGGTTCTCTCCCCAATGTTACCTCAAACCTATTGCCCAATCATGGTGCGGGCAACAGTGCAAATATGATAGAGTTGGAAGGAGAAGGGTCAACCCTGGAAGTGGATAAATTAATTCCTCACTTTGGGGAAATTTTGACAATGGCAATGAGGGAAGGTTATCTCCACCCCCAAATAACAAAACTTGAAGATAAGGCGGGATGCCCCTATCATGGTAGGGCAGCTAACCACAAGCTATAAAATTATGAAGAGTTTAAGCAAGCGGTTCAGAACTTACTGTCCCTCAAAGTTCTAAGATGCCAGGCAAAGTAAAAAATGGAGGGCGGAGTAAATACAGCCCGACTCGGCCAAAACGCCTCTACCCCTAATCACAGAATCACTTTCTCACTCCCAGTATCATCACCACCAGTAACAATCATCCGAACCCCGCCTCAGCTCCCTGTCACAAACACCCATGCCATACCTTGGAATTATAACTTCCAAGTTTCCACCCAAGGAGCGTCAAGCAGTACACCAGCTCCTAGTCTTGCTTCACCTTCAACACTTCCTAAACCGTGCCTCACTCCTCATGAACACTTCAAGATGACTTATGCCGGACCTACCAGCAGTGCTACTCTCCAAGCTAATCCTTAGCCCGTCACTGCCACAAAATCTTCCCCGCCACAAAATCTTCCCCGCTTGAGCCAAAAGTCGAGTTTATAACCAGAAGTGGGAGATTTTATGGGAATGAGGAGAAGGAAAAGAAGAGAGGGAAAGTAAAAATGGGAGAGCCACGAGAAAATACGGAAGAGGAGGCTGAGAAAGCAGAAAGAGAAGAACCTGCCGGACCTAAGAAAGAGGAGGAGCTGTTGCTTCAAATAATGAAGCAAAGTGAGTACGATGTGGTGGAACAGATAAGAAAGACACCTGCTCGAATTTCACTGTTATCGCTAATTCTGAGCTCTGAGGTGCACCGTCTAGCCCTGCAGAAAATTCTGGATCAGGCCTTTGTGAACCCCGACATCACACCGGGGCAGTTCGAGAAGATAGTGGGACAAATCCATGCGTCCAGTTTTGTCACTTTCTCAGAAGAAGAGGTAGACCCTGCAGGCTTAGTCCACACTAAGGCCCTACATGTGACAGTTAAGTGTAAAGGTTGCATAGTAGCCAAGGTCCTTATTGATAATGGATCCGCGCTCAACGTACTGCCTAATGCCACCTTGGCTAGGCTGCCGGTTGACCATTCAAATATACATCAGAGTGCTATGGTAGTCAGAGCCTTTGACGGTACAAGGAGAGAAGTGCTAGGAGACATTGACTTGCCCCTCCAAATTGGCGCATGCACCTTTAACGTCACATTCCAAGTGATGAACATCGAACCTGCGTACACTATGTTGCTAGGGAGGCCTTGGATCCATTCAGCAAATGTCGTTCCTTCAACTTTGCACTAGAAGATTAAATACATTATGGATGGCAAAATCATCACTGTGAGAGGGGAAGAAGCCATGTTGGTCACTAAGCCACAATCACTTCCTTATGTGGAAGCTGCTGAGGAGTCATTGGAAAGCTCTTTCCAGGCCCTCGAATTACAAGAAACCATCTCAAGAAATAAAGGGGCTATGGCTATGGTAGCCAAGGTGATGCCGAGGAATGGGTACGAAGAGGGCAAGGGGTTAGGCGCCGCATTGCAAGGGATTGTCGAACCTATACCGGCTATCCAGAAGGTAGGCCGTTGAGGTTTGGGTTATGAGGAAGATGCCCTCATGGATGGGCGATTATGGATGAGGAATATGCTTCGGGATCAAAGATTTGATCAGGTAGTCCCGAGAATCACGGAGGTCTTCACTAAACCGGTCATTGAAAATCCGGCAGAGGTTGAAGAATCACCCGATGAACCATCCATCGATGTCATCCATCTTGATTCCTTGTATGAGGCTCTGGTCTCGCCAATAGCTGAAGGGCAAGAACTGGACAACTGGACAGCAGAGGACATCCCTGTACTTAATTTCGAGTAAAGTACTTTTGGTTATCTACACTTGACCATTTTGTCCATGGTGGCAAGTGTAATATTGTAAATGGACCCTTTTCTTATGTCATAAATGTTAATGAATTAATAGCGCATTTTATTTCCAATTCTCTTTTTCTTTCCTTTTGAAATCCATCCTTATAATATATTCCATTTTCGTTTATTCAGGACCATTCATCAATTAACACCTAATAATTCAATAGACTCAGAAATTCCTCTGGTTAATTTTGAAATCCCCATAACTGCCATTACTTCAAGTGATTCTGAAGTGGAACTCACAGAAGAAAGAGATGAAAGAGATGAACCTTCCCTAGTGCCTTGTGGAGACGAAACGCACACTGTAAACTTAGGCACGGAAGAAGTGAAAAGGGAACTTAAGGTTGTGGAGAGTGAAGAATTAAAAGATATGATCATTTTGCTCAAGGAATTCCTAGACGTATTTTCTTGGAGCTATGATGATATGATTGGTTTGGACCCTCATATAGTGACGCACAAAATTCCCCTAATTCCGGGGACAATCCCGGTAAAGCAGAAATTAAGAAGAATGAATCCTGACGCACTGCTCAAAGTTAGGGATGAGGTCAAGAAGCAGTATGATGCTGGGTTTCTGGAAGTGGTCAAATATCCCCAATGGACAGCTAACGTTGTCCCGGTAATGAAGAAGGATGGGAGAGTCAGGGTGTGCGTTGATTACAAGGATCTTAATAAAGCAAGCTTGAAAGATGATTTCCCTCTCCCTCATATTGATGTGTTAGTAGACAATGCTACGGGATTGGGCAGGTGTTCGTGTATCGATGGAGCATCAGGGTACAATCAAATCCCAATGGATGAGGAAGACAAGGAGAAAACTGCTTTTATCACTCAATGGGGGGTATTTTGCTATCGGGTCATGCCTTTCAGGTTAAAGAATGCTGGCGCCACCTACTAATGCGCTATGGTCACATTATTCCATGATATGATGCACAAAGAAGTGGAGGTGTACGTGGATGATATGATCATCAAGGCCAGGGGAGAAGAGAGCCATGTGCAGGTGATAAGGAAAGTATTCGAGAGACTCAGGAAATATCAGCTGAAACTAAACCCTGCCAAATGCATATTCGGAGCTAAATCTGGGAAATTGTTGGGATTCATAGTGAGTGAGAAGGGAATAGAAGTTGATCCAGACAAAGTTCGAGCCATTCAAGAAATGTCATCCCCAAAAACAGAAAGGGAGGTGCGCAGTTTCCTGGGGAAGTTGAACTACATATCAAGGTTTATTTCCAATCTCACCGCTAAAGCTGAGCCTATTTTTAGACTACTCCGAAAGAATAACACCACTCAATGGGATTCAGTATGTCAAGAGGCTTTTGAGAAAATCAAGCGAGACTGTCAAACCCACGATTGGTTCCACAAGGTGAAGGTCGTTACTCAGATATGGCAGTTCAACAAAGCTTAATGGGATGTGTTTTGGGGCAACATAATGATACCGGCCAAAAGGAGAGGGCTATTTATTACCTGAGCAAAAAATTCAATGATTGTGAGTCAAGGTACTCTTTCCTAGAGAAAACTTGCTACGCGTTAGCCTGGACAACAAATCGCCTCAAACACTACATGTTGAATCACAAGACATGGCTCATCTCCAAGATGGATCCTATTAAGTATGTATTCGAAAGCCCATTCGTGCCAGGAAGGATAGCCAAATGGCAGGTCATACTCTCCCAATATGACATTGTCTATATGACCCGAAAAGCAGTTAAAGGTAGCGTGATCGCTGATCTCCTAGCTCTGGATTTTGAGTTCCCTGATGAGCATATTAACGAAGTAGACTACGAAGAAGAAGAGCCAGCTGATGTATGGGAAATGTATTTTGACGGAGCTGTTAATTTGTCCGGTAGTGTAATCAGAGCTGTATTGGTATCTCCAGATGGGAAACACTTCCCGATAGCTATCAAGTTGAGATTTGACTGCACCAACAACGTCGCAGAATACGAAGCTTGTGTGATGGGTCTACAGGCTGCCATTAAAATGAAAGTCAGGAAGTTGGAGGTATATGGAGACTCAGCCCTGATCATTTATCAAGTCAAGGGAGAATGGCAAACTAAGAATCCGAAGCTAATCCCATATCAGAAGTACTTACTGGAGCTGATTAAGAAGTTCGAAGAAATCTCTTTCACTTACCTTAATCGAGATAAGAATCAATTTGCAGATGCCTTAGCCACCCTGGCTGTTATGGCTCAAATGGAAGAAGGGCAGACGACTCAGGTATTAAAGATTAAAGCAAAGAGTGAGCTGGCATACTGCTTCATGATCGGAGAAGAACCTGATGGTAAACCTTGGTACCATGATATCTTGCTTTACATCGTAACTGAGAATTCTTCTTGGCGAAAACGAAAAGAGGATGATTCGGAGATTAGCATTGGGATACTTCCCCAGTGGAGAAATTCTACACAAAAGGAGCTCCAATGGTGAATTGTTGAGATGTGTGGATGCAAAAGAGGCAAAGAGAATCCTTTTCGAGACTCATGAGGGAAACTGTGCAACCCATGCCAATGGGCATATGATGGCTAAGTAAATCATGAGACGGGGGTATTTTTGGATTACCATGGAAAAGGATTGCGTCGAGTATTTCCGAAAATGCCATAAGTGTCAAATCTACGCAGATCCAATAAACGTTCCGCCTCATCAATTGTTCAACCTCGTCTCACCATGGCCTTTCGCAATGTGGGGCATCGATGTGATTAGTCCCATCAATCCTAAGGCATCCAATGGGCATAGATTTATCCTGGTGGCTATCGATTATTTTTCTAAATGGGTCGAAGCGACATCATATGCCCACATTACACAGAACACATTTCTCAAATTCCTCAGAAATAATATCATCTGCCGGCATGGCCTCCCTAATGAAATCGTCACTGACAACGCCAAGAATTTGAATGGTCCGAAGATTTAGAGATTATGTAATCAATATAAAATTTGACATCTCAATTCCTCACCATACCATCCCCAGATGAATGGAGCAGTGGAAGCCGCAAACAAAAATCTCAAGAGAATAATTCAGAAAATGACAGTCACTTATAAGGATTGGCATGATATGCTTCCCTACGCCCTTCACGCATACCGGACTTCTGTAAGAACATCAACTGGGGCAACCCCATACTCACTGGTTTATGGGATAGAAGCTGTATTACCTATTGAGGTAGAAATTCCTTCTCTAAGAATCCTGAAAGAATCAGGGATGGATGAGTCGGAATGGATCCAGTCAAGGTTGGACCAATTAAATTTGCTAGATGAGAAAAGGCTAGCGTCGGTTTGTCACGGGCAGCTATACCAAAGAAGAATGGCCAGGGCATTTAACAAAGGTGTTCGCCCACGTAAATTTCAACCAGAAGACCTAGTCCTGAAGAAAGTGCTTCCGAATCAAAACGATCCCCGGGGTAAATGGTCACCAACCTACGAGGGACCCTATGCGGTTAAAAAAGCATTTTCTGGTGGGGCATTGATCTTAACCCACATGGACGGTGAAGAATTTCCAAGACCTATGAATGCCGACACCGTCAAAAGATACTATGCCTAAAAAAAAAAAAAAAGGGTAGGGGTGAAAACCCGAAAGGGCGCTCCTAGCAAAATGTGCGAAAGAAGGCAAAAACCCTGAAAGGGCGTTTTCTGTAAAATGAGTGAGGGACGAAAACCCGAAAGGGCGTCCTGAAAGAGCGAGCCAAAAAAAAAAATCTAGGGGTGAAAACCCGAAAGGGCATCCCAAGAACCAAAAGGGAGAAATAAGGAACGGGGCATGAAACCGAGAATGGAAATAAACCTTCATGGCATGAGGCTTCAGAGTACTTGAAGTAATGGCAGTTAAGAGACTTCAAAGCTAACTACAAGGAATGTGTGAGATCTATCCCTGTACCCTTTTTCTTTGAAACTGTACCTTTGTTTCTTAAAACCATAATAAAGTCAAACTTTCTTCGCGTTTGTCTCTTTGCTTTTATCTTTCCCGTATACTCACTTTTTAATATTGTCCTTCTTCAACCACTTTATCTAATGCGCTATTAATCAGTTAAAATTTTGTCATAAGATTAGGATTTGAAAATTAATAACCACACGTACTTTGCTATGAGATTTGCAGGGAATGGCCTAAAAAAAATATTAAAAAAAAAACTAGAGGTGAAAACCTTAAAAGGCGCTTCTAGTCAAATGGGTGAAAGAAAAGTGAAAACCCGCAAGGGCGCTTTTCGCAGAATAAGAAGAAAGTCGAGAACAGAAAAGGGGCATCCAAAAAAATGAGGTCATAGGTCAAGTCTTGTAACTCGTCCTCCATTAATCATTGGCCTTCGGGATCCTGTTAAGTACACTTCGTCGTGGAAGAACTCCTCGTGTCGAGATTAGACTTGCTTTGTATGTTGATTTTAATTTTCCTGCATTTTAAATTTCCTATCAATCAACCTCTGGTTCCTTGATCTAAGTTGATTTTAATTTTCCTGCATTTTAAATTTCCTATCAATCAACCTCTGGTTCCTTGATCTAAGTTGATTTTAATTTTCCTGCATTTTAAATTTCCTATCAATCAACCTCTAGTTCCTTAATCTAAGTTGATTTTAATTTTCCTGCATTCTAAATTTCCTGTTAATCAACCTCTGGTTCCTTGATCTAAGTTGATTTTAATTTTCCTGCATTCTAAATTTCCTGTTAATCAACCTCTGGTTCCTTGATCTAAGTTGATTTTAATTTTCCTGCATTTTAAATTTCCTATTAATCAACCTCTGGTTCCTTGATCTAAGTGGATTTTAATTTTCCTGCATTTTAAATTTCCTGTCAATCAACCTCTGGTTTCTTAACCCAAGTTGACTTTAATTTTTCAGCATTTAAATTCCTGTTACCAACCTCAACATTTCAATGCCCAATCGTCCAAAATATGGGTCTGAATCTTGACATAATCCCTACACGGAAAATTCTTTCCAGTAGGAATTATGTAAAGAGGGGCAGCTGTCGACACCGTATTTTGGTCGATCCCCGAAATCAATAAACTTTGAAACCGATCCCCTGAATCAAGTCTCCTAACTAGTCAATCACATTTCCGATCTCTCCTCAAAAGGAATCGAATCAATACTAAGTCCCTATATCATTTAAAGCCTCACCGATCTCTCAAACTAATTGTTAAGTCTCCTGACTAGTCAATTACATTTCCGATCTCTCTTGTCAAACGAAATTGAACCAACTCTAGACCTTTATGTCACCAGTCTTATTGCCGATCTCTCTTTTAAAAGTTTGGGGATAATCGTCTGATAAAATTAAGGTTCCAATCCGGTTTAATGATGATTCTGATCTTAAGTGTTCAAATCAAATTTCCAATTTTAATCAAGTCCCGTTTAGCGTTTGTTCTCAGCCGATCTCATGCTTATAGTGTTTTCCGACCTCTTAGACTTAGATTAATAATCACTTTTAGATGTTGTGATATGTTCAGACAATCAAGTGCATATGCAATTCAGATACTTTCCGATCTCATACATTCATTGAACAAAAAGGGGAGCTTCATTTCATTTCAAATTAAAATTTATACAAGTCATTCGGCTGGAGGATCACCCTCAGCCTGTTCTACATTTTGTTCGCTTCCTCTCTCACCTTCAGCCTCTTCCTCGCTATCCTCACCTTCGTCCTGGGGAGCCAGATCCACCATCCAAGAGAAGTCCTCCTCGGGATATCGCTTCCTCAGCTCGGCCAAGAGATCCCCATGAGGGTTCACATAGGCACCGGCCTCCCTCGTCACTGCCTCTTCTTCTTTTGCTTTAAGCTCCTCAGTGAGGCGAGCGACTTCAGCAGCTTGGAGCGCTCGAACCTCTTCAAGAATATGAGCCTGCTCGGCCAGCTTATCCTCTTAAAATTTCATCCACCCCTCAATTTCAGATATGTAGTTTTGGGCGGACCAAAGTTGAGATCGGAGGGAAGCAGCTTCCTGACCCACCTTCTCGACATCCTGCCTCAAGCGGTGAGCCTTCTCTCGGATAATATGTTGGTTCACCAGACTCTCCACGCTCAGGCTCATGGTTTGCGTTAGGATATCGTCGAGGCTGTTCGGGGTTAGCCTATCCCGATCTTTCCGAAGGCAGATGGAGGACCCCAAGACCTTAGCAAAACCCAGGTTCTCTCGAACCATGCGGTTCTTCTCCAGCGAGTGGATCAGGATCTGAGCGCCGCGGGAAAGGGTCCTCACAGGTGGTTGGGAAGGACCCCCTTCCGCACTTGAAGCAACTAGAGGGGGTGGTGGTGGTAGCTCTTCTTGACGAGGAGGAGACCGAACCACTTCTATGTCGGGGATCGGCTGTCCCGAGGGTTGAGACGAGCCTCCTTGCATTTCCCCAGGATCATGCCTAGGCGTCTGAAGCAGCTCGACCCGCTTCATTTCCCGCACTTTCCGGGAGACCTCTCTTTTTCGCTTCCGGCTCTCTTTAGAAGCCTCGCCGCTTGCCATACCTGCACAGAGAAAAGGTCAGTGAGATCGCTAAGGCCCAAAGATCAGAGATATAGAAAATACCGAAGCCGAGGTCAGAGAGCTGGAGCCCGCGTTCTTCCCCAATGACCAGCTGCATTGTCCAATGATGCAGTTCGGCCGTAACCGCATCTAAACAAGAGTACTTCTGATGGGCCGCCTAATCTTTTAGTTCCATCACCATTAGGCCTTCTTCCCTATTCAAGGTGATCCGCTTCGGAAGTAAGGGACCCTGGTGTAGCCAGCTGCGTGGGAAACCCTCAAAGCCGTTCGAAATTTTGCTCCTTAGAATAAAGAAGCGATTCTTCCAATTCTTCAGGGAGGAGGGCAGATCGGTAAAGAGCCCGCAATGTGGCTTTGCCTGAAAGAATCAATACTTGTCATCCTTTCTACGAGTTAGCCTATGTAGTTCGGTGAACACCTTAGTTGTAGGACGGAGTCCCTTAGCTCGGTAAAGGCCTCTGAAGGCTACTACGATCCCCCATGAGTTCGGGTGAACTTGGGCTATGCACACTTGGTAAAATTTTAGAAAATCCTTGAAGAAGTCGTCAAGAGGGAACCGCAGCCCGGCTTTTAACTGCTCTTCGTATACCATGATCATATCATTCTCTTCGAAGAAGTGATCGGCACGAAGATCACCGTGACACTTAATCAGCTCATATGAATCAGGCTGAATGTTATACTCTTGGCTGAACGACTGCAGGTCGGTTTCTTGAAGGATTGATGGCAGCTCATCCATGGGAAGGTTTTCTCTCCCTGAAGAATGTGTTTCCCTCGAGGATGCTGCTTGACCACAGGCTGGAATGGAAGTCCCAGGGGGTTCAGATCGCCTGCTTGTTCCAACTACCTCTACCTCATCTGATGACCACGAGACCTGAACGGAAAGGGGGCTTGCCGCTCTCTGACCTTCGGCGCCGCTCATTTTCAAGGAAAAGAGGAAATTTAAACTAAAAGAAAGATCAAAACCCTTATCGGAGCGTGATCGGTGTCGGAAGAACTTGAAAAAATGAGAGGATTTTGGAATCGCTCGCGAAAGGCTAAAAATGACATAAGGAAGCAACTGGCTGACCCGTCCCCTATTTATACCCGTCTGAGCATTTAATGCTCACGGTGTCCCAAGCGGCACATTGGTTAGCCGGATTCGCCAGCTTTTTCTGACACGTCTCACGAATATTCCAGAAATTCCATTATAAGGAGAAATCGGCTAATTAGAGATCGGTGAATAAAGGCGAATGTCTGGAAGTGCGGATCGGTTAAGGGTTGTTCAGTTAGGAACCGGATTGGATAAACACATCAGAGATCGGAAAATAATCAATGCAATAATAATAAAAATGATAATTGACAAAATAAAATTTTATTTACAAAAGGTCAAATTACATCATTTGGGCGATCTCAAGAGACCGAGTTACATTAAAAGTCGGATTACATCATTTGGGCGATCTCTAGAGATCGGCAGTACATCCCATCTAATAAAGACCTATGTCAAAGCCTAGTCTCGTGGCTGAATCAAAAGATGTGTTAGACCAGCCATCGACATCGGACAGATGTACAGCTCAGATGGGGGGATTATGACTCTCATGAGGATGAGAGAGGTCGTCATCAATGTTATTGCTCGAAACCGAGCCACTGTCGGGACACCCAATGTGGTGAGAAGCCAAATGAACTTCAAGGGGCAGTCACCAATGTTAAGGGGAACATTAGCAGTCTTCTCGCCCGAAGTCAGTTCGCCGATTATATCGGTCGAACGATTCAAGATCGACACGATCGAAGTCCTCGATCCAAGTCAGTAAGTTAGTCCGGTTCTCTCACTGTCATCAAATAAGGTTATCATAATTCTCCGATCACCGGGATCGTAAATTTCCCGTCGACGAATAAAGAGGACAATTGGGAAAAGATCAAAAGCAACTATCATGGCTGGGATTATTGCCGGAGCGGTTAGAACAGAAGATGTGAGAAGGAAAAAGCAGAAAATCAAATGAGGAGGGGTTTCCCGTTGAAGGTATATATAGGGAAAATCTGAGCATTTATTGCGAGCAGAAAATGAAGCGGATGCCTCGGAAATCGAAGGAATAAATGCTTTGACTAAACCGGACCGGATAGAGGAAAAGATCGGAGTAGGAGAGGTCGGAAGAGAGGAGCCCGGCATAAGAGATCAGAAAAGGATCATGTTAGAAAGATCGGAAGGGAGGGGAGGTCGGAAAACAAAGAGAATAAGACAACTTCCGCTAACTGTCGTCATAATCAGAGCCGAGGTAGTTAAAGCGTCACAGACGAAATCTCCACCGCATGCCTCAGAATCGCCCACATTACTGACAGGTGCCAGAATATGTCATGATAGTGCTGTACATCCCAATCTCCACCGTTGATCTTACTTGTAAGGACGAGCCCGGAGCCCTTGGATCAAAGAAGAAGATGACAAGACCGACGCCTTTTATTCCCAGCCCTCGGATCGCCCTGGACAAGAAAATTTGAGCTGTCAAATTAGAAGAGAAAAAGGACAAAAATTTCTGAAAAGGATCTCAGCCATTCATTCTGATTCTCTTTAATTCCCAAGTGTCCGATCATGTCCTTCAAAATCCAAACCTTCCATCTCCCTCAAAATGAATCCTGACCCTTCATGGGGAGCACCCAGTTCCTATAAATACCTGCATGAAAACTGTTCAAGGGGACGAAAAAAAAAGGGTGGTAATTATTGTGGAAAGGCTTTGAAAATTGATTCAGTCTTGCTACTCTGCTATTTTTAAGTTAGAAAGACCTTAAAAACCAGTTTTCTAAAGTATTTTCTTTAAAGGAATATTGGACACTGGAATTCCTGATTTTCAGTTTGTTCATTGCTCTGTGACACCCTTTCTTAAGTTTCGGTTCTGTTTTCACCACCTTTATATCCACTTTTATTTTCTGAGTTCAATCTCATTCATTATCATTCCGATTCAATTATATGCTAAGTAGGCATTCGTCATTTTCAAGGCAAGCATTAGTCCTTAGACTGTCAGCCCGAAACTCTGCAATATTCGTGATCCCATAGTTAGTTCAATAGGTTCAACTTCCTGCAGGTGAGTGTTTGAACCGTTGCCTTATCCAATGTTCGTCTTTATTTTCTTTTTATTTATGCACGTAATTTTCGTTGAAGTTTGTCTTGTGTCAGAATGTCCCACGTAGGTGGTTATTCTCATGAATTTATCTTTTGATGCAACAATTCGTGTCATTTATTTATTCTTGGTCTTTTTTTTTATCTCTTAATATAGGTGTTCTATTTATGGATAACGTACAGGTAGTTTGATAAAACGTTGGTAGCAGTATCTTAACATAAGAAAATTTTTAAATAAATGTTCGGATAATAAATCAGAGAGTTATGAAGTTGAATCACTAGACTAGCTCGAGAATATGACTGGGTAAAGGTGGGGGAGGTCGGAGTAAAATTGAGTTTCGGTATAGCAAATGAAATAGAGAAAATGTTGCCTGCCGAAAAGTATTGGTAGGGCGATCACATAGGGGGTCGGTAAAATTCAGTCTGATGTCCCCTATCTAGTCATGAGGTACCAATGAGTTAAAAGAAGCCTCATTCGGGTCCCTGGCATCGTCGGATGCTAGAACCCCTAGTCTTGGGCTCTTATGACATATAGCTGTAATCAAATTTCGAGAGGTCAGAAAAGTCCTTATCCGACTCCCATTCAAGTAAAAGAGATCGGAGGAGAGTTCTTATCCGATTCTCAATCCAAAATTTTAATAAATATTTAAAAGAGATCGGAGGAGAGTTCTTATCCGATTCTCGACCAAAATTTTAATAAATATTTAAAAGAGATCGGGGGAGAGTTCTTATCCGATTCTCAACCAAAATTTTAACAAATATTTAAAAGAGATCGGAGGAGAGTTCTTATCCGATTCTCAATCCAAAATTTTTAATAAATATTTAAAAGAGATCGGAGGAGAGTTCTTATCCGATTCTTAATCCAAAATTTTAATAAATATTTAAAAGAGATTGGAGGAGAGTTCTTATCCAATTCTCAACTAAAATTATAATAAAAATCTAAAAGAGATCGGAGGAGAGTTCTTATCCGATTCTCGCAAAAAATTCTCATAAATATCTAAAAGAGATCGAAGGAGAGTTCTTATCTGATCTCCAATCGAAATTTTAATCTAAAAGAGATCGGAGGAGAGTTCTTATCTGATTCTCAAATCGAATTCTAACAAATATGCAAAATAACCCCTTAAACAAAACTGATACGCAACAGTAACTCACCAAGGGTCGTCTCATTTATTCATGTATCTGGGTAACCCGAATTGGTGAAAAATCAAATATTCCCTTTTACCAAGAGGATTAACATCTCCGTTCGAACCTCCTAACTATTGATTTTAATTTATATAGAGCTTAAAGTTAAATCTGCTCACCCTCATTGAGGGACGAGGTGGGGTGCCTAACACCTTCCCTACCCGTTTACGGACCCCGAACCTAGAATCTCTGTTTTTGAAGTGGTTTTATTTTAATTTATTTTCACAAATGGTTTTCTTTAATTTCCCTCAAAATTAAAGTGGAGACTCCTCACTCTTTTCCACTTCGGTGAGTATTCGTCCAGGCGACCGCAAAATACCTTGCGACACACCTAATCAATTGCGTTGACTTTGAGTGCCTAGAGAAAACTCTAGGGTGAAAAGTAGCTAATTGATGTCTCACCAATCCTAGAATAATCTCTCTAAATCTTTCAAGGCAAAATCATAGCATGCACTTGAGAAAGAAATGATCAAGGCATTCTTTGAATTTTAAACCTATATTTTAGCCTTAGCCAACCTCACTTTAAAATTGCCCTTTGGAACCAATTTGAGCCTACATTTATCCCTCTTATTCCTTTGGAACCCACATTAATGCCTAGGCATAAACCCAAACACTTACCTACCCTCAATGAGAATAATTCTTTGAGTAATATATACACTTAAAATAATAATAATAATAATAATAATAATAATAATAATAATAATAATAATAATAATAATAATAATAATAATAATAAGAAAAAGGAAAAATATATAATAATTAGTTGGGAGAAGTGACTAAAGTAAAAAGGCTAGCAAATTCAATTATGGTATGTAAAGTAATTCATCACCCAAGTATACAAAGAAATGAGTTTGGGAGTGAATTGAAATGGACAATTGTAATTCAAAGTCAATGTTATTTATGTAGTCCCTCTAAAAGCTTCAAAATTATATGCTAGCATTGGTGAATAGTTATAAAGTTCCTTCTCCCATTTGATTATTTAAAAAAAAAATATTGTGTGTCTTGATCTTTTGATGATTTGATTATTCTCATATTTTGTTACCTTTATCATTTCCTTGTTAGCCACATTATCACCCCCTTAGCCCCATTACAACCCTTGAAAGTCCTTTTGATCTTTTGATGGTGTTTTGCTACATTAGTGGAGATTGGAATAGGAGAATTGCTTATGGGATTGGGATATCATTAATCCATTCATTTACTTCTATCATTATTTGAGACACTTTAGTTTATGGACTACTCTATAGTCTATTTAGGCATGATTATTCTTTGTGATTGATTGGTTTGAGCTTGATGATATGGATAATTGACCCAAAGCTAAGTGGTGATAACTTTGCTAAAGATTAAATTCTTTGTACCTTGCAAGTGGGTGTATGGTTAGTTGGTGGCTAAAAGTAAGCTTGAGAGTTTGGATAAGTAATTTTTATAAATTTAAGATAAGGTACCCCAAATTGTATTAATTGTTTTTAATTTGCTTGAGGACAAGTAAATATTTGAGTTTGAGGGAATTTGTTACACTCATTTCATATAGGCATTTTAAGGTAGTTTTGCATCCATTTTGCCCTTATATTTTAGTATATTTTATGTTTTTAGCTTTATTTTAGCTTATTTGTTAACCTTAGATACTTTATATTTGATTTTTATAATTTTGTTATTTTTTATAGGTTTTTGTGGCAAATTGAGGATCAATGAGTGCATTAGGAAGTGTTTTGAAGAATTTTGGAGTTCTTTAAGCATGGAAGAAAGTTGAAGAAATCAAGCCTTGAAAGAGTAAGTTAGCTGAAATTTACTTGAGACTTTGCTTGTGATGTTGCTTAGGGTATGTCATATAAGCTTAACCTTAAACCTGTTCAAGCTGAAAGTCAAGCACGGCTTAAATCCTACATATTCAAGCTTTCACTCTAAAACCTGCCGATAATTGCTGAAGAAGCTGCTTAGGGTAAGCAGCAGTGCTTAAGATGCAGCACAAGTCAAGCTGAAAGTCAAGCATGAGCAGAAAAGTTCATTTTACTCCAAGTTTGCTGAGATTTGCTGAAGGTCTGCTTAACCCTAAGCAGATAGTGCAACCACAGGCCGAAACTTGCTGAAGCACCTGCTTAGGGTAAGCAGTACTCTAAGCAGACTGCCCAAAATGTGAATGACTCTGCTGACATAGATATTTCTACACCTCATTTCCTATCCACTCCTTGGTTCTTATTCACTTTTAGGGGGGCAACTTTTTGGGACCATATAAATCCATCATTTTCTAGTTTTTGCCACAAGAGGAAACGAGAAGAAACAAAGGAAAGAAAAAATATATATAAATAGAGAGAGGAGGAGGACGCCATTTTTCTGAGGGAAGAGCTGCTGCAGCCATCTTTGGGAGCTCCAGAAATCAGAGTTTTGGGTTTTTCTACCTGGGTTTTTCTATTTTTAGTCCTCTTATCATGTTTTTTTTTTACTTTTCCATCAATCTTTCTTGTAAATACCAATATGAGTGAGTAAACTCTTTGGATTTCAGAGTTGGGAAATATGTTTTAGATTAATTTGTGGATTTGGACTGAGTATTTTCATATTTTATATAAATATGAGTTTTGATTCCTTCCTTGCGTGCTCGTTTTACTTGCCTAATGTTGGTAGTCATTGGGTATTATGTTAATCTTTGATTGATGGATCGAAAGGTGAAAGTCATTAATAGATAATCAATTATTAGAACTTAAAATTACCTAGATTTAGAAATAAACTAGGATTTTAAGGGGAATTAATGATTGGTTACAAAACTTAATGGGTTTTAAAGTAATCAAATAACATACGAAAGTAGGTTTGGTTATTTTAGAATACACTTTGGTTTGCTTGAAAAAGATATCAAGGGAATTTAGAATCAATCACCTTCAAACTCTATTTTTCCCTAAAAATTGGAATACCCAAGACAAATCCCAATTAATTTATACATAAACCCCCAACTCTGGAATCACCTTTAACATAATTAGACTTTGATTTAAATTACCCATTATTAATTTAGTTTAATTGCAAACTAGATTTAGAATTTATTTGTTTGCTCTTTACCCATTTCAACTAGATTAATCAATTTACCTTGCTCATTTACATTTACCATTTATTCATCAATCATTAGCCCAAATAATCGCTTCATTCATAGTTTGGTACTTAAACGACAAATTCTCGTGGGAACGATACTTGACTCATTACTCTATTACTTGAGACGACCCGTACACTTGCGAATTCATGCAACACTAGCTAGCTATATGAGTACTCATCCAATCTCAACCTCAAACTGGCAAGCCAGAGAGGGAGGAACATAGTCAATCTCAACCCCATAAATGGAGGAGGAACACAATGATATTGCCATGCCAAGAGTGAATTCAAAACCAAATTCAAAATCATATTGTTCAAACATTTCATGTAAAGCACTAAGCAATTTTCATTCCAAATTTCCATTTATAAAGTAGGCAACACAATATTTTTCAAGCTATTAATAAGCACAATTTGTTTCCAAAACATATTCAATAAATTTTCCAGTAGCAAACAAAAAGTGAAAAGTTATTGTGCATAAACCTCGTATATTAGCTTTTCCTTAATTCACTCCCGTCTATTTCCTTTTTCGGAAGGCTCCTTTCCTACTAAAACACAAAATTAAGGTGTTTCAAGATTTATCCAAATTATTTCTAACAATAAGTCTAACAATTGAATTTTTGTATACTAATTTCACTTATAAGATTTCGTAAGTAAAGTTCTTTGTATTTTTTATTATGGTGATTACTATTTATTTGACCAATTAAGTAAAATATTGACTTTTTTATACTTAATAGGTATACTAGTTCTAATTACACTCACATACCACATTTTGGGTTACAATTGTGTTGGTATTGATTGCCAGTTGAAATTCAAAACTCCCTAAGAGAAATTCCAAAAATTTAGTTTTAGTCACTTAGATTTACTATTCTATTAGACTAATCTACAGTGAAAATTTGGCTAAACTTCCTTCATCAAAGTTGTTTTTTATTTTGTCTAGTTTAATTTCCTTTTTTAATCACTCTATTTGGAGTTTTGTAGCTCAAGTTATGCCATTTCTACTAAGATTGGCTGGATTGGTCAAACCCAGAAATTCTGAGCAAATTTAGGTCTGGCAGATTTGGTGAGCCAATTTTTATTGGCAATTTGACTAGGTTATGGTCAGAATTTGAGTTTGTGTTATTCATAAGAGTTATTCTACTATGTCTAAGCTTTCCATTGGTACAAAAATTAGGTCATTTGGACCTTTCTACATCAAGTTATGATCATTTGAACAAGTATTGTTCATATAATCAGTTTTGTCCAGTGGCAGGGTACCTAATCCGGATTCAACCTAATTTTACACTAACTTGTGGTCAGTTTTAGGGAAAGGTTTCTACACAAAAATTGTTGCATTAAGACCCTATTTTCATCCTCAATTAGCCTCATACTAATTGGAGTAACAAAATTCAACTTATAGCCTTCTAAGTGAATAGGGGTCAAGCTGCCAGAATTTAGCCATTACACATACACACTTCAATTTAAGTCCATGCATTCAATTACACTTAGAAGTACACCAATTGACCAATTTAAGTATCAATAATGTCAATTGGTCATCAATTCACTAAAATCCCCAAATTTTCTCTAAAACCCTAATCTCCAAAAACCCTAACTTTGCAATTGCCTATTTCATGTCAATTCAAGCATACCAACAACATCTACTTACACATCTAAACTTGTATACTCATTTAATTTCATTCAAACCCATCCAAACCTACTCTCCTACATAGTGGCCAAAATTTTAGGGCTCTCTTACATGCATGATTTTTCCAATTTTCCTAGCAATTATGACTTCTTCAACATCAATTCTATAATTATAAACCAATTTAAGCTAAGAAAGAGACTTACCTTTAATGGAGTTCTTGAATCTTTAGTTTCTTTTCTAATTTCTTCAAACTCCCTCTTCAACTCTTTTCTTCCAGTGTCAATTAGGAGGTTTCCTATGATTTTTTATTAGGGTTTACGGTAAAAATCAAGATTTGGAAGCTTAGTTTGGCTTGTTAATGGTGGAATGTGAGAGAGAGAGCAAGGGAGAGAGAGGACGGTAATGAGAAGGGAGAAAGAAGACAACACTTTTTTTTTCTTTTTAATTTTCGTTTGTCTTTTATGTTAACATTATCCCATAAATTCATAATTTAAAATTATAACATTTTATGATGTCATTAAAGCAATTAAATTTGAAAATTTCTATTTCTTTCATTTTTTTCTTCACACCTCTTAATTTCTAATATAATTTTCAATATTTTAATTTCCTACATTTTAATGGACATTTAGGCTAAGAGTCACCTCTAAGGGTGAATTAACCAAATTGTCTCTTATCGGTCTGATCCATTTTTCTAATAGCATTAGGTTGCTTCTTGAACCCTGATTCAATTATTTGAGCTTATTCTCTATTCTTTTCTGTGGTTTTCACAATACTATTAACTTCGTAATAATCCTTAGGCCTGGGGTGCCATAAGGTCCCACTCGAAAATAGGGCAACGACTGAACTCGCAGTCACTTCCCAGTTCGATCACCTATCGCTGTGGCCTCGGCTCATTTAACCCATAATGCCTTGTTTCCTTGATTTCTATTTTACCTTCATGTAATTGTCATTAATTTTTGTTTGTGGCTTTTCCAGGTAACTTAAATATGGTTTTAAACCCCTTGACTGTCCGGACCAACACTAGTCACCGGAACAGTGGAATGTACAGAACTAATGAATATAGGGGTGTTATAATTCTCTCCCCCTTAAATAAATTTTGTCTCAAAATTTTACCTGGTGTTAGTCTCTGAACAGCTATGGGTGCTGCCTCCTCATGTCCTCCTCACGCTCTCAAGTAGCCTCCTGGCCTGAAAGATGGCTCCAGAGCACCTTAATCAGTGATATCTGCTTGTTCCTCAACTGCTTCACCTCATATGCCAGAATCTCTATGGGCTCTTCTTCATAAGTGAGGTCTGGATTCACTTCAATCTCTTCAACAGGTAGAATGTGAGAGAGGTCTGATCTGTACCTCCTCAATATAGACATATAAAAGACATTATGTATCTTTTCCAATTCTCGAGGCAATGCCAATCAGTATGCCTGAGGATCCACTCTTTCCAACACTTCATACGGCCCAATGAAACGAGGACTTAGCTTCCCCTTTCTGCCAAATCTCATAATTCTCTTCCAAGAGGAAACTTTAAGGAATACCTTGTCACCACTACATACTCAATATCTCACCTTTTTAGATCAATATAGGACTTCTGACCATCTGATGTAGCCTTTAGTCTATCTCTGATAAGCTAATCTTCTCCTCCATCTGCTGAACAATTTCTGGGCCAATCAGTTTCCTTTCACTCACTTTATTCCAACACAAAGGAGTTCTGCACTTCCTGCCATACAAAGCTTCATAATGAGGCATTCCTATGCTTGATTGATAGCTATTATTGCAAGCGAACTCAATCAGAGGCAAGTGTGTATCCCAACTACCTTCAAACTTAATTACACAAGCTCGTAGCATATCCTCCAATATCTGAATCACCCTCTTATACTGGTCGTCTGTCTGTGAATGGAATGCTATACTAAAGTTCAATCTAGTTCCTAGGGCCCTTTGCAAACTACCCAGAACCTAGAAGTGAACCTTGGATCTCTGTCTGATACAATCGATACTGGCACTCTATGAAGTCTCACTATCTCATCCAGGCATAGTTTCGCCAATCTGTCCAAGCTATAACCCATCCTCACAGGTAGAAAGTGAGCAGATTTGGTCAATCTGTCCACAATGGCCCATACTGCATCATGATTTTTTTGTGTTCTCGGAAGTCCCATCACAAAATCCAACGTGATTCTTTCCCATTTCCACTCGGGTACTGGCAGTGGATGTAGCAAACCAGCTGGCACTTGATGCTCTACCTTCACTTGCTGACAAGTTAAGCACTTAGCCACATACTCAGCTATGTCCTTTTTTATCCCATTCCACCAATAATGCTCTTTCACCGTTCTGTACATTTTAGTACCACCAAGGTGCATAGTAAAAGGAGAATCACGTGCTTCCTTCATAATGACTTGTTACAATTCCACGTCATTTGGAATGCACATTCTAGCCTGGTATAATAGTAAGCCATCATCATTCACTATAACATCTAGCTTCTTACCATTCCGAGTCTCTTTTATCAATTTCTGATACTTTTCATCATTCTGTACAGCTATTTTTATTTGATCAATCAACATTGGCTTCACTTGCCAAGCAACTATCATCTGCCCCTCCTCATCTATCTCCAGATTTACATGTAGTGCCCTCAACTCATGCACTATAGACAAAGGAGAAACCCTTAAACTAGCCATAGTCTTGCGATTTAAGGCATCTGCTACTACATTTGCTTTTCCTGGCTATAATCTATCAAGCAGTCATAGTCTTTAATCTGTTCTAGCCATCTCCGCTGTCCCAAATTCAACTCCTTTTGTGTGCCCAGATATTTTAAGCTCTTATGATCTGTATAGATATAACACTTTTTCCCATACAGATAATGTCTCCAGATCTTCAGAGCAAATACAATAGCTGCTAGCTCCAAGTCATGTGTAGGGTAGTTTGTCTCATATGGCTTCAGCTGAAATGATGCATAAGCAATGACATTTCTGTCTTGCATCAGTACATAGCCTAACCCATTATGAGAAGCATCACTATAAATAGTGTATTTTTTACTCGAAGTAGGTAAAGTCATGACTGAAGCTTCGGTCAAACATCTCTTCAACTCATCAAAACCCTGTTGGCATTTATCAATCCACTGAAATTTTACATTTTTTCGAAGTAGCTTAGTCAGTGAGATGCTAACATAGAAAATTCCTTCACAAAAAGGCGGTAGTAACCAGCTAAACCCAGAAAACTATGAACTTTGTTAACATTCCTGGGCGGCTTCCAATTAAGGATAACTTCAACTTTGCTGGGATCTACCTTTATACCTTCAGCTGATACAATGTGCCCCAAGAAAGAAATTTCCTTCAGCCAAAATTCACACTTTGATAGCTTAGCATATATCATTACTTTTTGAACCCAAGACCATCTCCGTGCTTTGCCGATGCGGGATTTGCTTAAGGGACCTTTCTCCCCCCCCCCCCCCCCCTCTCTTTCAAGATTTAGTGTCCTCGCTGAGGTTTGCCCCGTCATTGCCCAAGAGAACATGTGAGCGGCTCTGATACCAATTGTAACGATTGGGCTCCAACTACTAGAGGAATTGTCCGCTTTGATCGTAAGCCTCACGGTTTTGTCCCATAAGTGGAATGGAAAACTTCCCAGGAGGTCACCCATCTTAAGATTTCTCTCAAGTAAGCACGCTTAACTATGAAATTCTTCCAACTCTCCAGGCCATTTCACTAAAAGGCGCCTCTAATGATTAATTCCCCTATTTTATATATCATTACTTTTTGAATCCAAGACCATTTCTATGCTTTGTCGATGTGGGATTTAGGGGAACTAATCACTAGAGGCGCCTTTTAGTGGAATGGCCTAAAGAGTTGAAAGAACTCCAGGGTTAAGCCTGTTCGCTTGAGAGAAATCCTAGGATGGGTGACCTCTTAGGAAGTTCTCCATTCCACCTATGGGACAAAACCGTGAGGCTTATGGCCAAAGCGGACAATTCCTCTTGTGGTTGGAGCCTAACCGTTACAATTGGTATCAGAGCCACTCGAGTGTCCTCTTGGGGGATGGTGGGGCAAACCTTAGCGAGGACGTTGAGTCCAAAAAGGGGGAGAGAAAGGTCCCTTAGGCAAATCCCACATCGACAAAGCACGGAGATGGTCTTGGGTTGAAAAAGTAATGATATATAAAATGAGGAAATTAATCACTAGAGGTGTCTTTTGGTGAATGGCTTGGAGAGTTGGAAGAACTCCAGGGTTAAGCGTGCTCGCTTGAGAGAAATTTTAGGATGAGTGACCTCCTGGGAAGTTCTTCATTCTACCTATGGGACAAAACCATGAGACTTACGGCCAAAGCGGATAATTCCTCTAGTAGTTGGAGCCTGACCGTTACAAATCTTATCGATTTTATAAATTTACTTAATTTTCACAAATGAATATTCACTAAAAAAATATTGATGTAAAATAAAGAATTTTAAAGGGGTCAATAACAATAAAAATTTACATATTAATTATCAATAATTAATATTATATATATTAAGTACAAAAAAAGTTAATTAGGAGGCCAAATAGACAAAATTCAAAACCACCCAAATTAAAATACATCGATACAATTATTAATTAATGAAAATATTTAAATTTTTTCTGTTCAAAAGATTAAATTAATAAATTATATATTAATTTAATTATTAAACCTCGAACATCTCCCATTTAATCAATATATAATTACAGTGATTGATTAATGTGTTTTTACTGCATTTATTGGGATTATGTTATGTTACGACCAAACCTATGGGCCGGACCGGCACTAGGACCTGGGCCAGCTTAAATCCCCCGAGGCCCGTAGTAAGCCTAACTATTCCTTAAATCCATAACCAAGCTCACAATTTAGGCCCAATATGCATATAAAATAATTTAAATTAAACTATTATAATTATATTTTGAGCCAACTTAACCCAGAAATTTTCAGAAACTAAAATCAGGGGAGCCCAGCTCAACCCTGTTATCTCATTTATAAACTGTTTAAATACCATACCATTCTTCATTTATAAATTTCAAAAATTTAAATTAATACAATTTTTAAACAAGGTCCACACTATTACTAACACATGCGGAGTTCTAGATTTTAAATTTAGAAAAGATAGTAAAACAATTAAATAATCGACGTTAAACCTGCGAGGAAGAAAACAGGTTGCTCTGTAAAATAACTCCTCCTGTGGCCTAGAAAAATATTGAACAGGAATGAGCGTTCGACTCAGAGAGTAAAATATCAATTTTAACCATAATCTCTATAACTATCTAAAACTAATGTACCCTGTAGAGTGAAATGCAGCATCAGCAATAAATTCACATCATAACAGCAAAAAGGTAATTTGGAGTACTCACACACTCAGTAATATCAATCATAATATATGGGAGCTGATCCCCTATACAGCTCTCTTAAATCCAACTTGGTGCCAGCGAAGAACTCAAGCCGGACTTTCGCTTACTAAACCAAATCGGGGTCCCAGCGAAGAACTCAAGCCGTGACTACCCCGAAGGACCGGGTCCCAGCGAAGATCTCAAGCCGTGTCTACCCGTCCTATCTATAGTCCACACCACATCACACGCATGCCAACGCACGCACACTGCTCCAAATTACCCCAACAACATCCATGGCACTTTAACAGCTATGAATGCAATATAATCGTGCCTAGAGTTTAACTACATAAATATATGCATATAAGTGATGCATGGGCATGCTTGAACATATAATAATAGTAAAATTACAATTAAAATTAATATTTTACTCACAGTACACCGATGACTATTGTGGCTGCTGGATGCAGAAAAATAGCTGACCTCGATCACCTAATAATTAAATTATAAATTTATTAGTACTAAGTTAAGATAAAATTCTAAAGAGGCAATAGACAGCCTAATTCATGCCGAAAATCCGGCAGAGTTTCCCCTATACCTAGGACCTACCCAACCTGTAAAAAGGCTCAAATAACACTTCTAAATTCTCAGTTTCCACAATCACATCTCATCAATATCACATGGCCCCTCCTGGGCCCTCCAAATCAGACAATACTCAAAATCTTAAAAATTACGTTTTAGTCCCTATATTTGACATTTTATAATAATCCACTCAAACAAGCTCTAAAAATTCTAAAATTTCGTCTCGCGGTCCTTAATAATATTACAAGACAATAGTAAAAGGAATTATAATTTTTCGATCATCCACGAATATTTTATGAATTTTATTCTAAATCGATATTAGTCGAAAATGAGCGACTTGGAGTTCAGGTTTACCTGTGCCAATGCTGACACCTGGAACGCGTCCAGAACGTCTGAAAATGTTAGGATTGACTCTAATATTGACCACGTTCTGAGACGGGCCGTTGGGCAGCCGGATTTGGCTGAAAATGCGGTCCTGACGCCAGTGAGCCATTCTCGATCCGATCACACCTAAATAAAGTCCAAATTTTGTTAATAATTATCCTAAAATTATTTTTAAATTTTGGGAATCGAGAAAGTTTGAAAATCTCACCAACCGATCTGGACCGTCCGATTATCGCCTTTTTCAAACGGTGTTCGATCGGAGCGGGACCAGTCCTATCTCGAAGATCTCGTCATCCTGAGTCCATCGGTGGCCTCGAATTTCCGATCCGATGGTCGGATCGCCGGAAAAGTGACCGGAAATCGAGAAACCCATATGATTTTCTTCCAACTTTCCCTCGCCGATTCTCTTTCCTCCGGCCACCAAACGGGGTGCCATTAGTCTCATCTGAAAGTTCATCATCTTGGGAGTCCGTGACACTTGGAATCACCGAAAATGGCCGCCGGAGTCGGCCGGGGCGACGCCACGAAGTCGGGCCCCTACTGCGCGCTCTCCCTCTCTCCTCTCTTCCCTCTCTCCTTCTCTCTCTTTCTGCTGCTTCTTGCTCGGTCTTTGCCATGTCAGTGGTTGCTCAGACACGAGAAGGCGGTACCTCGCCGTCTTGATCTTTGGCCTGGACGAAAAAAAGGGAGGGAGAAAATGAGGGGGAGAGTGGAGTCGGGGAGAGAGAAATGGGGTGGGGGAGTGCTGCATTTTTTTTTTTAAAGTTTCTACAGTTTTTTTTTTTTTTTTTTTTATAGGGGTTGTTACATTCTTCCCCCCTTAAAAAAAATTCGTCCTCGAATTTTTGAAGAAACAAGAGATATGGAAAAGAAGATTATCGGAACAAGTGCAATCATTACTCCTTCAGCTATGCAGAGATTGGTAAAACATTTATTCTTCAAACTCTTGTATATTATATATGACATTCTACCGCTCTCTGATTCTACTATAGTGTCCTATTTGTCATCATCTCTTTCTAGAGGGCTTTTATCTTGTAACTATTCATTGACCATTTTTTTTTACATTTCAAGTATTCGCTATACCTCACTGTTCTTGACTTGATGTCTCATAACTTCAATCAACTTTGGTGCTTACCTCACTTTTATTACGCCCCAACATGTCTCTTGGTGACTTCAGTCATCATTCCTTTGTTTTAATAATCTCTGTTTCCCCAATGACTTAACTTATGTTCCTTATTCCATGGTATCCTATGAGTAGCTTTCCTGTAGCACCTAATCTAGGCATCTTGTTCGAGATCTTTACTCTTCCTATGACTTCAGTGGTTAACACCTATAAATCTTCTCACTCCCATGCTACTTCAAATTCTTAATCTCTTTTGTGTCATTACTAAGGTACTTAGACCAATCCTCTATCCATCTTATGTAACTAGTCAGGTAGAGTCTCCTCCAAGGGCCAAGTGTATCATTTATCAACATTGAAAAGTAAACTGGGTCTCTCCTTCTAGGTAACAAAAGTGTTTATATTCCTTGACAACTCAATCCAATGCGACTTTATCAATTCTCACTCCTTCTCTGGAATCGAAATATCTAGACTTCTTCCTACAGCTTCTTAGTATGTGACCTACTTCTGACACATTGGCACTCAGATCGAGGCTCTACTACTCATTTAATCTATCATCTCATAATAACTTGTTTTAAATATCTCTTAGTGTGTTCCAAGCATACCTATTCCTCCTTATCCTCACCATTATAACTGGCTCTATCGAGCTTTTTTCCTGTCCTTTGCATCTTATCCACTTCCCTTTTCCTATTTTTGGTATTGTTGATATCTTTTTAACCTGCTGTACTTATTCCTTAATTTTAGTCCTATCTCATCTTACACCTTTTCCTTCAAAGATGTCTATCCCATCATCAACTTTAACTTTCTTTTTATTTCTTAGTCTTATCTTGATTACTAGTTTCATTACTTCGAGAATTCTAACCCTATGATTTACTCCTACTAGCACATTTTTCACCTTATGTAACACTTATAATTACCCATAGAAATTTCTTTTTGTTTCTTCTTTCCCAACTTAACTATTAGAACATTATCATTCCCCACCAGCCTCAGTAGGAAATTGCTCATCCTGGATGGATAGGAGCCCTTGAAACTATAAGTTCCATCTGAACTAACACGGCTGTGGGAAATGTGCGCCATGCCTTAATTCTAAACAAAATACTTCATGTGTTCATTCTCCTTAATATAATCACATATACTGCCTATAACTTTCCAAACTTCAGCCTCAACTTTTCCCATTAGAAATAATTTCATCTATTGGAACTCATCCATAAATAGTACTTCCTCTAGCTCATAATTTAAAACAGTTGCAAACCTTGGTAACTAACTCCATTTGACTCCTGTCACTATTCTGATCGTCCTTTCATACTTAACACTAGGTACGTACTTACTGTCATTCTCATATCAGGAAATTATGTATGAATTTGTGCCAACCAAACTCTCAATAACTAGGTCTCCTTGACTCAGTCTTTGTTCCTTATATAACCCTCTAGAACCAATAGCACAAACTAAACTTGAAAAGAAAGAAAAATATCCTCTTATATTCAACTACGCCCGATTGTCCATATAATAACGTTTAACCTATGTTTCTTAGTCTTTCTCTTCAAATTTCATCATCTCCTATCACAATTGTGCTCTACCTATAAGGTATCATCTACATGAACTCTTTATCGTACCATTGTCCTTCTTGACATAATATTTTATAATTTATTAGCTTTATTTATACTCGACCTATGATTCATATCTATCATCATTTATGTTGTGCCCTTAACTTTTGTTGAATCCTGAAAGATTTCTCTTACTAATAAATTCTTCCAACACTAATTCCACCCTTAGCTATGGTCATTAATTTGGTGCTTGAACTTTCTAGTGATTTATAACCACCCAGACTTGTCACTTCTCATTCTACCGCTACTGTTGTTCTGTCGTTATTGCTTCACTGCAAAGTGATTCTGTTGATCACACTAAAGACGTTTGCCTGATATTCATAATGAACCTCTAACTACCTTCTCACTATCTCAAAAGTCTAACCTAAAGCCTATGTGTCATTATCTATAATTCTTTCCACTCATCATACCTATTCGATCCCTTAAATTAACTTTTATTCAACTTACTACTTACTAGCTTCTTTTCTCTGCCTAATTAGATAGTCCGCAATATCATAGCACACCTTCTACTTTTTGCTCATTATTATTGTATTTCTCGCCTAATCTTCGTGATACTGTTAACAAGTTAAAAGAATCTTGCCCCATTGCTATCCACTTCACTTTAGGAAAAGAAAATAGATAGAGTATGATCCAATCATGAAACTCCAAGCTCTATAATTTAGCTCCTGACACTACCTCAACTACATCATGCTATGAGTATCACATTACTAGATTCCACACCTCTATTACTATTCTCACTAATATGGTCCCATTTTGAGTTCTCCATCCTTGTCATTCACCTTGCCAATAATAATAATTAGCTTACCCTATATCTTAACTTTGTTCCTTCTATTATGCGCCCTTCAGATTGTCCTTTCATTTATTTCTTTTGTCTTACCTAAAATAGAACTTAACTATTCTATCCCTAGTTCCATTCTTCTTCCTAACATGACAACTGTACTTGCTGACTATATCTTTCAGAGTCTCTACTGCGTTATCATATATCTGTGCTACTCAGATTTGGTCCTTTGACCACTCTAGCTAGTACTTCCACTGGCATTTAGATTATATTGCACATGCAATCAATTGTCCAAACTTTCATTATGTACTTTCTCTATCCATTAGTCTTCTCTGATTTATCTTCGCTAATTTATTACTCTTAATGCTGTTATAATTAGATTATACTATTGTTTTGAATAATATGAAGTTAGAAAGGAACTCAGGAAATTGCAGTCATACCTTTATTATCCTTTAGCTTACATAATACCCTTACTACTTCGAGAACTGATTCTGCAGTAATTTTATTTATTTATTATTATTATTATTATTATTATTATTATTTTCCATGTTTACTCAATTAGCCAAAACTTAAGATTTTGGGCACCCAAACCCGTCATCCAATTCAAAGGATTTACATCCATCGTGATCTGATTATATATGATCCCTATAATGAAACTTGTATCCTCTCCAGGATACCCGAGCCAACTACTCTCTACCACACTCTATATACCCATCTAGGGCACTATTTTGTTGGTCACCATTATTAGTAATAACTTTCGATCCCTTCTGAAAAGATAGGACTATACCCTAACTTGCTGCAACAAAGGTACTACATTTACCACCTTGCCCAAAACCATATCAAATTAATGACTCTCCTATCATATCATAGCTCTGCGAATCATCAATTCATAATTTCGACCTTCTCTAGGTGGTAGGGTTGTACTTTATTCCATACTGATACACACAAGGTATACTATTCTCACTAAGCTCTAAGCAAAATGTTTGTCATACTACAAAAACCATCCAAAATTCCATACCGAAGACTAGATGGTCTCACTCTATAGGTGTCACCTTTACTTTGCCACTAATCCGAAACCTCTGGTCTGATGGCAACTCTTGATGTAACTCTAGCTCATGCTAGGGTAACTGAGTCACTAACTCTAGTTACCACCCAACTGTGACCTTTCGATATTCTAGCTCTAGACTCTTAACCAGGAGTTCCCAACTCCTCTGCAGACATAGAACTCTGTTCTGGCATAACGGTACCAAAACAGAAGCCATCCGCAAACACCCTCATTATGGAGCACCACGGGGATGCACGCAGCTCTACACAATAATCTCATGTCGGTACTGTAATCTGCAGCTTACAGAGCAGACATCAAGAATATTGTATAGTTACTACGATACGTCCTAACCGACTAGGTCTCCTAATTTCTTATTTCTCTTGAATCTTTTATTATCAAAAACTTATTTTGACTGGGTCATCTGCTGATGATTGCCAGCAGTGGTATCCTCATCCTTATCTAGGCCAACTGTACTTTCAAGACTCACTTTTATGTACTCGTGCCTTGCACGAAATGGGCACACCATTTAAACCCATACTGACAAAAATATAGTATTTATTAGAGTACATATCCTCATGATAGACCTCAACATGTCTGCTAACTCAATTTCACCTTTCTATGTACTCCACGAAAATCAAGACACTAACTGAGGCAATTTTATAGTTCCTGAGGTATAACGCAGAATCTAGAAACAAGGAATTACAGAAAAAGACGAAACAGAATCCTATACTCCGCATGTAACATCCTAACAAGACTCCTTTTACACTCCCAATTATATTATTTCCCATGAATCTAGAGCCTAAGCTCTGATACCAACTTTGTCACGACCCAACCTATGGGCCGGACCGGCACTAGGACCTGGGCCAGCTTAAAGCCCCCGAGGCCCGTAGTAAGCCTAACTATTCCTTAAATCCATAACCAGGCTCACAATTTAGGCCCAATATGCATATAAAATAATTTAAATTAAACTATTATAATTATATTTTGAGCCAACTTAACCCAGAAATTTTCAGAAACTAAAATCAGGGGAGCCCAGCTCAACCCTGTTATCTCATTTATAAACTGTTTAAATACCATACCATTCTTCATTTATAAATTTCAAAAATTTAAATTAATACAATTTTTAAACAAGGTCCACACTATTACTAACACATGCGGAGTTCTAGATTTTAAATTTAGAAAAGATAGTAAAACAATTAAATAATCGACGTTAAACCTGCGAGGAAGAAAATAGGTTGCTCTATAAAATAACTCCTCCTGTGGCCTGGAAAAATATTGAACAAGAATGAGCGTTCGACTCAGAGAGTAAAATATCAATTTTAACCATCTCCATAACTATCTAAAACTAATGCACCCTGTAGAGTGAAATGCAGCATCAGCAATAAATTCACATCATAACAGCAAAAAGGTAATTTGGAGCACTCACACACCCAGTAATATCAATCATAATATATGGGAGCTGATCCCCTATACAGCTCTCTTAAATCCAACCTGGTGCCAGCGAAGAACTCAAGCTGGACTTTCGCTTACTAAACCAAATCGTGGTCCCAGCGAAGAACTCAAGCCGTGACTACCCCGAAGGACCGGGTCCCAGCGAAGATCTCAAGCCGTGTCTACCCGTCCTATCTATAGTCCACACCACATCACACGCACGCCAACACACGCACACTGCTCCAAATTACCCCAACAACATCCATGGCACTTTAACAGTTGTGAATGCAACATAATCGTGCCTAGAGTTTAACTACATAAATATATGCATATAAGTGATGCATGGGCATGCTTGAACATATAATAATAGTGAAATTACAATTAAAATTAATACTTTACTCACAGTACACCGATGACTATTGTGGCTGCTGGATGCAGAAAAATAGCTGACCTCGATCACCTAATAATTAAATTATAAATTTATTAGTACTAAGTTAAGATAAAATTCTAAAGAGGCAATAGACAGCCTAATTCATGCCGAAAATCCGACAGAGTTTCCCCTATACCTAGGACCTACCCAACCTGTAAAAAGGCTCAAATAACACTTCTAAATTCTCAATTTCCACAATCACATCTCATCAATATCACATGGCCCCTCCTGGGCCCTCCAAATCAGACAATACTCAAAATCTTAAAAATTACATTTTAGTCCCTATAATTGACATTTTATAATAATCCACTCAAACAAGCTCTAAAAATTCTAAAATTTCGTCCCGCGGTCCTTAATAATATTACAAGACTATTGCAAAAGGAATTATAATTTTTCGATCATCCACGAATATTTTATGAATTTTATTCTAAATCGATATTAGTAAAAAATGAGCGACTTGGAGTTCGGGTTTACCTGTGCTAATTCTGACACCTGGAACGCATCCAGAACGTCTGAAAATGTTAGGATTGACTCTAATATTGACCACGTTCTGAGACGGGCCGTCGGGCAGCCGGATTTGGCTGAAAATGTGGTCCTGACGCCGGTGAACCATTCTCGATCCGATCACACCTAAATAAAGTCCAAATTTTGTTAATAATTATCCTAAAATTATTTTTAAATTTTGGGAATCGAAAAAGTTCAAAAATCTCACCAACCGATCTGGACCGTCCGATTATCGCCTTTTTCAAACAGTGTCCGATCGGAGCGGGACCAGTCCTATCTCGAAGATCTCGTCATCCTGAGTCCATCGGTGGCCTCGGATTTCCGATCCGACGGTCGGATCGCCGAAAAAGTGACCAGAAACCGAGAAACCCATATGATTTTCTTCCAACTTTCCCTCGCCGGTTCTCTTTCCTCCGGCCACCAAACGGGGTGCCATTGGTCTCATCTGAAAGTTCATCATCTTGGGAGTCCGTGACACTTGGAATCACCGGAAATGGCCGCCAGAGTCGGCCGGGGCGACGCCACGAAGTCGGGCCCCTGCTGCGCGCTCTCCCTCTCTCCTCTCTTTCCTCTCTCCTTCTCTCTCTTTCTGCTGCTTCTTGCTCGGTGCTGCCGCCGTCTGGTGGTTGCTCCGACACGGGGGAAGGCCGACGGTACCTCGCCGGCACTGATGCTGGCCGGCCGGACGAAAAAAAGGGAGGGAGAAAGTGAGGGGGAGAGTGGAGTCGGGGAAAGAGAAATGGGGTGGGGGAGTGCTGCATTTTTTTTTTTTAAAGTTTCTGCAATTTTTTTTTTTTATAGGGGTTGTTACATGTTACCTGTACATATATAAACGTTGGAGCGTCCTCTACTTACGACATGCTACATCGAAGCCCTGGTATAGTGAGAAATATGCAAGGGTGTAGGGCGTTCACCAAAAGCGATGTGCCATGCCAACGCCCAGGTGTAGTGTTAAATGAGCAAGGGTTTCCACATCATAGATGGGTGTGGGTAAAGAAGTTAGTCCATAGGACAGATAGTAGAACAGAACATAAGATAGGCATAGAGAATAATAGAAAATATCATAGAAGGAGGTCAAATAGGAAGGAACAGGATAGAAGGAGAATCATGGTTGGTACTTGAAATGTTGGATCACTTACAGGAAAATTAATGGAGCTTGTGGATACTTTGAAAAGGAGAAAGGTGAATATTGCTTGCATTCAGGAGACTTAAATGGGTAGGAAAAAAAGCAAGGAAGTGGGTAATTCAGGGTATACACTATGGTTTACCGAAAAGAAGAAAAACAAGAATGGAGTGGACATAATCATAGACAGGACATTGAAAAATGCTTTAATAGCTGTGAAAAGAGTAGGATATAGAATTATACTAGTAAAGCTAATACTAAAAGGAGAAACAATAAATGTAGTTAGTGCTTATGTCTCACAAATAGGACTAGATAGTGAGAGTAAGTAAAAGTTCTGGGAAGATATGGATGATCTAATGGAAAGCATATCGAATGAAGAGAATGTTTTCATTGGTGGAGATTTGAATGGACATGTAGGAAGTGATAGGCAAGGTTATGAGAATGTTCATAGAGGTTGTGGTTTTGGCAGCCGAAATAAGGAGGGAAAAAGCATCCTAAATTTTGCTATGGCATACGACCTAATACTAGCAAATACCTATTTTATAAAAAAGAGAGTCACATTTAGTGACTTTTAAAAGTAGGTAACATAGAAGCCAAATTGACTTCCTCTTAACCAGGAAGACAAACAGAACTCTATGCCAGGATTGCAAGGTCATTCCAGGAGAGGCTTTAACAAGTCAACATCGATTAGTGGTCTTGGATGTCAAGTTTAGGAACAATTCAAGTAAGGTCAGAAGAAATAGTGCAGCTCGAACAAAGTGGTGGGAGTTCAAAGGAGTAAAGTAAGTGAAGTTCAAAAATGAACTTCTCGAGTCCAAAGCATAGAAGCTGGATATGGAGGCCAATGGTATGTGGATACAGATGGCATCAAAGATTAGAGAAGTAGCAAGAAAAATATTTAGAGAGTCTAGAGGACATAGACCACCCTCAAAAGAGAGATAGTGGTGGAATGAGGAAGTATAAAAAGTAGTAAAGAGAAAGAGGGAATGGTATAAGAAATAACCTAAGTGTGATACTAATGAGGCATATGAACAGTACAAGATAGCAAAGAAAGAGGCAAAAAATGCAGTTAATCAAGCAAAAGCGTAGGCCTTTAAAAAGTTATATGAGAAACTTTGAACTAAAGAAAGAGAGAAAGATATTTATAAATTAGCAAGGAGGAGAGAAAAGAAATGTCAATATCTCAATCAAGTTAGGTGCATTAAGGATAAAGAAGGAAAAGTGTTGGTGAAAGATGAGGACATTAAAGAAAGATCGAGAAATTATTTTGATGATCTCTTTAATAATAGTCAAAATGGTAATAGCGTGAATATAGATTACAGAGCAATATAAAAGAATGTGAATTATACTGGAAGGATTAGATCTTTAGAAGTAAATGAAGCACTTAAGAGAATGAAAGTGGATAAAGCCTGTGAACCCGATGGAATACCAATTGAAGTGTGGATGTGTTTGGGAGATATGGGAGTGGCGTAGTCAACAAAATTGTTTAATAAGATTTTAAACTCAAAGAAAATGCCTAATGAATGGAGGAGGAGTATTTTAGTATCTATTTTTAAAAATAAGGGAGACATACAGAGTTGCTCAAACTATAGGAGAATTAAACTCATGAGCCATACTATGAAGTTATGGGAGAGAGTTGTGGAACATCGACTATGTCATGATACTTCTATCTCTCTCAATCAATTTGGCTTCATGCTCGATCGTTCAACTATGAAAGTGATCTTTCTCATTAGAAGCTTGATGGAGAAATATAGAGATGCGAAAAAAGATCTGCACATGGTTTTTATCGATTTGGAGAAGGCTTATGATAGTATTCCAAGAGATATTTTATGGACAGTATTAGAACAAAAGAGGGTATCTATTAGGTACATACAAGTATTGAAAGATGTGTATGAAGGAGCAACTACTATTGTACGCACAGTGGGAGGGGACACGAGAGATTTTCCTATCTCATTTGGATTACACAAAGGTTCAACTGCAAGTCCTCACCTTTTTACATTAATTTTAGATGAATTGACGAAATATATACAAGAGAATATTCCTTGGTACATGATGTTTGTAGATGATATAGTTCTAATAGATGAGACGCGAAAAGGAGTCAATAGAAAGATAGAGCTTTAGAGAAGTACTCTAGAGTCAAAAAGCTTTAAGTTAAGTAGAACAAAAATAGAATACATGTATTGCAAGTTCAATGACGGCGGAACTGATGATAGGGAAGGAGTTAGTTTGGATGGGGTGGTATTATCTCAAAGTAATCACTTTAAATATCTCGGCTCAGTCATTCAAGTAAATGGGGGATGTGAGGAGGATATTAGTTGTAGGATTAAAGTCGGATGGTTAAAGTGGAGACGTGACACGGGAGTTTTATGTGATCGCAAGATTCCCAATAACTTGAAAGAAAAATTTTGCCGTACAGTTATACGATCGGCCATGTTATATGGTAGTGAGTGTTGGGCACTGAATGAGTCGTATGTGTCTAAAATAAGAGTTGCGGAGATGAGAATATTAAGGTGGATGAGTGGCCATACTATACTAGATAAAATTTGTAATGAGAGTATTAGAGAAAAGGTAGGAGTGGTGCTAATTGAGAATAAGTTAAAAAAAGAAAGATTGAGGTGGTTTGGTCATGTGAAGCATAGACATACGGAGGCTCCAATTAGACAAGTAGAGCACATTAGGTTAGAGGATAGAAAGAAAAGAAGGGGTAGACCTAAAATGACTTGGAAGATAGTAGTACAACATAACCTATAAGCATTATATATTTCCGAGAATTTAACCCAAAACGTTTAGAGTAGAAAAAGAGAATCTATATAGTTAATCCTAAATTTTTGAGATAAAGGCTTAGTTGAGTTGAGTATGTTACCATTACATACATTTACCAAGTTATTTTCAGTGGAGTCTCCACTCATATAAACCTCAACATAAACTATATTAACTCCATTTCCTTTAAATATTTTCATTATGATTGTAATTATTGTCAGCATGAGTGCTACCACCATACCCACCCAACTGGGCGCCATTCATTGCCTTGATTTCTCACACATCAAAGTCAATGCAGAAGATCCTCTTTATTCTCTGCCACAAATTTCTTCATCCTATCCCAGAGTCTCCGTCTAGTGCGCCCACTACCTGTTCCATTCCTTCTTAACCATATTTCTGCAAGTCTTTCATTTTCTTGGTGTACTGAAACGAACCAATCTACCCATACACAAGCAACGATAACTTTGTCACTCCTAAAAGAAAGTTACAAAAAAAAAAAAAAAAGTTAGCTGCAATTTGCCAGGTATTGTATTCATGAGCATTGATTAAACTGGCAAGCATTAAGGAAGAATCAACATGTATGTGTGGATCCAACGTGGATTGCTAACCATATACAGCATTATTACAGTCAGCCACCCAAAATCTTTGATCTGGTCTCTGAGCGCGTTGCCTTCTTAGAAATTAACAAATCATAATTACCCTTTAATTGAGGTGCTCTCTATAGTGTTTTTCTTCATCCAATTAATTATCATTTTTCCTTTTTAATACTGCAGTAATCACTGTCAATACGAAGGCAAGTCTACGTTGAGACTTTTGGAGTAATAGAAACGTGTAATTGAGTCATTGACGTATTATAATTTTGGGTGTTTTTCATTTCATATAAATAATTGTATTTCATTCTTTATTCTTATTTACTTTTACATTTTAAATTAATATTTTATTTTTTAATTAATGTATAATAATATATATATAAAAAAAATTTAACAGTAGTTGAATTATAAAAACTAAAAAAGTATTAAAATAAGTAAAACCTGTTCAAATTGAACCCAATCTGTTTATTGTAAAAATCAAACATATATATTTTATAATTTAATTTATTAATTTCGATTTAAATAATATCAAAATTGAATTTTTTATTTAATTTGATATTGTCCAAACCAACCCATATATACCCCTAATTATAATTCCCTACATTCAAAATTTTTGATACAAAATATATTAAGGTATAGTTTTGGCCCCTCTTTTATGCTAAAATTCCACTAAATTTATATTTAGTTTAATGTGACCAACTCCTATTTGAAGATATTTTTTAGTTTTTATTTTTTTATACATGAATTCTTTCTTATTTTTCATGTTTAAGAAATTATATTTGATATTGAAGCATAATTCTAGGATTCTTATTAATTATATTCTATTAACTAATATTTTTATCTTTTATTTAATGTAGAAATTTTATAATAGTTGATTGAAAAAGTTTGGACAAGTTGTAAATCTATAATTTTGAAACTTCAGAAAATATTTGAACAATTTTCAACATCATCTAATTTATTGATATAATATGTAATTATTTTTACACGTGTATATTCATATAAAATTTTCAAGAGTTACACATCTAAAATATAAATACATTTTAATATTCATTCCAATTTATTTTAAGTGTTCTTTAAGATTTTTTTGTGATGATTAAGAAAATAATTGGATAATTTCATTTTTATATAAAAAATATTAATAATTGATTAAAATACCTTAATATTTAATTAAAATAGAGAAATGTAATAAGAAAAAAAAAATAAATACATTGGGATAACAATAGATATGGGTCAAATTAGAAAAAAAAAATACTTTCTTACTTTTCTGAAAAAATAAATAAATTAGAATAAAAAATTTTAAAATATCACTTGAAATGGGACAAGAGAGTAGGTTGTAAGAATCAAGGGCTAATTAACTAATTGATTAGTTCTAATATTTGAGTAAGGCTTAGTGCAATTCTAAGAAAAACCAATTTTCATACTTAATAAACTTTGACTTCTAGCCGTTCGTTCACCTCCACCCTTTTAATCAATGCAGATTTTTTTGTTATTCTTCAATTAACCAGATAAATTTCTTTCAAAACTTATATAAATTAAGATAAAATTCATTCAAAACTTATTAATAATTCCATAAAAAATTAATTAGAAAAACAAATGATTTATTTAATTTTTTTAAATAATTGTATTAAAATTAAAGTGCCATCAAACAAAAAGAATAAATTAAAAATATTTTAGTAAAATTCTAAATCAATTGAAATAAGAAAATAAAAAAATAAATCTTCTTAGTATATATTCGTGGCTTGACTATTGAATTGTATTGGAGATTTATTATTTAATAATTTTTTAACATAAGAGAAAATGCCTTCATTAATATTATGATAAAGCGATCATATAATTATTAAAAGAAAAAGAATTTGTTAATAATAATTATAAATTTAATATTATAACAAGAATTTATTATTTTATAAAATATATTTTTTTTAATTTTTACTTTATTTTTATTATATATAGAAAATTTGTATATATTATTATTATTTTTTTTATAAATATTTTATTACAATAATTAAAAAAATTATTTTATTTAAATTAAATTAAATATTTTTTTTACTCATTATCTTAATTTGCTGACTCCGTCTTACTTGTAATTAAGTGATATATAGATAAATAATAAATAAATATGTTTATATTTTTTTATTGTATATAATTTGACATTAATAACCTATGTATTTAAATATAAAAATTAATTCATTCATATACGTGCATGTGTCGGTGTATGTTTGTGTACATGTGCATGTATTCTACATGGCTGAAAAAAAATATGATTTTAATTTTCATTAAAAGTATTTTAAAATTATTTCAAATTTTTAAATATATTTCAAATCATTTTTCCTCTTCTAAATGAAATTTAATGAATTGCTAAAAATTAATTTTCATAAAGAGAAGGTAACCATTAAGGAAATTTAATACCAATAATAATTTTTCGACCATATAAGATTTTGAGCATGGCAAAAATTACCTTTTTTTAAATAAAAAATTAAGAAAATAATTATTGAAATTTGTTTTGTTAAATGAATTATATATATTTAATTATTAGATAATTAGACTAAATTCAATGCACTAATTTCATGTAATTATAAAAGAAAGAAAATAAATATTTAATGTAAAATCGCCTAATAAAATTTCGATGGGTGAAGCCAAGGTGGTCGTACAATGAGAGACGGAAGATCCACTTGTTCACACGAGCCATGTGATGAGATGAGATGAGATGAGATGAGATGAGATGAGATGAGATTCATCTGTTTCGAACGTGAAACTGAAAGCAACATTATAATTATTAGTATTACTTATTGATTAAATTAATTTTTTTCTGGCAATTTTAATATTAAAGGTATTCTTCATATTTAGCCAGAAAATGAAATTTATAATTTATTTTTCATGAAATGAAAGAAATAAGAATTTTCTTATAAAATAAAAAAAGAAATTATTTTTATTAGAATACATACAAATTAATTTGCAATAATTATTTAGTAGAGTTTTCTTCTCATCAAATTATATTATAATTTTTCTTTTTATATATTTATCGGCATTATATATTTTTAAATTAAAATATATTATTATAATCTTTATTTTCTCCTCAAAATTCAGCTATTTTAATACACATAAAACAAGGCTGAAATAGCAGGGAGTCAAAAGGCCGGTGGCGGTTCAATTATTTAACGGTGGTAAATGAATTTTAGATAATTTTAAGCACTCATTCTTCAATCTTGCGGCGGAAACATGCGAATTTCTGGCTAATTGCCTGTCTATCAAGTTGTCAACACGTGTCATTAGTAATTATCGTATAAGATAATCTTGATTTTGTAAATATTTTATATATGATAATTTATATTTTTTTAATAAGTAAAATTAACTCAAACTTAATTTAAAGATATATTTTAAGTTACTGAATTAAATTATATTAAAAATAATAACAATAATTAAATTTAATAACAATATAATAATTCTAAAAATGGAAATAAATAATTATTTATTTTAAGGAATTTATTAAATTTTTTTTTCAAAAATGGTATACACGAAATCTGACCATGGTTAAGTAACCCAGGTTAAGTACGCGGTGGTTTGTGGCGGATTGCAAAGCCTTTAAAAAAGGGCGCATTAGCGCCGACTCGGTCACGGGCATTTGCAAAGAAAACTTCCTCTCTTTGCGCTGGCATCGGGTGCGAGGGGGAAGTTTCCGTCTCGTTTCTTTCTCAGGATTTTCCCCTGTCAAATCCTTATCCTGATTTTCCTGAATTCTTTCCAGATTCGTCTTCTATCCTTATCCTTAATCTGAGCTCACCTGCTTCGTTCTGCTCTTTCCTTGCCCTGAACATATAAAACACGAACTAGAAGAAGGAGAAGACTTGGTGAATTGAGTTTGTGATCATATTAATTGCAGATAAAATTACGATGGCAGAGAACGGAGAGTTCAGCTTCAAAAGCAAAAGCAGCGGACGCAACGGGCTGCCGAAAATTCAGACCCAGAAACCCAGAAACGATGTCTGTCATGATGATAGTGGACCGACGGTGAAAGCTCAGACAATCGATGAACTCCATGCTCTTCAAAAGAAGAAATCAGCACCCTCCACACCTATTCATCCAGGCACTCCTTTCTCCCCCAAGACTGAAGAGGAGCGCCAGAAACAGCAACTCCAATCCATCAGGTAATTGAAATATTTTATTACTATAATAAAATTAGAGTCATGTTTTCTGACTGGTATGCGCGTTGCGCAGTGCGTCGTTGGCTTCTTTGACGAGAGAGACAGGGCCGAAGCTGGTGAAAGGAGACCCAGCGAGGAAGACAGAGGGACAGAAGCTGACGCACGTTGCACATCCTGACTATTTTACTCCAGCTATCAGCCTTAGTGATAGTGCCCTCAAGTTCACCCACGTCCTATACAATCTCTCGCCTGCTGGTATTTTTTTTTTTTTAAATTTCTAATATACATATATTATTCAACTTGATAATTAAGGATATTTAATTAAATAATTCGAAGAAGTAGAAAAGAAATAAAAGTGAAAGAGTAATCTGAATGTGGTATTAACATAGAGCTGTACGAGCAAGCAATCAAGTACGAGAAGGGTTCATTTATAACATCAACTGGTGCTTTAGCCACGCTTTCTGGGGCAAAGACAGGAAGGTCGCCAAGAGACAAACGAGTTGTCAAAGACAAAACCACTGAAGATGAACTTTGGTGGGGAAAGTAAGTGTTATTATTATTATAATTTTGGCTCAAGAGGGAATCCTTTTAACCCAAACAGTTGTGATAAGATACTAATTTATATTTGCAGGGGCTCCCCCAACATTGAGATGGACGAACATACTTTCTTAGTTAACAGGGAACGAGCTGTTGATTACTTGAATTCATTGGATAAGGTATTATATTCCTTCTCTTATAATTTCTCTCTCAACTAATTATCCTTGAAACCATCAAACGGGGCAAAAAAACTAGATTTGATTGAAAAAAAAAAAAATTATAACATTGCTTCTAAGTCCCAAATTTATCTTAGCCTTTATTTGATTAACATAATTCATAGGAAATACGTTAATTAGTTCATTTGTTGACCATAACAACTTTCATGCGGTATTGCAATGGTTGATATTTGATATTAATTAAATTCGATCATATGTTTGTTTCATGAGAAATCTTTAAAAAAACTTAACCTGTCATATTATCCCTAAATCAAGTCAAGCTAAGTCCATCAAATCATTTTATGATAATGATCATAGTTAAATTTATTCTTTCATATTATAATTATAAATAAATATGAATAATATGAAATAATTTGATTGATTTAATTTAAGGATGATGCGTTAAAATGTGAAATAATTAATAATTTAATTAATTTTGTTTATAAATAACGTGTTAGACTGAGTCTATTTTAATATAAAATACAATTTTCTTCCAATTTTAGCAAGGCGCGTTCCTATCTATTCCGACGTGTGAGTGAGTTAGGTCACTTTAGGGTCATAGCTCGTTTGGGCTGTAACAGTTGTTTTCTTTTCTTTTTTTGTTACGTCGGAAAACAGACTGTAACAGTTGTTTTCACTTTCCTTTTGTTTTCATTTTTTTTTGTTTGAAGTTGAGGCGACTAAAATCTTAGTGGGTTTCAAAGAGATTCCCATCTTTATCTAGATACATACATGGCGATATTTTTTGTCTGTGCATGAGAGCGTTATAACTGCCTCATAACTTGTATCCCTATGGCCATAATTCTTTCGCTTTCGGGGTCACAAGATCCATTAAAGCTTGAAAATCAACACTCTACCACACGCATGGTTAGCATGGAGTTACCTGCTGGCTGCTGCAGCTGATCTTGTCTAGCAATCCTGGAGAAGACTTATAAGTATCCTAAATATGACGTTCTAACAGAAACCAATCACCCCATTTTGTCGTTTACGCTTAATTATTAATACATATGGCTGAGGATTGTGTGTCGTATGTAGTGCCAGGCAATTTCTAGCAGTGCTGCGTATATATAGAATAGGACCAGATAGCGAAAATTTATTGAGGTTTGATTTTTATTGTTTGGTATGCCTTATCCATATGTTCACCTCAACTATTGGGTCCATAGGGTTCATGAGACGTCCCTCATGGTTAGTGATTTAGGTCCACTAGGTGTCCGTGTACATTAGGAGTTGCTGTTGTGTGTAGTCACAAACTTAAGAGCACGACCACAAAGTTTCAACCAAATGATACAATACTAAAGCTTTATGCATGAGGTCGTAGGATTTCTAGTTCCAACCATTTCAAGTGTGTCCTTGTCTGTGCCCTTCTAATTGGTTAGATTCAAGGCATGGCCACCTGACAATTATTTGTGGATTTTATTATTTCCCAATGTGTCGAGCTTATATTAATTCTGCTTTTTGAGGGTTTGCCATGGAATCAATTAATCCCTGGAATGAACAGAAAAAAAAAATGATCATCATCAATTGCCAAATAATTGAGCCCCAAATAAACTATCCAATTCTAATGGTATACATGTAGGCTTCCAATTATGGCTATTCAATGTTTATTTCGAAAATGTAATAAATATAAGTAATGACATTGGTAAAATCTATATTTTCAGGTATTTGTAAATGATCAGTTTCTCAACTGGGATCCAGAGCACCGAATAAAAGTTCGTATTGTATCTGCCAGGGCTTACCATTCATTGTTCATGCATAACATGTAAGTAAAAAAGCTATAATACTCAGCATGATTTTTTTATTAGACCACAGTAACAGCGGAGATATAAGAAGATGAACTTGTTATTAAAGTTCGGCAAAATTCAATGTGAAACCCATTTTATTGCAGAAAACTACAATTATGAGATAATTATATTAGTTTTTGAGCATTAATATTGAAATAATCTACATTTCATACAGATTGAGCATCAATAGGTAGATCTGTGCATATGCTTTCAATAGTTTCACCCTCTTTAACAAGATTAAGTATGAGGTCAAGTATAAAGAGGTGAAATAATGTACTAGCATAGTGTATATACGATAACTGGGTGGGTTACAGGTGCATCCGACCCACTCCTGAAGAGCTGGAGGACTTTGGAACTCCGGACTTCACTATTTACAATGCCGGGCAGTTCCCATGTAATCGTTACACCCACTACATGACTTCCTCCACTAGCATAGACATCAATCTTGCTAGGAGGGAAATGGTTATCCTTGGCACCCAGTATGCTGGGGAAATGAAGAAAGGTCTTTTCAGCGTAATGCATTATCTCATGCCTAAGCGTCAAATTCTCTCCCTTCACTCTGGCTGCAATATGGGAAAAAATGGGGATGTTGCCCTCTTCTTTGGATTATCAGGTAAAGTATCATCGGATCTTCGTCCTTCCTGCAGTGGAGACCAATCAGCTGCTAACTGATACGTGCCTGTTACGATCTCTACCTGCCTAATGCTCTACTTTGTCACAATTCTTGCTGCTGATGAATTCAATTTCTGTTCTGTTTTTGTCATAGGTACTGGAAAGACTACTCTGTCTACTGACCACAATAGGTATTTAATTGGGGATGATGAACACTGCTGGAGCGAGAATGGTGTGTCAAACATTGAAGGAGGTTGCTATGCCAAGTGTGTTGATCTTTCGAAAGAGAAAGAGCCTGATATCTGGAACGCCATTAAGTTTGGAGCAGGTAACATTTCCTGATCCATCTTCCAAAATCTTGTTTCAAAAGAAAATGAACAAGGCTTATTCTACAATATGAATGCCATCACCGGAGAACTTCTTTTTTTCTTTTAGCATTTTTCATTTGGCGCTGTTTAGCTGGTGCTAATAAGATTTTTTGTGTATTGCAGTGCTGGAGAATGTAGTGTTTGATGAGCATACTCGAGAAGTAGATTACATTGACAAATCTGTCACAGGTAATAATGGATCTGCATTTTATCTAGGACTTCAGCCCCTCTTTAATTCATTCTGAAACAGTCAATTATTCAATTACTGTTGCAGAAAACACAAGGGCAGCATATCCTATAGAGTATATTCCGAATGCTAAGATACCATGTGTTGGTCCGCATCCAAAGAATGTCATCCTTCTGGCATGTGATGCATTTGGAGTTCTCCCACCTGTGAGCAAGCTGAGCTTGGCACAGACCATGTATCATTTCATCAGTGGTTATACTGCTCTGGTACTTGTCAAACCTGCTGTTTCTTCAATACACTTTAAAGTACATTTCTAGCAGGTTCAGGAGTCTTTTCAGTTAATTATTACCTCCATGCTTAAACAGGTAGCTGGGACAGAGGATGGTATTAAGGAGCCACAGGCAACATTTTCAGCTTGCTTTGGTGCAGCATTTATAATGCTGCATCCTACCAAGTATGCAGCTATGTTGGCTGAAAAAATGCAGAAGTATGGGGCTACAGGATGGCTTGTCAATACTGGCTGGTCAGGTGGCAGGTATGGAACTTGACACATTCAGATCATGCATTTTGGTTCAGCAGTGTATAAATACCATAACTTTTAATTGGCAGCTATGGATTGGGAAGCCGTATCAAGTTAGCATACACTCGGAAAATCATTGATGCCATACATTCTGGGAGCCTTTTGAAGGCAAACTACAAAAAGACAGAAGTATTCGGGCTTGAAATCCCAACTGAGATTGACGGTGTGCCATCAGAAGTCCTGGACCCTGTGAACACCGTAAGTTTCCTTTCCTTTGTTTAACCAGATCCTTCCGAACTATCTTTCAAACTTAATCTGACTTCTGTGAATGCTTTTTGAATTTCAGTGGTCGGATAAGAAGGCCTACAATGATACCCTAGTGAAGCTGGCTGGTCTGTTCAGGACAAACTTTGAGGTGTTCACAAATTATAAGATTGGAAAAGACAGCAAGCTGACTGAGGAGATACTTGCAGCTGGTCCTATTTTCTAATCAGAATGCTTTCATAAAATGGCAGATTGAGTGAAATGTGAAGAAATAAGAAGTCTAAATTCATAAGCAGCTTACAAGGTTATTTGAAATATACTATGTTAATTTTTGTTTGTCTTGGGTTCAATCCGATTGTCAGGATGTGATTTACAGGAGAATTCTTGTGTGCACATGATTCCTGCGAGATATTCTTAAGTTATGTAATTCATAATTTCATGCTATAAATTTCTTGTGCCTTGCACATAGTTTTATGTAGTAGTACGAGTAATCTATACTACGGTGAGGGGAAGCTTTTGATTAGATAATTAATACAAGCTAAAGCCTAAAAGTATAATATAGAACTAGGTAGTTGATAATTCATACCAAGTGGAAACATAATTAAACAATTTCATTCTAAAGTAAACGAATAATTGACCTAATCAGATTTTTGGACTAATCAAATATTACTAAAACGAAGTAAAGAAGAATTCACACGAAAACATGAGAATACCAAGCCATGCCAAGAGACCCAGTCTAACAAATGTAAACTAAACATAGTGCTTCCATTGAAAAGCATCTAGTTTTTCTCGAAAGCCAAAGAAAGTTTCAGCTTTCAATGATCTATCAATTTTCTCTACAAAGTACAGACATTTGATCAATCGGATTGCAGTAGTCTTCATGAGCCACCCAGAGGAATGATAAAGATGATAGACCTCAGGCATCTGAATGTAAAAGATTGTACATGGCTCACTTACCTGCCAGCCAATAGGGCTTTGAGGAATTTTCAAACTTTACCCAACGGTCATAGTTGGCCAAGGACGTGAAGACAGCCTTCCTCACCTACAAATTCTACATCTTCAAGGTGAACTGAAAATCAAACATGCAGATAATGAATCTGAAATAAATCAACCTTGCTTCTTTTATAAAGAGTCTTTCTTCTTAGAGGGTATGCAACTTCACTCAATGGGACTCATGGGGTAAAATTGATGCAGGTAAAAAGAATCGCTACATGCCGGGACGAGACAAATAGAAATGTATTTGGAAGTAATAATGCAGAAGCTGTGATTTCTTTTCTGCAGCCTAACCTTGGTATAAGATGGTTGTTCATAAATAGATTTCTGGGAACTCAGTTTCCCATTTAGTTACTATCAGCAATCTGACAGAGCTTGAGTCAATCTATTGCCCATGATGTGAAAGACTCCCCACAACAGGAGAATTGCAAGTCCTCAAGATTCTCCACATCCAGGGAATGGATTCTGCACCAAGGATTGATAGCGAGTTTTATGATGAAGGGAGGAGGTCTTTTTCATCGCTAAACGAGTTATCCCCGTGAGATTTTCCTAATTTAAATCCTGCGAGTGCATAGATGTAATGGATGCATTCCCTTGCTAGAACAAACTAATCATTAACATCTGCCTATTTTTAATTAACACGCCATGGTTTCCTTGAGGAACGGCAGTCCCTTGATGCTAAGATCAGCAGCAGGGCTATGGTCACTCTCCACTCTTCTTATTGACAAATTTCCAGAGTTTACTTTTTACCAAAAGCACTACTCAGAATCAAGCCACTGCTCCTGTCCTTGTCAGTTTGTTATTGTCCCAAGCTTTGCTTAATACACACATATTTTAAGTAACTCAAAAAAAAAAAAAAAAAAAAAACTTTGAAGTCACTAAGGACTGGTTGGAGTCGACAGCTAGAGACTTTGCCACATGGACTGAACAATCTTTACCTCTTGCGAGACCTTGGAGATTATTGAGCGTCCCAGATTAGGCTCTTTGCCAACAGCATGCGTTGAAGGATTGAGCTCACTTCTGTTAAACTCCATGGAGAATTGTAATGGGTTCACTTGTTTGCCAATAGCTATGCAACACACCAGTGCTAGAGCGCCTAACCATTATGTACTGTTCAAATCCGGCTTCTTTTCCTGATGACCAGCAACATCTCTCCAAGCTTTAAAGTTTGACCATTTTAAGCTGCACAGAATTGGGATCTCTGTCTGAGGGATTGAAATTTGTGACAACATTGCAGAACCTGGAAATTCACAGCTGTCCAAAATTCAAGGAATTACTAGAAATGATGGAAAACCTCATTTCGCTTGGATCTCTGTCAATCTTAGACTGCAAAAATCTGAAGTCATCGCCAGAGGGCTTCCAACGTCTCAGTGCACTGCAACATTTGTCCATGAGAGATTGTCCTGATCTCAAAAATGGATGTGAGATGGGGAAAGGAGTTGATTGGCAGAAAATATCTCACGCACCATATGTCTATCTTGGATAATCAGCATATTGCTAGCAACTCTTTGGTTTCATAGGTGCTTGCTGTTGCCAACCTGAAACAAGCTTCTGATCGTTTGATATCAAATAACTCTTAAATCATTAACTATCTTTCTTACTATTGGAACATAGTGGACTATAGTTGGTAGACCAAGGAAGGATGTTGAGAACTGGAAGCAGTTGGAGACTGCCCTCTGCAGCTTGCACCAGAAAGATGAAAATATATGGATCAGGTAGGAGATTTGTACTTCTGTTTGATTGGATGCTGCAAATATTTATAGACATGCTTGCGCGTGAGTTTGCATGCAAAATAAGGGATTAATGAATAAATAGTTTTCTCCTTATTATTTGTACTGTTTGATTTGATGTAAGGTTTAGGCATAGCAGTCTGTTTTCTCCATGGAGCAGGGCCACCTTTTTATGCATTCATTATGCGAGTTACTTTCATCTTGTAACCGTAAGTTGCTAGGTAGATTTAACCTTTGTGAGTTTATGCGGCTCATTTTCACTGGCCAAAGAGGATTTTGGGTGTTAGAAGAGCCTAAACCCCTCCCCTGGCCGCCTCGCGCGTTCAGAGTTTCTTATAAGCAATTTCAGGTCCATAAAATGCTCGCATAAAAGTTAAGAACCCCAACCCCGGTAGGTAAATTTCAATCCCATTTAAGCTTCTTATTGTTATTATTATTTAAGTCAAACAGTAGTCTATTTATTCAACGCGATATTAAAAATAGCATCTACAAGACAGTTTCAATCATCTTTTTTTTTTTTTAATTTAGAATATTGAGATAATTAGGCCTACTTTTAATCTAATAACACTCAGAGCACTAACCCACCCATCGCATCAAAGCAAATGTCTGAAAATTGTAATGAAGAAAAAAGGCTCACATTATCAGAACTCGATTACATAAAGTCAAAACCAAGCGCATTATCCGCAGAATAAGCAAATATCCCATTGATTTTTCCTTTCTCCATTTCTACATTTAAAAACTATGGATTTTATAAACTACAAATACTGTATTTGATATAAAAAAAATGTTTACCAAGTTTTGCAGACAGATTGTACACAATATATAAACGTCCAGTAAATTGTCAGCTTAAGTTTCAAGATTTATTTTCTTTGACCAAGCTAAGAACTCTGAAACTGAAGCAATGCTACTTTACAGCTGGGATGCCGTATGAATGATTAAGAATCAGTGGATGAGGTAGCATCATCCTTGTGCTTAATCATGCCAGAGTCCACTAGAATCGGAATCTCTGCTGCTAGCCATGGGGCAAGACCCAAACAAAGTGCATGTGCTATGCCAAACCTAGGACTGCAAATCAAAAGCAAGATCCAAAATATTGCTGATACATGATTTTAGTAGAGAAATGGCACAGGACAAAGAAAAGATCAAATCAAATGAAACCTATAAACAATATTTCAAGCAGAACAAAATTGTTAAACGCCAAATTGATTAACCAATTTGGGATGGCCATTCTCTGAAAATTAGTCTAACTCTATGTTTGAGTCATGCCAAATTATTGGCAATGTCACTTCACAATTATAATTGAGCAGAGAGAGAGAGAGAGAGAGAGAGAGAGAGAAAAGAAGGGAGGGAGGGAGATAGAGAGAGAGCACGAAAGGCACTGCAAATCTCTAAAATAAGATTAGTCGGGCCTGTCATTGATTATATATAGTGTACAGACTGTCCCACGTCAATTCTCATTATCTTCTTTGCTCCACAAACCTATTCTCTATTTTTTTTTTCTTCCTTCGTTACACCGGATGGTGCAAATAAATCTATTCTTCTATACCAAATCAAATATGAGTCCACTCAGTTAAGTCAGCAAAATAGATCAGAAATTTACAATTTAACCCCCAATTCCTAGTTAAATCAATCTGCTAACATGCCACTTCATATATTAAATATAGATCCCATTGTCCAATCAAATAACCAAAAATTGAAGATCTCCAGGGTTGTCCTAAGCAATAGTCAGTATATGGTTTTCCTGCAGTTTGACTTAGAATCCAAAAAGTTAAGAGGGCTACAAGGGTCCTAGATCAGAATTCAGAACTTTATAATTGGACTACTTCACTTGAGAAACACTGTGGAGGGAAGTACAAGTAAGCTGGCTGTTAGCCTTTTGACATGCTAGAGAAGCACCAAATAATGAAAGTGAAAGCAAGGAAGAAAGAAATACAACCTAAAAACAAAGATGATCTAAAACAAGACCCTACCAATATTTCAACAATTCGATTAAACACCATTAGAAATAAATAAAAATTTAAGCACTGTACTCGAACTACCATGCTTCCAACTGTTTCGCATTGCACACCAACAAGTAAAACCATAAAATAAAATAAATCAACTATGCAAATAGGAAAAGTTGGAATTCTGAACTTCTCTAATCCCATTTCAAAAAGAACACATTAGTATAATTTCATTCCTTCCCACATCACATAAATTTCTAACCACCCGAATAACTGCAAAATTCAATAAACAATCCTAACACTAAAATTAATAAGTAAACGTACCAATTTTTGGCCCAAAGTGGCTTGAAATGAACCGTTAAGCAAATCTTTCCTCCTCTATACATCTAAAAAACCACAAAAATAAATTAAAAAATAATAATAAAAATAAATAATTAGCCCAAAAAGAGAAGGATCATAACCCTAAAACCAAAAAAGAAGAAAAAAAATGGACCTTCTGGGTCTTGCCGTCGAGTTGAGGTAGCTCGATCTCCGGAGCAGTAGATGGATAAGTAACGGGAATATCGAACTGGAGATCAAACTCGTACTTTAGCAGGTTGTGGACGTACCAGCACTTACCGGTCCAACGCGTCCCCTCGGGATTAGCAGCGGAGATACGGAACCAATCGTTGTCGTTGGACTTGTTCATCTGAGTGTAAGCGATCAAAGCTTTGTACTCCTCCTTCAGCCTCTGTGTCCAAGTAGCTCCGTCCCTTGGTCCAGCTTTCGTTGCCAGGAGCGGGATCTGAGTCAATGTCGATTTCGTGTTTGGATCCCATCCCTCCATTTTTCCCCCTCCGGTTAACCCTAACCCTAATTTTGATTCTTATGATTGTTTCTCAATTGTCGTTTGCCTTCTCAGTTTGTAATCTTCGAGCTTCTTTCACCAATTTGCCCCTACCTGGACACGATCCCTGACCAAAACGGGCTGGGCTTGATCAAGCCCAGATGAGCCTCAATCTGTTAACTTTTGGAAGTTACGACCAACATGGGCCCTATTCATCCACGACACAGATAGCCACCGGCTAGTTCGCCATTTTGCCCTCAACCGTTCAACCCGTCAAATGATGAATTTCTCCTGTGTTAACTATAGCGTAGTCTGAGAATAGGGTGATTCTTGCCCACACATCACGGAAATAATAGTAGCTCTTACCATAAAAAAATATATTTTAATTTTTAATTAACTGAATATATTAAAAAATTTATATACCTTATTTCTTGTTTGATTTAATTTTGTTTAATTTTGTGATATAATTCATTTATAAATAAAATTTTCTATTTAATATATTTTATTAAATTTAAAACTTATTTCAAATAAAATAAATTTTATATTTAAAAGAAATAAAATAAAATAAAATAATATATAATAAGATAATAATTTTATCAATTAAAATATATATGATTTTAAGTTTAGAATCCATTTATAAATTCTATCAATTTTAAGTAGTGTTTGATATAAATGAATTTCATCAAATTTTATAAAATTTATTTATAAATTTAATATTTGAATATTTAGTTTAAATAAAAAATTATTTGAAATTCTTAATAATCAATTCCATAAAATTTATTATAACTAAATTAAATTCTATCAAAATTGATAAAATTTTCAAATGAATTCTAAATTTAAAATCATATATATTTCAAGTGATAAAATTATTTTCTTATTATATATTATTTTATTTTATTTTATTTATTTCAAACATAAAATTCATTTCATTTGAAATAATGTCTACATTTAATATAAAATATACCAAAAAAAAATTAATTTGTAAATGAATTCAAATAAAATAAAATTTACCATAAAATTAAACTAAATAAGGTCTTAATGAAATTTTGTTTAATTATAATAAATTTCATGAAATTAATTATTAAAAATTTCAAATGAATTTTTATTTAAACTAAATACTAAAATTTTAGTTTTACAATTAAATTCTATAAAATTTTATAAAATTCATTTACATCAAATATTACCTTTGTGTGTTTAAGAATTTTCCTTAAGAATGATCTCATCCTCTTTGTTTTACTTAAAATGTTGGAATTCTATATTATGTAATTATTAAGGATATTTATTTTGCTTTTTTGATGTATTATGCTATAATTAGCATTTATGTCACTCGACTTTTATAGATAACTTTTCAATCAATTTAATTGCTAATCAATTGATTAAAATGTGGCTTGATAAGATATAACATATTATAATTGTTACAGTTGATGGAAATTATTAGCGAGATAATCACAGTGAAGACTCTAAAATAATTTAAATTAATGATTTTATGAAAGAGATATGTAAAATTGATTAGAACGGAGATTTAAGCTCTTCATATAGTTATTAGATATAATTCTATTGAGATTTTAAATAAAGATATAAAGATAATTATTATTTAAAATTTATCAATTTATTATTTAAATTTTTAAAATTTAGATTAAAAAAAGATGTCGAATATTAATTTTTTTTCATTTGATAATGTATATATATGAATTAATTAAAAATATAAATAATATATTATTTATTAAATTTTAATAAAATTTATTAATAATATAAAATAAATTAAGTTTTCACTTTTATTGGATATTGAATATAGTACTTATCAAATATTTTCTCTTTTTATTCACTATTTTTGATAATTTAATTATTCTTTATATAATTATAATTTTTTTTTCAAAATCTTTATATTTATGTTTGATAATTTTTTTATTAAATTTTTCTATTTACGTGCATAAATAAATGTTCCTATAAAACATTTAAAGTTTGAAATCATTTAATATTTAGAAAGCATAAAAATCATTACTAGCTTTTATTAACAATTTAAAAATAATATATTAATTAACTTATTTGTTTATTAATATTTAAAATAAAATTATAATTAATTAAAAATTTTATTATTAATAAAATTTTATAATATAATTAAAAAAATATAAAATATAAAAAAACATATAAATTTATATCATTAAAATAATAAATAATCCATATAACATACGATAAAATCACTATACTTACTATTTAATTCTCAATTCTCCTTATTTCTCTGTCCCCCGTCTTTCATATTTCTACCTGTGCAATTTAGGCGAAATTGTGTGACATGCTTGGTGAAGATTTTTCAAGTCAACCTGCTTGATTTGCCATGGGGCTAGCCCACCTCGCGCACGCGTATATTAGGGCCTCCGCTTGCTCTTCACTTAAGCTAATGTGGTATTTATTTTACATTGCAGGAAAGTTAAAATTATTTAAAAAAAAAATTATTTTAAATAAAAATATTATTTTAGATATTATTAAAAAAATAATTTAAAAAAATAATTTTATTATTTTAATATTATTATAATTAAAAATTATTAAATTCAATTTTAATTTTTTTTAAATATTTTTAATTAATATATTTAAAAAATTTACTTTGTAATAATCCCACACCGTACAAAAAGGTTGTTTTCACCTTAAATAAGGTTAAAAGCATAATATATAGATTTTTTTTGCCTTTTGGGCCATGAATCAATTTTGAATAATTGAATTTTAATTCTCTAAAATTTGTTGCCAAGTATGCATAATCAATGGACATCACTTAACTTCTTAGGACTCTTACTATCTATTACCTCCTCTTAATGAAAGAAAGGTTAGAGTTATAATTATTTTATTTATTATATTTCTTAAATTTAATTTATTTTCATCAATTCATTATTTTTCAAATATAAAATATTTTTTCTATCATATGTATTTTTGGAAATATCAAAAACACATGTTAAGGAAAATTTGAAGGTTTATACAAAAATAGTATTTTTTTTCTTTTTTAACTTCACTTTGCAATTTGAATAGTGAATTGAGCCAATAATTTATTCTTTGTGTTTTGAATAATAATTTTGTATGTAGGGATAATTTTATTGGAATACATTTAATTCGTAAAAAATGGAAGGGAAAATAAACACGAGGGCGCACGTTAGCGATCGGGCCTTATAAAAATGTCTGCAACTCCGGTTCATCCACAAAACTGGAAACCCACACCACATCGACCCATTTTATTAACTGTGACTGTGAGAAACCCCTACCTCCTCCAACAACAAAATCGTTACTAAAATTCACTATTACATGAAAAATTCTGCTGTTTCTCGCAATCTCTGATTCCCCTGCTCATGCTGATTCTGGTAAAACCTCATCACCTTTCCTCAAAACCCTAAAACACCCAAATTATCTTTTCCGTTGTAGGTTGTCGACCAATTTATAAGGTCACCCATGGCTTCGAGGGACCAAGCGCTTTCTCTTCTCGCTGCAGCGAACACTCATAGCGATTTGGCGGTGAAGCTCTCCTCCTTGAAGCAGGCCAAAGACATTCTATTGTCAGTCGAACCGTCTTTAGCTGCCGAGCTTTTCCCTTACTTGGCTGAACTTCAATTTTCGCCCGAGAATCTAGTTCGAAAAATGCTTGTCAAGTCAGTTCAAAGCCCTAATCTTCTCGTATTTATTGTTGGAATTTAGTTTTTCCTTTTTTAAGAATTTGGTTAGTTATTATGTATTACAAGATGGTGTTTTTTAGAACGAGGGACCTTTTTGGGGATAATTCTGAACAATTTAACTGTGCTTTTACATTGCGTCTTCTACCTGGTTTCTTTTTCAATTTGTCAACCTTTTTGTTTTAATTGGCGTTTTGGTTTGCTTCTTTTCAAATGGTTAGCATTAAACAACGTAGTCAATCGCTTCTGCATGTGTGTTTAGAGTCCATGGTTAATTGGGTACATGGTTAACAAGCTAAATGCTTCAGATTATTATTTGAGCTGAAAACCTGATCTCCTTTTCCTCAGTATTGCTTAAAATGTTCCAACTGACTTGGTAGCGTTTTTATTAGGAGCTTTTGATAAATTAAATTAAGAAGGGGTTTGTGCTGAATTACTGTGGCTAAATTCAATTGAGGTTGCTTAGTCATTTTCCTTGGTGTATGTTGAGTTTCATTGCATTTTTGTTCTGGATGGATTACAGGATAATTGAAGAAATTGGTTTAAAAGCAATGGAGCACTGTTCTGTACTTATACCTGTCTTATTGGCTTTTATGAAAGATACTGATCCTCTCGTTGCAAGGCAGTCTATTATTAGTTGCACACATATCTTTTGTGCTGTTCTAGAGGAAATGGCATTGCAGGTCTCTCTCTCTCTCTCTCTCTCTCTCTCTCTCTCTCTGTGTGTGGAATGGTATTAATTAACCAAACATTTGAACCAGCTGAACCTCCTTTTTGTTTTGGGTTTTAGTTTCTAAAATTGGTTTTGATTTTGGTCTTAGTTTATAATTAAGAGTAATGAAGTATGTCAAAAAAACACATGTCAGTCCTTGCATTTCTCATGAGAAACCATTTAGTCCACGAGATTTCATTCCATTAACAGAATAGTCCCTTTGTCTAATTTACCATTAATTTTGAAATAACATCCCTCAAAGTTTGTTTTGTTGACAAAATGGTCCTTCCATCTAAGATTTATATTTAAGTAATTATTTATTTAAAAGTTAGAAAACCATGCTATTTAAAAGTTAGAAAAGCATATATTATTTTAAGTTAGAAAAGCATATATTATTTTCTAATTAACTATTTTTAGTGTTTTATATTTAAATAATTAAGTATTTAGTTTTATTTTTTTTTATATTGCATAATTGTTTAATTATATATTATTTAATTATAACTGTTCTAGGATTTTATATTTAAAAATAAATAATCACTTAAAATAAAATTTGAATTGAGGAACCATTTTGTGAATAAATTAAATTTGAGAGACATAGTTGTTTCAAATTATTACAAATTAACGGTAATTAGGATGGGGATCATTTTATCAATGGAATTAAACCTCAGAAGTGCAGAGACTGACTTGTGGTTTTTGATATACCTCAGGGGCTAACTTGTAATTTACCCTATAATTAAATTGCCTGCTTTCTTTTGTGTGCTTGCTTTAAATAAATGGTGGTGGGATATCCGTTGCAAATGCCTCTTGACTTTTATTTTAGCTTTTGTAGTTTATGCTGTTGGAAATTGGAATCATAATGATTCATTTTAGTTATTGTTATATTTTCCTTATCAAACTTTGCTATATAAATTTTGATTGAATCCCTTATTCACTTTTCTTCCACATTTTGTTGGTGGTAAATAACGTGCATTCTTTTAGTTTCTTCATTCCTTATAATTATTCATATCCTGTAAGTTTTTAGTTTCGCCGGCGTGGTAAGGTGGAGCATGGTCTTGAAGAACTATGGCTATGGATGATCAAGTTCAAGGATGCAGTGTTTGCAATTGCAATGGAGGTATATAGTAATTTTTTTTTTTATTTGTATTGAATTTGCTTTATTCTTTGGAAATATCGCCTAATGCACCTTTTCCTCCTCTCTTTGAAATAATATTTGGTGATAAGAAGCTATGTTCCCTTCCCCCCTTTCTTAGAGGCAGTAATCCTTCATTAAAGTATATTTGTTTTGCAAATTACTGATTCATTTATCTGTAATTCTCCAGAGAGCCCTTATGAGCATGAAATGTATGCGATCATTCTACATATGAACAGGTTTTATGTTATAAAGTTCTTCCTTGTTGTACTGGATGATTGGTGAGAACATTCTAGAGTTTACTTGAGAAACATTAAGTCTCTGGGTCAAGGACATATAGTCGGGTTCTTATTAACGTTGAAAATCCTTGGCTTCTGGGGGACTGTTAGCAAACTTTAGTAAATTTTGTTCCAGTTTGGTTATTGAAATATATCTGATATTTCTAATCCAAATAAATTCTGTTACCCTGATCATTTAGTATTTTAAAACTTATCTGGATTTTTTTTTTTTAACTTGACTGTAGCCTGGTTATGTTGGGACAAAGTTGCTGTCATTGAAATTTTTGGAAACATACATATTACTTTTTACAGATGACACCAATGATTCTGACAAACTTGTTGCAGAAGGTACCACATTCTGACCTTTAAGGGTTTAAAAGATTTCTATTAGATGATTTGACAGCATTTCCAAGTCTTTTCGGGATGTTGATTTATGCTATGCATTTAACATGTTGATTTTTCTGCCTGCTGATTCTTCTCTACATATTACAGGAAATAGACAGTTATTTAATGTTTCATGGCTAGTTGGTGGCCATCCTGTTTTGGATCCAGTTGCACTCATGTCAGATGCAGACAGGACTCTTGGCATTCTATTGGATTTTTTGCAATCACCCAGCAATCTTCCTGGTTCTTTGACAATTGTTGTAGTCAATTGGTGAGGTTTCACTTATCACTAATTATTTTATCTCATCTGTGCATTTATACATTTGAGCGATTTAGCTCTTGGTGCATAATTTACCATCTCAGAAATATAAAACTCTCTCTTTTTCCCTTTTCGATGTTTCTTAATGTGGATTTGAATCTTGTAGAAATATTATCATTGAGAATGAGAAATTGCTTGTTAAAATGTGTTACTCGATAATGAAGGAAAGTTTGGAGTGAAAGAAGTGCAGAAATGAATATTTCTCAATTTGCTTGAAAATACCTTGTTTAATTCCATAAATGTCATGCTAATTCCCTTGTTCAGTTTTGAATGCTTAGTGCAAGTTAGATTTGTGTTTCTCTAATTTATGATTCTTATCCATGATAGATATTATTAATTCTGATAATCCTCAGTTCTTATTTGAGTCTCCATGAATTGCAGAACTCTGCTGTTAAGTACACAAATGATTTGCACTTCCATTTCTCTTTTTGGGCATATTTGTCTGGTCTCTAGTTGTTATCAAACTCAGAAATGTCATGGTTGAAATGTGAAGCTTTTAATTTATTATTATTATTATTATTATTATTATTATTATTATTTGCTTTCTCTATAGTGAAATTCATGAAGAGTTTTTTGTTTCTTTTCCTTTTTCTGAGACCTTACCTGAATTATTAACTAAGCAATTGAAGAGTTTTACTATGAGATGACCTTCCAAACTTTTGTTCTTATTGTATTTCTTCTCATGTAGCTGCAAATTTGAAATCCTATTTTTTGCTATAATTTGGTATGTTTTTTCTGAAGAATACCTTGCATTTGAAGTCTATAATGCATCTTAGTGTTTTACTTTCATCTTACCATTTTGGAATGTCCAAAGTGCTTGCCACACTACTTTCTAAAGTTTATTTCTTCATTAACTTTAAGTTGAATTCAGTGAACAAGGGCCTGAATGGAAAATTCTGGAGATTTAGACATTTTGTTATAAATGCGAGTACATCCATTGCATGTTGAATGTTTCCTTAAAAAATAATATTCAAGAGGGGTAAAAAAGTTTTGGGATGGACACTGTATTTGATAGAGTTAGGAATATCATAGATTAATGAAAGGTAAGAATGAGAAGATTCTTTTATTTCCACTGACGAAGAAGAATGAAATCCAAAGAACTCCATGACACTTCTAATAAGGAGTAATAAGAACAAGAAAAGGAACGATAAATTTGCTCAGCTGGAATAACAAAAATGTAAAAAGAATAGCAGGTCCAATGTCAGTGCTCCCAAGCAATTATGCCAGACTAAATAATTGGATCCCTTTAGTCAGCCAACTGAGATACAGTCATAATTCACTCTGTGCGGCTAGCATTGATGAATATATAGGTCTTTGTTATTTGTTTTTCATTTGGATGAACTGGGTTATTGTTGGCTTTTATTTAATTGATGCTATGGTCTAAATGGTCCAAGGGTATCATTTTCTACTGAAGGTATTGGATTGTGTTCCTGTGGAAGAAACCTTATCAAATGTGTTAATTGCTATTGGATTCTGCCTGATCTTATATCAGAACTGCTAAAAGATGTTAATTTGGACAACTACTTTTCTTTACTCCAATTGTCAATAGTGGATTATTAATTGAAAAAGAGGAATGAAAGAATTGCAGAGCCAATAATCATATGCATATACTTAGAAATGGCACCTGGCTATTCATTCTCCTACCCATGCCATATCATCTTGCAAAGATCATAAACCATACTTTTTTCGAGAATCGATAAACATTTGTATAATGCCTTCTTTTATGACAGTTTTGGACAAGTGCATTGAATTATATGATTGTGGTGTATTTTTATTCAGTTCATTAATGCAATCATTTCTGGACTTGCTTTTGCTTTGTTTATGCCATGTCAGTAAGAGTTTGATACGAATGGTTACATGCATAAATTCCATTTTATCTAGCCTCATCCCTTGCTTCCCCCTGTGCAAAAAATTAAAGAGAGAGAGAGAGAGAGAGAGAGAGAGAGAGAGAGAGAGAGAGAGAGAGAGAAGACTTTGTGCTTTTGTGTTTCTCTTTGGTAAATTGAGTCAAAATGTGTTTTAGTTGTTCTCCTACTCCCTGGCTGGAAATGTATTAGTTACTTACAATTCTTGTCTTTCATATGCAAACATGAAATTACAGTTATTGCAAATGTTCTGTGTATTTTGCTGTTACTGATTTGCTAAGCATCTTCCAAATAATGAAGGCTTTAAGATTTTCTATGTATTCATATATGGAGAGAATTGCCTGTTTATACTATTTTGAAATTTTTGGAGGGATGACTGAAGCTTGGAAACAGGTTTTAGTGCAAGTTCAACTGCTTGTTTGTGCTATGATTTCAGCATGCTGACCAGCTCTCTTATGAGGATTTATTGGGCTTGGATACTGTTGCATTGGTGGTACAGATAATGGGAGTTACGGGACTAGACAATGTTGACATTGTTTGGATACTTTACAGCACAATTGGCCAGTGATAAGAATGGTTAACTGATGGCAAAATTGTCATCTCATGTGCTGAGAGAGACTGGGTTGTCAGCAATGCAGTTTATATTTTGTGAACTGTTAAGGGGGCTATTTACTTTATTATTGTTCGAGTTCTTGTGCTGTATGTGCATACAGCTGATGATATCCAAATTGAAAATGTATTAATGTTCTGTTACAGTTGATACACATTTAATATCTTAAATAATTATAAGTTCTTTTAACTTGGGATTACCTTGCAATACTTTCTCTTTCTTATTTCTGTTCCAAATATTTATCTCACTTGTTTTACTAGCTCTTCGTTCTCTTTGTGAAGTTCATCTATTTATATTTGATGATTTTTTTTAGCAATATTTTCAAAATTCGTTACAATGATGATTGTGGAATGTGGATCTGAATGCTTCTGGAAAGATTGGCCTAAAAAGTAATTGTGGAAGTTCCTGAGCACATGCACTAATACTGTTACTTGTAATAATTCTTTAGATGCTGTTAAAAATCAAGTTGAGGGCATTTCAGGCAAAACTTTTTGTTAGATTATTACTGAAACTAGAATTTTTCAAATTGTTCTATTTCTACGATACATCAATTCTTTTTTCCCCTTTTTAAAATTCTGTCATTACGTTCTTTAGTTGCATTTAAAATCATCTCTTCATCATCCAAGGTTTAATTTTGTCAACCTGGTTTTGATTCTTTGATCTTTCATTCTCATCGCCTAAAGTTTTTTTTTTCCCCTTAAAATTTTATTGAATAACTATTTTTCCTTTGGCTGTATTGTGAATTACCATAGACGATTCTTTTTTGGTTTGTGTTCTTTTGTTGTATAGTTGAAGCAACTAAAAGTAATATTTGTGGCATATCAATATAACCATCAGATGTGGAAGTGAAAGATGGCACATTAGATTTTGGAGTACAGGTTTTGTACTTCATAGTATCTTTTGGGTTCTGCACCTCAATATCATTTGTAAACATAACTATGTATGCTCTTTTGTTCATTAGCTTATTGGTTTTGGATTGCAGCTTTGTGGAAGGTAATCATTTTGACATATAATGGAAATGAATTTGGAGAAAACACATGCATATTGGTTGTTTTCATACAAATCAAGCTTCTGAATTCAAGTTGATATGTGAAAAAGCTCGAGGAAAAAATGCATGTTGGGATGTATTGATAACAGGAAAAAAGAAATTTCCACATTTGAGCCAAGTGTCTCCACATTTGAGCTCTATAAATTACATTTGAGCTCTATAAATTATCTAAGTAAATTTGTTTATATTTTAAAAGAGCTGAAGTTATGAACTATGTGGAGCAAATTAGAGTTTTTTGAATATTTTTTTTTTTTTTTTTTTTTTTTTTTTTTTTTTTTTTAATGAATGTAAGCAATTGTATAAAGTTTTCAGCAAACATAACTAGTAATCACATGGAGAACATTATTCAGTTATGGAAGTATCCTGCTGGAATAAGGGGCATGGAAGCAATGTTGTCTGCTGAAGGCCAAGAATATTAACTCAAATTGACATTGTTGTTTTATTATTACTATATATACTATAATATTGGATTAGATGTCAAAAAGATGATGTGTCACTTTAAATAAAAAAGATTGTATCTCATAAATTTATCGTGTATAGTTACATTATGCTAATAATTGTGCAAGGTGAATTAATTATAGTTTTCACATGAAGTAGGAAAAATGTGGTCGTGTCATTACACTAGTTCATCATAGATGGTTTTGCAATTTTATTGAATTCTTTGAAGCTTTTGTGAGGTTTGATTTGATGATTTGAAAGAAAAGATGCACTGTCAATTGCATTTTGCTTTTATTGGTTGGTGTTATTCTTATGCTGCATTATTATGCACTTGTACTGGATGTTTGGATGCTTGATGGCAACTCTTGTTGCTGCAAGACATGTTTTTAGGCCTTGTGGACTAGCTCATGTATCTTTGAGAAATAATTCAGTTAGAACTTTAAAATTAAAAATCCATTTAGGAACCTTATGTTTCACCTTTCATCTATGGTTTGCTTACTGGGATTCTGTTGTGCTAGCGCTGTTCTTAGTAAGTTCTCCTTGACTCCCATGTTGAGTGTTCTTGGGTTGGTTAGTGCTTCAGAACTTTCTTCAATTGGTAGAAGCAAGCAATAGTGTTACACAGGCTTTTCTATCAAGTTTCTTTGTCCTTTCAATTATTTGTACTATGCAATAGTGTTGCATAGGCTTTTCTATCAAGTTTCTTTATCCTTAGTTTCTAAACTCACAAGAGGGTGACTAGGCCAATGGTGAAGGCTTTTTTTTTTTTTTTTTTTTTTGGGTAGTCTGATTTGGGTGGAAATTAATACTGTAGCAGCAATTGGTGATACAAATTTTGGGTCACTTCAGAGGACGTTGATATTCACATTTTGCTATTTGTGTGGAAGTATCAGAAAGGACCGCCTGCTAAATAGGCTATGACAATCCATGCATTGTGGTTTTATTTGAGATAGTGTGAAGAGCCTGATAATGGTCAATTCAAATGGATTCTTGAGCTTGATTTTCTGTTTTGAATTGTTAATATGCTTCTTTGTTTAGATTTTTAGCTGCAAAAGATGGGCTGTTTGACAGGAAGATGATGTCTTGTGTTATTATGCAGTAGTGATTTTATACATATAAATTTGAACATTTGTATGAAATGTTAGGAAACAAGAATCCCAGACTTCTTTTGACCAAAAGTTGTTCAATTTTTTTTCCCTTCAATTTATAGATAAAAGAATTTCTCAATAGAAGTCAGATAATAATATCTCAATAGAATTCAGAAAATATTAAGTACAGAAAGGATATAAAGCATTCTATGAATCATTCTAGAACCTATACTGTTTTTTACTTTAAGATTTCTTATTTCTGTGGGATCAGAATGCAATGGAAGTTGTACAGGGGTGATTGAAAGGAGTTTAGTATTGTCCTGCTCCATAAAGAGGTTGAAGTGCAGCATGCCGTAGATAATGCTGTTGTTGAAGGCTTGGTGCAAGCGCCTTTAGGTGAATATGTGAACTGCGTTCCATTGGGGATGATGTATCCTAGATTATTTCCTTTAGGCAATTCTGTAATGTTGTGCCTGAACACCTTTGGAGTTAGTAAGATTGATAACAATGTGTCTGCTGTAGTTGTTATGCGCTCACATAGGAAGAGCATGCTCTTTCCTAGGAGTGTCAGGGACTTTAGGTGGGTGTGACTGAGGGATTTCATTCATTGGTGCATTCTCAGTATGTTGGAAATTTCAGTTTGATTATACGTCAAATGTATGTCTTCTCTAGCTCAAAATAGGTATTTACTGAATTATACTTTTGTCTAAAGCAGTTTGAGTCGTTGCTTCTTTGTTGGGAGATCTCAACACATGGCTTGTTGATTTTATCACAATGGTGAAGAGCATACAAGACTGAAACAGAGATGCTTACTTTTTTATTTGTCTTTTATTCAAATTGCATGCCTTCTACAGCTTAAAATATCTGTGCGCCAAAACTTTTGCCTCATATTTGAAGCTTTATGCGATCTTGCTGTCCTGAATGGACATTGTATTAAATAATGTGGAGGATGCTATTAATTAAGTGTTGATTGTGGAATCATGGGTATAAGGTTGTAGTAGACTCTTCAAAGTGATAAGAAACTTTGTGATGCCACGGGACATTCCAAGAAATTATTAATGGTTATGGGTAATCATGATTTAATTTAAAGGTGTGTGCTTTATACTTGCAAAATGAACCACTTGTTTGGAGCTATGTATACCTCTTTAATTTTTCTTGCCAAATGTGTCAAATTAGTATTTTTTTCCCCAACAAATGGATATATTTCTTCTAATGTCGTTGGCTTTACCTTTATGTTTGTTTTCCTCAAACCTCATGATCTGAAATCTGAATACATGTTCTGTCTTAGTTCTTTGTTTTGATATAATTTGTTGTCATTTTGTTCTAGTCCTTTGTTCTACTCTCTGCCGCTGATCTCAAGTCATTTTGCATAAGTGTCTTCCCTATTATTATTTTTTGTTGTCTAATTATGTACTTATCTATTTGACAGTCTTGCAGCTATAGCTAGGAAGAGGCCACTCCACTATGGAACTGTTCTTTCTGCATTGCTTGATTTTAGTCCAAATTTTGAGGCGGTGAAAGTATGTCATACTGCTAGCATCCAGTACTCCTTGAGAACAGCCTTTTTGGGATTCTTGCGGTGTACGCATCCAGTCATTTTTGAGGTGACTTCATTTTACATTTTTCTTTTGTAGTCAACTTCTAATTACTTCACCCTTAAAACATGTGTCTACTTCCTATTGATTTTGCTCGGTTGAAATATTGTTGAAAAACAATGCAAGTCATGAGTGCTCATGGAACTAGTTATTTTTCATGAATGATTTAAATTAGCATCTGCTGCTTAATGGGCTCTATGCAATATTTCTGACTTGTAATCTTACTGGGCCACCAGAACTCTTTATTGCGCACGGCCAAAAGACAAGCAATACATAGCCAGGTGAAATTAGCAATTCTAGGTTATCAGTTGCAGTCTGTCAACGTGTAATAGGAGAACCACAGTGTGCATTGTGAGGATCTATGTTAGATATGAACTTAAATTTTACTGTACTTGATTGTGTCTCATCTTCTTTTCTTATATTTAGTAAATGAGCATTTGTCTTCTAAGTGAAGAGGTTCTCAAAAGCCCAAACGTAATACAAAATTATGTTACTACAGCTCTTCTAGGAAAATTGCTTTATTATAAGAAGAAAGTGATGCATCAGGTTACTAATTATAAAGTACTGTGTCTCCATTTGTGATGTTATTTACCTGGCTTCATGCCTGCAATTGCAAATTTTCTTTTGGTTTCCTTTTCAGTCAAGAGATAGATTGCTTAGGGCTTTACGTGCTATGAATGCTGGGGATGCAGCTGATCAAGTTATCCGTCAAGTTGACAAAATGATTAAAAATAATGAGCGTGCTTCACGTGAATCCAGGTTTAGCAGGGTAAGTTTCTTGAATTATGTCTATTGCATTTATTTCTTATATTATTTGAATCTGTTAGTTTTTTTTCTTCCTTTTTAACTGGAATTTTAATTGTCTCGCTTAATTTAACTTGTGTTCAATAGGACGATCAACTGTCAAGCCAACTTCCAGTTTCAGGGGATCAGTTGAGAAAAAGATCTGTGTCTCTTGATACTGAAGAGCTAGCAAATGGCCACGAGGTATCGTCCAAGCGAATTTGTTATGGTCCCAACATCTCATCAACCGTGCCAATCCAAATAAATGATTCTGAGGAGGAATCTGTATCAGTCAATGGAGTATCCTCTAATGCTTCTTTATTAGATAGTGATTTGACTCCTGTGGAACAAATGATAGCTATGATTGGTGCATTGCTTGCTGAAGGAGAGAGAGGTGCTGAATCACTTGAAATTCTCATTTCAAATATTCATCCTGATCTGCTAGCTGATATTGTCATCGCTAACATGAAGCATTTGCCTAAGAATCCCCCACCTTTGTCAAGGTCTGGAAATTTGCCAGTATCTCGTCCAATTGGACCTGTAAGCAGTCCAGCACAAGTTGTGGTCACTTCTGCTCCAACAAATTCTTTTTCTCCAGTTCCAACTGCACATGTGCCTTTTTCTGCAACAAATGGTTTATCATTGTCTGATACGTCTACAGCCAATAATTACCCGGCTGATGCTAAACGTGATCCAAGAAGGGTAAAGGACGTGTACTTGTAATACATTATTTTCTGTGTTTTTGTATGCTCAATTTATCAGAATCAGTTGCGGGTCTGTGATATCTTAGTATTTATTTACTTCTAGATAACTTAATTGGTAACTTTATCCAGGATCCTCGTCGCCTGGATCCACGACGTGCAGCATCATCTGTTGGAGTACCATCCATACCTATTACAGATGATGCTGGTGCCATGGAACCTGAATTTGATGGTTCTATTTCTTTGAGTAAGCCTCTTTCACTTCCGGTTGTGACATCTGTTGAGAGTCCTGCACTTCCAATGTCAAACAGTGAAACTGATGATAAGGCTATAGAAAATCCACTGGTGCCTGAAAGTGATCAAGTAAGTTTGAAAGAAAAGATTTTCAGTAAACCTGAGGATGCTGTTCCCTCTTCAGAAGTCAAGACTTCATCAGATCATGGTCTTTCTCCTCCTCACACAGTTGATGAGGACTCTGTTGCATCAAAGTTATCAGATGTTGAAGTGACATTTGAAGCTCATACATCAGCTTTTATGGAACTTGATCAGCATTCTCCAGCTGTTTCAAACACATCTATACCTGAAGAAACCTGTCAGGATTTACCTCAGCTTCCAATATATATTGAATTAACTGAAGAACAACAACGAAATGTGAGAAAATTGGCAGTTGAACGAATTATTGAATCTTACAAGCCTCTTCCTGGGACTGATTATAGTTGGACACGTATGGCATTGCTTGCTCGATTAGTTGCTCAGGTAGGGGCAACATACTTTCTGATTGTTCAGCACTTTTAAGCAGTCTCTTGAATCTTGTGATGTGCAAGTTGGTCTTATCTTTTTGTCTAATTTTGGCAATTAGGAGTGTGTTTTGTATACTGTAAGATCTAGGATACTCATTCAATCTGTGTTTGATATCGTATGACTTGGTAATAATTAAGGTTTGTTGTGGAATTATATGTGTGTGTGTGTGTGTGTGTGTGTGTGTGTGTGTGTGTGCGTGTGTGTGTGTGTGTGTGTGTGTATCTTTGACTTCATCTGAAAGAAAAACAAAAACTAGTTGGTGCAGCCTTAGCACATGGTAGCATACAAGATAGTGAAGGAAAAGGATACTTGTGCAAAGAAGCAATATGTAGAATAAAATCCTTAGATGAAGCTAAGAAGCAAGTGGAGTAGCAGCACCAAAAATGAACTTGATGGATGCTACCATGAGAAAGCCATAGAATGTTCAATATCATCAAAAGCCCTATTATTCAAAGCAGCAATACACTCCATAATAAACCCCATAATAAACGTGTGGTGCTCTAGCCCATGTGGCAGTGGCACTCCCAACATCCTTCCCTGGCCAAAGTCTTACCCGCAGTTGAGTAACTCCTTAGCCCTTCTGGGCATTGAGTCAATTTTGAATGACTCTAAAGCAATGGACAGATTCTGTTATATGATTGTCTTATTCACTATTTTGATTCTGGTTGGCTTTGGATCCTCTCTGGCTGCAAACAAAAATTCTTGCTGTTAATAGACTGATTAAAAAGTAATTAGCTTCTTTTGAAATTGGTTTGGGCATCACACTTTCTTTTCGGTTGGAGGAAGTTTACTTGAGTTCAAACGCTGATACTCCAAGTACTTAGGGAATAAAATTTCGAGGCATGATTTGTATTGTTGCGAGTGGCTCAGTATGTTGCAATGTATTTCAACAAGAACATTACATATGTAATTAATGCCATTGTGCTCTGTTTCTGATTCAGTTTGACATTTTGCAATCAACTGCTGGTCCATGAATACCTTGTTGAGCATTTAGTGTACATCATAATAGGTTATTAAAAATATTAGCAGCTAAATGTTTTAGTTATTATTTGATGGGATGTTGTTTTGGATACCTGTAAACAGCTACGTTTGCAAATTATGTGGTATTGTTTCCTTTCAGATTGATGCAGATGATGACATTGTTGTGATGCTGCAAAACCATATTGTTTTGGATTACCAGCTGCAAAAGGTATTTTGTTTTGTGAACCTTTCTGGGTCAATTACTTGTGTCATCCATTCCTCTCTCTCTCCTCTACCTTGTCTAGCTGACTTATTTAGAAATTATCTCTGGGTAAAATCTGTTAATTATGATAACTACTACAAGGATATTTAAACATGACTTGTCACATTTTCTGTGTAAATGCCTTGTTGGTTTGGTAAATCATTACTCCCTCCTTCCACAAATAATAGCCATATTTGGAGTTTTCACGGTGATTAAGAAAATGATTGGATAACCTCATTTTCATAAAAAAAAAAAAAGCTAATAATTTACTTAATTACCCTTTCTTGGAAATTTGAAGAAAAGAATATCAACGTGACAAACAATTAGTTTAATTAAGAAGGGGTGATAATATTAGTTCTAGGAAATAGTATAAATATTTATTGTATTTTATAGAGGTAAAGGGTAAAATTGGAAAAAAAAAGGTTAATTCTCCTTGGTTTTCTAAATGTGGCAAATAATTTTAGACAAAATAAAAAGCCAAATGTGGCTATTATTTATGGACGGAGTAATAAAGTACGTGCTGGAAGTTTTTGTCATCGCTAGACTTTGCCAGTGTGTATATGAGCTTTTAGAACAACTACAGTTTTTTCACATTGGGAATTTTTGTAATTACAAATAATGCATATGCAATATTTGTGTAAATTTCATATGCATTTAATGGTTGATGATGTAGCGAAGTTACAGGTTATTTTACCCAAGACACATATGGGGAAATGGGGAGAAAGAATTCTCTGCTGATGTCAACAATTTTTACAGTGATATGCATTTCTTGTTCTCTCCCTCTCTCTCTCTCTCTCTCTCTCTCTCTCTCTGTGTGTAATGCAGCAATATTAACTCTGTAACTGGTGATCTAACCTCTACAGCAAAGTGTAGAAACAATAAGAAAATTAATGAAATGATACTCATGTATATTTTTTCTGTGAAAAACACTGGATTAATTTCTGTTGTGTCTTCTGAGTATCTCACAACTGCTTGTGAAAACCCAGGAAGCGCTAAAGGTTTTGTTTAAATGCCCAAAATAAAGATTCTAGAAAGAATGCTTCTAAGTTTAGTTTTGTAGTATTGTTATTAGACATTGTGTCTGGGTCCACCTCTTTCCTAGTGGGAAATAATGACGCCCGTCTCCTCTTTGAAGGAAAGTGCCAGGTCCCTTTCCTCTGGGTGTATTTTGAATTCTTTATTCAATTTCTGAAAAGTATCTCTGGCTGAATACAAATTTTGAAAATTGGATGGAAAGATGAATAATTAGATGTGATATTACCAAATCCTGAAAAGAATATTACTTGAATCTACAGGTGCAAGAATGGAAATTATACTGATTCAGTTTTCCAGTAGTCTGTGTTGTGAACTGCTACTTTCTCTGTTCAGTATATTTTACAATTTTTTTTTGCAGCTAAGGTCTATATTCACATGAGTAACATATCTACACCTATCTTTCATGGAAAAGCAATAAAACATCGATTAAGCTTATCTGGCTTGTACAGTTAATACCAAAGAATATGATGGACTTTGAACCATCAGAGGTTTACAAATCTGAGTCTCTGAATTATCATTACAATTTTCTCTTTGTTGTCAGTCATTCTGTCACTATTAGAGGCTTATGAAATGGGATCATGTGCCCTTGCATTTATTCTTATTTTTAAAAATTTACTTTTTGCAGTGCAATTCTTGATTTCCTTCTTGTTTATTACTTTCCTTTTTTCGTTTGATGGAACTAAAACAATGTCCTATTATGGTTAGGTTCAAACTTAATATACTTTTGATGTGCAAAGCTTTCAATTTACTGTTTCTGGTGCCAATGCTTTGGGTTGATAATATAATGAGTAATAATTTTGTTGTTATCAATAGATTTCATCATCATGATGCTTGAGCAAAACTTTGTGAAATTTTTTGTTACTTCTTTTATTAATGTTTTTGTGATCTAATGTCTTCATTTTGGGTCAGGGGCATGAGCTTGTGCTGCATATCTTGTACCATCTACATTCTCTTGTGACTTTAGATTCAGCTGGAAGTTCCTCATATGCTTCTGCTCTGTATGAGAAATTCCTCTTGGTAGTGGTAAGCACATTTTTTAGATGGTTCAAGTTTATTATATTTGTGTGAGAATTAGATTTATATGACTCTTTTCCTTTTAGGCCAAGTCTCTGCTGGATACTTTTCCAGCTTCAGACAAGTCCTTCAGCAGGCTTCTTGGTGAAGTTCCAGTTTTGCCAGAGTCAGCCTTGACATTGTTAGATGATCTCTGTTATAGAGATGTTTTGGATTCCCATGGAAAAGAGGTTCGAGATGGTGAGCGTGTCACTCAAGGCCTTGGTGCTGTGTGGGGTTTGATTTTGGGCCGCCCAAATAATCGGCAAGCGTGCTTAGATATAGCTTTGAAGGTAACCTAGTCATGTGTAACAACATTAGACTGATTATGATTTGTATATTTTGATTGATATGTATGGAATAATCACTTTTAAGCCGGTTATGCTCCTTCCTGAGCTATGTTAGAATATTTGGATTCTGATAAAATTAGTGGCAAATGAAAGCAGTCGTAGCAATTATGAAGGTGCTAACCACCCTCCTCCCAAATAAATAAATAGAATGAAGAAGCAAAAGAGAGTGGAGAAACCCAAACTAGGCTTTTCAGATTAATAAATAAAAGCATGGAATACATAGAGATTATGAGCGAGAAGGAGAGGAGAAATTTCTCAAAAAATGCTTCATTTTGTGATTATGATTCATGGTATTTATTAATCCTAATATGTACAGATAATGTACAATGTAGGCTACAATATATACATTGTGTGCTTTGCTGGATAAATGTGGAAAGGATACATTTTTTGTCAAAAGGATACATTTTTTGTCCTGTTAATTTCCAAATTGGGAGACACTTTATCATGGTGAACTGGATACTACTGGTTCCTTTGTTAAAATGCATTGATATTATAAGCATTGTTTACCTTACTCTTTCATATCTATGCTGGATTTCTACTAACATCACACATCATGCTTTATGATATGTTCTAATCTTTAACACACAAGGTGGGGAGCCCTAATGTTGCATTAAACTTTAACTCTGAAGTAGAGGAAGAAAAGAGAATGGATGAAACCTCCATGAAAATTTTTGTAGTGTGCACATTGAAGAAATATGTATAAATATTATAAATTGGATTTTTACTTGCATTTCTTCCTGATCACAGTGTGCTGTTCATTCACAAGATGACATTCGAGCAAAAGCTATCCGTCTGGTATGGTTTCTTTCCATTCATCAAAGACTGTCAAGTCTTGCTAATGGCCTTCACTAGGTGTTGGCTTTGCTTTTCATTTGAAAGTAAATTCAGTTTCTTCCAACCCAGACAGAAAGGGCTTTTGTTGCCAGTAATCCTTGAATTTTTCTATATTCTGGATAGGTGGCAAATAAACTCTATCAACTAAACTACATAGCAGATAATATTGAGCAATTTGCAACAAAAATGATTTTGTCAGCTGTGGATCAGCGTACTTCAGACACAGAGCTTTCACAGTCAGGGTCCACTGACCAAAGAGAAGGGGAGGTATGAATCATGTATTTTTGTTTCTCATTCGGTGTTGTTTATGGCAAATTTTTTATCTCTTAATGGATGACCAATGATGAAAGTTTCCTGTGGAGGAAGATAAATTTGGGATTATGCATTAGTTGGGATGTAAAATGAGTGACAGTTGCATCAGTTCAGGCGCAAGTATGCATTTTACTCAGATATGAATGTGGTATATGCATTTTACTCAAATGAGTGACATGCATCGTTTTAGGCACAAATAATACTCATGCTTCACATGCTGCCATATACTTTCGTTTTTCTAATCTTAGTCCAATTGTGTGGTAGTTTGAACCTATGACACAATGGAACAAGATTAATTCTTCTGCCCCCAAAAAATATCTATTTCTTCAAATAACTCACTGACAGAAAAATAATGACACTGGGCCTTTTAGGATGGTTAGAAACTGGGAGAAAGATTTTAATCCATAATTTCTTTTGATTACTTACCTTTTTCCTCTGGGAATTCTTTCAGGTTGGAAGCCAGGAGACATCAGTCAGTGGCTCTCAACTCTCAGATACTGGAAATTGTGAAACTAACACTGCAAGGGGTGCACAAGGGGTTGTCCAAAGTGCGTCAACCATGTCACTGTCTGAAGCTCAACGACTAGTTTCTTTATTTTTTGCTTTGTGCACACAGGTTGTCAATTTTGTGATGGTTTTAAGATTTGGAAAGCTATTGCGAAATTTATTTTTAGCTTGTAGTTTCTGAAAGATGCTGACAAAATTTCTTTCCTGCCAGAAACCTACTCTTCTTCAACTTGTATTTGATATTTATGGGCGAGCACCAAAAACTGTGAAGCAGGTTTTGTATTTATTTATGGCAATATCTTTTGCAACTGCAGTAGTAAATGATGATAGATTTGTTGTACAATTAATAGGCTGTCTTTTTGTATAGGCCAGTTGTCACATGTATGAAAGCTTTTTCTCCTGAATGGCAATCCCATTGTGAGAAATATTGCTTTTAGGGCATCTAATATATGATAATGTGGTTGGATCACTTTTTCAGTTTATTCAAACAATATGCCAAGCCAAACCACTTCAACCACACATCACATTCCGCGTCTGTCATTCATGAGGTTGAGCTCATTATTTATATTTATTGATATTGTCTGGTATTCAGGCTGGCTTGAATTGGTTCTATAGATATGATGATTCTGCTAAATATTAGACAGATGCAAGTTTGTTGTATAGTATTTCATGATTGAAATGTTTGCTTAGTTAGATTTATGTTTTTTATGCGAACATGATCCAAAATGTGGCATAATTATGCCATTATCTTACCACAGGATTTTCTTTCTCTTTTGAGTAGATGCGGTCTTGTGTTGTATTACCCTTTTCCAGCTCTTTTCCTCACTACTGTGATAGTAAATGTAACTGCTATTGTTTTTCCTTGAATCTCCAATTTTAACCTGGCTTTTGGAAAATGGAATACAGGCTGTTCATCGCAATATTCCTATCCTTATCAGGGCCCTAGGGTCATCTTATTCTGAACTGCTGCGTATAATATCTGATCCACCAGAAGGATGTGAAAATCTTCTGATGCTGGTAGCTTCCTTTTTCAGATTATAATGAAATTCTGTTTCAACCAAGAAGTTCTCTTGCTATTGGAATCTGATTTTCTATTCATGAATGATGTTGAAGTTGATTTTGTTTTCTGGATAGGTGCTACAAAAATTGACCCAAGAGACAATGCCTTCTGCCGATCTGATTGCCACTGTGAAACATTTATATGAAACTAAGTTGAAGGTTCCATTGATAATTTTGCTTTCACTGTTTCCTCTTTCAAATAATTGATATGTTGGTCTTATGTTGTGGCATCATGTTTTCTTTCAGGATGCTACTATACTAATTCCAATATTATCTTCGCTCTCCAAGAATGAGGTCTGCTTCACTATTTGTTTCTTCCTTTACTATAAATTGTTTTCGTTCTCATGCTTATGCATATGTTCATTTAATGGCAAAAATGGTTGTGCAAACCAAAGAGTGTGATTACCTTGAGGTTTACAAGTGGATTTATGCAATTACTTCAGTAAGGGTTACGAGTATAGTGCATTACGTTCCAAATCCAAGTGGAATTTGCAGTAGACAGCTAACTTAGAGGCCAGCTAGAATAAATTGTTGACTTGGCCATCACACGGAATAGGATTAGAGAGAGAGACGGCAGAAAATGATGTAGGAGCTTGATTTACATGGATATTGTATGTTCTATCCTTTCCTTCCCCCGCATTAAACTTTCTGTCTATCTAGTTTATTCCATTGGAACCTTTGTCAGTTGTGGAGTTCTTTGGCATGGCATATCAAGTGATCTCCAAGTCTAATGCTTTCAACTTTCTCGTGTTGCAAAATGTGGAATTGAAAGTGTATTGCGTTGCAACCCACAGCTGGATTTTAATCATTTTATGATTTCAGGTTTTACCGATTTTCCCCCGGTTAGTTGGTCTTCCAATAGAAAAGTTCCAGATGGCACTCGCTCACATTTTACAGGTGTATTTGAATGCTTAATGTGATTTTATTTGCATTGTTCTGTGTATTTATTCTGCCACAAGCGTAGCTAACTGTTCTGTGTATTTACCCTTTTGGTCTTCTTATCTCTTTAGGTCGCTTAGGACATTTCATTTTTATTAGTGCACCTACTTGTGCTATCATGTTATTATGACGGGGAAAATTGATAATCCAGTGTAATACCTACTCATGTTTTCTTGTTATTATGATGAGGAAAATTGATAATCCAGTGTTATAAACAGAAAATTTCCTCTTTAAGACAGTGGAAACGGGCAGACACGTAGGTCCTTGTTTCATTGCTAAACTTAAACAATGGGATTAGCAAAAACTTTTGGCTTTTCTGTTAAGAGGCCGAATCATCAATGATACAGCTGTAAAATTGCATCAAAATTTGAATACAAACAATTTTAAGGATGCATAGCTGCCTGTGAATTTGGTTGAACTACGTAAAACATGCCAAGATAATTTAAACAATGTGCTTGACTGTTTAATTTTGATTTTCTGCTCCCTCCTTGCCATCCTTTCTCTCCTCTCCCTTGTAAAGGGAAAAATTTTCTAAGATTTCTTGGCTTGTCATGGCAGGGTTCAGCTCATACGGGTCCAGCTTTAACACCTGCAGAAGTGTTGGTTGCCATCCATGATATCAGTCCTGAGAAAGATGGCCTTGCATTAAAAAAGGCATGTGTTTTTTCCCTGAATGGTGATAGTTTTGTTTATAAAGGAAGCCTTAGTTTTCTACTTCATAGACTTTAATGATATTTGAATTATTCTGTGTTGCTTTTTTTATCCTATTATTTAATTGATAATTCTGTGCCTAATGTGTACTAATGTTGTGAGAAATGGCTGGTGGTGTTTCATTTTCTGATAATTGTGGGAAATAAAGGATTTGATGTAAGACTTGGGCTGACAAGTTACCTGCTTAGCACATGCCTAGGTCATCAACAGGTTTTGCAGTAAAAAAGTAAACTACCTCAGTTATCAGTTATGCTTATCCGTTTGAGTACAGTTCTTGATGGGAGGTGGAGTCATTTTGCTTAATGTCAAACTACTCGGTCAGATTGGAGTTGAGCATTGCTCACTTTTCAATTTGCAAAGATCAAATGATGTTTAGGGAATGTTTTGCAGGGATTAGATGCATAGTATAGTGGGCTTCACATAACTTGCAATATTCTGGTTAAAAAGTCATTAGTCATTTTTTATGTTTGTTTGCTTTTTCTGCTATGAGGAGCGCTGTAGTCGTCTTTTGATTTGCTTAGCACTCCTTAGTCTAATTATTCAACCATGAATACATGCTGAACTTGATCAGGGACTCAGGGTTGCTGAACCAAGATGGATGAACTTTTTTAAAAAAAATTGGTCACATTATGCATTCCCTTTTTTAACTTCTATTGTGTTGCTTTCGCATTGACTTCCATAACATGTTGGATAGTTGCCTTTCAGGATTTATAAATATACAATATTCTGGTGTTGATTCTTTCAGCTTTGGATTTACGACTCAACAGAACAATATTCAAACTCTTTGGCCTTAGCTTCTTGTAGATATCATTGATGGGTGCTAGAAGTTTTTTGTGCTTTTAGTTAGTTTCTCCTTTAATTTCCTGTGCTTTATGACCATATTAATGTTTGTATCTTTCTGTTCCACATATTCAGATAACAGATGCATGCTCTGCTTGTTTTGAGCAACGCACAGTATTCACACAACAGGTTTTGGCTAAGGCCCTGAATCAGATGGTATGTAAATGTTGATCATTTTATGGTATAATGGACAATGTTAATCAGGTGTTTATAGTAACTGTTTTATATTGTTAGGTTGATCAAACCCCATTGCCTCTACTCTTCATGAGAACAGTAATTCAGGCAGTTGATGCATTTCCTACCCTGGTAATGTTAATATTTCAATTTCTAATACATTTTTAAGATGCTTTATTATTATGTTCATAATTTAGTTTATGCAATCATTTCAGAGGTTAGGATCAGGTAATAGATGGAAATTATGTTGAAGCAGTTGTTTTGATGTTGAATCTTTTTATTTGCCTTTTGCCTATCTTGTAAGACGACATTAATTGAAGGTTAAATTTCCTTGGACGGCCATTTGTAAAACTGGTGCCCCAGCTTCTTCTTCTTCTTCTTCTTCTTCTTCTTTTTTAAAAAAAAGGTATCATTTTTCTTTTGAATGGGAATATTCTTGGTGGAGGATTTTGACTATTGATGATCTTAAATATAAGGGGAAAGTCATGATCAATATTCAATTTCCTTGCAAAGGAGCTTGAGTCAGTTGATCGTCTTCTTTTGCATTGAAATAGGCATTTGAGGGAGGTAGGGAGGTGGCTTGCATGTTTATGGGGACATTCTGGGTGGCGGCAGGATCTGTGGAGTGGACTTGATTTGGAGTGCTGTTTATTTCTCCTCTCATCCCTCGCTGTTTTTGGATTGTGTGGAAGGGAGGAATAGTAGAACTTATGAGGGTGTAGATTTTTTTTCCTTCCATACTTAAGGCTACACGTGTGATATGAATCATATGATTTATTTAGAGACTCTGTCTTGCACATGAAATTTCTCATACTGCTAACAGGAGTTTTTTACATTTGCTCACCCCCTTGGTGCTTTTTAATAAAAAATTCTCATTTTTTCCATTAAAAAAAAAGGTTTCTCACCATTCAGTGATGAGAAAGTCCTTTGGGCCCAACTTTTGATGCACCATGGTAAAAAATGCGATATTTTGAGAATATTTTTACCTATTAGTGGGACCATAGTTGCTATGTTATTTGTGGCTGTGAGTTTGATCTCAGGTAGAGTTTGTAAGACTTTTCTGCATGGTCCATTAAAATATTGACATTTCAAGAGATTCTGTGTTTTCGTTTTCATCGTCATTTGTGGTTATGTGGGACATTTTATTTATTTATTTATTGTGATAGAAATATGAATTACTTCTGCATATGATATTGACTATGCAAGAGGGTGAAAAGATGTGGAAGATCAAAAAATAATCATGATAATCATGCTGTCTCATGTTTGATCCCCAGGTTGATTTTGTTATGGAGTTGCTCTCCAAACTTGTGAGTAGACAGGTATGCTGGCCCAAGTTAAAATTCTGTTCTTAAATTTATAAAGAAGTTTGACTATCATGCTTGCTTTATTCTGGTTTGAGATCATTATCTTTTATAAATATTTGGTATTCAGGTGTGGAAAATGCCAAAATTGTGGGTTGGGTTTCTGAAATGTGTGTCTCAAACAAGGCCACATTCTTTCCGTGTATTATTACAGGTATTATATAGTTTGCATTCCTGGAAAACTTCCCCTTGTTAACTCCTTTTACCTTGTCAGTTTCAACTTGTATCTTTCTTTATATATTCTCTGCATGCAGTTACCACCTCCACTACTTGAAAGTGCTTTGAACAAGCATGCTAATCTCAGAGGCCCCTTGGCTACTTATGCAAGTCAACCAAGTATCAAAACTTCACTACCTAGGTACAGTTCTCAAGGAGCTGATTTACCAGTTCTTTTGGTCCCGAGAGATCTACTGGGAAATTTATTATTTTTTTTAATGAAGTGATATTATTTTTATTTATTTCTGTCCTGTGTGATAATGCAGTTTTAATGACCTATGCAATTTATTAGCTTATCAAGTGAATTATGTAATCAATTTTCCCATGTATTAGAGCATCTATCACGAGTTGGCACTTGGCATTGACAATTCAACTATTAATTTTGGAGGGTTACCAGGTTCTGTGCATGAGTTTTGGGCGTTATGATCCTTAATTTTGTACCATATGCATCACAAATTGGTAGAACCAATCATCAAGTATTCATATTACCTATTACCAAATGAGTTGTAGCTCTATACTGAGTTCAGTGGTTGAACAAAACATCTACAGGTTCATAAGATATTTGTGGAATTTTGATTTGATGCAAGGAGGTCCATTACTGAACTTTCAAGTTAAGGATGATGGAGGCCTCAGACATCCTATGTTCAAGGGCTGTCTAGTTGAGGGAGATCATGGAAATAGTTAGTGATTTTTTGAGCATGGGGGGAGGAGTTTAGGATTTGACAGATTGAGGGGAAAAGAACCTGTCCTTATGAAGAAGCAGATTATAAGTCTGGAGATCAATATATATATATATATATATATATATATATATATATATATATACTCTATTTAATTAATTGACATATTCTTATGAAAGATGAGAGTTTTCTAAGGTTAATTTATTCCTATGCATTTGGCAGATCGACGCTAGCAGTTCTTGGTCTTCTCAATGATTCACAAACACAGCAACATGTCACCTCTTTACACCCTTCAGAAACGAGTTCCTCTGTTCATGGAGCAAATCTTACATGATAAGTCACTGAGAATCGGAATTGACCACTTGTATAGCAAGGAATTGTTAAGGACCATTCCAGATGATGGTCCTTATCCACTGGTAACACTTGGCAGAAGGGGGAATACAAATTGACAGTGGTGGCTTAAATGGACATTTGACTTCCGACAAGTGACTAGCTGATATCTGATGTGCAATGAATTGAAGTCAGCTGTGCGGGTGAAGTTGCATTTTTGGCAAGAAACTGCCTCCAGAGAATTCCAACCCTCCTTCCCTGGCTGCTTTACAAATGTACCATAATTGTAATGTCTTTTTCATTTTTGTTCTAGTTATTGTAATTCATTCTTTGAAATTTTGATCTTCAAATCCATCCTCATATGGGCATGTCTTATGAAGGGTGAAACATTGGTTGGTCGGCATGTAGGGCACCACATAGGTTAAGCGACCAATTGTTCTCATTCTCAGCTGTAGGAGATTAGCAAGTGTGGTTCCCTGCGTAGGTGGGGGAACCATTTGAAGGGAAAATGATTGTGGAGCTGCTGTCCATGTATGAGGGGTACGGTCCGTCATATAATTGAGGACTAATTTGGTCATGATGATCACAATAAGAGTACAGCTCTCTTCTCATTTTCACTTTCTTTTTCAATGTTACTAATCTATGGCAATTTGCGACATTCTGGGATCATGCGTAGGGTGCCTTTTTTTGTTGTTATGGAGTCTTGAACTATTGAGAACGTGATACAAAATGCTTTGCTAGATTTTTTTTTTTTTTTCCCTGTGCTGTAAGTTAAGATAAATATGCGTGGCTGAAGTTGTTATTTTACTGATAATAACATGCATCGCTAAGCCTAAAGTTTTAAGTGCAGTTCCGTAGCTAAATGTTTAACAGACGCACTATTTTGCGTTTGCGTCGGAGTTTATGACCAGACGTAAATATGCATTGCTGCTTATAATAATATAGGAGAATATTGTAGCATATATTCAATAGTGCTCTCTCCCATTAAAAAAAAAAAAAAAAAAACTTGAGCCCTTTTTGTAATGTGAAACATGCACTGAAAGCACTTAATTTCTCTAAGTGAATTTTGAAAAATTATAACTATTAAGTACTTTTTTCATTTACATGCCAACTTGTGATTCACTTGTTATTTCATATCATATGTACATATGAAATAGCAGTATAAAATTTTTATTTTGTAGCAAGAATTTTTTATATTTAAACTGTTTATTTTATGAAAAATAATTTATATATAAAAAATATTTTATAAATTATTTTTTATGAAAATTATTTTTGAAAAAATTATTTATTTTTAAAATATTTTCATTGTTTAATTATAATATTAATATTTTTATTTTATATATATATATATATATTTTTAATAAGATAATTAAATTTTGAAAAATATTAATTTTCCTTATTTATTTAGAAAAACATTATTTATTGATCTTTTAAAAAATATTTTTTAAAAAGAAAACTTTTTCAGAATAAATGATGCCTAAGTATTTGTTCGTGACGCTTTGTTGCGGTGGTGATTTTACTGACAGTTTGTCGTGTACTTTTTTTTTTTTTTTTTGATAAGTGATGAGAATTAATTGTTGTTAACGTAATGACAATTTTAGCAGACTGATTCTAGAAGGACTGAAATCCCAAAGGATCTCTTAACGCAGTTTAGATCTACTTTCCACGAGGTAAAGACGTTACGTCATGACTGATATTGTCATGTCTATTATCGTCTCTAAAAATAATAAATGGCATCGCTAAAAGCTTTTTTTTTTTTTGACCTTTTGAGTTATTTTTTAAAGTAATTAAGGATGATTAAAATTGATTTGAAATTTTTAAGAGTAGGTTTTATCACAATTATTTAAATGATTAATAATGAAAAATTAAAAGTTTTGAATTCCAAATAAAGAAGAAATTTGGAACGTGGACCTCAACAATAACATTTCAGATCTAGAATCTATTTCACGACAACTCTATTTTTACCTTCAGAACCAAACATGATTTTAGTCAAAAAATTACCAGACTAACTTCCTAACACAAGACAAAACACCTAAACTGAAAATTGCATATAGCACTGGTAGTAAGATGGAGTGCTGCCGACGCTCTTGAATAAGAAAATCAACACTGTTAGTTCCGCTTTCCCTTCCTGGGTCAGATTGTATCTCAATTAATTATCACTTGTGCCAAAAGCCTAATACCAACTCTACCGACACAAGCCTTTCACAATCAAGTTGTACACTCAATATAACCACCAAATGTATAATACTCCTAATTTTTAAATCTATTATTTTTGAGTAAATATTGATATTTTATTTTATTTGAATTTTAGAAAATTATTTGAAATTTTTCAGATTTTAGAAATCGGGTTGATTTTCCGAAAATATAAACTTTGATGATTTTTAAAAATTAATTTAAAGACCACGTGATAAAACTAAAAATATATTTGAAGTCTACGCATTTATCTGAGTTTTCTAAAAATTTTTCGAAATTTTTAGATCTCTTTTTCGGATCCAAGGCAGAGTAAAAATTTAAAATTTTATATTATGAATCGGACCGGTCGAATCGAACCGGACCGGATCGGACCGGTCGAATCGAACCGGTCGAATCGGACTGGCTTCTTCCTTTTTCTTTCTCCCCGCGCGCGTCCCGACCCCTCTCTCTTTCTCTCCCGTTTTCTCTCTCCTCCCTCCTCCCCTTGCCGCACCGCGGCCTCCCCAGCCACCCCAGCCTGCCGGCGCGCCTCCCCAGCCACCTGCCCTCACCGTGTCACGGGGGCCTCACGTGGGTAGATATTGTCCGCTTCTGGCCTCGGCCTGCACGGTTTTGTTCCTGGGCCGAGCCTCTGCCCAACCCAAAACGCGTCTACCCAAGCAAGGCCACCCCCTTCATATTAGCCCAGTCACTCCCCCATACTTGGCCGATGTGGGATTGAGTCACCTCTGTGACATCTCCCCCACCCGATCCTGCAACGACCTCGTTGCAGTCCGGCCACCCTGCCTACACCTCTGTGTGCTTGGCGTGAGTCGACCAAGATGGGTCGGCTCTAATACCAAATGTCACGGGGGCCTAACGTGGGTAGATATTGTCCGCTTTGGGTCTCGGCCCGCACGGTTTTGTTCCTGGGCCGAGCCTCTGCCCAACCCAAAACGCGTCTACCCAAGCAAGGCCACCCCCTTCATATTAGCCCAGTCACTCCCCCATATTTGGCCGATGTGGGATTGAGTCACCTCTGTGACACACTGGCTGCCGCCTGGAATGCCGGTAAAAGGCGTATGAAGCGACGCGACGCGCAAGCGCGCAGCTTTGTCTTCCCGGCCGAAATCCGGCCGATCCGGCCACCAATCGGACCAGGTCTTGTGTCTAAATCCATTTACTCGTCGAGAGCTTTCCATAGACACCAAGAACGCCGAAATCCATCGAGCAGTTTGTCCAATTTTTGCCCGGAAAATTTTAGTCCATTTTGACTTTTGGGCTAGATTTCTCGCAAACCGTGAACCCCACGAGAAAACCGAGAGTACCAGAGCGCTCCACTTATCGAGAGCTTTGCGGCGATATAAATTTCAAATTTTTCCGACACTGTTTTTCGGTGGGTCTCACGGAACTTCGTAGTGTTTTTCTAAGCATTAAATGAGCTTAGAAAATTTCGTAAAATTTATGTACTAACCCCCTCGTTGTGGGCTTCGTGTAGGTATCTTTAATTCGCGGAAATTCAACAGTTATCCAGGTCTGTGAATTTCCGGCCAGACAGACTGATTACCAGAAAAGTCTCAGAATTGGATCGAGGTTTTGGCTACATTACTATTGTCAGACGTCCAGAGCGCGTCCCCTAAGTCAGAATCGGCATAGGTAAACCCGAACCTTACTTTTTCATAATTTTCTAGTGCTTAAATGAGATTAAAAATCCGTAAAATATTCGTGGTAGCTCAGAAAATTATAATTCTTTTTGCATTAGCCTAGTAATATTGCTAAGGACTGCTGGGCAAAGTTTTAGAATTTTTAGAGTTCATTTGGGTAGTTTTTACAAAAAGAGTCAATTATAAGGAATAAATTGAAATTTTACATATTATGATGGATGACTGTTTAGATGGGCCCAGGAGGGGCTGTGTGATGTGATTGAGTTGTGGATATATGGATTGTGAATATAGAAGTGCGTTTTGAGCCATTTTGCAGGTTGGGTAGGTCCTAGGTATAGGGGAGACTCTACTGGATTTTCGGCACGACTTAGGACGTATTTGGTCTTTTCTTAAGTTTGTATTGAGTCAAATTTATTAAATGATTGTAATAAAATTATCAGGTGAGCCGGGACAGCCTTCTTCCTCCGCCCAGCCGCTACAGTGATAGCTGTCAAGTCTGTGAGTAAAATATTAATTTTAATTGTAATTTCACTATTATTATATGTTCAAGCATGCCAATGCATCACTTATATGTATGTATCTGTGTAGTTAAATTCTAGGCACGTTTTATGTTGCATTCATAACTGTTAAAGTGCCATGGATATTGTTGTGGTAATTTGGAGCAGTGTGCGTGCGTTGGCGTGCGTGTGATGTGGTGTTGACTATGGATAGGATGGGTAGACACGGCTTGAGATCTTCGCTGGGACTCGGTCTTTCGGGGTAGACACGGCTTGAGTTCTTCGTTGGAACCCCGATTTGGTTTATTAAGCGAAAGTCCGGCTTGAGTTCTTCGCTGGCACAAGTTGGATTTAAGAGAGCTGTATAGGGGATCAGCTCCCATATATTATGATTGATATTAATGGGTGTGTGAGTGTTTCAAATTACCTTTTTGTTGTTGTGATGTGAAATTATTGCTGATGTTACATTTCACTATACAAGGTGCATTAGTTTTAGATAGTTATAGAGATTATGGATAAAATTGATATTTTACTCTCTGAGTCGAATGCTCACTCCTGTTCAATATTTTTTCCAGACCACAGGAGGATATTTTTGAGATTAACCTGCTTTTCTCCCTCGCAGATCGTCTATTCATGTTTTTGTAATTCTATAAACTTTTAGAATTTCCGCATGTGTTAGAAGTATTTATTGAATTGGGTCTGTAATATAAATTGTTATTTTGGACCTGTAAACTTATTATTTTATGCATGTTGATGGACTGAATGAGGGAACTGAGCTCCTATTTATTTTTATATTGTTATGACTATGTGGAGGGTGAGCTGAGCTCCCCACTTGATATATATTGTATTTACAAGTCGACTGAGTCAAAAACTACCTGTTGAAATGTCCATTTTATGATCGGACTCTGTCCGATTGAATTCTTGAAATTGGACCCAAATGGACCTTATAGTTGGGTTAATGAATAGTTAGGCTTATTACGAGTCTCAGAGGCTTTAGGCTGGCCCAGGTCGTAGTGCCGGTCCGGCCCATAGATTGGGTCGTGACAAAATGGGATGTGCCACCACTCAACTTACACCACCAGAATACCAGACAAACAAACTTTTCTGGATATTTTAAAACAACTTGCCCTCTTTTTTGATTCTGATGAAAAACCTACAATCACATACAAAGAATAGATTCAGAACATGAGTCCTCCTAGACAGTACAAACACCTTCCATTTTGGTTTTGGTTGGGGGTGTTGTTCAAGTAAATTTCCAAAAATTAAGTAGTTAAATCCCCACAAAACGCCAACCATAAATCTACAACAAAAACAGAACTTCGCTTCTGTGAAAGAATATCACGCTAGGAAAATTTCACAAACAAAAGCCAATGGGGGGGAAAAATAATTCTTTGTTTCTTTGTCAAAGGCTGCCACGCATCTTTCTGATGCTTGCTTTGCGCTGATAGTAGCAAATGAAGCGACAATATGCTTGGAAATGAACAGCTACCCACATGTAACAAGGGCACAACTGTTAAATGGGAAACAAGAGTGAGTGAGTACATCTTTTGAATGACAGGTGAAATTTTATCTATCACCAGAATATTATTAGCAGAAAAGAAATTCAGACTGTCATTTGTAAGACTTGTACATTTCTATTTGTTTCTACTTCTTCATTAACTTTAGGCAGAATGACCTTCACTTTCTATAAGGTTAAAACTTCTGATTGTTAAAATTTTAAAAAACAAATTCATTATACATAAAACCAAAACCTGTCTTGAGCTCTTAGCATCAAAATTGCAACGTCACACTTCCATCATTTGACAGGGAGAATGACATCAAGGTTCTTCTGAAGCAGCCAGCCTCTGGGATAGACAAGACCTCGAGCATCCAAATGAAGATGCCAATTCAGTATCCTTGAACAGTCAGGAGGAACACCTTCCATTTGACTTTCATCTTCCACCACTTGCTCTATGAATGTGGTCTCCTGTGAAAAAGCACAAGGTTAGCATACATGACAGACAATTGAATTAATGGTAAGTTCTAGGGAAAGAACATCCAGAAAATACAATTGTATGATGTATACTTGGAAACCCTCCTTCACTGTGTCTAACTGTCGAATTGGTTTCAAAGAGCGGCGCTTCCATCTCTTTGGGTCCCACAAGATAGTGCTGTTGAAGGCAAATCCTGACATATCAACATGAAACCTTCGAAGTCTTTTGCTTTTTTCATTGGTATGCCATCCAATTACCTGAGTTCGATTACATACTGGACCTTCCAAAATTGCTTTGTTTTTACTTTGTGCAAGCATTGCAACAGGCCAAGTGCCAAATCGGCTATAAAGCAAAGATGGTAATATCAGGAATTTAGAGAACAAAGCATAAAGGGGGAACGACAAAAATATATAATAATTGAGCTCTAATGTTTAAGAAATCAAACACATGCCTGAATATACAAAATCCACTTCATAACAGCTATGAGATATCTAAATCTATAATGTGATTTAAGCAACATTACCAATCTAACAAAACATATATTTCCCATAGTTCTCAAGGAGAATAATAGTCAAGTTCTTTTTTCCCTAAAGGGAGGAAGAATAATGCTGGGTCAACCAATAAGTGGATGCCACATTTCTTAGACAGTAAAAAAACAAGGAAAGAAATTAGTGATGAAGCATGCACAGCGCACCAAATTAAAATTACTGATAGCAAATCAAAAACACTTGTACAGAAACATCAGGCCTTCATTACATTGATGCCAAGTTATTGAACATAAGACTATTAGTCATAATCTCTATATCACTTAAGGTCTTAACATTATTTTCTAGTACATTCTGTACTCTTTAAAAACAAACTCAGATTCAGAAAATGTCAGTCACATGAGTGACATGATGAACAGGAATTAAATCAACTAACTCAAGATATCGTACAAATAAATAACGAAGAAATAATGCAGTCTACCAAAAACCAAGTAACCCATAATAGTTCAGAACCATATGGAACTAAAGCTGATAAGCAAATGTTATCCACAAGCAACAAGCAGACGAGAAAGTAGCTAATTGAAAGTACAGTCCAATTCCATAAACACTGATTTCATAACCGTGCCAACCAAGCAAATGAAGCTACCCTATATACTTTACTTTAACCCACAGTCACATCACTATATCCAGAAGTAACCGAAACAAACAAATCAATTCATGTAACGACAATAAATCAAAATTTTCCAAAACAAGATTCTAATTTAGCATCTTGCCATTGGGAGAAAAACCAAGTTAACCAACATGAAAGCTAAAAATTACCTGATTTCTCTCAGGCTTTCGAACAACTCAAGCGAATACACATTATCATCATCAGCGAAGTACACAATCCCATCCAGCCTATGTCTCTCTATGTGATCCAAAGCCGCATTCCTCTGGTGTACACCTCTGTCTTTCTCAGTCGTCGAATTTCTCTCGCACACCACATGCCTATACATTACCCCCGTTTTCCTCAGAATGTCTGCTGTCTCCATCGACGCCGCCTTCATTTCCACCACAATCCACAACAGCGGAGGCTGCACTAGCCTGAGCACCTGCCCTAATCTATTCAAAAAATAGGCCTGTAAAGCACGATTATACGTCGGCGTAATCACGATTAATTGCTTCCTCGGGACAAAATCAAATCTGGAAACGTAGTTCAGTTGCGCATCAACCCCCAAACTCACAGAATTTAGAGCAAAAACACCGTGCTTAATACTGCGATTATCGCCGTCGTCTAATTGAACATTGACATGTGGCGGCTTGATCTCAAAAGAGAAATCATGATTCCGGACATCATTATCCACATGACCAAACAATAACATACCCAAAAAGAAGCCTACAACGAAGAATATCAAGCATCTATAGAAAGATCTGCGAAATCCTTTCCGTTTTTGAAGGAAAGCGGCGGCGAAGAACCGTCGGAGAGGGATGGAGTTGAAACTGACAAATGAAGCGGCTGAGGAGGCTAATGGAGAGGAGTACTTAGCGGCGTTGCTGGTAAAAAACTTGTGAGAGGGCGAATCGACTGACAGTGGAGAGTTGGTGGAAGCGATGCCGTTTTGATATGTGCGGTCGTGATATGCCGCCGGTGATAGCGTTCGACGAATAGAGGCCATTCGATGGATTGACTAATTTACATGATCAAATTGGCGGACGGCAAAAGATTCATCGAATTCAGGAACCCTAAAATAGGAACGAATCTACGGAGAGAGATTAGGTTGCAAATACAGTAAAGCGAAAATGGATTTGATACCAAAAATAGAGAAAAAAAAATAATGATTTGACAATTGGTTTTTCTGGCAAAATTTGGATGATAATGTTTAAGAAATTTAGGGTTCGTAGTGTAAATCAGATTTTTTTTTTTTTTTTTTGAATCTGGAAAAGGAAGAGAAACGGAAATGGAGGAGGAGGAGGCCTAAGATCTGCGCAAACTTTCAGTTTTGAGTTTTGGGCGTTTAGGTGATTTTACCGCGAAGACGGAAAAGCGTAAGCGTACGCGCTTCAGCTTGGGTGCGCTTTACGCGGCAGGTGGATAGAGTCATAGAGAGACGAAGATTGATTTGTTTATTTATTTATTAGCTATAGAAAATATATAAATTTACGCGTGGTGCCACAATTACACGTGTCGTGGATGTGGTGGCAAGTGTTGTCATTTTCTTCTCATCTTCTAGGGATAATTAATAATCAGTCCAAAACATGGATAATTAATCATTCGGTACTCAGAATTTGCATATTTGACCCATTTGTTCTTGAGCATTTGCTAGGAAGTGAGGTGAAGAATGTAAATGTGGCCCATGAGAGTCTACTGTTGTAGCATCTACCACAATCTCTTATCATCTGTTCGCTGGTGGGCCATTATCCTTCCGCATACAAATGCACAAAATCACATCCACCAACCCATTTGATCGCAATTCTTCGGCAAGATAATAGAGATTCTAGTTGTGGCATCTACTGGAATCTAAGATCTTTTCACTAGTGACATAAGACATGCTACTTGATGCATGGACAACTGCAAAATTAGTTTACACAAACACAAGTGAAAGATCCCCAGGAGGTACAGATATCTGGCAGTCTTGCCCAGGACTCGTTGGTCTCACTGATCACCTTCAAAGCATAGTCCTGTTGGTTAATGGTTATAGATGATGATTAAATGTTAAAAAAAAAAATTATTATCATCATAACCATGCATCTATGAGGTGAGGAAAACTTGGAGTATATTCTCAATCATGCCTATATAGTATGTAAAATTTGAATGGAAGTAGAAATGAGAGCCATTTCATGTTCTTGGATGCACCTAATGTATTTGTCCAGTAAATAAATATTTATTTTCTTTTGTTCCATTGACCCAAAAAAAAATATGACATTTGTATATATAACCTACGTCGCAAGATACAATCTAATCAACTGAATTGATTTAGCTTCCAAGTAGGGGTGAGTATTCAGTTCGAATTGAACCGAACCAAATTAAATTATAAAAATCGAATTTTAAATTTTGAAAATCGAATCGAACAGAAATGAGTGAAAAATTGAATCAAATCGAACCGCTCTATTTCAGTTCGGTTCGGTTTAAACTGATCGATTTTGATTTTTGATTAATTTTTTTAATTTAGACTTGATTTTCAAATTATTTAGTCTAATTTTGACTTTGGTTTGAACCTAATAACTATTAATCAATGAAATTAAACAATTAATATATATAAAATTAAATACAATTCATTAATTTCTCATAAAAATAAATCGATTCGGTTCGATTTGAATATATAAATTACTATTCGGTTCGGTTTAACCGATTTTTTTCTCTTCAAAACCGAACCGAAATAATCGAAATTTTTATAATGTAAAATCGAACCGAACCGATTAAATTTTAAAATCGAACTGATTAAATCGAATTAACTCGATTCGATTCGATTTTTCGATTTGAACCGAATTCTGCTCAGCCGTACTTCCAAGTAAACTAGTTTAAGCTGCCACCGTAAGTAGATAAACTAGAAACTACTGAAATTGGAAAAACAAGAGTGCTATAGTTTAAAAGAGGAAAGAAATGTATATAACTTTTATAGGAAAGCCAACTTAGTTATAAATCAATAACAAATTTTAACGGTCAAAATTACCTTATTGCTGAGACCAAACTTGTTTGGAGGCTCTCCATATGGAATTTTATAATCTCCAGCATATAATAAAATAACGGCTGTTACGTTACGTAATGACCGTTATTTACAAAAATTTTCAATTATCGTTACCGATAAGGTCGTTATTTAACAATGAAAAAAAATTGAGGGTGTAACAGTCGTTATAGCCGTTACGTAACGATGGTTTTAATGGCCGTTACAGGCAGGGGGTATTTTTTTTTTTTAAACTTTTCAGCCTTCTTTCACATCTTGCAACAAAGGCACGTGAAAATGGGATTGTAGGCCACAATTATTGACTGAATTCAAATTATTTAACTTTTAATTTAAGCCTTTTAACATTTTCTTCAATTTTAGCCTCTCCACTAAAGTCCTATCTTCTTTAGTCTTTCATAGTTTCTGCTCTAAGTCTCTAAATGTCCCAAGCTCATCTCCTTGCTCTCAAAATATCAATTTTCCCTTAAATTTTCTGCATTATATCACAACCCAAGGCTTGAATCCTTCAATTCTCTAGAGCATACTCACAAAAGGTGAGTTTTTTCTTTCTAATTTTAGCTATCTTCTTAACCTTTATTAAGTATACATAAATAATAATAAGTAATTTTTAGGTAGATAATTAAGAGCATAGATATATTTATGTGTTGTTACACTTACTTGTTACTTGTGAAAACCCATATACATTTATTATTATTTTATTTTAATTAGCTAATAATAATTTAATATATTTATATAAAATATATATATTTTATTGGATGGTCTGCTTATTTATTTCTAGATATATATAAATATTATTTTTGAAATTAAATATATATCTGTAATCTGAACAACCCAGTTCAATAATAACTCTTATCTCATCCTACACCTAATAGAACTCTTGAAATATATATATACCATAATCATCTCTTCTGCTAAATTTTGCTCTCAAAACCTATTTGTCACCTCCTTTTTCTATCAAATACTCTCAACAGAGAAACCCTAAATTTTTACTTCTTATTCATCACATTCGATTCTGTTTTCAAGGTAAAAATTCTCATTCTTTATTCAATAATGGGTGAATTTGATTTTATTTTCTTTTATTAATTTGTTATAACTACTCTATAAATTTATTTCCTTGATCATTAGTATTGAATTGGATTGATCATAATTGCTGTTGGACAATAATTAATTATTATATATATATATATATATATATATATATATATATATATATATATATATATATATATATATATATATATATATATATATATATATATATATATATATATTTGCGGAATTGCAGTGGAAGATTTATGGTGGAGGAACGGGACGCGGATTTGGATGGATGAGGTGCAGGTACATGTTGGGCGAACAGTTATATATATATATATATATATATATATATATATATATATATATATATATATATATATATATATATATATATATATATATATATATATATATAAAAGTTATTTTATTTTATTATTATTTAATATTTTCTTTTATATTTTAGGTATAGGAGATTCAAATATTCATTATGTCAGCTGAAATTGTCTCTCTTTTATTGAATCTAGCTATTATTTTGGAGGTTCCAGGTGAGTGGTAATTATAGTACATGGCACCGTTTTTGTCCCTTTAAAAAGTTTCTTAGCATTAAATTTGTTATTAAATGAAATTTTAAATCAATATTTTAAAAATGACTTTATATGTGATTTTCTAGAGTTTTATTTTATTATTGAATTTTATCTCGATTTTGATTAAATAATTAATTTTGCCAACTATCTCTGTATTAGACCCATTAGGATTCTGGGAACAGGCCTTTAATGTATTTATATTGATTGATATTTGACTATAAAATTTATCGATGTGTTACTGAATTGATTTAAGATTGATTTGATTTTATTGAAATGATTTGAGATTGATTTGATTTTATTGACTCTCTGAAACTATTGAAATACGCTATTGGAATTGTACTATCAGTTATTATTTGCTATCTGAATTTTTTTTATTGATTTTGATTGATTTGTACAAATTGATTTTTGTTTTGAATCGGTACCTGTGCCCAGTATCTGTTTCTGTTATCTGGCCCCGCCGTGTGGACTATCACGGTATTAGGTTGCATTATCGAGTCATGCATCATTGCAGTTTATGGCTTGCATTAGTATCATATGCATTGATATCTGTGAAGGAGGAGGAAGGTATCTGATATCTGGTAGCGCGCTTACCATCTGACCTTTGGTGATGTGGGGTATCATCACCCTGGTGCACTGTACCATAAAAATTTTATTGAATGAATTTATTTTATATATATGTTTTACGAAATTATTTTATTAATGATTTTGACAGCATGAGCATGATTTTATTGAATATAAATTTATTGTGAAATTAATCAAGCGTCTGCCTGTTCCTATTCCGTTGTGTGCTATAATTATCATTCACTGAGCATCTAGCTCAAACCACGTTTTCTCTCATATCCTGCTTTGCATCGGTAGAATTCGCGGTGATCCAAATATTCAGTTCATTTTCTGGAGAGGGACAACTTTGATTGGTTCTCATGGTATGCCCGAATTCATGTTTTCTCGGGCTAATAATTAGTTTAGTTTATTGAACAGTTTAAGTTTTTTATTGAAATCTGTAGAGACTCCGCAGTTTACCTATGGGATATTTATGATGTTTATTCAGCATTTTGTTTAATTGAATTTTGTCTATTTTTGGGATTAGTAAGTGACAATATATTCATTTAAGATACTCTGATAAGGCTTGCATGATTTAAGAATACTTAAATTATGCGCCGGTCACGATTTAGAATTTTGGGTCGTGACAAAGTTGGTATCAGAGCTAGGTTGAGGTCTAGTAAACTTGCGGAGCATAGGATCCTTAACGTCTTTTCAGTTTATCATTGCTTTAGATATCTGCGTCCTTCGTACTTTTTCACCTGTCTTAATTTGGCTCACATTTTCATATTTAATACTTGTTTATTAAAATGAATAGGTACCTGAGTCTGTTAAACGTAAGAGGAGAGCTAGGGCCAAGGGTCTTAATGGTGCAAACCTTGATCCAACAAGGGAGGTACCACCTCAAACTATTAATCAAAAATTTGAACAAACGCCTATGGCTAAGACTGGGGCATAACCATTCCTTTGTTTCTCCATACTTTTCCATGATATTTAGTACACCACCTACTTTGTTAGAGTATCCTTTATCTGTATCAACACCTATGGGTAATGCAATAGACACTGATATGGTGTATAAGGGATGTATAGTTCACATTGGAGATAAGGAATTAGCTACAGGTCTTGTTTCTTTAGATATGTTTGAGTTTGACGTGATTTTAGGTATGGATTGGTTAGCCACTTATCACGTTTCATTGGATTATCATAATAAAGTTGTACTCTTTAAAATTCCTGGGGAGTCAGAATTTCAATTTCAAGGAGATCGTAGTATAGCCTCTAGTAATCTTATCTCAGTAGTTAGTGCTAGCAGATTATTGCGAAAGAGGTGTAAGGGGTATCTAGCTTATGTTAGAGACGTTCAGGTAGAAGGTGCAGGTTTGGAGAAAGTTGTAGTGGTTAAGGAGTTTCCTGATGTGTTTCCAGAAGATTTATCAGGTTTACCCCCGGAGCGAGAGGTAGAGTTTGGTATAGACGTAGTTCCTGGAACTGAGCCCATATCTATGCCACCTTATCGTATGGCACCCACAGAACTTAAGGAGTTGAAGGAGTAGCTACAGGACCTACTAGATAACGAGTTTATTCGCCCTAGTGTTTCTCCATGGGGTGCTCCTGTGTTATTTGTACGGAAGAAGGATGGGTCTTTGAGAATGTGCATTGATTATAGGCAATTGAATAAGGTAACTGTGCGTAATAAGTATCCTCTTCCACGCATAGATGACCTGTTTGACCAACTTCAAGGTGCAAAGTATTTTTCCAAGATTGATCTTCGATCTGGGTATCATCAATTAAGGGTCAAGAAAGAAGACATACTCAAGACAGCCTTTAGGACTAGGTATGGACACTATGAATTTCTTGTAATGTCTTTTGGTCTTACCAATGCTCCGGCCGCTTTTATGGATCTCATGAACAGAGTTTTCAAGCCTTTCTTAGATCAATTTGTTATAGTGTTCATCGATGACATCCTAGTGTACTCAAAGAGTAAGAAGGAGCATGAACAACATTTGAGAATTGTCCTTCAGACCTTACGAGAACACAAGCTATATGCCAAGTTCTCAAAATGTGAATTCTGGTTAGACAGTGTGGCTTTCCTAGGCCATACAGTATCGAAGGATGGGGTGTGCGTTGATAAGAAGAAAGTTGAGGTAGTGCTTCATTGGCCTAGACCCACAACTGTGTCAGAGATTCGTAGTTTCTTGGGTTTAGCAAGGTATTATAGACGGTTTGTTCAAGACTTCTCTCGTATTGCAGCACCTTTAACTAAGTTGACACAGAAGAATGTGAAATTTCAGTGGTCTGAGGCTTGTGAAAAAAAGTTTTCAGGAGCTTAAGACTCGTTTAACTACAGCACCAGTGTTAGCCCTTCCATCTGGATCAGGGGGTTATGTAGTATATTGTGATGCTTCTAGAATTGGTTTAGGATGTGTTTTGATGCAGCATGGACGGGTTATTGCATATGCTTCTCGTCAGTTGAAAAGGCACGAGCAGAATTATCCAACTCATGATTTGGAAATGGCTGCAATAATTTTTGCTTTGAAAATCTGGAGGCACTATCTGTATGGTGAGACTTGTGAAATCTTCACTGACCACAAAAGTCTCAAATACATCTTTGACCAACGTGATCTTAATCTTAGGCAAAGGAGATGGGTAGAATTGCTGAAGGATTATGATTGCACCATCTGATATCACCCTGGAAAGGCTAATGTGGTGGCTGATGCTCTAAGCAGGAAGTCTTCTGGTAGTTTAGCCCATATATCTACCAAGATGAGGCCTTTGATTGGTGAATTACATGAGTTGTTAGATCAGGGAGTAAAGTTTAAAATCATAGCTGGATCATTCTTAGCACATTTTCGAGTTAGGCCTATCTTAATTGATCGAATTAAGGCTGCTCAAAAGAGGGATTCTCAGCTGTGTGAGATTATAGATAATATTCATCAAGGCCAAGCTCAAGGATTCATGTTGAATGATGATGGAGTTCTTCGTTATGGCACTAGACTTTGTGTCCCCAATGTTGATGAGTTGAGAAGAGAAATCATGGAGGAGGCACAGCTCGCCTTACACAGTACACCGAGTTCAACTAAGATGTACCGTGATTTAAAGGGAGCATTATTGGTGGGGTGGCATGAAGAGGATGTTGCGGACTTTGTTGCTAAATGTTTGACTTGTCGTGAGTTAAAGCGTAACATCGAGACCATCAGGTTACTTCAGCCGTTGCCTATCCCTGAGTGGAAGTGGGAGTATATTACCATGGACTTTGTTGTGGGTTTACCTAGTACACGAGGTGGTTACAATGCAATTTGGGTGATAGTGGACAGATTGACAAAATATGCTCATTTCCTTCCTGTGAAGACTACATATGACTTTGCTAAACTTGCACAGTTGTATATAAACAAGATTGTTAGTCTTCATGGAGTTCTAGTTTCCATTGTCTCTGATCGTGGTACTCAGTTTACTTCTCGATTTTGGAAGAAATTCCAAGAAGCTTTAGGAACACGAGTAGACGTTAGTACTGCTTTTCACCCTCAGACGGATGGACAGTCAGAAAGGACCATACAGACATTAGAGGACATGCTTTGTGCATACGTTATGGATTTTAGTGGCTGTTGAGATCATCATTTGCCTTTAGTGGAGTTTGCTTATAATAAAAGTTATCAGGCAAGTATAGAGATGGCTCCATATGAGGCATTATATGGTCGAAAGTGTAGGTCACAAATTTGTTGGGATGAAGTTGGAGAAAGAAGGCTTACTAGACCAGAGTTGATACAATTAACTTCAGAGAAGGTTCGACTAATTCGTGATCGACTTTTGACTGCTCAAAGTCGACAAAGAAGTTATGCTGACCCTAAGCGTAAAGATGTAGAATTTATGATTGGTGATCATGTATTTCTGAGAGTTTCCCCTATGAAAGGAATCATGAGGTTTGGGAAGAAAGGGAAGCTTAGCCCTCGTTTTGTTGGTCCATTTGAAATTTTGGAGAGAATTGGAGCAGTTGCTTACCGTTTAGCCCTTCCACCTAGTTTTGCACATGTACATCCAGTTTTCCATATTTCTATGCTTAGGAAGTATGTACCAGATCCATCTCATGTTTTACAACCTCAAACCATGCAATTTAGGGATGATATGTCATATGAGGAACAACCAGTAAAGATTTTAGATCGATAAATTAGGAAACTCCGATCTAAGGAAGTGGCTTTGGTCAAAGTCTTGTGGCATAATCACTCAAGTAGTAAGGCCACATGGGAGGCAGAATCTGAAATGCGAGCCAAATATCCTCACTTATTTGATTATTCAGGTTAGAATTTTGTCTATTCAAATTCGGGGACCGAATTTTTTTTAAGGGGGGAAGTATGTGAAAACCCATATACATTTATTATTTATTATTATTTTATTTTAATTAGCTAATAATAATTTAATATATTTATATAAAATATGTATATTTTATTGGATGGTCTACTTATTTATTTTTAGATATATATATATATATTATTTTTGAAATTAAATATATATCTGTAATCTGAACAACCCAGTTCAATAATAACTCTTATCCCATTCTACACCTAATAGAACTCTTGAAATATATATATACCATAATCATCTCTTCTGCTAAATTTTGCTCTCAAAACCTGTTTGTCACCTCCTTTTTCTATCAAATACTCTCAACAGAGAATCCCTAAATTTTTACTTCTTATTCATCACATTCGATTCTGTTTTCAAGGTAAAAATTCTCATTCTTTATTCAATAATGAGTGAATTTGATTTTATTTTCTTTTATTGATTTGTTATAACTACTCTATAAATTTATTTCCTTGATCATTAGTATTGAATTGGATTGATCATAATTGCTGTTGGACAATAATTAATTATTATATATATATATATATATATATATATATATATATATATATATATATATATATATATATATATATAAAGCCGTAACAGCCTCTCGTCCCTCCCACTATTGCGTCCAGTTCACGTTTATATATATATATATATATATATATATATATATATATATATATATATATATATATATATATATATATATATAAGTTATTTTATTTTATTATTATTTAATATTTTCTTTTATATTTTGGGTATAGGAGATTCAAATATTCATTCTGTCAGCTGAAATTGTCTCTCTTTTATTGAATCTAGCTATTATTTTGGAGGTTCCAGGTGAGTGGTAATTATAGTACATGGCACCGTTTTTGTCCCTTTAAAAAATTTCTTAGCATTAAATTTGTTATTAAATGAAATTTTAAATCAATATTTTAACAATGATTTTATATGTGATTTTCTAGAGTTTTATTTTATTATTGAATTTTATCTCGATTTTGATTAAATAATTAATTTTGCCAACTATCTCTGTATTAGACCCATTAGGATTCTGGGAACAGGCCTTTAATGTATTTATATTGATTGATATTTGACTATAAAATTTATCGATGTGTTACTGAATTGATTTAAGATTGATTTGATTTTATTGAAATGATTTGAGATTGATTTGATTTTATTGACTCTCTGAAACTATTGAAATACGCTATTGGAATTGTACTATCAGTTATTATTTGCTATCTGAATTTTTTTTATTGATTTTGATTGATTTGTACAAATTGATTTTTGTTTTGAATCGGTACCTGTGCCCAGTATCTGTTTCTGTTATCTGGCCCCGCCGTGTGGACTATCACGGTATTAGGTTGCATTATCGAGTCATGCATCATTGCAGTTTATGGCTTGCATTAGTATCATATGCATTGATATCTGTGAAGGAGGAGGAAGGTATCTGATATCTGGTAGCGCGCTTACCATCTGACCTTTGGTGATGTGGGGTATCATCACCCAGTGCCTTTAATACCATAAAAATTTTATTGAATGAATTTATTTTATATATATGTTTTCTGAAATTATTTTATTAATGATTTTGACAAAGATGAGCATGATTTTATTGAATATAAATTTATTGTGAAATTAATCAAGCGTCACTTTGTTCCTATTCCGTTGTGTGCTATAATTATCATTCATCGAGCATCTAGCTCAAACCACGTTTTCTCACATGCATTATCCATTTGGATCAGTAGAATTCTGCAGCTGATCCAAATATTCAGTTCATTTTCTGGAGAGGGACAACTTTCATTGGTTCTCATGGCATGCCCGAATTCATGTTTTCTCGGGCTAATAATTAGTTTAGTTTATTGAACAGTTTAAGTTTTTATTTGAAATCTGTAGAGACTCCGCAGTTTACTTATGGGATATTTATGATGTTTATTCAGCATTTTATTTATTTGGATTTTGTCTTCTTTTGGGATTAGTAAGTGACAATATATTTACTCAAGATACTCTGATAAGGCTTGCATGATTTAAGAATACTTAAATTATGCGCCGGTCACGGTTCAGAATTTTGGGTCGTGACATTACTTGTTACTACATATAATTATTTTTAGGCAATTAACTAATGGCAGCGATGCCCATGCATTAAAATTTAAAAAAAAAATGCTGCAATTATTTAAAAAATTATAATAAATCTATTTTTGATTTGTTAATTAGGTAGTCAACTTAGGTTACATAAATTTTTAGCTAAATAAATAATGCTTAGCTTGAATAATTAATAAGATGAAGATAGTTTACATACATTAAATAGTAACTAATAAATAGTAAGTTTAGAACATAATTTAAGAATGTATGCTTAGTTGCTTAAGTCAAAATTAATTACTTTTATTAAGTGTATAAATTTTAATTTATTATTTAGGTTCACAACTTAATAATTTTATATGTTCAACTTTTGTGTGTAACTATGTAGAGCTTTACAATTAATAAGTTTCTTTTTTTTTTTTTTCCAATAGTCAGTTAGTCATCCATTCTGTAGAGTTTGAAAATGCCGAGAGGACGTTCTTTTGGTAAGCCAAGTGAGGACATTGGATGGAAGTTTGCCACCCCAATAGGAAAAAAAAAGGGAACATGACTTGCAATTTTTGTGGAAAAAAGAATTACTAGAGGAATAACATGTTTGAAACAGCATTTGGCTAATATATCAGGTCAAGTTGCTGCTTGTGAAAAAGTTTATGCTCAAGTGAAGAAAGATATAGCTACCATCTTGAAGGAGTTTGAGGTTGCCAAAAAAGATAAAGTAAAAAGAACAAGGGAATTAAAAGAACTTGTTAGAATAAACCAAGTTGAATTAGATGATGATGGTGATTATAATGCTGAAGATTTTGAGTTAGAATTGGTGAGGAGAGAAAGTATGAGACAATTTGATGAAGATGCTTTTAGAAGGAGAGCTGGTGCACAGTATTAAGCTGGCGGTAGTAGCCATGATGCTCCTCGAAGACCTCGCCAATCGTTAGGTCGATTGGCTACTGTTTGTGAGAGAGGTAGAGAAGCTCAAAAATATGTTGAGACATCAACATCGGCTTCTAGATTAGCAGCTGCTGAAATTGAGGTGGAGAAGAATAGAGGCCAAAGGAAGCAGCCAAAATTAAAAACCAAATGGTTAAAGACACATAAAGAAAAGTTACTAAAAGCATTTGGTAATTTTGTGATCCATAGCAGACTACCCTTCAGTATTGTGGAGTCACCTTAGACTAGGCCATTGTAGAGAACGGTTGCTTAAGTTGGGCCTAATGTTTCACCACCTTCTGCATATGAGATTTCAAAAGTGTTTCTAAAAAATGAATACTGAGAAATGAAGAAATATATTACATTATTTGAAGGTATTTGGAATGAGAGGGGAGTTACCATAATGTGTGATGGATGGAGCGGATCAACTCGAATAAGTATTATCAATTTCTTGGTGTGTTCTAGTCATGGAACAGTATTCCACAAGTCAATTGATGCTAGCAATGTTGAGCACAAAGATGGAGATTATTATTTCAAGCTTATGAAAAATGTTGTTGAAGAAATTGGTCCAGAAAGGATTGTGCAAATGGTCACTGATAATGAAGCTGCCATCAAATCTGGTGAAAAGAAATTAATGGAGAGATTTCCAAATCTGTATTGGACAACATGTAGTGCACATTGCATAAACCTCAACTTGGAGGATTTTAGGAAAAGAAAAAAAATTAAGGTCGTAATTGAGCAGGCAAAAGTTATCACCCAATTTATTTATCATCATAATTGGGTGGTTAATTATATGAAAAAGTTCACTGACGGTGGTGACATTATTCGCCCTGGCATCACTAAATTTGCCGCTAATTTTATTGCAATAGAGAGTCTAATCTGATGTAGGTCAGGGTTAAGAAATATGTTTGAATCTGAGCAATGGGCAGCAAGTAGATTTGGACAAGCTACTAGTGGACCTACTTATGAAGCTAAGAAAATTGTTCTTGGCTTGGAAAGAGATGGAAGGAATTTTTGGGAGTCTGCACAACAAATCATGGCTATACAAGAGCCATTACTAAAAATTTTAAGAATGGTGGATGTGGATGAAAAGCCAACAATGGGTTTTATATATGAAGCTATGGAAAGAGCAAAGTTGGCTATTGGAAAATAATTGATGCATGATGAAATTTTCAACTACATCATGATTTGCATGCATCTAGTAAGTTGATGAATTTACTCATTATATTCTTATAATATTTATTTATAATATTAAAATCCACTTAAAATCTTTTCCTTGACTTTGCATCGTGCAGGGTACTTGTTGAACCCTTAATATCAATATGGATCACATGACATCGGTAATGATAATGAAATCCAATTGGGTCTTAAAAATGTTATCTAGAGATTAGAGAAGGATTTAACAAATCAAGGCCTGTTGTCCCAAAAATAGTCCAAGAGGGGGGTGAATTGGACTTTAATAATTTTTCGGCAATTATTTGTAGCCTAATGAAAAATTGTGGCTTTGTTTAACTAAGTGCTTCTTTGTATATAATGAAAGAGATATGTATTTTAATAATGTGTCCCTAAATTGCAATTCAAGCTTTAATCAATATTTATAGTAATTTTTAACATAACATGCATCACAAAATATTCAACTAATTTTTTAACTTACTCAATATATCCTCGATTATATTAACTCAATCTATTCAATCAACATTCAATATCATGTATAAAAATTAAATTACACAAAAGTAAGGAGGTCCAGGTTAGAGAGATCAAATACAATGATTTTTATAGTGGTTCGGCTTAACTAGCCTACATCCACTCTCTCAAAGAACCCTCTTTGAGTCTTCTCTCCACTATTTGCTCTTTTAAAGGCAAGAGACCAAAAGCCCTTTACAACTTTTCAACACCAAGCTTTTACCAAGGTAGCTTGAATCCTTGACAAGTGCTATCTCAAGCACTCACACTCTCAAGCTTCAATAGGTGCTTGTACAACCTCTCTTAAATGCAACTTAATGTTTTAACTGTAACACCCCCGTTTGCATAGCCTGGTAGATTTCACTGTTCCGGTGACCGGTGTCGGTCCGGACAATTAAGGGGATTAGAACCATACTTAAGACAACTTGAGAAGCCATAAACACAAATAATTAGTAATGTTTAATTAGTTATCTATAAATAAGAAAAACAGAACATAAGAGGTTAAACGAGCCGAGAGTCACAGCGATGAGTGACCTCCTCGGGAACGATTGCGAAGTCGTTTTAAACTCAAATTTCGAATTGTAAAAAGTGACGCTGCGGTCCTTAGGACCCTTATAAACACAGTGAAAAAGAGAAAATCACGAAAAAGAACTGTTAAGTCAGTCAAATAATTAAGTCAGGGAGCCGGAAGAAATATTGGATTATTTGCAAATCGGGATGAACCGGCGAGGGGCAATTTGGTCAATTGACCCCGAGAGCTGACTCCGAACCTAACTGTCAAATAAAATCGGAGAAAAGAAAATTTCAGAATCGAGAATTAAATTAAAGAACTAATAGAAAAATAGAAAAAAAAAAAGAAAAAGAAGAAGATGGAAAAGTCAAAGGTGATGACATCATGAATCATGTCAATAAGAAATTAATTAAGTTATTTATTAATTTGGAATTTTTGGTCTTCAAAAAGGGATAAGATTAAAGAAAAGAAAACAAAAAAAAAAAATAAAATAGAAAAACCTCATTTTCTTCTTCCCTGGTGCCGCCCACTTTCTTTCCACACTTCCTCCATGAAAATCCTTCCTTTAAGCTTACATTTAAGTTTGATTTTCTCCACTTGATCTTCATAACTCCCCTAAAAACCTTACTAAAGCTTGCAATCTCAACCTAAGAACAAGAAAGAAAGAAGAAAGAAGGAGAGAAATTGGAGAATTGGCATTAAAGTTGAGGTTAGTATGCTAACTTACTATTCTTCCATTTAAATGCATGATTAATGGTTGAAATTAGCTTAGAATCTATGAAATGAAATAAAATCATGGGAGAAGGATTAAACTGAAATTTCGGCCTGGTTGATGGGAGTATGATTTGGTATGGTTTGATGTGTTTAAAGGGAATTAAAGATGTTAGTAAACTTACATTAGTATGGTGGTAAGATGGAAATGCACCAATTGTGATTGAATGAGTGAGATTAGGGTTTGAATGTTAGGGTTTGTGAACCAAATTTTGGAGAAATGCATAAATGATATCTTTGACCAATTGTGGACTGAAAAATGGTCAATAATGACCAAAGGAAATGTGTGGGAATTATTAGCATGGGAGTCAAATTTGTAGGTCAAATAGTCATGCTGCTGGCAGCATGACCAAACCTACTTTGAAGGACCAAAACGAGAATTTTACAAGCCCAATTGATATGCCACCAATTGGAGATGAAAATAGACATAAAATATCACAATTTTCATTAAGGAACCATGGCCAAAAACTGACTAAAACTTGGTGAACCAATTGACCAAAGTGAAATGAGAGCAGGCTACCACTGCACCAAACTGACCAAATGAACAGTAATTGTTCATTTGGTCATAATTCGAGCTAGACAGGTCAAACTGACCTGAAATTTAACCAGAAATTAGATAAGACATAAATCTAAAACTGTCATGAAGAACACCACCCCAAATTACGCCATTAACCTAGTCAAATTATTGAGCAAAGTTGAGTTATTGAACCTGCAACTCTGCAGAATTACCATTGAGCAGTAAAGTTTCAATGGCTATAACTCTCTCTAGAAAACTCCGATTTAGGCGATTCTTGAACTGATGGAAACCTAAGACATAGTAGAACATTTTGTATGAAGGAAATTAGACCAAATTATGGACTTAACTCAATCAAATTACTGAACAAATTTGGACCAAAAATCTGCCAGAACCATAGTTGCAGTATGAACAGTGCACGTGAACAGTAATTGTATTTTGGCTATAACTTGAGCTACAAAACTCCGATTGGGGTGATTCAAAAATGAGAATACACTTAAGACAATAGGGAACATTTTCTATGAAGGAAGTTTTGCCAAATTCCAACAGTAGATTGACCAATGGAACAGTGCAACTTCGGAGCACCAAAATCGAAAATTGGCAATTTTGCCAAAATGACCTAAGCTTTGAGAAAATTACCAAAACCAACAAGTTTAATGACCAAAATGTGGTATGTGGGTGAAGTTGGAATTCCCATACCTATTAAGCCTTAGAAAGTCAACTATTTGACTTAAATAGTGCAGTGAATAGTAACCCAAAACACAAAATTTAAAGAATGTCGAATTTAGCACGTTAGAGCTAGGTAATTGTGAAGCTAAATTTATTTTGGATTTATGTTAAGTTCTAGTACTGAAACATTGTAAAATTGTGTGTTTCAGCTGAAAAGAATATCGGGAAGGAACCCGAGGAACCGAGTCGAGGCTAAAGGACGACTCGCTTGAGGTTTGTGCACAATAAACCCTATTTAAGCATTTTATCCTTGAAAAATTGATTTAGTACGCATTATGAATTTATGAACTTTTGTGTTGCCACCTTGTGACCAAATTGTAACTTTGGAAATTGATTTGATTTTTGTATGCAATATTTGAATTAAATGTTTGAAATGGATTTTTGATTCACACTTAGCATGACAGTTACTTATTATTCCTCCTCCATTTATGGGGTTGAGATCGTTTATTTTCCTCCCTCTCTGGCTTGCCAGTTGAGGTTGTAGATCGAATGAGTACTCATTAGCTAGCTAGCCACCTCCCTCATTGATTTCGGTTAATGGGGTTGAGATTGCTTTGTCGTGGTGTACAACACGGCATTGATCGGAAATTTTGTGTCATTGCTTAAGTTGTGTATGACTTTGGCAACACTGTGTTTATGAAATTGTTTGATTAAACTGTGTTTAATAGATTATTTGACAAAATGATGTTATTATGAACTTTAATATTTGTGAAATGTGATTGAGAAACATTTAAATTGTGTTTGGCAATGATTGATTTATTTATTGCATTTTAAATTTTTATTGTGCAACACTGAGTATATTTATACTCAGCGATAGCTTATTTTGCTGTCGCAGATAAGAGCAAGGAGAAAGTAGCAGAGTGAGCTGCTGTTAAATCGAGGACTACTCTGATCATTTTGTACGGGTATTATTTTATACCCTTGTAGATAATCTTGATGTAAATATAGAAATGTTATTTGTATCAATGTAAGTTGAGCAGTTGTAAATAAATTGTAATAATATTATTTTAGATTTTCTTCTGTAAATTTTATATTTGTACATATAAATTTCCTGTTTTATGCTTTGTGAATGGAAATATTAAATATTTTGAGATGAGAAATCTTGAATTGTATTGTGAAATTATTTTGAAGTGTGTTGAACTGAGTTGATTGAGTTATTGAAGGTTGGGAGTTGTGAAATATTTTTGGAAGTGTTTTTTTTAGGTAATTGAAGAACTGTTTTCTCCAGTTTTCAAACGGAACTCTGTCAAAATTTTTATAAAATTTGCGGCAAAATTTAAAATGGACAAAAATTTTTACTGGTATTTAAGCTTTGAATAAATGGTTTTTAATTTCTACCAAAATGCTCACCACTTCCAAAATGTAAGTAAATTGTTTTAAAATCCCTTGTAGGGTACTTAATGAGTTATCGGTAGGTGAAGTTCGGTAGTTCATTAAGTATTCTACGGGATCATGTTATGCCTTACAGTGGGTAAGGTGTGACATGTTTTAGTGGTATCAGAGCATGGTTTTTCAATAAATTTTGACTATGTGTATGAACATTTTATTGATAAGTACAATTGCTCAAGTGTCTTTATTTGATACATATAACATATTTACATCATGAATATGCACTAACGGAGGTCAACCTCCTTGTGTTTGATCTCAGGAAGTAGAAAATTTGAGAAAACGGAATGGAAGGAGGAGATCATTCCGAAGAACAATCTGTTGAGGCTGAGGTTCAAGAGGAAGCCCCAGCACTCCAGAACGTGAGTGGGTCAGCCACTCCAACTCCTGTTTCAGCACCGCAGTTCCCTGCTCAATTTGTACAGCAGATGGCTGCATTCTTCCAGCAAATGGCGGGTAATGTGCTACCCTAAGTTCAAATGCCAGTACCTGTAACACAACCACAGCCCTCAGCTCGGCAATATGAAAAATTGATGAAATTTGGGGCCACTGAGTTTAAAGGCACTGTGGATCCACTGGAGGCAGAACAGTGGTTGGAAAGAATGGAACGGGTTTTTAGAAAGCTACAGTGTACGGAAGAGCTGAAGTTCGAGTATTCAGTATCTCTTCTCCAAGGGGATGCATATGAATGGTGGAAGACCATCCCCCACAGCCTGGTTGAGCCACCTGTGTTGACATGGACAGATTTTCTGAGGGAGTTTCGACAGAAATGGGTTCCCGATGCATATGTGGATATAAAGTTGCAAGAATTTTTGAGTTTGAAACAAGGGGACAGAACTGTAGCAGAATATGAGAGAGATTTCTCAAGGCTAAGCCACTATGATGGAAGCTTAGTCTCCACCCCTAGAGACAGATGCAAGAGGTTTGAGTCCGGGCTAAGGCAGAGTCTGAGAATGCAAGTTGTGGGTTTCAGACATCAGAATTTTGATGAATTGATCTCACAAGCCTTGGAATTAGAAAGGATAGAATCCGAAGGGGCAGTGAAGAAGGGTTCACAAGAGAAAGAGAAGGCTGAAAAGACTACTGGACAAGCATCTGAAAGTGGTTCTAGCAAGAGGAAACAGTTTGGGGGATCTAGCTCCCGTAGAGGCAGAGGCAGATTTTCTGGCCAAAAACCACCTCGATCTAGTCAGCCGACCCAACAAGCTTCTCGAGGATCTCTATCAGTCCGGCAGTGTGAAACTTGTGGTAAAACTCATGGCGGGGTTTGTTTCAAGGCCACCGGTGCATGTTTTAACTGTGGAGGGAGTGGACATTTCGCTAAAGATTGCATCAGTCCGCGCCGGTCTGGATCTTTTGCTACATCCGAAGGATCAGCCCAAGTCTCTGCACCTAGAGGGTCACAGTCAGCTGCTAGAGGTAAAGGCAGAGGTAGGGGTCCTGGTAACACCCCTGGAAGTCAAAGCATTGTTAACCAGCCAGCACCCAGTGGCGCACCAGTCAGAGTGTATACCATGCGTCAGAGGGAGGAGGCTGAAACACCAGACGTTGTAGCTGGTAATTTTTCCATCCTTGACCAAGATGTGCATGTGTTATTTGATCCTGGCTCCACACATTCGTATGTTAGTGCTAGTGTGATGTGTTCTACTGCTATTCCGTGTGTACCAATGGACTATGATGTGCTAGTAACTAGTCCATTAGGCCAGGAGGTCAGGGTAAATAGGCTATATAGGGATTGTCCTTTGGTGATCCAAGGACACACTTTCCTGTCTGATTTAATTGAAATGCCCTTCAGAGATTATAACATTATCTTGGGCATGGATTGGTTAGCCAGGCATCACGCCATGATTGACTATAGATTGAAGACAGTTACTTTTGGTCTTCCTCAGTATGGTGATGTAGTATACATGGGGAGAGGCAGTTATTGTCTTCAAACATCATTTCAGCTGCACTGGCCAGAAAAATGATTAGAAAAGGGTGTGAGGCGCATTTGGCACATGTGATAGACACCTAAGTGGGGAGTCCAGCACTAAAGGATATTCCTACTGTATGTGACTTTTCGGATGTGTTTCCTGATGAATTGCCAGGATTACCTCCAGAAAGAGAAGTGCAGTTTGAAATTGATGTTATGCCTGGTGTGGACCCAATCTCCATAACACCATACAGAATGGCACCAGCAGAACAAAAAGAATTGAAGGTGCAGTTATAAGAGCTGCTTGATAAAGGCTTCATTCACCCTAGTGTGTCACCTTGGGGAGCGCCAGTATTGTTTGTTAAGAAGAAGGATGGCACTCTCCGGTTATGCATTGACTATCGGCAGTTGAATAAGGTGACCATAAAGAACAGATATCCATTACCCCGTATTGATGATTTGTTTGATCAGTTGAGGGGTGCAGCTGTATTCTTCAAAATTGACCTGAGATTAGGTTATTATCAGCTGAAAGTTCAAGAGCAGAGTATTTCAAAAACTGCCTTCAGAACCCGCTATGGTCATTATGAGTTCTTGGTCATGCCATTCGGGTTAACTAATGCTCCGGCTGCTTTTATGGATCTGTGAACACTATCTTCAGATCATACCTCGATCAGTTTGTTGTGGTATTTATCGATGATATATTGGTCTATTCGAGGAATGCAGAAGAGCATGATAGACATCTGCGGATTGTACTACAAATTTTGAGGGAGAAACAGCTATACGCCAAATTGTCGAAGTGTGTATTTTGGCTGAAGGAGATATCCTTTTTGGGGCACATAGTATCAGCAGAGGGTATTAAGGTAGATCCTAGCAAGATTGAAGCCATCCTTAGTTGGAAGCCACCCAGAAATGTCACAGAGATTCGCAGTTTTCTGGGGCTAGCTGGATACTACCGTCGATTTGTGAAGGGATTCTCCATGTTGGCATCTCCATTGACCAAGCTGCTTAGAAAGGATGTGAAATTTCAGTGGACGGACAAATGCCAGCAAAGTTTTGATGAATTGAAAAGATGTTTGACTGAGGCTCCAGTCCTGACTTTACCTACACCGGGTAAAGAATATACAGTTTACAGCGATGCTTCTCACAATGGGTTAGGTTGTGTGTTGATGCAAGATCGAAATGTTATTGCCTATGTATCATGCCAGCGAAAACCGCATGAGAGGAATTATCCAACACACGATTTGGAGCTTGCAGCTATTGCGTTTTCTTTTAAGATCTGGATACATTATCTACATCTACACAGATCATAAGAGCTTGAAGTATTTGGGCACCCAGAAAGAGTTGAATTTGAGACAGAGGAGATGGTTAGAGTTGATAAAAGACTATGATTGTCTGATAGACTATCAGCCAGGGAAAGCTAATGTTGTGGCTGACGCCCTAAGTTGCAAGACTATGGCAAGTCTACAGGTTACTCCTTTGTCTTTGGTACATGAGTTGAGATCATTACGTGCCAGTTTAGAGATTAATGATGAGGGGCAGACAGCAGTTGCATGGCATGTACAGCCAGTGTTAATTGATCAGATCAGAATGGATGCTCAGAATGATGAAAGGTATCATAAGCTGTTGGAAAAAGTTCGGCAGGGCAAGAAACCAGAGTTCTCAATCAGAAATGATGGTCTACTGCTACACCAGGGTAGAATATGTGTTCTTAATGATGTTGATTTGAGGCAGATCATTTTGAAGGAAGCACACGAGTCTCCTTTTGCCATGCACCCTGGTGGTACAAAAATGTATAGAGGGCTAAAGGAGCATTACTGGTGGATGGGTTTAAAAAGAGATGTGGCAGAGTTTGTATCCAAATGCTTGACTTGTCAGCAAGTAAAGGCAGAGCATCAAGTACCAACTGGGTTGTTACATCCACTACCAGTGCCAGAATGGAAATGGGAGAGAATAACGATGGATTTTGTAATGGGACTTCCGAGGACATAGAAGAGTCATGATGCAGTATGGGTCATTGTTGACAGACTGACTAAGTCTGCTCATTTTCTGCCAGTCTGAATGGACTACAGTTTGGACAGATTGGCCAGATTGTACATCGATGAGATTGTGAGACTGCATGGAGTGCCAGTATCTATCGTATCAGACAAAGATCTTAGGTTCACTTCTAGATTCTAGGGTAGTCTTCAGAGAGCCCTAGGAACTAGATTGAACTTCAGTACTGCATTCCACCCGCAGACAGATGGCCAGTCTGAGAGGGTAATTCAGATTTTGGAGGACATGCTACGGGCTTGTGTGATTGAGTTTGAGGGTAGTTGGGATACACACTCGCCTTTGATTGAGTTTGCTTATAACAACAACTACCAATCAAGCATTGGGATGCCTCCATATGAAGCTTTGTATGGCAGAAAATGTAGAACCCCGTTGTGTTGGGATGACGTGGGTGAAAGAAAAATGATTGGACCCGAGATTGTTCAACAGACTGAAGAGAAAATCAGGGTGATCAAGGATCGACTTAAAACCGCATCAGACCGTCAAAAGTCCTATGTTGATTTGAAAAGAAGGGATATTGAGTATGCAATGGGTGAGAAAGTTTTCCTCAAGGTTTCTCCTTGGAAGAGAATTATGAGATTCGGCAGGAAGGGGAAACTAAGTGGGTCCTTTGGCATATCGGTTGGCACTACCTCCAGAGTTGGAGAAGATACATAACGTCTTCCATGTGTCTATGTTGAGGAAGTATCGATCAGACCCATCTCATGTACTACCAATAGAAGAAATAGAAGTGAATCCAGACCTCACATATGAAGAAGAACCCATAAAGATTCTGGCTTATGAGGTGAAGCAGCTACGGAACAAGCAGATATCATTGGTAAAAGTGCTGTGGAACCATCATTCAGGCCAAGAGGCTACTTGGGAACGAGAGGAGGACATGAGGAGACAACATCCACAGCTGTTCAGAGATTGATACCAGGTAAAATTTCGAGACAAAATTTATTTTAAGGGGGGGAGAATTGTAACACCCCCGTTTGCATAGCCTGGTAGATTTCACTGTTCCGGTGACCGGTGTCGGTCCGGACAATTAAGGGGATTAGAACCATACTTAAGACAACTTGAGAAGCCATAAACAAAAATAATTAGTAATGTTTAATTAGTTAACTATAAATAAGAAAAATAGAACATAAGAGGTTAAACGAGCCGAGAGTCACAGCGATGAGTAACCTCCTCGGGAACGACTGCGAAGTCATTTTAAACTCAAATTTCGAACCGTAAAAAGTGACGCTGCGGTCCTTAGGACCCTTATGAACACAGTGGAAAAGAGAAAATCACGAAAAAGAACTGTTAAGTCAGTCAAATAATTAGGTCGTGGAGCCAAGAAATATTAGATTATTTGCAAACCGGATGAACTTGCGAGGGGCAATTTGGTCAATTGACCAGAGTCGACTCGACCTAATCACAAATAAAATCGGAGAAAAGAAAATTTTGGAATCGAGAATTAAATTAAAGAACTAATAGAAAAATAGAAAAAAAAAAAAAGAAAAACCTCATTTTCTTCTTCCTTGGTGCCGCCCACTTTCTTCCCACACTTCCTCCATGAAAATCCTTCCTTTAAGCTTACATTTAAGTTTGATTTTCTCCACTTGATCTTCATAACTCCCCTAAAAACCTTACTAAAGCTTGCAATCTCAACCTAAGAACAAGAAAGAAAGAAGAAAGAATGAGAGAAATTGGAGAATTGGCATTAAAGTTGAGGTTAGTATGCTAACTTACTATTTTTCCATTTAAATGCATGATTAATGGTTGAAATGAGCTTAGAATCTATGAAATGAAATAAAATCATGGGAGAAGGATTAAACTGAAATTTCAGCCTGGTTGATGGGAGTATGATTTGGTATGGTTTGATGTGTTTAAAGGGAATTAAAGATGTTAGTAAATTTACATTAGTATGGTGGTAAGATGGAAATGCACCAATTGTGATTGAATGAGTGAGATTAGGGTTTGAATGTTAGGGTTTGTCGACACCATATTTTGGCCGATCCCCAAAATCAACAAGACTTTGAAACCGATCCCCAGCACTAGGTCTCCCTGGGCCAGCCAATGACATTTCCGATTTCTCTTCATTTTTCTTTACCAGATGACCATATTTCCGAACTCTCCTTAAAAGGAATTGAATCAATGCTAAGTCCTAACATTCGTTAAAGCCCTGCCGATCTCTCAAATCATTTACCGATCTCTCAAACCCGCTGTCGAATTTCCGGACCCGTCGGGTATATCCCTGATCTCTGTTGATAGATGAAGTGAACTAGCATTAGATCTTTTCTTACCAGTTTTATTGCCGATCTCCTTTTCGAAAGATTAAGAGCTAAGGTTTTGGTTCGGTTTAACGAGGGTTCCGATCTTAAGTTTTCAAGTTAAATTTTCAATTTTAATCAAGTCCCGTTCAGCATTTCTTCCCCACCGATCTCATGCTTATTGTGCTTTCCGATCTCTTATACTTAGATTAATAATTGCATTTTTGTCTTGCTGTGCTCATACAATCAAATACTCAGACAAACAATGGTTTAAAATTTTCCGATCACAACCCTTCATTGAACAAAGAGGCATTCCATTTCATTTCATAATTTGTACAAGTTATTCGGCTGGGGGATCACCCCCAGCCTGATTTACATTCTGCTCACTCTCTCTCTCACCCTCGGCTTCCTCCTCACTGTCCTCATCGTCGCCCTCAGGAGCCAGGTCGGCCATCCAGGAGAAGTCCTCTTCAGTAGCGCTGGAGTTCGGCCAAGAGGTCCTTGTGAGCATTCACATAGGCTCCGGCTATCCCTGTCACCATCTCTTCGTCTTTCTCCTTAAGCTCCTCATCCTTCGCCTTAAGCTCCTCGTCTTTCTCCTTGAGTTCCTCTATAAGTTGAGCGACCTGAGCGGCTTCGTTGGCGTGAAGCGCCTGGACTTCCCCAAGAGCACGGTCCCTCAGCCAAAATATGATTCTGTTCGGCCAGCCTGTCTTCATGGAACTTTGCCCGTCCCTCGACTTGAGATATATAATCCCGAGCGGATGAGAGTTGGGATCGGAGGGAAGCCACTTCCTCATTCTTCTTCCCGATCTCCTTACCCAGACGCTGAATCTTTTCCCGAACCATGGTCTGGTTCACCAGACACTCTACGTTTAGGCTCATGGATCGAGTCAAGATATCGTCGAGACCATTCCGGGATAGCCTGTCCCGATCCTCCTGAAAGAAGATGGTAGACCCCAGGACTTTGGCAAAATCGGGGTTCTCTCTAACAGTCCGGTTATTCTTCAAGGAGTCGATCAGTATTTGAGCGCCACGAGAAGAGGTCCTCCCAGAAGCTTGAGTAGGCCCCTTTCTGTGCTTGGAACAATTGGGAGAGGTGGAGGCTGCTCTTCCGTTCTAGGAGGAGATCGGACAGCTTCTGAGGTCGGCGGACCCGAAGGTTGAGGCGGGTCTCTTTGTATCTCCCCAGGCTCATGACCGGGTGTTTGAAGTCGCTCAACGCTTCATCTCCTTTATCTTCCGAGATCTCTCTTCCTTCTTCCGCTTCCTAGAACCCTCACCACCCGCCATACCGCACAAAGAAAAGGTTAGTGAGATCGCTAAGGTCGTGAGAACTGAGATATAGAAAATACCAATGCCGAGGTCAGAGAGCGGAAGTTCGCGGTCTTGGCCTGTGAGCAATTGCATAGTCCAAGGGTGCAGTTCGGCAGTCACCGCAGCCAAACAAGAATACTTTTGAGTGGCGGCGACTCTTCAGATCCATCACTATTAAACTTTCCTCCCGACTCGTGGTAATGTGCTTGGAAGCAAGGGCCCCGGTACCACTACGAGGGAAGTCCTCAAAGCAAATCGGATCTTTGCTCCTCGTAATGAAGAAACGGTTCTTCCAATTCTTAAGGGATGAGGGCGATCGGAAAAGAGCCCGCAATGAGGCTTCACCTGAAAGAACCAAAGTGTTCGTCATCCTTTCTGCGAAGTTAGTCTGTGCAGCTCGGCGAACACCTTAGCCGTAGGTCTGATTCCCTTAGCTCGGCATAGACCTCGGAAGGCTACCAAGATCTGCCACGAGTTGGGGTGAATTTGAACAATGCATGCTCGGTGAAGTTTTAGGACCTCCTTATAGAAATCGTCTAGAGGGAACCTCAGACCGGCCTTTAACTGTTCCTCGTACACCATAACCATGTCATTCTCTTTAAAGGAGTGATCGACACGAAGATCGCCGTGGCACTTGATTAGCTCGCATTTAATCAGCCGAATGTTATATAGTTGGATAAACTATTTAAGATCGGTTTCTCGAATAACCGACGGTAGCTCGTCTATAGGGAGAGTCTCTCTCCCTGAAGAAGGTGCGAGCCTCGATGGTATGACCCGCCCCCGAGTTGGAGCGGAGGCCCTGGGAGGTTCTTGTTGAACGCTTGGCCCGACTGCCTCTTCTTCATCAGACGATGACCACGAGAACTGAATGGAAGGAGGGCTCGCCGCCTCTGACCTTCGGCACTGCTCATTTTCAAAAGAAATAAAGAATTTAAATTAAAAAGAGGATCAAAGCCCTTACCGAGTCCGATCGGCGGAAGAACTTGAGAAAATGAGAGAACTTCAAGTTGTGAGCAGGGATTGAAAATGGAATGAGAGAACAACTGCTAACCCTCCCACCCCTATTTATACTAGTCCGAGCATTTAATGCTCGCGAGGTTCTAGGCAGCGCATCGATTGGTGGGACTCGACAGCTGTTCTGACACTTCTCTCAAATATCCGAATGTTCAGAGATCGGTTAATTGGAGATCGGCATAATAAGATCAGTTAAGTGTCATTCAGGTAAAGAACCAGATCGGATAACCACATTAGAGATCGGAAAAATAATCAATGCAAAAATAATAAGATGATAACCGATAAAATAAAGTCTTTATTTTCAAAAGATCGGATTACATCATTTGGGCGATCTCTAGGGATCGGATTACACTAACATTGGATCACATCATTTCTGTGATCTCTAGAGATCGGATTGCATTGAAAATAAAATACATCATTTGGGCGATCTCTAGGGATCGGACTACAATAAAGGTCTAACTACATCATTTGGGCGATCTCTAGAGATCTGATTACATTTTAGGATTACATCATTTGGGCGATCTCTAGAGACCGGTGGAACATCCTATCTAAAAGGCCTATGTCAAAGCCTAGTCTCGTGGCTGAATCAAAAGACGTGTTTGACCAGGAGACCGGCTGTTGACATCGGATAGATGTGCAGCTCAGATGGGGTGACTATGACTCCCATGAAGATGAGAGACATCGTCACCGATGTTACCACCCGAAATCGACCCGCTGTCGGAACACCCAATGTGGAGGAAAACCGCTGTCTGAACACTCAATGTGATGAGAAACCGAATGAACTCAGTTGAGCGACTCGAGATCGGTACAACCAAGGTCCGCACAGATCGGTCAAATCCAAATCCTCTCACCATCGCCGCTAAGGTCATTCGATCACCGGATCGTAAATTTTCAATCGGTGAGTAAAGAAGTCCATCTAAAAGATCAAAGCCACGATTATAGCCGAACTTCCACCGAGCAATGAACAGGAAAGTAAGAAAGGAAGAGAGGAAAATCAGATGAAAGAAATGTCTCTGACAGGAGTATATATAGGGGAAAATGAGCATTTATTGTCGAAGGTAAAACGGCTTAACGCCGGAATCGAGGACAATTAATACTTTGACCAGACTGACTGAAGAAGGGAAAAGATCGGAATAGTAGATCGGAAGGTGGGAGACCAGCATGAAAGGTCGGAAAGAACATGTGAAAGAGATCAGAAAGAGGAGGGATCGGTAGGCAAAAAGAATAAGACAAATTCCAATAACCGTCGTCAGACTCAGAGCCGAGGTAGTTAAGGCGTTGCGCATTTAGATCTCACCGCACGCCTAAGAATCGCCATATCGCTGACAGGTGCCAGGGTATGTCATGACAGTCCTGTACATCCCAATCTCCACCGTTGATCCCACTTGTAAGGACAAACCCGAAACCCTTAGATCAAGAGAGAAGACGACAATACCAGCGTCTTTCGCTCTTAACCCTCGGATCGTTCCGGACAAGGAAATTTGGGACCGTCAGATGGAAAGAAGAAAAGGACAAATATTATGAAGAGTGATCTCAACCATTCATTTTGATTCTCTTTAATTCCTGAACCTCCGATCATGTCCTTCGAAATCTCGACCCTCCATCTCCCTCAAATAAATCCTGACCCTTCACGAAGAGCACCCGATTCCTATAAATACCGCATAAAACTGTTCAAGGGACGGGCAAAAAAATAGACAAGAGGCTGTTATTATAGCAGAGGAACTCTGAAATTTCATTTAGTTTGCTACTCTGCTACTTAGAAGTGTCAATCAAAAGACTTTTGAAACTAGTTTTCCGAAGTGTTTTTCTTGAAAAGATTCTGAATACTGGAACTCTACATTTCAAGTTTGTTCATTATCCGTCACACTCTCACTTTCTCGCTTTTATCATCTCTGCTTTCATTGTCCAAGCACAACTTCATTCCACTCGGTTCTTTTCATCTTGATCTGATCGCATTTTAGCTAAGTACCCTCCAGTTCACGAGGAACACCACCCCTCAGGCCAATCACTCCGTTGCCTTGTCACTATTTGACACCCCATAATTATTTTAGTAGATTTGGCTCTCATGTAAGAGCTCATACTACTGTTTTATTAAGTGCTTACATTAACTTTCTGCATTTTCTTTGTTCTTCTCACATCTTTTAATTTCTACTTTTGCACAAACCATCACCAAATAATTTTACTGTAAGAGCTCATATCACTGTTTTATCGAGTGTCTGCATATACTTTCAGCATTTTCCGTGTTCTTCTTACATCCGCAACTTTATTCAAGACTATTTTAGCACAAACGATCCCCAAAGAATTACACTCCCAAATCAACTATTTAGTTATCACTTCATTTCTATTAATCTTCATCTTATTTGAAACCAAGTAATATAACTACTAGTAATATGTAATTGGTTGGGTAAACGTAGGTAACTGCAACTTAGGGGTCTCTTTTAAAAGAGAGAACATGAATAACACGTCAGGAAGATAGCCAAACTATTAGGCCGACGTAAACAGCAATTCGACAAAGATATCATAAAGTGGAATAGGACCAAAGTAAACGAAACAGAGTAGATCGGTCATTAATAGATATTGGTAAAATGAACGCATGGAAGGTCGGTAAATCAAGTCTAGTTTTCCCTATCTAGTCAAAAGGTATCGAGAAGCCTTATCCTCAAAGATCTTAGAACGCCAGAATCCTTAGCCTTAGGTTTTTATGTCATGTAGTTGAAATTAAAAATCCGGGAGATCGGAGAAATCCCTTCCAGGCTCCTGTTAATCTGAAAGAGATCGGAAAAGAGTTCTTATCCGGTCTCAATCCAAAATTTTAATAAACGTAAAAAGAGATCGGAAGAGAGTTCTTATCCGGTCTCCCTTCAAAATTTTAATAAACATTAAATAGGGATCGGAGGAGAGTTCTTATCCGGTCTCAACTCAAAACATTAATAAATAACTCTAAAGGAGATCGGAGGAGGGTTCTTATCCGGTCTCCCCTCAAAATTTTAATAAATAACTTAAAAGAGATCGGAGGAGGGTTCTTATCCGGTCTCCCCTCAAAATTTTAATAAACAACTTAAAAGAGATCGGAGGAGAGTTCTTATCCGATTCTCACACCCGTTCACTAAGGTTGTCTCATTTACTTATGTATCTGGGTGATCCAAATTTAGTGAAAAATCAAATATTCCTTTTACTAAAAGGATTAACATTGCCGCCTAAGCCCTCCTAACTAATTTATAAAGGACGCAGAATTAAATCTACTTACCCTTATTAAGGGACGAGGTGGGGTGCCTAACACCTTCCCCACCCGTTTACGGACCCCGAACTTAGAATCTCTGTTTTGAAGTGGTTTTATTTTTAATTTAACTTCTCAAATGGTTTTCTTTAGTTTCCCTCAAAACTAAGGTGGCGACTCCTCACTTTTTCCCACTTCGGTGAGTGATCGTCCAGGCGACCGCAAAATCTATTGCGACAGGGTTTGTGAACCAAATTTTGTAGAAATGCATAAATGATATCTTTGACTAATTGTGGACTGAAAAATGGTCAATAATGACCAAATGAAATGTGTGGGAATTATTAGCATGGGAGTCAAATTCGTAGGTCAAATAGTCATGCTGATGGCAGCATGACCAAACCTACTTTGAAGGACCAAAACGGGAATTTTACAAGCCCAATTGATATGCCACCAATTGGAGATGAAAATAGACATAAAATAGCACAATTTTCATTGAGGAACCATGGCCAAAAACTGACTAAAACTTGGTGAACCAATTGACCAAAGTGAAATGAGAGCAGGCTGCCACTGCACCAAACTGACCATATGAATAGTAACTGTTCATTTGGTCATAATTCGAGCTAGACAGGTCAAATTGACCTGAAATTTTACCAGCAATTAGATAAGACATAGATCTAAAACTGTCATGAAGAACACCACCCCAAATTATGCCATTAACCTAGTAAAATTATTGAGCAAAGTTGAGTTATTGAACCTGCAACTCTGCAGAATTGCCATTGAGCAGTAAAGTTCCAATGGCTATAACTCTCTCTAGAAAACTCCGATTTAGGCAATTCTTGAACCAATGGAAACCTAAGACATAGTAGAACATTTTGTATGAAGGAAATTAGACCAAATTATGGACTTAACTCGATCAAATTACTAAACAAAGTTGGACTAAAAATCTGCTAGAACCATAGTTGCAGTATGAACAGTGCACGTAAACAATAATTGTATTTTGGCTATAACTTGAGCTACAAAACTCTGATTGGGGTGATTCAAAAATGAGAATACACTTAAGACAATAGGGAACATTTTCTATGAAGGAAGTTTTGCCAAATTCCAACAGTAGATTGACCAATGGAACAGTGCAACTTCGGAGCACCAAAATTGAAAATTGGCAATTTTGCCAAAATGACCTAAGCTTTGAGAAAATGACCAAAACCAACAAGTTTAATGACCAAAATGTGGTATGTGGGTGAAGTTGGAATTCCCATACCTATTAAGCCTTAGAAAGTTAACTATTTGACTTGAATAGTGCAGTGAATAGTAATCCGAAACACAAAATTTAAAGAACGTCGAATTTAGCACGTTAGAGCTAGGTAATTGTGAAGCTAAATTTATTTTGGATTTATGTTAAGTTCTAGTACTGAAACATTGTAAAATTGTGTGTTTCAGTTGAAAAGAATATCGGGAAGGGACCCGAGGAACCGAGTTGAGGCTAAAGGACGACTCGCTTGAGGTTTGTGCACAATAAACCCTATTTAAGCATTTTATCCTTGAAAAATTGATTTAGTACGCATTATGAATTTATGAACTTTTGTGTTTCCACCTTGTGACCAAATTGTAACTTTGGAAATTGATTTGATTTTTGTATGCAATATTTGAATGAAATGTTTGAAATGGATTTTTTATTCACACTTAGCATGACAGTTACTTATTATTTCTCCTCCATTTATGTGGTTGAGATCGTTTATTTTCCTCCCTCTCTGGCTTGCCAGTTGAGGTTGTAGATCGAATGAGTACTCATTAGCTAGCTAGCCACCTCCCTCATTGATTTCTATTAATGGGGTTGAGATTGCTTTATCGTGGTGTACAACACGGCATTGATCAGAAATTTTGTGTCATTGCTTAAGTTGTGTATGACTTTGGCAACACTGTGTTTATGAAATTGTTTGACTAAACTGTGTTTAATAGATTATTTGACAAAATGATGTTATTATGAACTTTAATATTTGTGAAATGTGATTGAGAAACATTTAAATTGTGTTTGGCAATGATTGACTTATTTATTGCATTTTAAATTTTTATTGTGCACTACTGAGTATCTTTATACTCAGCGATAGCTTATTTTGCTGTCGCAGATAAAAGCAAGGAGAAAGTAGCAGAGTGAGCTGTTGTTAAATCGAGGACTACTCTGATCATTTTGTACGGGTATTATTTTATACCCTTGTAGATAATCTTGATGTAAATATAGAAATGTTATTTGTATCAATGTAAGTTGAGTAGTTGTAAATAAATTGTAATAATATTATTTTAGATTTTCTTCTGTAAATTTTATATTTGTACATATTCCTGTTTTATGCTTTGTGAATGGAAATATTAAATATTTTGAGATGAGAAATCTTGAATTGTATTGTGAAATTATTTTGAAGTGTGTTGAACTGAGTTGATTGAGTTATTGAAGGTTGAAAGTTGTGAAATATTTTTGGAAGTGTTTTTTTTGGGTAATTGAAGAACTGTTTTCTCCAGTTTTCAAACGGAACTCTGTCAAAATTTTTATAAAATTTGCGGCAAAATTTAAAATGGACAAAAATTTTTACTAGTATTTAAGCTTTGAATAAATGGTTTTTAATTTCTACCAAAATGCTCACCACTTCCAAAATGTAAGTAAATTGTTTTAAAATCCCTTGTAGGGTACTTAATGAGTTATCGGTAGGTGAAGTTCGGTAGTTCATTAAGTATTCTACGGGATCATGTTATGCCTTACAGTGAGGTAAGGTGTGACATTAACACTCACTCTTACTCAATACAAAAACAACTATAAAGAAGAGATGAGTTGATTTGCCAATGGTAGCTCAAAAACTTTAAAGCTCTTGAATGAAAGCAATAAATGAAAAATCAAGGTTGGAGTTCAAAAGTAAGCTTTCATCAAGTGTAAAATGAAGTAAAGAAGGTGTATTTATAGTCCCAAATCATTTTAGTGCGTTTGAAACCTTTTTAGAAAGTTATACACTCTGCTCTAGACAAAATAGCCGTTATTTTGTCTTTTTGTGCGAAGTTGAGCAACTCTGATCATTTAGCAAACTAATGAAATTTTGGCAACAGTAGGAAACTAATGTTTTAGCAAACACATTAGCAAACTAATATTTTAGCAAACAAGTTAGCAAACTAATTCAGCAGCTACATGTCTCAACTTGTAATATTAAAAAAAATGATTTAGACCTTAAGAAAAATATGTTCCAATAGTAGTATCCAAGGTCATGATGAGAAAAAAAATTTATAAAATAATTAGAAGATAAAGTTTCATTTTTGAGCTCCATTCGATTCAACTCTCATCTATTCTTTTCACATAAGTCCTAAGACTCAATTTCTAACTCTATGACTTTCATACCTTTACCTTGAGTCTTGGCCTACATAATCTTGTTCTTTCTCATCTTGAATTTGTCTTGAGATGCCTTTGAGTATTCTTCCTCCTTAGATGTAACTTCAAAGGTTCTTTATAAATAAGAGAAAGAATCTACACATCACTTTAAAGTTGGGTTAGATAGATTCTATTTGAGTTTTGTTATCATCAAAATCAATGCTCATTTTGAACTACACGGGGTCAACAATCTCCCCCTTTTTGATGATGACAAAACTCAATTAAATCATCAATCATGTCACACCTTACCCCTCCATAAGGCATAACATGATCCCGTAGAATACTTAATGAACTACCGAACTTCACCTACCGATAACTCATTAAGTATCCTACAAGGGATTTTAAAACAATTTTCTTACATTTTGGAAGTGGTGAGCATTTTAGTGAGAATTAAAAACCATTTATTCAAGGCTTAAGGACTAGTAAAAAAAAATTTTGTCCATTTAATTTTTGCCGCAAATTTTATAAAAATTTTGACAGAGTTCCCTCTGTATTTTGAGAAACCAGTTCTTCAAAGACCTGTAAAAAGCACTTCCAAAAGTTTTCCACAACTCCTAATCTCCAATAAAACTCAAATCAACCCAATTCAAATCACTTCAAAGCAATTTCCACAATTTAATCAAATTTGGTCATCACAAAATTTTTAATACTTCATTAGCAGGGCAAAAAGCAGAAAATTCATATTTAAAAATATTAAATTTTCAGAAGCAAACCCAAAATAATATTATTACAATTTATTTACAACTGCTCAACTTTCATTGATATATACAACATTCCTATATTTACATCAAAATTATCTACAAGGGTATAAAATAATACCCGCATAAATGATCGTGTAGTTTTCAGCTTAGTAGCAATTCACTCACGCTTTCTCCTTGCTCTTATCTGCGACAACAAAATAAGCTATCGCTGAGTATAAAATACTCAGTGGTGCACAATAAAAATTTAAAATATAATAATTAAATCATTCATTGCCAAACACAATTCAAATGTTTCTCAAACACATTTCAACAATTATCAAAGTTCCTAATAACACCATTTTGTCAAATAATCTATTAAACACAGTTTAGTCAAACAATTTCATAACACAGTATTGCCAAAGTCATACACAACTTAAGTCATAACACAAAATTTCCGATCAATGCCGTGTTGTACACCACGACAAAGCAATCTCAACCCCATAAATCGAAACCAATGAGGGAGGTGGCTAGCTAGCTAATGAGTACTCATCCGATCTACAACCTCAACTGGCAAGCCAGAGAGGGAGGAAAATAAACGATCTCAACCCCATAAATGGAGGAGGAATAATAAGTAACTGTCATGCTAAGTGTGAATCAAAAATCCATTTCAAACATTTCATTCAAATATTGCATACAAAAATCAAATCAATTTCCAAAGTTACAATTTGATCACAAGGTGGCAACACCAAAGTTCATAAATTCATAATGCGTGCTAAATCCATTTTTCAAAGGGTAAAATGCTTAAATAAGGTTTATTGTGCACAAACCTGACTGGAGTCGCCTCTAGGCCTTGACTCAGTCTCTCCGAGCTTCCAAGTATTTTTCAGCTGAAACACACAATTTCATAGTGTTTCAGTACCATAACTTAACATAAGTCCAAAAATAAATTTAACTTCACTTTAACTAGCTCTATTGCGTTAAATTCGACGTTCTCAAAGTTTTTATGTTTCGGGTTACTATTCACTACACTATTCAAGTCAAATTGTTGAATTTTTAGGGATTAATAGGTATGGGAACTCCAACTTCACCCACATACCACATTTTGGTCATTAAACTTGTTGGTTTTGGTCACTTTTTCAAAGCTTAGGTCATTTTGGCAAAATTGCCAATTTTCGGTTTTAGTGCTTCAAAGTTGCACTGTTCCATTGGTCGATCTACTCTTAGAATTTGACAAAACGTCCTTCATAGAAAATGTTCCTTATTGTCTAAAGTGTATTTTAATTTTTGGATCACCTCAATCGGAGTTTTGTAGCTCAAGTTATAGTCAAAATAAGTTTACTGTTCACGTGCACTGTTCATATTGGTATCTTGGGTTCTGGCAGATTTTGATCCAACTTTGGTCAGTAATTTGATCAAGTTAAGTTCATAATTTGGTCTAACTTTCTCCATATGAAATATTCTACTATGTCTTATGTTTCCATCGGTTCAAGAATCGCCTAAATCCAAGTTTTGTAGAGAGAGTTATAACCCTTCAAACATTGCTGCTAAATGAAATTTCTGCAGAGTTGCAGGTTTGGTAGCTTAACTTTGCTCAATAATTTGAATGCGTTAATGACATAATTTGGGGTGGTGTTCTTCATGAAAGTTTTATATCTATGTCTCATCTAATTGATGGTAAAATTTCAGGTCAATTTGACCTGTATAGCTCGAATTATGACCAAATGAACAGTTACTGTTCATTTGGTCAGTTTGGTGCAGTGGCAGCCTGCTCTCATTTCACTTTGGTCAATTGTTTCACCAAGTTTTGGTCAGTTTTTGGCCTTGGTTCCTTAATGAAAATTGTGCTATTTTATGTCTATTTTCATCCCCAATTGGTGGCATATCAATTAGACTTGTAAAATTTGAGTTTTGGTCCTTCAAAGTGGGTTTGGTCATGTTGCCAGCAGCATGACCATTTACCTCCGAATTTAACTTAGTTTCCTATCATTCCCACACAAGTTATTTGGTCATAATTGACCATTATTTCACTTCACAATAGGTCCAACATGCCATTTATGCATTTCTCCAAATTTTGGTTCATAAACCCTAGTATTGAAAACCCTAACTCATCATTTTCATGCCTTTAACTACTTCTAATGGTTTAAATGTTAATCATTTAACTAAGTAAAGTTTCTAAACTCATTCAATTGCATCATATTCATGCAAACCATACTCCTCCCAAGCTGCCCGAAAATTCAGTTTGTTCCTCCCCATATTTTTATTTCATTTTAACACATTACAAACTAATTCAACAACTAATGATGCATTAAAAATGGAAGATAATAAGTTAACATGCTCACCTCTCTTTAATCCTCAAAACCCTATCTTTAGCTCCACTTTCTTCTTGTAATTCTCTTCTCAAATTGCAACTACAAGCTTTAAAGAAGTTCTTATGAGAGTTATTATGGTTGGGTAAGGAAAATTTAAGCTTAATGTAAGCTTAAAGAGAAAGTTTCCATGGGGGATTTATGGAGGAAGGTGGGGTGTCACTTTAGGAAGAAGAAGAGCTTTCTAATAAATTTCTTTTTCTTTTCTTTCCTTTATACCTTTTTTGCTTATGGAAGACCACTAAATCCAAATTAATTAATTCAATTTATTAATTTAGTTATGACATCATGCATGATGTCATAACTTTTGACTTTTTCCATTTTCATCTCTTTTTTTTTTCTATTAGTTCTTTAATTTAATTCTCGATTCTGAAATTTTCTTTTCTCCGATTTTATTTGACAGTTAGGTCAGGAGTCAGCTCTCGAGGTCAATTGACCAATTTGCCCCTCGCCGATTCATCCCGGTTTGCAAATAATCCAATATTTCTTCCGGCTCCCTGACCTAATTATTTGACCGCTTACGCTTCTTTTCGTGATTTTCTTTTCCACTGTGTTCATAAGGGTCCTAAGGATCGCAGGCCACTTTTTACGGTTCAAATTTGAGTTTAAAATGACTTCAGCTGCTCTCGAGGAGGTCACTCATTGCTGTGACTCTCGGCTCGTTTAACCTCTTATGTTCTGTTTTTCTTATTTATACTTAACTAATTGGACATTACTAATTATTTGTGTTTATGGTTTCTCTGGTTGTCTTAAGTGTGGTTCTAATCCTCTTAATTGTCCGGACCGACACCGGTCACCGAAACAGTGAAATATACCAGGCTATACAAATAGGGGTGTTACAATTCTCCCCCCCTTAAAATAAATTTCATCTCGAAATTTTACCTGGTATCAATCTCTGAACAATTGTGGGTGTTGTCTCCTCATGTCCTCCTCTCGTTCCCAAGTAGCCTCCTGGCCCAAATGATGGTTCCACAGCACTTTTACCAATGGTATCTACTTGTTCCGTAGCTGCTTCACCTCATAAGCCAGAATCTTTATGGGTTCTTCTTCATATGTGAGGTCTGGATTTACTTCAATTTCTTCTACTGGTAGTACATGAGATGGGTCTGATCGATACCTCCTCAACATAGACACATGGAAGACATTATGTTTCTTCTCTAACTCTAGAGGTAGTGCCAAACGATATGCCAAATGACCCACTCTTTCCAATACCTCATATGGCCCGATAAAACGAGGACTTAGTTTCCCCTTCCTGCCGAATCTCATAATTCTCTTCCAAGGAGAAACCTTGAGGAAAACTTTTTCACCCACTACATACTCAATATCCCTTCTTTTCAAATCAACGTAGGACTTTTGACGGTCTGATGCAGTTTTAAGTCGACCCCTGATCACCTTGATTTTCTCTTCAGTCTGTTGAACAATTTTGGGTCCAATCATTTTTCTTTCACCCACGTCATCCCAACACAACGGAGTTCTACATTTTTTGCCATACAAAGCTTCATATGGAGGCATCCCAATGCTTGATTGGTAGCTGTTGTTGTAAGCAAACTCAATTAAAGGCAAGTGTGTATCCCAACTACTCTTAAACTCAATCACACAAGCCCGTAGTATGTCCTCCAAGATCTGAATTACCCTCTCAGACTGGCCATCTGTCTGTGGGTAGAATGCAGTACTGAAGTTCAATCTAGTTCCTAGGGCTCTCTGAAGACTACCCCAGAATCTAGAAGTGAACCTAGGATCTTTGTCTGATACAATAGATACTGGCACTCCATGCAGTCTCACAATCTCATCAATGTACAACCCGCCAACTGTCCCAAATCGTAGTCCATCAGATCGGCAGAAAATGAGCAGACTTAGTCGATCATCGACAATGACCCATACTGCATCATGACTCTTCTGTGTCCGCGGAAGTCCCATTACAAAATCCATTATTATTCTTTCCCATTTCCATTCCGGCACTAGTAGTGGATGTAACAACCCAGTGGGTACTTGATGCTCTGCCTTTACTTGCTGACAAGTTAGGCATTTGGACACAAACTCTGCCACATCTCTCTTCATACCCATCCACCAGTAATGCTCCTTTAGCCCTTTATACATTTTTGTACCACCAGGGTGCATGGCAAAAGGAGACTCATGTGCTTCCTTCAAAATGATCTGCCTCAAATCAACATCATTAGGAACACACATTCTGCCTTGGTGTGGCAGTAAACCATCATCTCTGATTGAGAACTCTGGTTTCTTGCCCTGCCGGACTTCTTCCAACAGCTTCTGATACCTTTTATCATTCTGAGCAGCCATTCTGATCTGATCAATCAACACTGGCTGTACATGCTATACAACTGCTGCCTGCCCATCATCATTAATTTCTAAACTGGCATGTAATAACCTCAACTCATGTACCAAAGACAAAGGAGTAACCCGTAGACTTGCCATAGTCTTGCGACTTAGGGCGTCAGCCACAACATTAGCTTTCTCTGGCTGATAGTCTATCAGACAATCATAGTCTTTTATCAACTCTAACCACCTCCTCTGTCTCAAATTCAACTCTTTCTGGATGCCCAAATACTTCAAACTCTTATGATCTGTGTAGATGTAACACTTCTCCCCATACAAATAATGTCTCCAGATCTTAAGAGCAAACACAATGGCTGCAAGCTCCAAATCATGTGTCGGATAATTCCTCTCATGCGGTTTTAGCTGGCGTGATGCATAGGCAATGGCATTTCGATCTTGCATCAACACACAACCTAACCCGTTGTGAGAAGCATCGCTATAAAACTGTATATTCTTTACCCGGTGTGGGTAAAGTTAGGACTGGAGCCTCTGTCAAACATCTTTTCAATTCATCAAAACTTTGCTGGCATTTGTCCGTCCACTGAAATTTCACGTTCTTTCTAAGTAGCTTGGTCAATGGAGATGCCAACATCGAGAATCCCTTCACAAACCGACGGTAGTATCCAGCTAAACCCAGAAAACTGTGAATCTCTGTGACATTTTTGGGTGTTTTCCAATTAAGGACAGCTTCAATCTTGCTAGGATCTACCTTAATACCCTCTTCTGATACTACATGCCCCAAGAAAGATATTTCCTTCAGCCAAAATTCACACTTCGACAATTTGGCATATAGTTGTTTCTCTCTCAAAGTCTGCAGTACAATCCGCAGATGTTTATCATGCTCTTCTGCATTCCTCGAATAGACCAATATATCATCAATAAATACCACAACAAATTGGTCGAGGTATGGTTTGAAGATAGTGTTCATCATATCCATAAAAGCAGCCGGAGCATTAGTTAACCCGAATGGCATAACCAAGAACTCATAATGGCCATAATGAGTTCTGAAGGCAGTTTTAGAAATACTCTGCTCTTGTACTTTCAGCTGATAATAACCTGATCTCAGGTAATTTTGGAGAACACAGCGGCACCCCTCAACTGATCAAACAAGTCATCAATGCGGGGTAATGGATATCTATTCTTTATTGTCACCTTATTCAACTGCCGATAATCAATACACAAACGGAGAGTGCCATCTTTCTTCTTTACAAACAACACTGGCGCTCCCCAAGGTGACACACTAGGGCGGATAAAGCCCTTGTCAAGCAGTTCTTGCAACTGCACTTTCAACTCTTTCAATTCTGCAGGTGCCATTCTGTATGGTGTTATGGAGATTGGGTCCACACCAGGCATAACATCAATTTCAAACTGCACTTTTCTTTCTGGAGGTAATCCTGGCAATTCTTTAGGAAATACATCCGGAAAGTCACATACAGTAGGAATGTCCTCCAATGTTGGACTCCCCACTTGGGTGTCTATCACATGTGCCAAGTACGCCTCACACCCTTTTCTAATCATTTTCCGCCAAGCATTGAAATGATGTTTGAAGGCAATAACTGCCTCTCCCCATGTATTACTACATCACCATACTGAGGAAGACCAAAAGTGACTGTCTTCAGTCTACAGTCAATCATGGCGTGATGCCTGACTAACCAATCCATGCCCAAGATAATGTCATAATCTATGAAGGGCATTTCAATTAAATCAGACAGAAAAGTGTGTCCTTGGATCACCAAAGGACAATCTCTATATAGCCTATTTACCCTGACCTCCTGGCCTAATGGACTAGTTACTAGCACATCATAGTCCATTGGTACACACTGAATAGCAGTAGGACACATCACACTAGCACTAACATACGAATGTGTGGAGCCAGGATCAAATAACACATACACATCTTGGTCAAGGATGGAGAAAATACCAGCTACAACATCTGATGTTTCAGCCTCTTCCCTCTGACGCATGGTATACACTCTGACTGGTGCTTCACTAGGTACTGGCTGGTTAACAATGCTTTGACTTCCAGGGGTGTTACCAGGACCCCTACCTCTGCCTCTGCCTCTAGCAGCTGACTGTGACCCTCGGGGTGCAGAGACTTGGGCTGATCCTTCAGATGTAGTGAAAGATCCAGACCGGTGCGGACTAGTGCAATCCTTAGCGAAATGTCCGCTCCCTCCACAGTTAAAACATGCACCAGTAGCTCTGAAACAAACCCCACCATGAGTTCTACCACAAGTTTCACACTGCTGGACTGATAGAGCTCCTCGGGGTGTCTGCTGGGTCTGCTGACCAGACCGGGGTGGTCGTTGGCCAGAAAATCTGCCTCTACCTCTATGGGAGCTAGATCCCCTAAACTGTTTTCTCTTTCCTGAACCACTCTCAGATGCTTGCCCAGTAGTCTTTTCAACCTTTTCTTTCTCTTGTGTACCCTTTTTTACTACCCCTTCTGATTTTATTCTTTCTAATTCCAGTGCATGTGAGATCAATTCAGCAAAATTCTGATGTCGAAAACCCACTACCTGCATTCTCAAATTCTGCCTTAGCCCAGACTAAAACCTCTTGAATCTATCTCTGGGGTTGGAGACTAAGCTTCCAGCATAGTGGCTTAGTCTTGAAAAATCTCTTTCATATTCTGCTATGGTTCTGTTCCCTTGTTTCAGACTCAGGAATTCTTGTAGTTTCATATCCACATATGCATCGGGGACCCATTTCTGTCGGAACTCCCTCAAGAAGTCTGACCAGGTTAACACTGGTGGCTCCACCAGGCTGTGGGAGATGGTCTTCCACCATTCATAAGCATCCCCTTGCAATAAGGAAACAAAATATTCAAACTTCATCTCTTCCGTGCACTGCAGCTTTCTAAAACTCATTCCATTCTTTCCAACCACTGTTCTGCTTCCAGTGGATCCACAGTGCCTTTAAACTCAGTGGCCCCAAATTTCATCAACTTTTCATATTGCCGAGTTGAGGGCTGTGGTTGTGCTGCAGGTACTGGTATTTGATCTTGGGGTGGCACATTACCCTCCATTTGCTGATGGAATGCAGCCATCTGCTATACAAATTGAGCAGGAAACTACGGTGCTGGAGCAGGAGCTGGAGTGGCTGACTCACTCATGTTCTGGAGTGCTGGGGCTTCCTCTTGAACCTCAGCCTCAACAGATTGTTCTTCGGAATGATCTCCTCCTTCCATTCTGTTTTCCCAAATTTTCTACTCTCTGAGATCAAACACAAGGAGGTTGACCTCCGTTAGTGCATATTCATGATGTAAATATGTCATATGTATCAATTAAAGACACTTGAGCAGTTGCACTTATCAATAAAATGTTCATACACATAGTCAAAATTTATTGAAAAACCATGCTCTGATACCACTAAAACATGTCACACCTTACCCCTCCGTAAGGCATAACATGATTCCGTAGAATACTTAATGAACTACCGAACTTCACCTACCGATAACTCATTAAGTATCCTACAAGGGATTTTAAAAAAATTTTCTTACATTTTAGAAGTGGTGAGCATTTTAGTGAGAATTAAAAACCATTTATTCAAAGCTTAAGGACTAGTAAAAAAAAAATTTTGTCCATTTAATTTTTGCCGCAAATTTTATAAAAATTTTGACAGAGTTTCCTCTGTATTTTGAGAAACCAGTTCTTCAAAGACCTGTAAAAAGCACTTCCAAAAATTTTTCACAACTCCCAATCTCCAATAAAACTCAAATCAACCCAATTCAAATCACTTCAAAGCAATTTCCACAATTTAATCAAATTTGGTCATCACAAAATTTTTAATACTTCATTAGCAGGGCATAAAGCAGAAAATTCATATTTACAAATATTAAATTTTCAGAAGCAAACCCAAAATAATATTATTACAATTTATTTACAACTGTTTAACTTTCATTGATACATACAACATTCCTATATTTACATCAAAATTATCTACAAGGGTATAAAATAATACCCGTGCAACAGACTGGTGTAGTTTACCAGTTAGTAGCAGCTCACTCTGCTGCCTTCTCTTTGCTCTTATCTGCGACAACAAAATAAGCTATCGCTGAGTATAAAATACTCAGTGGTGCACAATAAAAATTTAAAATGTAATAATTAAATCATTCATTGCCAAACACAATTCAAATGTTTCTCAAACACATTTCAACAATTATCAAAGTTCCTAATAACACCATTTTGTCAAATAATCTATTAAACACAGTTTAGTCAAACAATTTCATAACACAGTGTTGCCAAAGTCATACACAACTTAAGTCATGACACAAAATTTTCGATCAATGCCGTGTTGTACACCACGACAAAGCAATCTCAACCCCATAAATCGAAACCAATGAGGGAGGTGGCTAGCTAGCTAATGAGTACTCATCCGATCTACAACCTCAACTGGCAAGCCAGAGAGGGAGGAAAATAAACGATCTCAACCCCATAAATAGAGGAGGAATAATAAGTAACTGTCATGCTAAGTGTGAATCAAAAATCCATTTCAAACATTTCATTCAAATATTGCATACAAAAATCAAATCAATTTCCAAAGTTACAATTTGATCACAAGGTGGCAACACCAAAGTTCATAAATTCATAATGCGTGCTAAATCCATTTTTCAAGGGTAAAATGCTTAAATAAGGTTTATTGTGCACAAACCTGACTGGAGTAGCCTCTAGGCCTTGACTCAGTCTCTCTGAGCTTCCAAGTATTTTTTAGCTGAAACACACAATTTCATAGTGTTTCAGTACCATAACTTAACATAAGTCCAAAAATAAATTTAACTTCACTTTAACTAGCTCTATTGCGTTAAATTCGACGTTCTCAAAGTTTTTATGTTTCGGGTTACTATTCACTACACTATTCAAGTCAAATTGTTGAATTTTTAGGGATTAATAGGTATGGGAACTCCAACTTCACCCACATACCACATTTTGGTCATTAAACTTGTTGGTTTTGGTCACTTTTTCAAAGCTTAGGTCATTTTGGCAAAATTGCCAATTTTCGGTTTTAGTGCTTCAAAGTTGCACTGTTCCATTGGTCGATCTACTCTTAGAATTTGACAAAACTTCCTTCATAGAAAATGTTCCTTATTGTCTTAAGTGTATTCTCATTTTTAGATCACCTCAATCGGAGTTTTGTAGATCTACTCTTAGAATTTGACAAAACTTCCTTCATAGAAAATGTTCCTTATTGTCTTAAGTGTATTCTCATTTTTGGATCACCTCAATCGGAGTTTTGTAGCTCAAGTTATGGTCAAAATAAGTTTACTGGTCACGTGCACTGTTCATACTGGTATCTTGGGTTCTGGCAGATTTTGATCCAACTTTGGTCAGTAATTTGATCAAGTTAAGTTCATAATTTGGTCTAACTTTCTTCATATGAAATATTCTACTATGTCTTATGTTTCCATCGGTTCAAGAATCGCCTAAATCCGAGTTTTGTAGAGAGAGTTATAACCCTTCAAACATTGCTGCTCAATGAAATTTCTGCAAAGTTGCAGGTTTGGTAGCTTAACTTTGCTCAATAATTTGAATGGGTTAATGGCATAATTTGGGGTGGTGTTCTTCATGAAAGTTTTATATCTATGTCTCATCTAATTGCTGGTAAACTTTCAGGTCAATTTGACCTGTATAGCTCGAATTATGACCAAATGAACAGTTCTCGCTCATTTGGTCGATTTAATGCGATGTGACTGCTCTCATTTCACTTTGGTCAATTGTTTCACCAAGTTTTGGTCAGTTTTTGACCTTGGTTCCTTAATGAAAATTATGCTATTTTATGTCTATTTTCATTCCCAATTGGTGGCATATCAATTAGACTTGTAAAATTTGAGTTTTGGTCCTTCAAAGTGGGTTTGGTCATGCTGCCAGCAGCATGACCATTTACCTCCGAATTTAACTTAGTTTCCTATCATTCCCACACAAGTTATTTGGTCATAATTGACCATTATTTCACTTCACAATAGGTCCAACATGCCATTTATGCATTTCTCCAAATTTTGGTTCATAAACCCTAGTATTGAAAACCCTAACTCATCATTTTCATGCCTTTAACTACTTCTAATGGTTTAAATGTTAATCATTTAACTAAGTAAAGTTTCTAAACTCATTCAATTGCATCATATTCATGCAAACCATACTCCTCCCAAGCTGCCCGAAAATTCAGTTTGTTCCTCCCCATATTTTTATTTCATTTTAACACATTACAAACTAATTCAACAACTAATGATGCATTAAAAATGGAAGATAATAAGTTAACATGCTCACCTCTCTTTAATCCTCAAAACCCTATCTTTAGCTCCACTTTCTTCTTGTAATTCTCTTCTCAAATTGCAACTACAAGCTTTAAAGAAGTTCTTATGAGAGTTATTATGGTTGGGTAAGGAAAATTTAAGCTTAATGTAAGCTTAAAGAGAAAGTTTCCATGGGGGATTTATGGAGGAAGGTGGGGTGTCACTTTAGGAAGAAGAAGAGCTTTCTAATAAATTTCTTTTTCTTTTCTTTCCTTTATACCTTTTTTGCTTATGGAAGACCACTAAATCCAAATTAATTAATTCAATTTATTAATTTAGTTATGACATCATGCATGATGTCATAACTTTTGACTTTTTCCATTTTCATCTCTTTTTTTTTTCTATTAGTTCTTTAATTTAATTCTCGATTCTAAAATTTTCTTTTCTCTGATTTTATTTGGCAGTTAGGTCAGGAGTCAGCTCTCGAGGTCAATTGACCAATTTGCCCCTCGCCGATTCATCCCGATTTGCAAATAATTCAATATTTCTTCCGGCTCACTGACCTAATTATTTGACTGGCTTAACAGTTCTTTTTCGTGATTTTCTCTTTTCCACTGTGTTCATAAGGGTCCTAAGGACCGCAGCGTCACTTTTTATGGTTCTAAATTTGAGTTTAAAACGACTTCGCAGTCGTTCCCGAGGAGGTCACTCATTGCTGTGACTCTCGGCTCGTTTAACCTCTTATGTTCTGTTTTTCTTATTTATACTTAACTAATTGGACATTACTAATTATTTGTGTTTATGGTTTCTCTGGTTGTCTTAAGTGTGGTTCTAATCCCCTTAATTATCCGGACCGACACCGGTCACCGGAACAGTGAAATATACCAGGCTATATAAATAGGGGTGTTACAAATCAAGAATCAATAAAAATAAGCGTAGGTTTATGTATATCCAAGCAAGTTAGTATGCAGAAAAATGCTCCCCCTAAATATATGCACATAATTTTCAACAGCTATATAACAGCTCCCCCTTAATTTATGCTACAAAGCATGTTCATAAGATATTCACAATATTCTCTACAAAGCAAAAAAAATTGATATGCACATAAACATACTTCCATTTGTCAAAGTGTAAACACATATCCATCCTATGCACATAAACATACTTCCATTTGTCAACACATATCCATCATATGCACATAAACATACTTCCATTTGTTAACACATATCCATCTTATTCTCCCCCTTTTTGTCATCATCCAAAAAGGAAACAGGAGATATTAACCTAAAAAGAATCAAGTTAGCCCAAACTTAAACGCAGTAAGGTAAACAGTAGCAAACTGAAAAATCAATCAATAATAGTAGCAAACATACTAGTAAACTAAAAATGCAGATAGGAAACTAAAAAATCCAGATTATGTTATAATCATTTAGTCTTTTGCTCCTTCAAGTAGCTTTGGAAGGCACCATCTTCTTCCTAGAAGGTTTAGCAGCAGGTGGCTGAGAACCTTGGTCAGCCAAATGCTCATGCTTCTGTGGCTCATCTTCATCAGATGGGGTTTGAAGGGCAGTAGCCAGAGACTGGTATGGATTAGATTTCGTGGACTTAGATCTTTTTCTACCTTTCTTGGCTGGAGGTGCAGCAGCTGCAGAGAGTTGAGATGGAGCACTCTCTTGTTGATCTTTTAGAGAGGCTTCCTTTTGCTGTGTAGAGGCAGTTGCAGGTTCCAGAAGTTGTTCACTCTCAGGCTCAACAGCTGGCTCACTTTCAGATTCTACAACCTGTTCACTACCATGCTCAACAGGGACATCAGCTGTAGGTTCAACTTCAGGTTCAACAACCTGTTCACTAACATGCTCAATAGGGGCTTCAGCTGCAGGTTCAATTTCAGGTTCAACAACTTGTTCGCTTCCATGTTCCACAGCAGCTGTAGACTCACCAAGCCTATTACCTTCACATTCAACATTACCATGAGCCGAGACATGAGTAGCAGGAGAAGAGGCATCATTTGCAGGTATATCAGACTCAACTTTAGTTGGAAAACTAGTTTCCCTTGCCTGCTGAAGATCTACAATTAGTTTCTTTAATTCCTCATTTTGAGTAAGCAAATGACTCACTTTCTAATCAACCACATCCACAAATTTTCTCAGAAGTTCAATAGACTGATGTGTTGTACTAAATTGCTCATTAATAGAAGTTTTTAGCCCTTGAAGCTCACTCATAAACTCACTTGGAGAATCTGAACCAACTTTAGCTGAGGAAGAACCACTTTTTTCAAACCGTTTCTTTCTTCCATCAGTATCAAAGTGAATTTCTCTAAGCACAATCAAATCTGTCCTAGAACTTTCCTTAGAGACATTTATATCCAACTCTTTAAATAAAGCAGTCAAGAAATGTGCATAAGGCACTTTTCCAATCCCATAAGCTTTACACATATTCTTGAAAATCAGATAAGCTAAATTCATCCTTATTCTATTAAAAATATGCCACATGATGCACATATCCAAGTAACTTAAATAGCCATAGCTGCCAGACTTAGGACAAAAAATATAGTTCACCATACTGTGAATGATTTTAATATGTTGAAAAGCTTTTGTGCTAGTGGACTTTTCACTGGTGGCAGTGTTGGCAGGAAAGACTTCATTTTCAAATTCAGCCAAGTTAAAGCCTGGAACTCTAGCAACATCTCTATGAGTAGAGATTTTATTTCCATCATTAGGCAATTTTAAAGCCTTGGCAATTAACTCAACAGAAATAACATACGCACTATCATTCAAGGCAACTTCAAATTTGTCTTCTTCATCAACTATTCTTAGAGTTTTATAAAATTCTTGAACCAGTCTAGGGTAATAAGCATTTGTGCACTCACAAACAGTCATCCATTCTTGAAATTCAAAAAGTTCTTTGAATTGAAAATTTAACTGACCAAAATGATCCCATTTGATGAATTTACAATCAAGCAACACTTTATCAACAGAACTCGAAGATTGTGCAGCACCCTTTTTGCGTTGGGTATCAATCCCGCGCATTTTTCTCCCCTTTTTCTTTTCTGGTGCCGATACAATAGGTTCGGCTACCTTAGATGGGTCGGAGGATACACTAGTTGATTTAGGTTCTGGTGTTTTCTTCTTTTCCTTCAATTTCTTCCGTAATGCAGCGACAGGGAGATCTTTAGATGGCAACGAGGATGAAGAAGCAGCAACAGCAGCAGGGGTTTTTCGTTTAGTGCGAGCCATAGATGGGAAATGGAGACTATGAAGAATGGTGAAATCTAAAATGGCTTTCGGTACAGTGATGAATGAAGGAGAGATGAGATAGATAAGCGTTCTGATGAAAATGGGTTAGGTTTGCTAAAAAAAAATTTTGGAAGAGTAATGCCGTAGGCCAATGCAGAGGAGAGAGAGTCGAAAAAAAATTTGATGGGTGACGGTTTCGTGTAGTAGAGGTTTAAGTTTCTTGAGTCCCGCGCTTTTCTATTCTAGTGTACCTTATCTGAACTTCATATATATATATATATATATATATTTCTATATATCTGACACAGCAAGGAGAATGTGAATAGGTAAGTGCATTGTTTAACGCGCAGAGAGTTTCAAGCACAATCACTTTTTGGTTTGAAATTTGAACAGTACACGATACAGCAAACTAATTTTAGTCACGCAACATTAGCATACAACTTAGTAAACTAATTTCTCGAGTACACAAATAAGTTAGCTAATGTTCTTTAGAGTTTTCTCAGCAAACTTATATCACAGCAAATTACTCACACATGGGATAATATGCAGATATATTAAATTACTAAGAATTAAATTTCAAGCAAGTGGTTCACTCATACCAATTTCCCTTCTAATTTTACAAAAGGTTTCCTCATTAAGTGGTTTTGTAAAAAATCAGCAAGTTGATCTTCAGAGGCAACAAATTCTATTTTGATATTTCCATTTTGGACATGATCTCTAATAAAATGATGTCTGATCTCATTATGTTTTGTTCTTGAATGTTGGACTGGATTTTTGATCAAGTTTATGGCACTTGTGTTGTGACACCTAATTGGAACAAGATTATATTTTAAACCAAAATCTTCCAATTGTTGTTTCATCCATAAAATTTGAGCAACACAACTGCCAGCAGCTATATATTCTGCCTCAGCTGTAGATAAAGCCACTGAAGTTTGTTTCTTACTGTGCCAAGAAACTAGTGCAAGACTAAGAAATTGACAAGTACTTGAAGTACTTTTTCTATCCAATCTACTTCCAGCAAAATCGAAATCACTATAATCAAAAAGATTAAATGATTCAAATTTTGGATACCATAAACCAATTGAGTATGTGCCAATGAGGTATCTGAAGATTCTTTAAACTGCACTGAGATGTGATTCTTTTGGACATGATTGAAGTCTTGCACACAAGCAAACACTAAAGTATATGTCTGGTCTAGATTGTCACACCTTACCCCTCTGTAAGGCATAACATGATCCCGTAGAATACCTAATGAACTACCGAACTTCACCTACCGATAACTCATTAAGTACCTTACAAGGGATTTTAAAATAATTTTCTTATTTTTGACAAGTGGTGAGCATTTTCTAGTAAGTACTTAAAACATTTAGTTGAAATTAAAACTAGTTAATATTTTTGGTCCATTTTAGTTTTCCGCAAATTCTATAGAAATTTTGACAGAGTTTCCTCTGTATTTTGAGAAAACCGTTCTTCAAATACCTGTAAAAAGCACTTCTAAAAGTTTTTCTCAACCACTACTTCTGTTTCACAATCAAACTCAATCAATTTCTCAAAATTCACAAGTTCAATAGTTCTCAAAATACTGTCAATCAATATCATACATATTTCATTAAAAACAAAATAATTTATACACAACCTTACAAATTTATATCAAAAGAAACACAAACTAAACTTTATTACAAACTTCATACAAATTTGTGTACAAGCTGCTCAAGACCCATTTTTACATGTCCATACATTTATGTGCAATATATACATCAAAAGAAGTATTTACAGATAGGGTATAAATTATACCCGAAAGCTTCAAGCTGATGACTTCACACACCTCAGCAGCTCAGTCTGCTGCTCCTCTAGTCTCTGTATCTGCGACAGCAATAAAAGCTATCGCTGAGTACTAGGACTCAGTGGTGCACAATATACTAAAATAATCTTTATTCAAAACTTAAAACACATTCATTCAAAATTTGGCTAAACATGAAAATTAAATACAATCATGCATTGTAAGATTTTACATGTAAACCAAGTTCATTTCAAAGTATCAAAACACATTTCATAAAACCCACAGTTAGATCATGCCATTCGAAACAAATAGAATCTCAATAGCCAGAGGCTAAAGAGAAATCATATCACAAGGCTAGCTAGCTCAAATATATGGATATCCATTCACATCCTCTTCTACTGGCACACCTCAACACTTCTCCAGAGAAGGAATCAAAATTCAAAACTAATTACCCCCACTAGTCGTGCTAGTGAGGTGTTCAAATATGTGGTCATGACACTGTGGTTTCAAAACTTATCTTAACAATTTGCTAAACATTATCTTTTCAAATATACAAAATAACTTTCAACAATTTAGATCAAACATCATAATAATGCCATAATCCAATATTTCATATTATTCAAAACGATATGCAAAAGATGATTATAAAAGTATATGTTGTGCACAAACCTCAAACGAGTCGCCTGTTGGCCTTGACTCGACTCCTCGGGTTCTGTCCCGGTATTCTTTTCCACTGAAACACGAAATTTTCCAATGTTTCAGTACTAAAACTTAAAATAAATCCAAAATAAACTTAACTTCATATTTACCTAGCTCTAACGTGTTAAATTCGACGTTCTCGAAATTTTTGTGTTTCGGGTTACTATTCACTGCACTATTCAAGTCAAATTATTGACTTTCTAAGGCTTAATAGGTATGGGAACTCCAACTTCACCCACATACCACATTTTGGTCATCAAACTTGTTGGTTTTGGTCATTTGTTTAAAGCTTAGGTCATTTTGGCAAAATTGCCAATTTTTGGTTTTGGTTCTCCGAAGTTGCACTGTTCCATTGGTCGATCTACTGTTGGAATTTGATAAAACTTCCTTCATAGAAAATGTTCCTTATTGTCTTAAGTGTATTATCATTTTTGGATCACCCCAATCGGAGTTTTGTAGCTCAAGTTATGGCCAAAATAAGTTTACTGTTCACGTGTACTGTTCATACTGAGATTTTGGTGCTGGCAGATTTTTGGTCCAACTTTGGTTAATAATTTGATCAAGTTAAGTTCATAATTTGGTCTCACTTTCTTCATATGAAATGTTGTACTATGTCTTAGGTTTCCATCGGTTCAAGAATCGCCTAAATCCGAGTTTTCTAGAGAGAGTTATAGCCATCCAAACATTGCTGCTCAATGAAAATTCTGCAGAATCTCAGTACAGTAAATTTAACTTTTCTCAATGATTTGAATGAGTTAATGGCCTAATTTGGGTTGGTGTTCTTCATGAAAGTTTTAGGTCTATATCATATCTAATTGCTGGTAAAATTTCAGGTCAATTTGACCTACCTAGCTCGAGTTATGACCAAATGAACAGTTATTGTTCATTTGGTCAGTTTAGTGCAGTGGCAGCCTGCACTCATTCCACTTTGGTCAATTGTTTCACTAAGTTTTGGTCAGTTTTTGGCCATGGTTCCTTAATGAAAATTGTGCTCTTTTATGTCTATTTTCATCTCCAATTGGTGGCATATCCATTAGGCTTGTAAAATTTGAGTTTTGGTCCTTCAAAGTGGGTTTGGTCATGCTGCCAGCAGCATGACCATTGGACCTCCGAATTTAACTTAGTTTCCTATCATTCCCATACAAGTTATTTGGTCATAATTGACCATTATTTCACTTCACAATAGGTCCAACATGCCATTTATACATTTCTCCAAATTTTGGTTCACAAACCCTAGCCTACAAACCCTAATCTTACTAACTCTTGCATTTAACCACAAGTAGTGCACTTAGTCCTAACCATTCAACTAATCAAAGCTTTTAAACTCATTCTAATGCATCAAACCATTCAATTTCATACTCCCCTCAACTAGGCTGAATTTCAGTTTGTCCTTCACAAATTTTTTTTTTATTTCATTTCTTTAGTTTCTAGTTAATTAGACTAATAACACAACTAATTCAACCAAAAAAATCAAATTTAATCTACTAACCTTAGTGCAGAATTTCTTTCCTTCAAACTTCTTCCTTTCTTTTTTTTTTTTTGTTGTCAAGTCCTCTATCAAGGCTTGAAATCAAGGTTTAATATTTGACGTTTAACTTTCTATGGTGGAATTAGGGATTTGATCAAGCTCAAAATGAGCTTTAATGGAGGTTTTGGGTGAGGGAGAGGGAGAATGAAAGTGACCTACGGGAAGAAGAGCATTCAATTTTTTTTTCTTTTATTTTCTTTTATAAATTTTAGTTATGGAAGACCACAAAATTTAATTAAATAAATATTTAATTAATTCTTTTATGACATCATCTTTGACTTTTCTAACTTCTTTCTTTTCCTTTTTTTTTTCTATTTTTCTATTAGTTCTTTAATTTAATTCTTGATTCCGAAATTTTCTTTTCTCCGTTTTTATTTGACATTTAGGTCAGGAGTTAGCTCTCGGGGTCAATTGACCAAATTGCCCCTCGCCGGTTCATCCCGGTTCGTAAATAATCCAATATTTCTTCCGGCTCCCTGACCTAATTATTTGACTGGCTTAACAGTTCTTTTTCGTGATTTTCTCTTTTCCACTGTGTTCATAAGGGTCCTAAGGACCGCAGTGTCACTTTTTACGGTTCGAAATTTGAGTTTAAAATGACTTCGCAGTCGTTCCCAAGGAGGTCACTCATCGCTGTGACTCTCGGCTCGTTTAACCTCTTATGTTCTGTTTTTCTTATTTATAGTTAACTAATTAAACATTGCTAATTATTTGTGTTTATGGCTTCTCAAGTTGTCTTAAATGTGGCTCTAATCTCCTTAAATGTCCGGACCGACACCGGTCACCGGAACAGTGAAATCTACCAGGCTATGCAAATGGGGGTGTTACAATTCTCCCCCCTTAAATAAATTTCGTCTCGAAATTTTTACCTGTTATCAATCTCTGAACAGCTGTGGGTGTTGTCTCCTCATGTCCTCCTCTCGTTCCCAAGTAGCTTCTTGGCCCGAATGATGGTTCCACAGCACTTTTACCAACGGTATCTGCTTATTCCGTAGCTGCTTCACCTCATAAGCCAGAATCTTTATGGGTTCTTCTTCATATGTAAGGTTTGGATTCACTTCTATTTCTTCTACTGGTAGTACATGAGATGGGTCTGATCGATACCTCCTCAACATAGACACATGGAAGATATTATGTATCTTCTCTAACTCTGGAGGTAGTGCCAAACGATATGCCAAAGGACCCACTCTTTCCAGAACCTCATATGGCCCGATAAAACGAGGACTTAGTTTCCCCTTCCTGCCGAATCTCATAATCCTCTTCCAAGGAGAAACTTTGAGGAAAACTTTCTCACCCACTGCATACTGAATATCTCTTCTCTTCAGATCAATGTAGGACTTCTGACGGTCTGATGCAGTCTTAAGTCGACCTCTGATCACCCTGATCTTCTCCTCGATCTACGAACAATTTCGGGTCCAATCATCTTTCTTTCACCCACGTCATCCCAACACAACGGGGTTCTACATTTTCTGCCATACAAAGCTTCATATGGAGGCATCCCAATGCTTGACTGATAGCTGTTGTTGTAAGCAAACTCAATCAAAGGCAAGTGTGTATCCCAACTACCCTCAAACTCAATCACACAAGCCCGTAGCATGTCCTCCAAGATCTGAATTACCCTCTCGGTGGCCATCATGCGTGGGTGGAATGCAAGATCTTGAAGTTCAATCTAGTTCCTAGGGCTCTCTAAAGACTACCCCAGAATCTAGAAGTGAACCTAGGATCTCTGTCTGATATGATAGATACTGGCACTCCATGTAGTCTCACAATCTCATCAATGTATAACTTGGCCAATCTTTCTAAACTGTAGTCCATCCGAACTGGTAGAAAATGAGCAGACTTAGTTAGTCTGTCAACAATGACCCAAACTGCATCATGACTCTTCTGTGTCCTCGGAAGTCCCATTACAAAATCCATCGTTATTCTTTCCCATTTCCATTCTAGTACTGGTAGTGGATGTAACAACCCAGCGGGTACTTGATGCTCTGCCTTTACTTGCTGACAAGTTAGGCATTTGGATACAAACTCTGCCACATCTCTTTTCATACCCATCCACCAGTAATGCTCTTTTAGCCCTCTATACATTTTTATGACACCAGGGTGCATGGCAAAAGGAGACTCATGTGCTTCCTTCAAAATGATCTGCCTCAAATCAACATCACTAGGAACACATATTATGCCCTGGTGTAGCAATAGACCATCATCTCTGATTGAGAATTCTGGTTTCTTGCCCTGTCGGACTTCTTCCATCAACTTCTGATACTTCTGATCATTTTGAGCAGCCATTCTTATCTGATTAATCAACACTGGCTGGCAACACTGGCTGTACATGCCATGCAACTGCTGTCTGCCCCTCATCATTAATCTCTAAACTGGCATGTAATGATCTCAACTCATGTACCAAAGACAAAGGAGTAACCCGTAAACTTGCCATAGTCTTGCAACTTAAGGCGTCAGCCACAACATTAGCTTTCCCTGGCTGATAGTCTATCGCATACCATAGTCTTTATCAACTCTAACCATCTCCTCTGTCTCAAATTCAGCTCTTTCTGGGTGCCCAAATACTTCAAACTCTTATGATCTGTGTAAATGTAACACTTTTCCCCATACAAATAATGTCTCCAGATCTTAAGAGCAAACACAATGGCTGCAAGCTCCAAATCATGTATTGGATAATTCCTCTCATGCGGTTTTAGCTGGCGTGATGCATAGGCAATGACATTTCGATCTTGCATCAACACACAACCTAACCCATTGTGAGAAGCATCGCTATAAATTGTATACTCTTTACCCGGAGTAGGTAAAGTCAGGACTGGAGCCTCTGTCAAACATCTTTTCAACTCATCAAAACTTTGCTGGCATTTGTCCGTCCACTGAAATTTCACATCTTTTCTAAGCAGCTTGGTCAATGGAGATGCCAACATAGAGAATCCCTTCACAAATCGACGGTAGTATCCAGCTAAACCCAGAAAACTACGAATTTCTGTGACATTTCTGGGTGGCCTCCAATTAAGGACAGCTTTAATCTTACTTGGATCTACCTTGATGCCCTCTTCTGATACTACATGCCCCAAAAAAGATATCTCCTTCAGCCAAAATTCACACTTCGACAATTTGGCATATAGTTGTTTCTCCCTCAAAGTTTGCAGTACAATCCGCAGATGCCTATCATGCTCTTCTGCATTCCTCGAATAGACCAATATATCATCTATGAATACCACAACAAACTGGTCGAGGTATGGTCTGAAGATAGTGTTCATCAGATCCATAAAAGCAGCCGGAGCATTAGTTAACCCGAATGGCATGACCAAGAACTCATAATGGCCATAACGGGTTCTGAAGGCAGTTTTAGAAATACTCTGCTCTTGTACTTTTAGCTGATAATAACCTGATCTCAGGTCAATTTTAGAGAACACAGCTGCACCCCTCAACTGATCAAACAAGTCATCAATACGGGGTAATGGATATCTGTTCTTTATTGTCACCTTATTCAACTGTCGATAATCAATGCATAACCGGAGAGTGCCATCCTTCTTCTTTACAAACAACACTGGCGCTCCCCAAGGTGACACACTAGGGCGGATAAAGCCCTTGTCAAGCAATTATTGCAATTGTACCTTCAACTCTTTTAATTCTGCAGGTGCCATTCTGTATGGCGTTATAGAGATTGGGTCCACACCAGGCAAAACATCAATTTCAAACTGCACCTCTCTTTTTGGAGGTAATCCTGGTAATTCATCAGGAAACACATCCGGAAAATCACATACAGTAGGGATGTCCCTTAGTGCTGGACTCCCCACTTGGGTGTCTATCACATGTGCTAGGTATGCTTCACACCCCTTTCTGATCATTCTTCTGGCTAATGCAGCCGAAATGATGTTTGATGGTAGTAAATGCCTCTCCCCGTGTATTACCACATCACCGTATAAAGGGAGACCAAAAGTGACTCTTGATCCTGATACCAATCATGGCGTGATGCCTGGCTAACCAATCCATGCCCAAGATGATATCATACTCTCTGAAGGGCATTTCAATCAAGTCGGACAGGAAAACATGTCCTTGGATCACCAAAGGACAGTCTCTATAAATTCTGTTGACCCGGACCTCTTATCCTAATGGACTAGTTACTAGCACTTCAAAACCCATTTGCACACATGGAACAGCAAGTGAACTGACTATGCTAGCACTAACATATGAATGGGTTGAACCTGGATCAAACAATACAAATACATCTTGACCAGAGATAGAGAATGTACCAGCTACCACATCAGAAGTCTCAGCTTCTTCTCGCTGTTTTATTGCGTAGATTCTGGTTGAAGCACTTCCTTGTGCTAATTGACCAACTATGCCCTGACTGCCTGAAGTAGTGCCTCTACCTCTGCCTCTTCCTCTGCCAAATGACTGTGAACTTCTGGGAGCGGGACTCTGAATAGATCCCTCAGCAGTAGTAGGAGCTGGGCTATATCTCGGAGCACTAGTACAGTCTTTAGCTATATGGCCCTTGCCTCCACAGTTAAAACAGGCTCCAGTGGCCCAATAGCATTCCCCCCCATGAATCTTGCCACAAGTCTCACAGGGGCGGGCAGAATGTGAACCCCTGCTCGACTGCTGACCAGACCTAGGGGGTCTCTGTCCGGAGAATCTGCCTCTACTAAATCTTCCACCTCGACCCCTGCTGGGTCCACTAAACTTCTTTCTCTTTCCAGAGGTAGCACCAGAACTCTGTTCAACTGATTTTTCCCCCTTGTCTTTTTCTAATTTCTCGACTTTTTCCTTCATTGGGTTTGCTTCTGCTTCAACTCTCTCCAGTTCAAGTGCTTGAGACATAAGTTCTGAGAAGTTGCTGTGTCGAAATCCCACAACTTGTATCCTTATGCTGGGCTTCAAACCCGTTTCAAATCTCTTGCATCTTGCTTTACTGGTAGTAAGGAGACTCTCCGCATAGTGACTCAGGCGGGAGAACTCCCTCTCATACTCTGCCACTGATCGATTTCCTTGTTTCAAACTCAAAAATTCTTGCAATTTCTGATCAACATATGCGTCTGGGATGTATTTCTGTCTGAACTCTCTGATGAAGTCATCCCAGGTTAGCACTGGTGGTTCTGCCAAGCTGTGGGGGATGGTCTTCCACCAATCATATGCATCCCCTTGCAGTAGCGACACAGAATATTCGAACTTCAACTCATCTGGGCAGTGCAATTTCTTAAATACTCTGTCCATTCTTTCAAGCCATTGCTCTGCCTCTAAAGGGTCCACTGTACCCTTAAATTCTGCAGCCCCATACTTCAATAATTTATCATACTGTCTGGCTGGAGGCAGTGGTTGTGTCACAGGTGGTTGGGGTGGAGCTTGAGCAGGCATACCCCCAGCCATTTGCTGAAACATCGCAGCCATCTGCTGTGCGAATTGTGCAGGAAACTGCGGCATTTGTGGGGCTGGTGCTGCTGACCCACTGACATTCGGTAAAGCTGGGGCTTCTCCTTGTGCCTCAGCTTCAACAAACTGCTCGACTGAGCGATCCCCTTCTTCCATTTCAGTCTAAAGTTAGGGTATCTCCTGAACAAGTAACACATGGAGATTTCCCTCCGTTAGTTCATATTCATGATGTAATGCACTGTATGTAACAATTATGGACATTGAGCAGTTGTACTTAACAAGAAAGACACAAATTTATATGTTAAAACATACTTCAAAAATTTGCTCTGATACCACTAAAACATGTCACACCTTACCCCTCTGTAAGGCATAACATGATCCCGTAGAATACCTAATGAACTACCGAACTTCACCTACCGATAACTCATTAAGTACCTTACAAGGGATTTTAAAACAATTTTCTTATTTTTGACAAGTGGTGAGCATTTTCTAGTAAGTACTTAAAACATTTAGTTGAAATTAAAACTAGTTAATATTTTTGGTCCATTTTAGTTTTCCGCAAATTCTATAGAAATTTTGACAGAGTTTCCTCTGTATTTTGAGAAAACCGTTCTTCAAATACCTGTAAAAAGCACTTCTAAAAGTTTTTCTCAACCACTACTTCGGTTTCACAATCAAACTCAATCAATTTCTCAAAATTCACAAGTTCAATAGTTCTCAAAATACTGTCAATCAATATCATACATATTTCATTAAAAACAAAATAATTTATACACAACCTTACAAATTTATATCAAAAGAAACACAAACTAAACTTTATTACAAACTTCATACAAATTTGTGTACAAGCTGCTCAAGACCCATTTTTACATGTCCATACATTTATGTGCAATATATACATCAAAAGAAGTATTTACAGTTAGGGTATAAATTATACCCGAAAGCTTCAAGCTGATGACTTCACACACCTCAGCAGCTCAGTCTGCTGCTCCTCTAGTCTCTGTATCTGCGACAGCAATAAAAGCTATCGCTGAGTACTAGGACTCAGTGGTGCACAATATACTAAAATAATCTTTATTCAAAACTTAAAACACATTCATTCAAAATTTGGCTAAACATGAAAATTAAATACAATCATGCATTGTAAGATTTTACATGTAAACCAAGTTCATTTCAAAGTATCAAAACACATTTCATAAAACCCACAGTTAGATCATGTCATTCGAAACAAATAGAATCTCAATAGCCAGAGGCTAAAGAGAAATCATATCACAAGGCTAGCTAGCTCAAATATATGGATATCCATTCACATCCTCTTCTACTGGCACACCTCAACACTTCTCTAGAGAAGGAATCAAAATTCAAAACTAATTACCCCCACTAGTCGTGCTAGTGAGGTGTTCAAATATGTGGTCATAACACTGTGGTTTCAAAACTTATCTTAACAATTTGCTAAACATTATCTTTTCAAATATACAAAATAACTTTCAACAATTTAGATCAAACATCATAAGAATGACATAATCCAATATTTCATATTATTCAAAACGATATGCAAAAGATGATTATAAAAGTATATGTTGTGCACAAACCTCAAACGAGTCGCCTGTTGGCCTTGACTCGACTCCTCGGGTTCTGTCCCGGTATTCTTTTCCACTGAAACACAAAATTTTACAATGTTTCAGTACTAAAACTTAAAATAAATCCAAAACAAACTTAACTTCACATTTACCTAGCTCTAACGTGTTAAATTCGACGTTCTCGAAATTTTTGTGTTTCGGGTTACTATTCATTACACTATTCAAGTCAAATTATTGACTTTCTAAGGCTTAATAGGTATGGGAACTCCAACTTCACCCACATACCACATTTTGGTCATCAAACTTGTTGGTTTTGGTCATTTGTTTAAAGCTTAGGTCATTTTGGCAAAATTGCCAATTTTTGATTTTGGTTCTCCGAAGTTGCACTGTTCCATTGGTCAATCTACTGTTGGAATTTGACAAAACTTCCTTCATAGAAAATGTTCCTTATTGTCTTAAGTGTATTCTCATTTTTGGATCACCCCAATCGGAGTTTTGTAGCTCAAGTTATGGCCAAAATAAGTTTACTGTTCACGTGTACTGTTCATACTGAGATTTTGGTGCTGACAGATTTTTGGTCCAACTTTGGTTAATAATTTGATCAAGTTAAGTTCATAATTTGGTCTCACTTTCTTCATATGAAATGTTGTACTATGTCTTAGGTTTCCATCGGTTCAAGAATCGCCTAAATCCGAGTTTTCTAGAGAGAGTTATAGCCATCCAAACATTGCTGCTCAATGAAAATTCTGCAGAATCTCAGTACAGTAAATTTAACTTTGCTCAATGATTTGAATGAGTTAATGGCCTAATTTGGGTTGGTGTTCTTCATGAAAGTTTTAGGTCTATATCATATCTAATTTCTGGTAAAATTTCAGGTCAATTTGACCTACCTAGCTCGAGTTATGACCAAATGAACAGTTACTGTTCATTTGGTCAGTTTAGTGCAGTGGCAGCCTGCACTCATTCCACTTTGGTCAATTGTTTCACTAAGTTTTGGTCAGTTTTTGGCCATGGTTCCTTAATGAAAATTGTGCTCTTTTATGTCTATTTTCATCTCCAATTGGTGGCATATCCATTAGGCTTGTAAAATTTGAGTTTTGGTCCTTCAAAGTGGGTTTGGTCATGCTGCCAGCAGCATGACCATTGGACCTCCGAATTTAACTTAGTTTCCTATCATTCCCACACAAGTTATTTGGTCATAATTGACCATTATTTCACTTCACAATAGGTCCAACATGCCATTTATACATTTCTCTAAATTTTGGTTCACAAACCCTAGCCTACAAACCCTAATCTTACTAACTCTTGCATTTAACCACAAGTAGTGCACTTAGTCCTAACCATTCAACTAATCAAAGCTTTTAAACTTATTCTAATGCATCAAACCATTCAATTTCATACTCCCCTCAACTAGGCTGAATTTCAGTTTGTCCTTCACAAATTTTTTTTTTATTTCATTTCTTTAGTTTCTAGTTAATTAGACTAATAACACAACTAATTCAACAAAAAAAATCAAATTTAATCTACTAACCTTAGTGCAGAATTTCTTTCCTTCAAACTTCTTCCTTTCTTTTTTTTTTTTTGTTGTCAAGTCCTCTATCAAGGCTTGAAATCAAGGTTTAATATCGGAGGTTTAACTTTCTATGGTGGAATTAGGGATTTGATCAAGCTCAAAATGAGCTTTAATGGAGGTTTTGGGTGAGGGAGAGGGAGAATGAAAGTGAGCTACGGGAAGAAGAGCTTTCAAATTTTTTTTTCTTTTATTTTCTTTTATAAATTTTAGTTATGGAAGACCACAAAATTTAATTAAATAAATATTTAATTAATTCTTTTATGACATCATCTTTGACTTTTCTAACTTCTTTCTTTTCCTTTTTTTTTCTATTTTTCTATTAGTTCTTTAATTTAATTCTTGATTCCGAAATTTTCTTTTCTCCGTTTTTATTTGACAGTTAGGTCAGGAGTTAGCTCTCGGGGTCAATTGACCAAATTGCCCCTCGCCGGTTCATCCCGGTTCGTAAATAATCTAATATTTCTTCCGGCTCCCTGACCTAATTATTTGACTGGCTTAACAGTTCTTTTTCGTGATTTTCTCTTTTCCACTGTGTTCATAAGGGTCCTAAGGACATGATGTCACTTTTTACGGTTCGAAATTTGAGTTTAAAATGACTTCGCAGTCGTTCCCAAGGAGGTCACTCATCGCTATGACTCTCGGCTCGTTTAACCTCTTATGTTCTGTTTTTCTTATTTATAGTTAACTAATTAAACATTGCTAATTATTTGTGTTTATGGCTTCTCAAGTTGTCTTAAATGTGACTCTAATCTCCTTAAATGTCCGGACCGACACCGGTCACCGGAACAGTGAAATCTACCAGGCTATGCAAACGGGGGTGTTACATAGATGCAATAAGGTACAAAAGAGAGCCAATCATACCTCTATAAAGCTTTGTATTTACTTCTTTACCTTTTTCATCATTGTCCATTTTAATGGTTGAACTCATAGGAGTGCCCATGCTCTTCAAATCTTCCATTTTAAATTTCTTTTACATATCTTTGATGTACTTTGATTGATTTATGAAGATGCCATCTTTCATTTGCTTAATTTGAAGTCCAAGGAAGAATGTGAGCTCCCTCATCATGCTCATCTCAAATTCATTCTGCATAATCTCAGAAAATTTCTTGCAAAGAGATTCTTTAGTAGCACCAAAAATTATATCATCAACATAAATTTGCACAATGAGCATATCATATTAATGCTTCTTAACAAAAAGTATTGTGTCCACTTTGCCTCTTTGGAAATCATTTTGTAAAAGGAATTTACTAAGTCTTTCATACCATGCTTTAGGAACTTGTTTTAAACCATATAAGGCTTTAGTAAGTTTATAAACATGATTTGGATGCTCATGATTTTCAAAGCCTGGAGGTTGTGCAACATACACCTCCTCATCAATATAACCATTTAGAAATGCACTCTTAATATTCATTTGATAAAGCATAAAATCCTTATAACATGCAAAGGCACACAACATTCTAATAGCTTCAATTCTAGCAACTGGAGCAAAGGTTTCATCAAAATCAATCCCTTCCTCTTGGTTGTAGCCTTGAGCCACTAGTCTAGCTTTATTTCTAACAACATTGCCTTTTTCATCCATTTTGTTTCTAAAAACCCATTTAGTACCAATAATTGAATGATCTTTTGGTTTAGGCACTAAATTCCAAACTTTATTTCTCTCAAATTGATTTAGTTCTTCTTACATGGCAAGAATCCAACTTTCATCATTTTGAGCATCTTCAAAACATTTAGGTTCAATTTGTGAAACAAAAGCAACATTACCAAAATATCTTCTCAATTGTGCTCTAGTCATTATCCTCTGAGATGGATCATCAATAATGTCTTCTTGGGGATGATTTCTATGGAATCCCCATTCTTTAGGTAAATCTTCATGTTGGGGCTCATTCACTTGTAATTCTTTCAAATTTGGCATTTCTTCATTGATTTGATCATTGTTGGCATTATGGATATCTATTGTGGTATCTCCTTGAGTTTCTTCATCTTTGTCATCAATTTGTTCCATTTCTTAACTTGATATTACATTTTCTTTTCCAATCACCTGCTCATTATTATCATCACAAATATTTTTCCTTCTAATAGAAGGGTTAGTCTCATCAAACAAAACATGAATAGTTTCCTCAATAACTAAAGTTCTTCTATTGAACACTGTATAGGCTTTATTCTTTGTTGAATACCCAAGAAAGATACCTTCATTGGATTTAGCATCAAATTTCTTTAAGTTATCCTTCTTATTATTTAAAATATAGCACTTACAACCAAATGCTTTGAAATATGAGATATTTGGTTTTCTTCCTTTCCACAGCTCATAGGGGGTCTTTTTCAAAATTGGTCTAATCAAAATTCTATTCAACACATAGCAAGATGTATTAATAGCTTCAGCCCAAAAGTACTTTAGCAAATTATTTTCATTCAACATAGTTCTAGTCATTTCTTGCAAAGTCCTATTTTTCCTTTCTACAACCCCATTTTGTTGTAGTGTTCTGGGGGCTGAAAAATTATGGTTGATTCCATGTTTATTACAATATCTCTCAAATAAATGATTTTCAAATTCAGTTCCATGATCACTTCTTATAGATGTGATGGAAAAACCTTTTTCATTTTGAACTATTTTACTAAAAGAGGTGAATTTCTCAAAAGTCTCATCCTTGTGAGCAAGGAAGAATGTCCATGTATATCTTGAATAGTCATCAACAATAACTAACGCATATGTCTTCCTACCAAGACTAGTAAGAGATACGGGTCCAAGTAAATCAAGATGAAGCGATTCTAATGGCCTAGTGGTAGACACAATATTTTTAGATTTAAAAGATGCTCTAGTATGCTTTCCTAGTGTACATGCCTTACATTGAAATTCATTTTCGTAATTAATCTTAGGAAGACCATTAACAAGTTCTTTCTTAAACAATTTTGAGAGTGTATGCATGCTTGCATGACCTAATCTTCTATGCCATAAATAACTAGAGTTATCAAAAGATACTAGACATGTACCATGATTAGTTTCAAAATTATTCATGTCAAGCAAGTAAACATTATTAGATCTATTGGCAATGAACAATGTGTCATTATCTAAGTTATTGATTGTACATAGAGAAGAAGTGAACTTTATCTCAAAACCTTTATCACAAAGTTGGCTTACACTTAGCAAGTTATATTTCAAACCTTCAACAAGTGACACATCTTCAATACAAGGTTTGGTTCCAATTGTGCTATTTCCAATTATTTTTCCTTTCCCTTTATCTCCAAATTTTACGTGTCCTCCATCTTCCATTGTGATTTTTGAAAACTTGTTCTTTTCACCGGTCATGTGCTTTGAACAACTACTATCTATATACCATTTTTCACTTTCCTTCATCCCTTTGAAACAAACCTGAAATTTAATCATTGAACTTTAGGTACCCAAGCAACTTTGGGTCCTTGGGGGTTAGTGACCTTAGGTAAGGTTCCCTTTGGCACCCATACCTTCTTTACCTTAAGAAGATCCTTCCTAAGTGCATAAGAACTAATCATATAACCTCTTTTATTGCAATAATAACATGTGATATTGGGCAAAGAGGATGTAGATACTTTAATGAAATAATTCTTGTATTTGTCATAGTTTATGAAACCATCAAAACCAATTCCATATTTTTCATTTAAAATTCTTTGATTTCCAAGAAATACATCTAGAGTTTCTTTTCCTTTTGTAAATTTTACCAAATCATTTGTCAAATATTCTACTTTAGCTTCAAGAACTTTATTTTTCTCAATGAGTATTTCACAAGTTTCTTTTGAGATTTTCAACTCTAAATCTAGTTCTTTAAACAAGGCAATTTGTTCTTTGTAAAATTCATTTTCTTTATACACATTGGACATGGCAATACTTTGTGATCTCAATGATTCAATTTCTAAATCCATTTTAGTGCATTTTCTCTTGTAATTTCTATACTCGTCATTTACTCTAGCAATTGCAAGTTCAAGTTCTTCTACATTAGGAGGTTCATAAGAGTTTACCTCATTGTTACTTTCTTCTTCCTTTTGTGAACTCTCGACTTTCTCTTCAAATGCCATCATACAAAGAAGAGCAGTCTCTTTGTCACTTGATTCATCATTTGAAGATTCTTCACTGTTGCTTCATACTACTTTCATAACTTTCTTGCTCCTATCTTCTTTTCCTTTTTTCTTTTTGAGTAATGGACATTTGGGCTTGATATGTTTAGATATGTGACACTCATAACATACAATTTCTTCTTTTGAATCCCTGAAATGTTTATCCTTAGGAGTATACTTTTTCAAGAATTTCTTGTATTTGCTTCCTCCCTTCTTGAAAGCTCTTTTGAATTTTCTTGCAAGCATAGCCATTTCATCATCATCATCACTTGAAGCACTTGAGTCAACTTTGAATGCAACTCCTTTCTTCTTATCTTCATCCTTATTTGACTTGAGAGCAATGCTTTTCTTCTTATTTTGCTTATTTTCAACTTCATCTTTCTTATTTACCATCTCATGTGCAATGAGAGATCCAATGAGTTCATCATAAGTGAATGTTTTAAAATCCTTGGTATCTTGGATAAATGTAGTCTTTGCTTTCCAAGATTTTGGAAGTGATCTAAGAATTTTCTTCACAAGTTCAGCTTCCTCAAACCTTTTACCAAGTGGTTGGAGAAGATTTACAAGATCGGTAAACCTTGTACTAATATCCGCAATTGATTCTCCTGGCTTCATTTCGAAAAGCTCATAATCTCGGATAAGGAGGTTTGCTTTAGACTCTTTGACGACATCAGTTCCTTCATAAGTGACCTCAAGCTTATCCCAAATTTCCTTAGTAGATTGACATCCTGAAACACAATTGTATTCATTAAGGTCAAGTGAGCAATGCAAAATATTAATAGCTTTAGTATTTATAGAAATTTTCTTCCAATCATTATCATCATATTCATCTTCATGTTTTGGTACTTTTGTAGTTCCTTAACCATTCTTTTGAGGAACATGTGGACCATTTTTAATAATTTTCCATGCATCAATATCTATAGATTGTATGAAATTTCTCATTCTTACTTTCCAAAATGAATAATTAGTGCCATTGAAGAGTGGTGGTCTAGTAATTGAGTAGCCTTCAGCTAGCGATGCGGGTATACTGGCAATGTTGCTATATGAACCAGCCATTATGGATCACTCCAAGGTTGTAACACCCTAAGCAAGAGAGACAGGCTCTGATACCAATTTGTTGTCTCAAAAATAGTCCAAGAGGGGGGTGAATTGGACTTTAACAATTTTTCGGCCCTTGCTTGTAGCCTAATGAAAAATTGTGGCTTTGTTCAACTAGGTGCTCCTTTATATATAATGAAAGAGATGTGTTTCAATAATGTGTCCCTAAATTGCAATTCAAGCTTTAATCAATATTTATAGCAATTTTTAACATAACATGCATCACAAAATATTCAACTAATTTCTCAACTTACTCAATATATCCTCAATTATATCAACTCAATCTATTCAATCAACATTCAATATCATGTATAAAAATTAAATTACACAAAAGTAAGGAGGTCAAGGTTAGAGAGATCAAACACAATAATTTTTATAGTGGTTCAGCTTAACTAGCCTACATCCACTCTCTCAAAGAACCCTCTTTGAGTCTTCTCTCCACTATTTGCTCTTTTAAAGGCAAGAGACCAAAACCCTTTACAACTTTTCAACACCAAGCTTTAACCAAGATAGCTTGAACCCTTGACAAGTACTATCTCAAGCACTCACACTCTCAAGCTTCAATAGGAGCTTGTACAACCTCTCTTAAATGCAACTTAATGTTTTAACACTTACTCTTACTCAATACAAAAACAACTATAAAGAAGAGATGAGTTGATTTGCCAATGGTAGCTCAAAAATTTTAAAGCTCTTGAATGAAAGCAATAAATAAAAAATCAAGGTTGGAGTTCAAATGTAAGCTTTCATCAAGTGTAAAATGAAGTAAAGAAGGTGTATTTATAGTCCCAAATCATTTTAGTCCGTTTGAAACCTTTTTGGAACGTTATACACTCTGCTCTAGACAAAATAGCCATTATTTTGTCTTTTTGTGTGAAGTTGAGCAACTCTGATCATTTAGCAAACTAATGAAATTTTGGCAATAGTAGTAAACTAATGTTTTAACAAACACATTAGCAAACTAATATTTTAGTAAACAAGTTAGCAAACTAATTCAACAGCTGCATGTCTCAACTTGTAATATTAAAAAAAATGATTTAGACCTTAAGAAAAATATGTTCCAATAGTAGTATCCAAGGTCATGATGAGAAAAAAAATTATAAAATAATTAGAAGATAAAGTTTCATTTTTGAGCTCCATTCAATTCAACTCTCATCTATTCTTTTCACATAAGTCTTAAGACTTAATTTCTAACTCTATGACTTTCATACCTTTACCTTGAGTCTTGGCCTACATAATCTTATTCTTTCACATCTTGGATTTATCTTGAGATGCCTTTGAGTATTCTTCCTCCTTAGATGCAACTTCAAAGGTTCTTTATAAATAAGAGAAAGAATCTAACATCACTTTAAAGTTGGGTCAGATAGATTCTATTTGAGTTTTGTTATCATCAAAATCAATGCTCATTTTGAGCTATACGGGGTCAACAAGGCCTTATATTGAATCAAGTAAGTACTAGCGCTTAAATAGTATGGTAAATAACTTCATATGTAATCCTTTATTTGATTTGATGTTAATTATATAATTTACAATTTTGTGCAGACAATTCTTTATCTCTATAAAATGGAGAGCTTTGGTACTGCCTTAGCACAAAGAGCTATAAAGTTCACTGATCCAGGTAAACTATTAAATATAACAAATATTATGTTCAATGTGATGTTTACATTATTATTTAAATGACCAATAAAAAAATTTATTTTTTCTTAAATGTAATTGAGTGGTGGATACTTTATGGAGAAAGTGCTCCCAAACTTCGTAGAATTGCAATTAAAGTATTGAGCCAAACAACCTCAACTTCTAATTGTGAAAAAAATTGGAGCACATTTTCTCTTATCCACACAAAGACAAGGAATCAATTACAATATCAAAAGTTGAATGCACTTGTTTTTGTACGTTATAATATGAGACTTAAGATAAGGAATTTAACAAAAAAGAGCAACGAAGAGTTGGTAAAAAGTTATAATCCAATAAATTTGGATTATATTTTCAAGGAAGATGATCCAATAAACCCATGGTTGCAAGAAAGAGAGTCTCCTTTGCTGGACGGTGCAGATATTCCTTGGTTGGAAGAGGATAATGTTGAAAATACTCCATCACGTTCACAATCCATTCCTGAAGCTCAAGGACAAAGAAGTGGTGGTGTTGGTGCTTCATCTTCTTTTGTATTATCAAGTGATGATGATGATGATGGTGATGATGATGATAATGGTGATGGTGGTGAAGTTGGAGGAGGATCAATAGGTTGCAGGTACTAGTTCACAATCACATGAAAATCTACAAAGCAGTAGTAGAGAGCAATCTAGTGGCAGGGCTCCATCTCCATCTCAATCTCCAACACTACTACAAATATATCGTAGATCACGTGGTTTTGATGGTGATGCATCATCATCAAAAGGCAAATGTCTTGCACATGTGTAGGAGGAGGGGGGTGCGTGAGGCGAAATATCATCCATTAGAATTATATAAAATGCACCAGGTAATGCCCAGGAAAGATGATGGACACAATGATCTCACTTAAGTACCACCTCCTTAGACAGCATTCCTAAACATACACTTCATACAATCCTAATAGAATCAAACCACTAGTAAGTACTGTCTTTCCATAACACTACCACAGTACTAAGGATTTACGCCACGAAGGCATAGATAGACAGAAGTCGTCACTCGGGTAATAACCGGGATATATTCAGTGTTTCTTCCGAGGGTCATGGATGGCAACTTACTCCTTGCATTGTTTTCATAACCGTCATTACCATAGCCCAATGTCTAGGTTCGGGATAGTGGGTATGTAAGGGGAAGGTGTTAGGCACCCCTTACATTTGGTCTAATCTCGTTGATTCGAGTGCCAGCCCTCTACTAATGTTTCTAGAAGTCTTGTTTATTATTCATTTATTAAACTTTATCATAAAAAATGCAATTCTATTCCTACACACGCAAGTAATTCACAAAAGAGTTGTTGTTTACACACAATTTTCATACACAAGTAATTCCTATCTATGGGATTGCTAATTATTTAAATGATATTTACCAGATGACTAAAATTAATTTATTATTGAAAATTTAATTTACAAATAAATTCAATTTCAAATAACCCTAAATTTCTATTTAACCTAATTAATTAATTTTCACCAAGTTACCCTAAGGATAATTGAACTAAGTTAATTATGTATATGTGTAATTTATTCTAATATCACATAAGGCCTAAACAAGCACAACCTAATAAAGATTTCTATCATGCAAATTTATTTTACAATTACCAAGTGTAAAATTAAATTTATTTTACATGCCAATGTTAGTTTAATTTACAAACAAGATTAATTTTAATTTACAAAGTATTTATTTAAATTAATTACATACAAAAGTCAGTTAAATTAAAAACAAATTTAATTTTAATTTACCAAATAAAAATTCTATTATTACTATAATTTCATGCCAATAGTTATTCGAAGAGTATGGAGCTACTTACTTGTTGGTAAATGCAATTACCATTGGGGCAAACTACCCTTAAAAAAGGGTCTTCTCTTCTAGTATGACAATGATATCCCTGGCTTAATCCCGTTTAGCTCAACATAAGCTCCACGTAAATGCCCTCTTTGGTACTTACCTTAGGGCTACTTACCAATTTTGTTTATAATAAAAAATAAAGAAACTAAAAAAAATAAAAGAAATAAAGAAAATAAGAAAATATTAATAACAATTTATATTGAATTCTAACTCTAGTCTCCTAAAGGGTTAAGATTCTTAATTAGTTATAACTACCTAAGGGTACAAGTCTTCTAACATGATCCAAACACTTCATAATACTTCTTGAATTAAAAGAATACAGAAAAATATATCAAATATCAATTAAAACCCAAGAAAATACAAAAATATGCATAAATATACAATTTCCAAATTCTGGCAGATTAAAGATAGCAAGAAATCTGATTTTTTTAAAATAGTTAGACATGACTAAAAATCATAAAAAAATTACAGAAGACAGCCTACATATCATACAAGATTATAAAATTTATAAATCAAACAAAACCCTAGCCGAATGGTCTACATAAATCGTAATTTTTCTAAGTAACAGAATCGTACTACTTTTTTGTAAAATTCATAACTCATTAACCACAATAGATATGAACGCAAAACCAATTGGAAAAGATTCATAAGATTTTGAAATTAAATTTAGACACTAGATTTACACAAAAATATTAAGAAACAAGGGAGATATGGGCTCCACAAGTCGGGTATCCTGCAAATCGGATTTTACGAAAATCCTAACTTCAAACAGCCATAACTTACAAAATATTAAAACTTTTTTTGTGATTCTTGAGCCTAAAATTAATAGACTTTCATGTAGAATATGAATATAATCTTTACAAATTTTTTACAGATTCAGAAAACAACGAAAAATAATAAAAATACGAGAGAGAGAAACTAAATATGTGCAGAGCTGTGTATCCCCTCAAATTAAACATGATTACATGATCTATATGAACATATAAAATAAATTAAAAACAAGGAACATAGAATTAAACATTACATGGCATAGATCTTGAAAAAAAATAAAAGAACTAATCTTTAAGAAATATCGCTAGAAAGAAAGAAGAACTAAAAGAATTTTGGTTATTCCTCTCTTTAATTTTTTTTTCTTTTTTTGTCTTCTCCTCCACTTTTTTTTTTCTCCTCTCTTTTTTTCCTTTTTATTTTTTATCAGTGGGGTATTTATAAGGTTTTGGGAGAGAGGTATGATAGGGTTTGGAGTCCTAGCGTGATAAAGTTCAGATAACTTAAACAAATAGGATTGTGGAATTTGTGTGAGACTGAAATATAGATGAGGTGTTTCAACTGATGGAAAGAGAAGGAAAGGGGAAGGAATCAATAGAGAGTGAGGAAAAAGTGTGGTAGGGTTTGAAGTTCTAGTGTGAAAGGTTCAGATAACTTAAACAACTGGAATCGAGGAATTTGGGTGAGACTGGGATATGGGTGAGGTGTTCCAACCAATAAGAAGAGAGGGATAGAGAAAAAGTTATTTTTTTATTTTAATTTTCAAAAAATAAATTAAATAGTTCTTATTTAAAATTCCTAACTAAGCTTTCTTAAGCCCATGGGGCCCAATTAAACTTAATTAGGTACATTTAAAAATTACCCATATTAAATTTAAAGAAAACAAAATTTTATTTAAATTTAATTAAATTCGCTTCCCAAAAAAACATATTACTATTTTTTTTCAAGATCATGTCACGTAATTAATAATTCAGCTCCATGCCTCCAATTACATCTTACAGTCACATAATTTTTCATCATCGGTTTCCCACAGCCTCAATGCACATACTTATTACAAAATAAGGATCTACAACATGAGGGGAATGTTCTTATGATTCTGAAGCTAACTATGGATATGGATATGGATATGGTGAAAATATCATGCATGGTGGACACTCATCATCTACATCTACTAGTGATTATGGATATGGATGTGGACATGGACGAGCACACCCAAATCCATATCCATGCAATTGCCCTCCCATGTATGAAAATTTCTCATCGTTAAAGGCACAGCACTTATACCCTCCTCCTCCACAGCCCAACTTCAATGATCTAGTTCATTTCTTATTCAGCTTCAATCCATCAGAATATTATCAATATCGACATCAACAAGCTAATGATCAAAGCTTTCAAAATCAAGGTCAAGATCCTCCTAGACATTCCTTTTTGTGGTAATAAGGTTAGTTATTAACATTTTACATAATTATTTTAGCTATCAATTTATTAATGCTAATGATGTATAAGAATGATTGTTTTAATGTCTTTATTTAATGTATTTATGCTTATTATATGGTTGTATATCTTAATTTTATTTGTTTCTATTAATATCTATTCACTTCATAAACTTTACAAAATTTTCAAAAAAATTTATGTAGCGCCAGGCCATTACCATTACGTTGTGGCCGTTACGAGCCCATTTTCATTACTTGCGACCGCGACTGCAATTGCCACCGCGACCGTGACTTAACACCATGATCTTGAGTACCCTAAAGAAATTGTTATTTCATTCCAAATTTCAACTTCCATATATATACTTAAACAGAATCAAGTGGGAGTAGCAATTTAAAATATGAGATTTACTTAGTGTTTTCTTGCTAATACAAAATCATGAAAACAAGTTGTGCAAAACCTTAAAATAAAAATTTCATGCTTGGAATGCCCTGATGATTCTCATATGATGGAAATTCACTACAATGAAAGATAACAACATTTGGTGAATTTTGCTGAATCAACAATTTCAGTTTCCAATTAATGGTAATCAATCAAAGAACAAGGGATAATAGGATTGCAGACCCACCAATTTTTAATATTTTTTCACTTCAAAAAGAGTATAGCATGCATTGACATTGGTTGGACAATCACGGCATAACACAAACAAGTTCACACATTGACATTGGTTGGACAATCAAATCCAGCCAGGTGAATTGGGAAGAAGCGTTAAGTCTAAAGGTTGTTGAGGTCAGAAATTATTCAGACATTTTCATATGTCAGCTATTAACCCACATTGTCCTAAATTTCTAATTGGAAGAACCATGTCGCTAATATACAGCCATAGAGACGACTGACCTAGTGGCTTCAACAATTGCAAGTCATAATTAATATCTATCAAAATGCTCATGGTATCATAAAACTAGTTACTGAGAGAAAGCACCTTCTCTACATGATCTACACAAATTTACCCATATTCAAGCAAACACTCATGTAAACACAATCTTCTCTGAGAGTTGGACAAGCTGACATGTTAACTAATACCAAAGAAGAAACTTGAAATGCAAGTGATACAAAATCATATCATGGCAATTTGCTTGTGAACTGTCTTTTCCGTCTTAGCTGAATATGGTAAAACGATTGAGTTACGTAGAAATAATATTATAGTAATCACATGAAGAGTTGTAACTTCCATAAAATTTGAAGAACCAAATGTCTTTCTCTATATAAACTGAAATGACCTACATTTATTACCTTGAATACCGTTCATACAATTCAAGAAGTGATATTAGATAGTAATGCAATAACCAGAGCATAGTTTTATTCATATGAATCATATCATACGGGGGGAAAATAGAATTATATTCAAATACTGTTTATGAAATTGCTACTATAATTATAGCATAAATTTGAGCTGAGTACATAAAAAACAGTTTCTATTGTAAGTAGATAGCTTAATATACTTCAAACAAAAACAGGTGAAGTCCGTTCGCAACTTCAGGCTTCGTTTGGTCGCCGGAAATCTCTCTTGAAATTTCGAATGCATATAGCTTTTCCGCTTGCAAGTTGCAACCGTTAAAATGGGCTGGGCCGAGCCCGAAATTTAATGAGAAGTTCGGAACCTGGGGCAGCCAATATCCTAAAAAAATTTGGGCTCATATCTTTAAATGGCCTATTTTAGTCTTGTTGGGTCTATGCCTTTGCAATTAGCCCTTCCAAAGAAACCAGGAATTAACATTGGACGTTGAAAATGATATTAAATTAATTGCGGTATTATTATTATTATTATTATTATTATTTTGTCTTAAGTTAGAACATATGCACACATTACTCAAGGACAAAACTTGGCATCTTGATAAAACAATGATAATTTCACCAAAACCCCTCATCCCATATAAGTTTTACCAAGACCCCTCATCCCATATAAGTACTACACACACACTCCATACCCGATATGGAATTTCGGAGGACCAGCCTTTGGGCACTCCCATATAAACACAAACCTCAACCATGGCGTCGCACACCGGTGACTCAATTTGGCTCACCTCTCACAAAGTTCACTTTTTTTTTTTTTATCTTAAGTTAGAACACACGCATATAGTGCTCTAGAACATGACCTAACATCTTACTAAAATTATATCAATTTTATCAAGACCCCTCATTTCATATAAGTACTATGCACACACTCAACATTCGATGTGAGATTCTAAAAGACCGATTATAGTATTATTAACACGTTGAAAATTGCAGAAAAATAATAAAGAGAAGAGACAAATTGTACAATCAACTATGTGTTGGACCAACCTTACACTACATGTAGCCTTGTTCTTTTGCAATTTTGGCAATTTTGCATAGGCATGAGACAGCCACATGCTTGCATCTTTTATAATGGGGTAGCATTTAATGTACAAGTCTAGGGTTTGCGTGTAGATAAATATGTATATCATTGGGCTCATCTCCCATGCAAATTAACATGCATGAACACTGTCAAATCTTGGCTAGTAGCTAGGTCTATATAGAATGTAGGTTTGATTAATTAGGGGGTCATTTGCTCCTATATATAAAGCTCCAGTTTTTTTCTGTAGTTATCTGTACTTGAACTAGGGCGCCCACCCTCAGATTTAGGCATGAATATTCATATAGTACAATATTCTGTCGTTTTTGTTTTCCATGAAATGGAGGAGGAGGAGGAGGAGGCACCCATATAGCCTCCTAGTCGCCTTCGTTAGTAATCATCGCATCAATGGCCCCCAATATGGTATATATCAATGTACAATATCGTAATCTTACTGTGTAAATGGTAATTATTATTTTTTTTTAGGCAAGAGGTCAATTATTCTATTGGTCCAATATATATATATATATAGTTGTGAATGAAATTATCAAAAAATAAATATTTAAATTTTTAATCTCCTACTAAAAAAATGTTAATTTATGTCAATTTAGAAAAAGCAAACACTTTGCGTCTCATCTTTTTCAAGTATGTTTCAAGATAAATTTAGGTTAATTTGTGAATTACAGATCATTTTGAGTCAAAATAATAATTTTTATAAGAAAATTTATTTTTATTAATTTAATTTTTAGGTAAAAAATTGAATTGTTAAGGTCATCCTTAATTGATCGGCTTTGAGTTAAATCATTTAGATTATTAGGTTAATCTTCAATAATTAAACTCTTAATTATTTAGAACATTCGAATTTAAATCATTTTAATTTTTATAATAAATAAAATAAATTACAGATTGATTTAAATTAAAAGAAAAAACTTAAATTAAATTAAAGAATCAAATCAAAATTTGTCATCTTTTAACTTTCTCCTAGTTATATATATATATCTAGAAGATGGATTCTGCTAGGACCAAGACTAGCTAGCTACTTAATTAAGGAAGGGATCTTAAGCTTTTGAATGATTATTGAGAGGGAAGGATTTGTTATTGCGTGTAGTTTATAGATACAATCTATGGCCATCTCTGTATATGTATTTTGCTTATATATATGATTACTCTTTTTTAATCAGCAATATCAATTTCTAACCTTCATTGCCTGTTATTTTCAGAATTCTGTCAAAAATATGTAAATGTGAAATTCTCACATAAAAAAAAATGAGATGAGTGAGAAGGACTCATAAATGCATTGCCTAAAATTTTAGGTTAGATGTGATATCTAAGTTCATGAGTATATTTTTTTCACAAAAACTCATAAAGAATAATTCTCTTTACACCTTCTGAATTCTCTGAATTTCTAACAAGTGATATTAGAGCTGATAATTCAGTAGAAACGAGTATAAAGACAATGGTCGGTAATTTTTGTAGTGGTCTAACATGTGAATGGAAGAGTAGATGTGTAATATTGCTTTCAACTTTTCTTTTTATGATTACTACAAAGTACACGAGTCAAAAAAAAAAAATTTTCATCATATTGTTTTAATCAATAATCTATTGGAAAAACTTAGATGATTATTATTCGTTAATGCAAATGGACCAATCTCATCCAAATGTGTGATTGTTCATGAATTATAGATACTGGTTTATAAGACGTAAACTTGGACTTGGACTCATATGATATTGGTGCCCAACAAGCAGGGTTTTGGTTAATCACAATTGGTCTGCAACTGCATGCGAGCATGCTTTAAAAAGGGGGCCAAAAAAATCAATTCAGATGTCAAATACATTAGTCATTATTATACAGTATTGAGATATATATAAATGCAAAGAAAATAATGATTATCCTTTAGAAATTATATAAATTTATCTAGATAGTACATAGAATAGATAGTGTAATGGAATAGAATATTTGGACTTGCTGCACTTTTCAATGAATTGTGTTGATCACCAACTGGCCTAGATGAGGTTTCGTGTTATGGTTGAGACCCAAACCTTTGTCCTTGTCTTAGTAGTGTGTTTTTGACCAGTGGAATAAATAAAAAGCAAACCCCAGTAGAAAAAGAAAAGGAATGTTGTGTTGTTGTTGTTGGTGATGATGAAGATGGTTGTGCTCTGAGTGATTGGAGTGTTTATTAATAATGTGGGATGGATTAATTAATTACTTGATAATCTTAGTTTTGACAATAATTATTATTAGGTTGTTATGATTTTAAATTTGAATTATGATATCAAGTGTTTTGATTTTATTTATTTATATATTTTTATATAAATAAATTTTAAATGACATGAATATTTTATATAAATTTAGCTTTACTATTTTATTTAAAAATTTAATTAAAAGTATTAAATGAAAAAGCTCCAACATACTTAAATAAAACCAATTATTTTTTTTAAAAAAAAATTAACTTAATAAGTGAATCTCACCGTACATTATATTTTGGATTCATAATGGATCAAATTTAAATAAGAAAAATCTTTCCTTCAAACCCATAGAATTAATAGCTTAGTGGATTCCCTTTTCCATATGGCATTCTAATTGGTTGGTGGCTTGGTGCTCCATTCTCTTATTAGTTGGTTGTTCAATTAAGAATGAGGAAATCCAAATGTAAGAAGACCAGCTAAGCCAGCACATATCTATTATTAATATATAGAGATGTATATGGTCAAACCCAAAATAAATAAACGGGTCAACACTAAGAATCATTTATCTATATGCATATATAAGCGGGTCAAACACTAAGAATCATTTATCTATATGCATATATAAGAAAACAAAAATGTGAAACACCACTAAGGCATGAGAAGGAGAAGTAGATTTTGTCATCATGTTTTGGTTTTTGCAATTCGATCCCTTTCACTTCAAAGCAAACATACTTTGCAATCAAGCATGAATATGAAACATAGTTCTCCAACCCTTTTTAGCCCTATCATCCTTCCACGTGTTATGCATACTTTGTCTCTATTTAATTTCCTTTACAATAAACAAATCTTTCAACTACCTTTGAGTGGCTCATCTTCTATCATCAATTGACCTTGTGTTCTTAATTAGCAAAAGCGAAGTTATTATTAAAAAAGAGGGAAGAGATTGACTAATTAGGTATATCATCAGCAAAGTTTCTCTAGATTTTATCCAAGAGTGAAAAGAACCCAACAAAGAGGTTTTATAAAGAGACAAGAAAGAATTAGCACTCTATTGTGATTATTAAGAAAGAAAGAAAGTACCCAAAACTTCACTATAGCTTTCTCCTGCCGTGCAAATGACAACAGTCGTTCCCTATGATGAGGTACCTATTTATGCCCCCACCACTGGGTTGCATTTAAACACCTTCCCACAAAAAAAGCTACAGAACGTGTCGTTCACTTACTGCATGAGCCATTGACAAACAATAAAATTCAAAATGGTCCAAATATTTGCACCGTGCAACATCTCTATAGGGGACACTTTATATATAGAATTTGGAAAGAAATAAAGTCATTACGGCACTGACTCTGTCCTTATATGACCATACTAATGCCCCCACCCGATTAGCATCTTTGAATGGTGTACACACCAACTCATTGATATAGCTATATAGCTAGGGCTAGCTCTTTGTGACCACTCAAAAAATCTAATATAAGTGACCACTCAGAAAACAATGAAAGCTTCAAACAATGAAAGGGAGAACAAGGAAAAGAATATGTAAATCATGGATGAGTTAATTTTCTTTTCTGTTGTTTTTTTGACAAATGAACTCCAGAATATAAAGAATCATATCTAAGTATATATCCACATTGCATGCATGTGTGTGTAATGGAGTACACGATAATGTATAAAAATTTTTCAAGGAAGGCAATGGCTGCGGGATAAATGGAACGTACAATGCACTAAGTGGACAAAAATTTTAGGCCGTGGAAAAAAAAAAGGAGGCTCTTAGGAACATTACTGTGCAAGCACAATCAATAAATTAAGTGGGGTCCTTCTTCTTGTAGAAAGGATCTATAGTTGCAAGCTAAAAAAAAAATTATCGGCTTTTTAGACATGCAAAAATGGTGACTTTCGGCAATGGCAGCAATCAAAATGAGAGATGGGTTTAAAAGGAAAATTCTCCTTCTTTTGCCACGATTAGAAGGTCCTTCAACACTTGTTATGGTAGAACATGTAGTGGCCACGGAGCTTCCTTTTCACTCACTATGAATGAAGGTGATAAGGGGCACTTATAATTGCTCTCCATAAGGATATGGGTTGGTTTTTGAAAAGACGTTTATATAGGGAAAAAGGACAAATCCCCATTGCCAGTTTTAGGTACGTGATTAGAGGTTTTTAATTTGTCATTCCATTTTAATTGTTAAATAAAGCTAAAAGCATGCAATTCTTTAAATATTTATTCTAGGGTTTCTTTTCGCTGAACTCTTTTGGTGCATCAAGCCAACCACTATTTCCACCAATAGGGAATGGGGCGGTTTGATTATGGAATACCTATATATGTTTTGTTTTTATTAACTCTATGAAAAGCAAAATAGGTCTTATTGGCACATTAAATGATGCTATTGGGTAGATTACTAAGTTAAGGAAAAGATTGGTTGTTTTGGGAGACACATGTCACATTTTAATCAACCATTTACCGAATATATGATTGAAATTTGGTGTTCATTACACATGGCCTATGCTTATTCTATTCAAAGTTCAACATTGATGGGTTTTCGATTGGTATTATCCAATATTAGAAGATTCCACTTATAAAGACTTTATCACTATTATTCTAATTAAAAGGGTTAACCATATAAAACACAAGGTTTTGTTCCTTTTGGTTGTACCTCATGTATGATGGAAGTTTCATGTAAATGGAATGATTGGAGCAATTCAATCGATTTGATAAATTATGTTGGATTTCGAATGCAAAATGTGGGTAATAAGGTTTGAGTTGATATTTATATTTTTAAGGTACATTATCAATAATTACAAGAAAAAAACAGAGAAGGGTAGGACTCGATATTTAATTTGGAAAATAATATGACAAAAACAAAATAGAGTTTTATGTCTGGCTTATTTTGATTATTCTGTTGTAGCTGAAAGTATATAACACTTTCGTGTTTCTACTCTCTTAACCTCTCTGTTAAAAAAAGAACGATATGACAAATAAAAAGAGAAAATAAAAAGAAAAACAGAGTAGGTAGGACCCTTTACAGTACAATATTAGTTTTGAAAGGAACGAAGCTGTCCTCTTTCAATGGGGACTCGAGGGGGCTCCCCATTTATCCAAACTGTGGTACATCAGTACCAATGTGCACGAACACTGACCAAAACACTGTCTCTGAGTTTCAACTTGCAAACAAAAGCATCTCATGTTTTATTAAGCAAAACCCCAAGTTGTTCTATTATCATCCTCATCTCCATCATCCTTTGTGTGGTAGGGAATATATCACCACAAGGTTTCTATATCCTTCCTTTTCGTCTTCTTGATCATTGTTGTGGACCTTATATATATATATCCTTGCATGGCAATGTATAAAACTGAGCTACATAGTCAAGTAGGGTTCACATTTGTGGTCAAACACTTGCAAATATACAATATGTAAAGTATCCTCTTGATATTCTTCATTTTGTCTAAAATATCATTTATATTTTCTTTTTTTTTTCTCTTTTTTTCCTTCCCCTCCTTAAAAAAAAATCTGGATTATTCAACATAAAGATATTGATCCAAGTGAGTTCACTGTTGAATTCTCTTTGGGATAAAAGAAGACGCTGTAGAAAAGGTTGATGCCACTCCACCCATTACAATGACAGACCCTTGCCACAATAACAGATATGGAGTAACACAAGGATAGTAAATAGAATGAGATGGAGAAATATATAAAAAGGTTATCAGTGAACGAAGCATTTCATATTTTGTTGATATACTTGATTTTAGCCTCTTTAGTAAAGAGGCTATTTTCATGGTTCAAAAGAAATGAAGTGTCAAATGTAGAAATAATACTACTAATAATAAAAAATTGACAAAGAAGATAAGGGAAAGTAAGATAGAGAAGTGGCTTGTAGCACTACCTACACACATAATATATATATAAGAAAAAGAATATATACATTATATAAAGTAAAAAAAAAAAAACATAAAGATGGACTAATGTGTACCACTCAAAAAACCATCAGCGTTTTTTTTTTAAAAAAAAAAAAAGCAGTGGGATATCATGGGCCATCCCCATGTTATCCTCCCTTCTCTGTGTTATTGTGTATATATGTGTACTAATATATATATATATATATATATATATATATATATATATATTCAAAAAGTTATACCTCTATTAATAGCTTAAGTTTTTTACACGGTGATAAATGCTCCATCCTACGGAATATATATATAAACGTATATGTGTATAAAGAAATATAATATGGTTGTGGATGAGAAATTGGTGTGAGTTTTGTAAAAGAGGAAATGGGAGCCTGAGCTGGTGGGGAACTGAGTAATGCAGAGGCATTGCTAGTATTTTTGTCATCTGAGAAGTAGACACAGGCAATAATAGCTGGATTTTGTTTCTCAAGTTTAAAACAGGGGCCCCCTCTACCCCCCCATCCAGGGCCCCTCATTCGATACTTCTCTACTGCCAGTGCTACTGCCCATTATCATCAATTCTTTGCTGTTCCTTTGTCCACAACTGTAGATACTTCTCTTCTTCTGTGCTTGTTTTCGGTGGGTTTTGCCTTAATTTCAGCATCACAATTATATTGATCATTATTTCTTAATTAGAAAGAAATTATAGGGTTTTATGATGTCATTATTTGATCTTGATTTAAACAAATAAAAATAGAAGTAAACTAAAGAAATACTAGAAAAGAAGAAGGAATCAACAATTTTTTTTTTCCTTTTACAAATGAGGAAAAAATCCAAAGCAAAACAACGCTAGAGAGAATCAAGAATTTAATTAACAAAAAAGGGAGTGATTATCTTCATTTTTTTTTTCATATATAGATATAATAGTAAATTGAAAAGGACACACCCATTTTAATTAAAAGCAATGAAAGGTTAAAGTGTGGCTAAAATCCAAACCCATTAAATATAATGGCTTGGTAAACAAAATCAAAGGCAAAAGTGAGAAGACAGAAAGGGAAATTAAAAAGAAAATGAATAAGGAAATAAAAACAAACAAAATAAGAATAACATTTCATTATTGTTGAACCAAATGCATATTCTTGCAAAAGAAAATAAAATAAAATGCAGAAGAATCTACTACTGTAATTTTGTATATAAAGGGGAGGTATTGCTCAAAAGAAAAAATCACTAATAGTCGTACTTTATTCCACAACCTTTGTTAGAAAAACAAAACCTGTATATGTTTATAATATTAGTTAATTAGAGGGTACTGCTAAAGAAACAAAAGGCAGAGAATAGGGTGCTTATGGAGGATTATTAAGATAATAGAGGGAGTGGCTTTGGACAAAATTTAAGAGGGTATTATGCTAATTTTCCACTTTAGGTAGTAAGGTTGTTGCCTAATAGGGAAGGGAATAACAAGAAAGGTAGGCTTGAAAAATAACAGACAGCTTAACCTTCTTTTTTTTTTTTTTTTTTTCTTTTTCTCTCTCCATCTCACATTATTTCCTTCCCTTTCCTCTCAATGACAACATGGAGAACTCTAAAATAATGTAAAGTATGTCTACTCTTTTCTAAAATGTTATTGATACAAGAAGGAGAAAAGGAAATCCCAAAAAAAAAAAAAAAAAAAAAAAAGTCTGATCCACGGCACAAGTAGAATAGGAAATCTAATAAATAAAAATTAACATCAGCTCCTCAAGAGTGGGCAAAAATGGTGGGGAAGTGGACTCAAGTCAGTGCACAGTTCTTTTTGGAGATATCAGAGGTTCTGTTTCAAGTGAAGTTGACTTCACAAGCTCATCATCAATGCAAAATTTCTCTTCAAGATTTGGCTTAATCGTGCTATTAGTAAGAGCTTCTGGTTTTGATGATGATATTGGTAAAATCGAAGTGTTATTAGTTGTTGCAGAAGAAGTGTTTGTGAGCTCTTTTGCTCTCTTTGCTTCAACCATCCAATCTGTTCTGCATAGCACATATAGCATGAGGATTGCACAGGAAGCTTGAGCTGCAAGCAACCCAAGCCAGAGCCCCGCAAATCCCATTTTAGCTACAAACCCCATCAAGATTGCCACTGGCATACCAACCAAGTAAAATGAACCCAAATTGATATTAGCTCCAATGGTAGGCCTAGCACTTCCCCTTAGAACTCCACAACCTGTTGTTTGTGGGCAATTTCCCAGTTCGCAAAGCCCTGCAATTGGCAATGCTACAGCAGTAAGCTCTAGAATCTCTGCATCGCTGGTGAAAAATCTGCCCCATTGATGCCTCATCAATGATGTGAATAGCATCGCCAGCAGGCCTAAAGCAACTGCACATACAAGAGAAACAATCATGGAAATGCGAGCTTTCGCCGGCCGGTTTGCTCCTAGCTCGTTCCCAACTCTGGTTGAGACTCCAAGGCTTAGAGATGATGGGAAGACATAGACCAAAGAGGTTGTCTGAATAAGGATACCCATTGAAGCTATGGTGGCTTTTGGGTTAACAAGAAGACCACATAGCATTATCATAAATTCATACCACCACCACTCAAGGCAAACAGAAACGCAAGTTGGCACAGCAAGAGAAAGCAAAGATGACCATCCTCTGAGGCAATCCATGCTTGGAGAAACCCAGGAATCTTTATATACACCGGAGAAATAGACAAAGGCAAAAAGGAGGAAAAAGACATTGAGATTAGTCCAAACCATGGCTATGGCTACTCCTGCAATACCCAATTTGAAATGGACTACAAGGAGGAAATTTAGCGGAACATGAAGTAGAACAGAGATGGCTGAACAGTAAGTTAATGGTAATGTGATGCTTTGAGCCCTAAGATAGATGCGAAGTGGGTGGAGAAGAGAAAGGAAGAAGAGGTCAGGGATGGAAAAAAGAATAAAAGCATGAGCCATTGAAGATATTTCTTGGTCTTGACCACACCATAAAAGGATTCTCTTCATGTTCAGCCACATGAAAGAGATGGGTATAGAGGTGGTGAGGAGGAGAAGAACAGTTCTTTGAAGAGTTAACCCAAGAAGCTTCCATTGTTTCGCACCATAAGCTTGTCCACAAATGGGCTCCATTCCCATAGCCAGTCCAGAGATAACAGAGTATCCAGTGATGTTGGCAAAACCGATGGAGAGGGAACCACCAGCAAGCTCAAGTTCCCCAAGATAGCCAAGGAAAAGCATGGAGATCATGGCTCTTGAATAAAGAATAAGACCAGTAATTGCTGTAGGACCTGAAATCTTCCTTATGGCTTTGATTTCTTCTAACACCTGAATGCAAACAAAACAAGAAGAAGAAAAAGAGATAAGTGTCTGTTATGAGAGATTATGTGTCTATTAGTGAGCGTTTGGTTCTATGTTGATGAAATAGTTGATGGGTTTTTTCGTCCTTTTTACCTCGGAAGGAGTTGGCAATCTACGTAGTTCCTCTTCATCGTCAGAATAAAGATCCATAGGTTTGTTGGATTTGGCGAAACAGGTTTTCTTGGGACATAGAAATGAGGATGGAGAAGATGGTTTTGGGTTGCACATATCCAGCGAGGAAGCTATTTCTTCCGGAAATTTTTTTTTTTAAAAAAAAAAAAGAAACTTTAAAAACAAATGTTAATGAGGTAGAAAGATGTAATCCTCTTAGTGCGAGCTTTCTGCTGTTTGTTTGTTTGTTTTGGGGAGTTCTGAATGTGGATGCTTGAAGGGAGAGGGATGTGGCTATATATACTTGAAGGGACTTGGCCCAACTGCTGCCTTCCAAGAAACGTGTCAAGATTTTGAAGAGAATGCTGTGAAAAAATGAAAAATTATTTGGTACACCCAATAGATGAGAATATATTACTCATGAGTCCCTTCAAAGATGAATAAATTAACATTTTTTATAGCATATCTAATAACTTTTCCTGAAAAAGTGCCGACTACTATTGAAAATGTATGAGAGGTTGATAGAACGGGCCGGGGGGGCGGGGTAGGGGTCGGGGTCCTCCTCTCTTTTTTAGCTTTTCTCTCTCTCTCTCTCTCTCTCTCTCTCTCTCTCTCTCTCTCTCTCTCTATATATATATATATATATATATATATATATATATCTTAACTATGGGGTTGGCCACTTCATATAAAATTCTTATTAGTGCAGAGAAGAAGCAGCTCTAGGTCCTCTTTAACATTGGTGATCGACAGATATATATATTTTACCGTCATAGCTTTTCTGTCCATGAACTAAGTTGATAATGGGGACTTTTTGGCATTTTGGCAATCTGCCATTAACTTTGATTAATCGAACTTTTAAATCATGTAGATAATGATTTTTGTTTAAAAAAAATTATATCCATGAGCCCTAAATAAATATTTAAGTTTTAAGTAATTTCTGTGTGGAAAAGATTAAACAAGTTTATCTTGTAGAGCCAAGTGGGAGATGGATGGGAGAAGCAAATTCCCCCCTAGTTGTGAAATGACAGGAGCATAATGGTTTGGTTTGGTTTTTTTTTTTTTTTTTTTTTTTTTTTTTTTGAGAATGGCTTGTTATTCTGTTGTGAGAAGGGAAATGTTTGCATGTTCTAAGGCAGATGCCATGCATGCCAGAAAATTCTTTCCATATCCACAACCCATGTGATAAAACCCTCCCCAAGCATCATCTTTCTTGTCTGCGACCGCATCAATACAAAACATGAAAATATCCCTTTACTATTTGCCCAATTTTAGAGGTGACAAGCATTGTGTAATTTTCTGTTTCAAAAGGCCCCATCTTTTTCGGCTTCTCTCTTTTCTCGTTTGGGCTTTGGAAGAAATAAGTATACAAACACGCACACACACACACACACACACACACACACACACACACACACACACACACACATATATATATATATATATATATATATATATATATATATACAACTCGTAAATTTTCTTTCTCAAGAAAGAGGAGAAATGGCTGAGATTTGTTATGATCCAAATCTCATATAAAGTTCACCTAAACAGTGAATTTATGCTCTAGGAGACCTGTAAAGATGGGGAAAAAAAAATCCAAATCCATCACTAATTAATTTCCCCCTGGACATCTCTTAATATTTATAATCTTCATGTTGGGCTATCTATATGGAGCAGGCAGTAAAACGTAATCATGACGATTGGTTCAAAGCATGAAGAGGCTCGGGAGTTGAATATCTGCCATGTTGTGAGATTGAGGGACCAAGATCATGCCATGTTTGTGGGTAACTCAGGGTTAAGCCAATAAAGAAAGGATTAAGGAGGTGTAGGGAGAGGGCTTTCCGCTTTGCTTTCCAATTCCTTGAGATTGAATTCGATTGAAGTGTCAAATATAGTGGATCTTTATGAGTGGCCCTTTAAAACAAAATATAATTGTTTTTTTAGAAAAGGTTATCTTCATGGGTATACGGAGGTGGAGGTAGGTGTTTTGTCATGAATGGGACCACTAAAAGAGTGTTAATGGGGGTGACAGTAGATGGCCTTATCGGGAACCGGCAGATGGGAGAAAGGGAACACTGATAGCCAATTACGTGCACCAATTGCAACCATTTACTTTGTATCCCTTTTCTCACAACAGTCAACAGAGATGAGACTCTGTCTGTCTGCGCGGGAGAAAGAGCCTTGGCTGTGTGTGTCCGAGAGGCAAGAACAGAAGCAGCTATACCATCTTCATCTTCCCCAAACAAAATATCAGAGAGCTAAAAAAGTTTCTTTTGTGCCTATATTACAGGCCAGAGCAACTTCAAGAATCAGTTTTCCTTGGTTCCTGCGTAAAATATTTGCTTCTCTGAAGTCCATACCAACCCATGTCAGATTCCATGTATCTCCAGCTCAATAAGTTGCTGTAGATGAGACGTGCGTATCTTCGAATGGAACCAATAAACAAAAATTAGTGTATGATAAAAGGGATCCAAGAGATAATTATGAACGAAAACCAATTTCGAATTTGGCATCCTAATTCAGAAGTGGGGTTCGCCTAATGTAGATCCCACCAGATTGTAGTAAGAGAAAATGACAAAGTTTTAGAATCGCATGGTGATGCCATTAACTCGTACTGTCAATCAGAAAATCATTTTACATCAAGTTGTTGTAGTGGAGTTACAGAGGGAATTTTCTTGGCATAATAATCAACTAAATGCAATGCCAAATGCAAGTTTCAGTGGAGGAAAAGGATATGCAATAGCGAAAACACCTTTCAGGATTTGACATTAATTAAAGATTATACTTCTCTAGAAACCAGAACAAATTCATAGATTCCATCCTACTCATCTTGCCTCTTTTCTTTCCTGAAAAAGGTTGATGCTTAATCTCAGAACTAGTCACTAGTAGGGGATACCACCTCTCTCTCTCTATAACAACGTCTACATGCTTGTGAGTTGTGAGTTTGTAGCTGGATTCGACTTGTCTGATAAAACTCATGCCACTTCTTTTGCATAGGTAAGCTACAATGTAACCATGATCGATTATATTCCCAGTTCTTTTCCTAAGACTTCTGACATGAAAATAAGCACCCATTCTTGAGTTTCAGCATATAGGCCAAAGGCCATACTTTCATAACTATTATCATCTTCATCACCATCTTGTACGAAGAGCAAATGTATAATCATATTCTGCTAGTTTGGCATAGAATTTCTTTTAGCGCTTCTGCCATGTCTTCGTTCAAGACTCGGACATTACTAGCCCGAACATTTTGCACCGCAAACTGGTCTTTTAAATGATTTTCAGGTCCTCAACAGAAAGCACTGCATAGGAGCATTGAAAGCAAAACAGGCTTTCATAGATACTGATAAGTGCAACAAACACAAGAATTATTCCAAGGTCAAGACAACCAATAAAATAATAAACAAATTTAATATTACTATAAATACAAATCATAAAGGAGACCTTCCATAAAAATCAATCAAGCTCTTTGAAAAAACAAAGCATAAAGGACATGTCTCCATCAAGGTTTGCATCGGCACAACTCACATATTGACTCATGGCCACCAAGCACAGTTCACCCCATTCATACAGCAAATTCAGGCACAAAAATTGCACAAGATTCCAATGCATCATGCCTGGACCACCAACGTGCTATCAGATATTTCCTTTATTTATTTATTTTTTCATTCAAAGTTTTTCACACGAGGAATAAATCCCAATCAGCAGCCACTTATCTTGTTGGTAAGGAAGTAGTCTCGGGAAGTAATCCTGGGCTTCACTTTTCCATCGCAGCAAGCAGGCTTATTTTAATTGGAGGAAATTCTTCACTCAAATAAATTCTCACTCATCATCCACTGACAGCTATGATACTTGTCTCACAATAGTTGTCATTGTGTAACAGTGTTTACATACAGTTTGTTTTCTACCTCTCCTAATATGTAGTGTGTATTGGAAGCATAAGCCTATACCTTGAACCTGGATCCTTTGTACTATTTTTAACTAGAGATGACTATGCAGTTGGCCTCTCTGGATTATTAATGAGTTCCCAAACCTCCAAAAACTTCCATGAAATTTCACATTTCTAGAAACCCAGGCTTGCATTTTGCATATGAAAGCACCTCCTCCTCAGAGTCAGGTCAAATTTAATGCTGGCATCCAATCGGATGAAATTGCTATCGAGTCTTCCACTAGTTGGCATGACAGAAAAGAAAGAAATGGGAAAAAAAACAATAAATACTTAAAGGAAGCATCAGAAGTGAATGCATTTATTAATCAATAGATATAAAAAAAACAAAACATATATACACAAATTCTTGCTACTTTAAGACATTTTGTGTGCTTTGTCAATAGATTGTTATCTGCGGAAAATAAGCAAAGAACAATACCTCATGGGAGGGCCATGGGCTTCTGAGCACCAGATCGAGGAATACCCAAAATGGCTACGAGTCCACCAGCAAAGGCTGCCAGACCTCCAATTGCAAAGGCTGGTGAGTTTCCACCACCAAATAGCTGATCCCATGGTCCACTTCCGAGGGAGAGAATCACCTGTTTTTAAAACAAAGATTTAAACCAAAATGGCTAAAAGGATACACGCTAATTGACTGTTCTGTTTTCCAAGAGAATTTTTATTCACATTAAATGGTTCAAGTGGGAAATTCACTCAGTACAGTTGCCTAAGATCGCATGAAGGATAAGAAATCGATTAAGGCACAATTTGATAGGAAAATCACATCTATAGCACAAACAATCCAGTGAACTGATCATAATTATCTGGCAACAATAATTATTTCGCTGCAAGTTCTCCACAGATTGCAATATTTTGAATGACGAGAAAAACAAAAATCTAAAAATTCTACCGATCATGGTGTGTAGACTAGATATATATTTATTTAAATTAAATGTACATATTCATAATGCACACTGATGCACCAGTTCTTAAATGTATTATAGGCATTATTAGAAATAAGCAGTTAAGCAGATTTCTGAAACAGGTCAAACAGGAGTTAAAATTACTCTTTACAACTTTCCAAAAGTTTCACAACTTCTGCAAACATAAACTTTCAAGAAAAGTTTCAGCAAGAGACTAGTGAGTAAGGTGGATTCAATTCTCCAAGGAAAGCAAAAACTCAACTGAACTCAACTAAGCCTTTATCCCAAAAATTTGAAGTTGACTATATGGATTCGTTTTCTTCACTCTAAACGATTTTGGGTTAAATCCTCAGAAATGTGTAATGCTTCTAGGTCATGTTGTACTACTCTCCTCCAAGTCAATTTAGGTCTACCCCCTTTTTTTTTTCTAACCTCTAACCTAATGTGCTTTACTTGTCTAACTGGAACCTCCTTATGTCTACGCTTCACATGACCAAACCACCTTAATCTCCCTTCTCTCAACTTATAATTCTCCAGGGAAAGCAAACTGTTAAATATCTTAAACAATGAAGAACCAAAATTTAGGATCTACTCCAGGAACAGGAGAAAGCTTCCATGTCGCCTTTTCTTTCTTTAATATGACAACTTAATCAGATAATCTTATGTATGAAATAATATGATAATCCCACACAAGCATAGTAGCATACTTCATGTACATTCTGTATACAGGAAGTAGAATAATAAAATGAAGCCATGAAGAGATGGGCCTGTAGTCAGAAGGCCAAGTAAGGCTCTGTATCCTTCATATATCGCTAGGAGCCAATATTTTTACGCTTATTGTAGGAAGACTTAACATGAAGAATGTAAGGACTCCAGCAGGACCAATTTTGTTAGTTTCTCTAGAGGAACACATGTATTGCATAGCTGCCCCCATGCAGGCAATTGAACTGCATGATGTCTACTATTCCATCTCTCAACTTTGTTGTATTTCTTCTCTATGGGGTGGAGGCACCTTCACCTCCTCCATTCCACGCCCCCGCCAAAAACAAAAACCTCCCAACTATTTGAGCTAAGCCTAGGTGACTTTGCAATACTCTATTTTAATTGTGTTCCCTCATGAGACAGGTGAAAGTAAAAGTAATTTCTTTTCCTTGTAAAGTAATATATATATATATATATTAAAGCTAAGCATTAAAAAGGACTTCAAAAGAGTGTGCCACATAAGCTAAAAAGAATGCTTAAAAAAAAAAATTATCATATGACATCTCTTTTTATGTTCATTTTTAAATTTATATATAAAAATTAGCTTATCATATTAAATATTAGTTTTTATCCAAATATTTTTAAATTACAACTATTAAAATCTTATCTCAACTATTAAAATCTGAAATTCTTTTTAGTACCTTTTTAAGAATTTTAAAATTTTTTAAGTTTACAAATTCAAATATTATAAGACTCATCATATTATATATCCCTAAGGATAACTTATTTTTTCAAAAATTATATATATATATATATATATATATATATATACTAGAATTATGATTCAAAATCTTAGTGAGATTTGAAGAAACATTTTCCTAATTTGAGTGGGAGAAATATTCCTCAACAGGATAAAAGAATATTTCCTATATAGAGTAAAACTTTTATTTTAGTATTATTCCTAAATTGAGTGGGACTCCTAATCATATTAGGATTGAGGGAATTAACACAATAAATAGAAGAATTGTGAAAAAAGTTATTTGGCTTTCAGCTCATGGAGTGAGACTGTCGCCCATTGCAGAGAAGAGCATTGCCAATAGCTGAGAATTTGACTCTGTCCATTGACAAGGGGTACTTGCCCATTGAAGTGGAGAGAGGCTTCGCCTAAGGTGGAGATAAAATTCAAGATGCAGGAATTCTTATCCATTGATGAAAGCGCTCTTGCCCATGTAATTGAAAGCGCCCTTTGTGTTGTAGTAATTAAAATAGTAAATACATTGGGTTATGTCTACAGGAGACTGAGAGGGATTAGTATTTATTATAAGCAGTTTGATATAGTGTGGGTTCTCTTGAGTGTAATTGAGTTAATGGGTAGTATAGCTTCAAGTTTGTAACTGATGATTTATTATTATTGATAGTGGAAGATGGCATGTCCGTAGATGTAGCCCTATGTAGAGAGGGTGAACCGTGTAAATATTGTTATTTTGTGTGTTTGCTTTGTTTCTTTACAGTTTACATGTTTTCACAATACATAGCAAATTGGTATCAGAGCACGGGAATGATCTTGGCAAGTTCAGTTGAAGGTGGAGCTATTGTGACATGTAGAAGTCGCACATAGTGATGCAAGCTCAAGGTGGTGGAAAGATGAAATTAAGGTGGAGCTCTCGATGCAAAATTAAGATAGTTGAGGACGCAAAAATTTTTTAAAGAAAAAAGCAAGTTACACCCAAGATAAAAATTGGAGAGATTGATGAATTGAAGGGTTCAAGTTCAAGGATGGAAATGTGATGATTAAAAGCACCCAAAAATTTGAGATATGTAATGGTTTATGGATTTTAAGTCAAAGTGAAGATTGTTAGAATTATGACTCAAAATTCTAGCGGGATTTGGAGAGACATTTTTCCTAATTTGAGTGGGAAAAATATTTCCCATATAGAGTAGAATTTTTATTTTAGTGTTATTCCTAAATTGAGTGGGGCTCCTAATCATATTAAGATTGAGGAAATTAATACTATAAATAGAAGAATTGTGGAAAAGATTATTTGGCTTTCAGCTCACGGAGTAAGGCTGTTGCCCATTGCAGAGAGAGACTTTGTCAATTGCTGAGAATTTGACTCTGCCCATTGATGAGGGATATTTTCCCATTGCAGTGGAGAGAGGCTTCAGCCTAAGGTGGAGAAAAGGCATAGAATTCAAAAGGAATGAATTCTTGTTCATTAATCAGAGGACTCTTTTCCATGTAATTAAAGGCACCCTTTTGTGATGTAGTAGTTAAAATATTAAATATATTGAGTTACGTCTAAAATATATTTACTATGAGCAGTTTGATGTAGTGTGAGTTCTTTTGGGTATAATTGAGTTGATAGTTAGTATAGCTTCGAGTTTGTAACTGATGATTTATTATTATTGATAGTGGAAGATGGCATGTCCGTGGATGAAGCCCTATGTGGAGAAGGTGAACCACGTAAATATTGTTGTTTTGTGTGTTTGCTTTGTTTCTTTGTAATTTATATATTCCGCAATGCACAACAATATAATTATTTACTAAAAAGTTATTTAGAAAATTTAAATATATATTTTTAAAAATAATTTTTATATTTAAAATATAAAAATTTTAATAATGATATTTCAAAAATCGCCAAGTGGCATATGTATTTTTATATCTTATTTATCTTTTTATAAGTATATGTCAAATAATTTAAAGAATAATAAAAAATAATATATTAATCAACTTATTTATTTATTAAATTTAAAATGAAACTATAATTAATTAAAATTTTATTATTATTAAAATTTTATAATAAAATTATGAAAAAACAAATTATAGTAAATATAGATATTAAATTATGTTATTAAAATAGAATAATAAATAGTATGTGCAAAGTGCAGGCGAAATAACTAATTAACAATGTATTTCATAAGTATCCTGATGGTAAAGTTTACCTTTTTATTCTTGGATGCCAAAAAATATGCATCACCACAATTATATCTATAACCAGCCATGATCCAGACTGAAGCTGGTCAAACCTATGGTTGATTTGAATTGTGATTAAACTGGACATGAATCGAATCAAAACTGACTAGTTCAATTTCTAGCCAAATCGGATTTTTTATTTTAAAAAAATTAAAAAAAAAATTGGTCCATTGGATTTGATCAAAACTAGATTGAACTTGAACGGGAACCTTAGGGGTTTTAAGAGCCGATTCAAGTTCACATTTTTAGTGAACCTGAATCGGCAGTTTTGAGCCAGTTTGAACCAGAACCGACCCGTTGGCCAAGTCTAGTAACATCTATCAAAAAAATGAACTCTTGTTTGTACTTTTTATTGGTCATATAAAGGAACCTCAATCAACCTCGAGTCTAGTATCATGTATGGGCATGGTACTTTAGAGACAAATCACCCCAATAGATGATGTGTTGTAGACTCTTATTTTGTAATGAGTATGTGCATTGAGGCTATGAGAAACCCAATGATGAAAAATTATATGACTGTAAGATGTAATTAGAAGCATGGAGCTGAATCATTAATTCTGTGGCATAATCTTGAAAAAAAATAATAATATGTTTTTTTTTTTGGAAATTAATTTAATTAAATTTAAATAAAATTTTGTTTTGTTTTGTTTTGTTTAAATTTAATATGTGCAATTCTTAAATGGACCTAATTAAGTTTAATTGGGCCCCATGGGCCTAAAAAAGCCTAATTAAGAATTTTAAATAGAACTTATTTAATTTATTTTCTAAAAATTAAAATAAGAAAATATATTTTTCTCTATTCTTCTACCATACAAACTCTCTATGCCCCTTGGCCCCACTCTCTTTCTCACTCCCTATTGGTGCCTTCCTCTTCCCCTCTCTTCCTATTAGTTGAAACACCTCATCCATATCCCAGTCTCACCCAAAGTCTGCAATCCGAGTTGTTTAAATTATCTGAACCTTATAACCCCAGAACTCCAAACTCTATCACAACTCTCTCCCAAAATTCTATAAATACACTACCGGGGAAGAAAAAAAAAAGGAGGAAAGGAAAAGAGGAAAGATTCAGAAATATTTAGGACTATTTAGAGATACCTTAGAGTTATAGAAAATTTAGAGATATTAAGAAACTCTTTTAATTCTTTCTTATTTCCTTTCTTTTTTTTTTTTTGAAGATTTTCATGCAAGATTTCTTGAATGTTGGTTTTTGTTGTTTTCTTTTCAATATATATGCCATGTAATATTTAATTTTATACTCTTTGTATTTTAATCTATCTTGCATGTTCATGTGGATCATGTAATCATGTTTAATTTGAGGGGATACACAACTCTGCACATATTCAGTTTTCTATCTCACATTTTTATTATTTTTTGTTATTTTCTGAATCTGTAAAAATTTTAATAAAATTATATTCATATTCTTCACGAAATTTTATTAATTTTAGGCTCAAGAATCACTAAAAAAGTTTTGTACTTTGTAAGTTATGGCTATTTGAAGTTAAGGTTCCTGCAAAATCTGATTTGTTGTATACCCGACTTGTGAAACCTATATCTCTCTTGTTTCTTAATAATTTTGCGTGAATCTGGTGTCTAAAATTAATTTCAGAATCTTATGAATCTTTTCCAATTGATTTTGCATTCATATCTGTTGTGATTAATGAGTTATGAATTTTACAAAAAAAATAGTATGATTCTGTCACTTAGAAAAGTTACGATTTATCTAAACCATTCGACTAGGGTTTTGTTTCGTTCATAAATTTTATGATTTTGTATGATATGTTGGTTGTCTTCTGTAATTTTTTCATGATTTTTAGGCATGTCTAACTATTTTTCAAAAATCAAATTTCTTACTACTGTCAATCAGCCAAAATCTGAAAATTGTATGTTTATGCATGTTCTTGTGTGTTCTTGGGTTCTAATTGATATTTGATCTATTTTTCTGTGTTCTTTTAATTTAAGAGGTGTTATAAAGTGTTTGGATCATGCTATAAGACTTAGATCATTAGTTAGTTGTAGACTTTAGTTGATTAGGAATTTTAATCCCTTTAGGAGACTAGAGTTAGAATCCAATGTGAATTGTTATTAGTATTTTTTTATTTTCTTTATTTTCTTTAAGTTTTTTTTATTTTTTTTTATTACAAACAAAATTGGTAAGTAGCCCTAAGGTAAGTACCAAAGAGGGCATTTGCGTGGAGTTTACATGGAACTAAACAGGAGTAAGCTAGGAATATCATTGTCATACTAAAACAGAAGGCATTTTTTAAGGGTAACTTGCCCCAATGGCAACTGCAATTACTAACAAGTAATCCTAAATTCATGAAATAACCATTAGCATGAAATTGTAGTAATGATAGGATCTTTATTTGGTAAATTAAAATTAACTTTGTTTTTAATTTAACTGACTTTTGCATATAATTAATTTAAATAAATATTTTGTAAATTAAAATTAATCTTACTTGTAAATTAAACTAACATTGGCATGTAAAATAAATTTAATTTAATACTTGATAATTGTAAAATAAATTTACATGTTAGAAATCTTTATTAGGTTGTAATTGTTCGGGCCTTATGTGATATTAGAATAAATTATACATGTACATAATTAATTTAGTTTAATTATCTTTAGGGTAACTTGGTGAAAAATTAATTAATTAAGTTAAATAGAAACTTAGGGTTATTTGAAATTGAATTTGTTTGTAAATTAAATTCTCAATAATAAATTAATTTTAATCATCTGGTAAATATCATTCAAATAATTAGCAACCCCATAGATAGGAATTACTTGTGCATTAAAATTGTTTGTAAACAACAACCCTTTTGTGAATTATTTGCATGTGTAGGATTAGAATTACATTTTTAGGATAAAGTTTAATAGAGGAATAATAAACAAGACTTCTAGAGACATTAGTAGAGGACTGTCACTCGAATTAACGAGGTTAAACCAAGCGTAAGGGGTGCCTAACACCTTCCCCTTACGTAACCACTATCCCGAACCTAGACATTGGGCTATGGTAATGGCAGTTGTAGAAACTCTACAAGGAGTAAGTTTTAATCAATGACCCTCGGAAGAAATACTGAATATGTCCCGGTTATTACCCGGGTAGTAACTACTGTCTATCTATGCCTTCGTGGCATAAATCCTTAGTACCTTGGTAGTGTTATGGAAATAAGGCACTTACCAGTGGTTTGATTCTATTAGGATTGTATGAAGCGCATGTCTAGGAAATGCTGTCTAAGGAGGTAGTACTTAAATGAGACCATTGTGACTTCACCGTCTTTCCTGGGCATTACTTGGTGCATTTTATATAATTCTAGTGGATGATATTTCGCCTCACGCGGGCCCTATATGTGTCAAACAGGCACATTGCAGAGTACCTATGTCCGCTTGCAACACAGGAAATGCAAGACTCTACAATGCCTTAAAGGAAATAGGATGTACCTTTACCCTTAATAATTACTTTTTAGTAGAAATGGTGGCACATGATCCTATGTATTCCCTAGTTAAATGTGCTTAAGTTGGAGCAGCGTAAGGATTGATATCCTATTGGGAAGTTGTCAACACTTTTGTTTCTCATTTTTGAAGAGATTTTTGTCTAATATTGCAGATTTAGTTTAACATTGCACAAGGAAAACAAAGAGAAAGAGTAAATATAAAAATCTACAAAGGAAAATGCAGGGGAAAAGAAAAACCTGAGGGATCACAATTGCCAAATTTAAAACACCCATTGATAAGCCTGTAAGAAAGTGGCGTCAAGACAAGCAGGTCAACTGCCAAAGAAAAAGAAAGAAAAGAAAAAGCTAGAAACAAAAGAAGACTTTGAAATTGAAACCATAAAGAATTCCCACCTTGACCAAGTCCCAAAGGTTCAATCCGCGAGGAAATCAAGGCATATGGCACACTATAAGTGATCTGCAACGAAATATTCTCTCACATAAATTTTCTTCTAATAAAATGACAAAGAGGAAATATATGATCAAGGATGGATAAATTTTGACAACTATTCCTGAACTTATCTAGTATAACATTATAATCCCTCAACTTAAAAATGTAACATAAAACCCCCTCAACTTTCAAATTTTGCACAGTAAAATCTCTTTAATTTCCAATTGTCAATTTTTTCAGTTAGACGCTGATCTGAACAGTTCTAGCGTAGAGTTTAGTCAATATTTCTCTTTTCTCTATCAAGTTATGTGTACATTAAATCATTTTTCTCACTGTAAACATAATGATTTTTCAGGTGCAAAGAGAATAATTTTACAATTTGAATAAGAGAGATGAGAGAAATATTGACTAAGAGCCATGCAAGAGCTGTTCACATCAGTTTTCAACTGAAAAATCAGTAATTGAAAGTTAGAGGGATTTTACTGTGAAAAATTTAAAAGTTTGTTGGGTTTTATATTACGTTTTAAAGTTTAAGAACTATAGTGTTACAACCATATAAGTTCAAGGATAGTTATTGAAATTTACTCAACCAAGGATATAAGTATGACCAACCAATCTTGACATCACTTGTCTACAAAGCATGGTCGGAACAAACTATATTTTGGGGCTATTCTAACAGAGGAATTCCATGGCCAAATGTATGTCCTCACAACTTTCTTTCTTTCTTTCTTAATTTCAAGCTGCTAATTAAAAGCACACATTTGTGGCATCAAAAAGGTTGTCCACAGTTCAGGTCATCACTAAGAAGATCAACAACTTCGAATTCAAATCCACTAAAATCTTTGACCCTCAGCATGTGAAGGCCAATATATTTGAAAGTGTAAAGTCCATAAAAATATTGAAGTCTTGAACTTTATTCTTTGTTCTTTTTCTTCCTTTTTTTTTCCTTGAGCTCCAAATCTACTTATGACTAGGAAAGCTTAATTGAAGACCACATAGAATGGGACTAGAAGAAAGTCAACAACTCACCGCCAGTGGAACACCAAGAACTGCAAAAATCACTATTGCTGCAATTACAATGCCATGTGGTGGTAGATCATGACCTAAATAGCCAATGTGGTTTGCAACATAGGAGGTTATAAGCATTGCAAGAAAGCAAAGAGCCATGAGTATGTTTGAAATTCCCCAGATGAAACCAGCTCCCCACTTCCTGCAGAGCCTCTCCATAAACAAAGATGTTACACCAAGAAAAACTGAATTCAACATCAGAGCAAAAGCACCTGTTCTGACCCCAATATTATAATTCTGTCCTTCATTTGGCTTGCCACCATAGATTTCTCGACCCATCCAATCAGTATCAAAGAGAAGAAATGGAAACCAACCAATCCAATTTAGAGCAGTAACTAACAATATTGTCCATACAGGCCATGGGAAATATCTAAATGTCCCAAATAGCTCCCACAGGAAAGCCTCTTGTGCATGGCTTGACTGTCCTGACACATCTTCAGCAATGGGTGTGGATCTGTCGGACAAACATAGAGGTGATTCTTGAGCTGCTGTGATGCTTAGATATGCAGTAATTACCATAAAAACAATGTCAAGATAGAACGCAGACTTGAGATTGGCACAGTCAACATTACATGCAGAAGTAACAGTAAATGGGAAAACCTTGAACCATTTACTGAAAGCTCCAGTGGCAAAGCCAAGAATATTACCAACTGCCATGAATAATGAGAAATAAGCATTTGCCACTCGAGTCCTGCGATGATCCTTTCCTAACATGACAGAAATTTACCAGAAGGAAAATGTCAAATTGTTGATTTTTTTTTCCTTTCTATTTAATAATAATAAATATAATAATAATAATAATAAATAGACAGTATGCTCAGTAAATGGTAAGAAATGGTGTTTCAAAACTGAAAAGAACCATGATCAATGTGCACTGTTATTACACCTATTTGTACAGTAAAGCATGCACAAAAGTGATAAATAATTCCTAAAACACCTATTCGGCACTAGCACTATTGACTTCTTCAATCTTTTGTTGTGTATACATTCTTTATTTCACTAATTACATGATGTTGGTTAATATTAGATGATAATTCTCATGCAAAAAATTCAAAAAAAAAAAAATTACATCCACTTAGAATCCAGAAAATACAATTAAGTGCCTTAGATGAAAGAAATCTTTTACATAGAACAGAAAGAAATCAAAGGAATTTCTTCTTCTTCCATTTCCGGCCAAAAGCATATCTCGCCCCCTGAACTTTCACCTAAAAGTCAATTTTCCCCCTCAATTTAAAAAATTGACCGACTGATTATTTTAACTTTTATTTTTTAAACCATTAAAGACATGTAGGGAGGGGAGGGAATGAGTGAATGCATGCACCAATGACATGGCAAAAACCCATCTGACGTGTTATCCACATCATCACAATATAAATACTCCCTTTGCTCCACAAATTCCCACTTTCTTCACTCTCCTTCCAATGGGTTTCTCTATGATTTACGATCCAAATTCATCCATTTTTCTACATGAGATTGAATAGTTTGAAAAGATAATCAACTAAGCGATATCGAGTTTACTAAAGGTAAGCTCTATGCCTTTCTTGATTCTTCTTCTTCTTCTTTTGCAATTCACGCCCTTCCCCTCTTACCTTCGATGTCCCTTCTCTTTTTCTTTGATTATTCTCCTCTCTTATGTGTGGGAAGGGCTAGGAAAGAGAAGACATTAAACCTTTGTGAAGAACAACGCAGTATTTCACCAAATGAGTTGATATCCTACCATTAACAAATAGCCAGTAATTCTTGATACAAAATTACCTTTTGACCTATGATAAAAGACACATCAAACACAAAAAAAATTATAACATAGACCTGGGTCCAGAAAGCACCCATGCAATATCCACTTGTATCCATCACAAGTTTAACCACATTATAACTTCCCAATCAACATGACAAAGCAAGGTTTTCTGTAGGACCAGCACATTCAATTAATGAATTGACATCTAAATAGGCTTAGAAGTAATAGAACTTCACAACACAAAGCAATTGTGTTATTTGTATATTAGCCAAAACAACAAACAACTAATTATATTCCTTGTGCATCAGTACATATATTTCAATAAGGCAACTTGATGGCATAAATGATTATCTTCCATATACAATTGCAATCCATCAGAACAAGTACCACATTTTTTCAATCCTGCAATCAGAGGATATTACGGCAGCTTTTGTGCAAACAATCCATGCTAGAGCTGGGAAATTCACAAGAAAGAAAGATACTTCAATTGTGATTTGCCCCAAAGAATAGAACCTTGGCCAACAATGTATAAAGCACAGACACTTATTGACCAAGCTTACAAATAACAGTTGTCTTGCCTACACAGTCTAACTGCCAGCAGTATGCCCAATGCTGAAAATTTAAAATACTTAAAACTCTCATAGGCATGCCACAAGAAAAGCTCAGTATAAAATTAGCGTGAATTCAACTCATGTCATATTTGTATAGAAAAGAAGAATGCTTTAAAAATTAAAAATTTCTCCCTTAAATCCGTTGGTATTATATTGAGAAATTTGTATCTTTGCATGAAGCTATAATCCAATCAACTTTATAGTTGCTGCTGCTTCTGATTTATTTATTTTTGGTTGATCCACTATATAATGGCTTCGTATATGGCAAGATAGTTACTGCCGTACTAGTTGCTACTCCTGCTCTTTAGTAAATCTAAATATAGAGACCTCACTGCCCCCAAAATAAAATAATAATAAAAACCAAGCCTGCAGATATTATACTTGAGATTCCCTGTGCACGTATTATTATCCTAAAAAACAGTAAACTTGAAATGGATCCCACCTAAATTAACGCATTTGTAACAGATGATATTAGATTAACCTCACAACGTAATTTGGCAGTTGAAAGTCTAAAGTAGGCCAAATCCAAAGGACAAAGCCTGATGGAAAGCCCAAGTGCTCAACAACCAGTCTGGAGCCCACCTTCCGCTCAAAAGCTCCCAGACAAATTCACTCCCTAATTAGAAAGGCTCCCATACACCAACCACTAGCCGGGCAATAATAGATCTATTAACATCAATCAAAAATTAAATAATTAAAAAAATCCTACGATGAACCTTTGCTTCATCTTTCATAAAGAATAAAAATAAATAAATAGTAGGATGCATTTCACCATTTCAGTTCCAGAAATAAATAAATAAAATAATCTTAACGAATCACGATCTCGGTTAGGGTTCGAACTCAATCTAAAGTCAAATAAGGTGAAATCATGCCACAAATAAGGGAAATTTTTGAAGTAGATTGGAGCTCTACAATTACCAGTAAGATCAGCAAGAAGAGCTCTACACGGACCCTGAGTCATGTTATTAGCCACATCCAGAATCCAGAATCCGAAAACGAATACCCCGATAGCTCTTGGCCTGGTGTTCCCCCTGTCCCCCAACAACCACCCGATATCGGCGGAGTGGCCGATGATTAAAACGGAAAAACAAATTAAACTTGCACCAGTAAAGATAAACGGCCTTCGGCGGCCGAACCGGCTGGTGCAGCGGTCACTCATGTGGCCAACGAGGGGCTGCACCACCAGGCCCGATAATGGCCCGCAAAGCCATATCACGCTGGCCCAGGCGTGCGGAATTCCCAGCTCCTGAACGTAAGGTGTCAAGAGAGAGAGCTGTAGAGCCCATCCGAATTGTATTCCACCCGCGATTGAAGTCACACGTAGTAGTTGACGCAACCGGACTCTGCGGACCACCGGTGGTCTAGCCCTGGCTCGGTGTGACTCCGCCTGTGGGATCGCCATTCCCTTCTCCTCGAAAGAAACACGCACAAGCACCAAAACTCACTATCTCTAGCTTATCCAGCAACTGTTTCTTTGTTGGTGCGAGCGTGCCTCTCTCTCTCTCTCTCTCTCTCTCTCTCCGTGTCTCTGTCACTCACTTTGGTTTCCACCGTTTTTCAGTTCTTAGCAATCTGCGATTGAAGAAACGAAGAAGAGAAGTTGGCGGTATCGCTGATGACTGCAATTACTGTAATACCCTTAACAATTGAATGTATTTACGGGTAGACAACAAAGAAAAAAAAAAGTAGAGGGTGCATAAGTGGAAAATGATGGAGAAAAGTGGAGGCAAATGCTGAAGAGAAGTTGCATTTGTTTTGGAGGGGGTTTTAGGGCAATTTTCCCGTTAAAGTGACGTTTGGAATAATAGATAAAAAGACAGCAATAGCCCTATAATGATGTAAAAGGCGCGGGTGTTTGTGTAATAACAAATAATAATATGGTGGTTTTAGGTAAGTGGTGTGTAAAGTTATCCTTGGGGTTTCGGTCGTTCAGTTGTCCGAGGTGGGCTCCTCCCTGATTTTTTTTTTTTTTTTTTTTTTTTTTTTTGGTTAATAGCTGCTCACTGATGTTTAAGGTACGAAGCAATGGGGCCACTCATGCTCCTAAACTTTGCTTTTTTTTTTCTTCTGCATATTAAATTCAAATAGCCCTCCCGATCATCCATTAAAAATAATAATAATAATAAATTGCAAAATATAAACTTTTGTATCAAGTAACTTGCCTGGCTGTAAATAGTTGTATTATGCTGGTAGTGGGACCATGCACGCGCTCTATGTAAAGTAATCATAACACCCATACATTTAGTCGCAACATTCCAAATTTGAGACTGATCATTTTTTTTTTAATTATTGATAATAACAATAATAATAATCATCATTTTAAAAAATAATAATAATAATCATCTAATATAATTTAATTGGGGGTTAGACGGTATCATCTCACATTGGCGATGGAATTTTTCAAGGAGCTAACACCCAAAACAAGCTTGTGTGTAAAAAGCTGCGAAATTGTGGATTTTACTATAGGCTAATTAAAGGAAGAGACTGATGAATTTTAGCTTAATAAGATTAAATTTAATTTCAAAATTATGATAATTTGAATTTAAATTTTAATTAAAATTAAATGAATGTAAAAAATTACAGCAGTAGAAAATTCTTCACCCCTAATAACATAGAAAAGCATAAAATTTTACACCTTTTATAATTCCAACACTAATTTTAATTTTTATCAATTATATGTAAAAATTTTCAATAATTGAAATAATTTTATCTTACAATTGGGTTAGGCAGCTGATTGGCCGAACAAAAGGCTAAAATGACGGTTATGGAAAGAAAAATTGACCTAGGTATGTTAGCACTAAAGCTGTTATATCCAACTAGCTTAGATTAAGGGTTGGAATAAGCTTTTCTCGGTGGGATGTAATAGTATATCGAGTGCATCTTTGGTGGATGAAAAGGAAAGGATATCGAGTCTAATAAGTCACTTGGCCAATCCCTTCTCCGAGAAACTGGACGATAATCCCAAGAGCTATCTTTCTCTAAGATAACCAATTTTAGGGAAAGGCAAAGGGTTGATCTGCTAAAGAATAAATCAAAAAGGGGCTGAGCCATGGGAAGCGTGAGGATAGAAGGAAACTGTAAGTTTTCTTTTTATCATTTAATTTTTTAGTGAAATTTAAGTTTGAGTTATGAAATAAAAATTCTAACATTGAAAAGGGATGGAATAAGAGAAGTCTCACATGTGGAAAGGAACTATAAATTTATTATTTTAAAAAATTTGAGTTAGATGTAATGTCAAGTTTATAAATGTGATTACTTTATAATGTTTATAAAGAGTGATTATTTCATGTGGTATTCAAGCTAAAGGTTTAGTAGAAACAAGTATGAAAATGGTGATCTGTTATTCACATGTTCTTCTTACACATAGTGATATCCAAGTTGAAGGTTTGGCGAGGAATGGTGGTTAGTAATTCTCACACACAGTGATATAGCTAAGTGAAAAATTGAGAGACAAGTGTGAAAAACCAAACTGAAAACTTAATAAGAAAGTATGAAAATGGTGGTCAATGATCGCTACGATCTTTTTACACATAGATGAAAAAGCAAGGAAATTCCAAATAAAATAAAAAAACTCAGTGAATAGTAAGGCACTCCACTGAAGAATAATGGGATTTTTGGAGGCACATGCCATTGCTTCGACTAGAAGTAAGCTTGACGGTAGGCTTATGATATTTATTTGGTGAAGTAACTAAAGAAAGTGGGACCAACCACATGCTCCTGGTGGAAGCGAGCTTAGTAATAGGCTTGTAATATTTGCTTGTTGGAGTAACTAATGGAAGCAAGCTCAATAAAAATCAATGTGGAAAATAGTTACAGTTAGAGAGATTATTAAGAAAAATATAAGTAAGAATTACGGAAAATTTTTATATGAGTATTAAATCACGAGCGTATTTTTCATAAATTTTATTAAAAATATAATAAATTCATGAATGTAAAATCTTTCACAAAATTCATTAAATAAAAATTCTCCTCAAAATATTTTGAGTACTTACATATCAATAATTTTAATTTTTCATTACATTAGGTCAAACATGTCACAATATGTTTAGCCAATCATTTTAAAGTTTATATTAAATCATAAAAAGCATAATCTGTTTTGGTTATCATATGATGAGAATTTTTTACTTAAATATAATTATTATAAATTTAAAATATAAATATATATGACTCTTATATTTAATAAATAAAAAAAAAATTCCTTCATTAGACTAATTTGACTTGCTAAATATGTTACAATATGCTAAGAAATATGGACAAATAGACTAAATAATAAATAGAATTAAAAATATGCTAATAAATTTTTTGAAATGGGTAAATTCATTAATAAATAGAAAATGAGAATGCTTGAAAGAATTTGAAAGTAAATCATTCAAATTTCTAAAATATCTATTTTTTTATAATAAATAAATAAATAAAAATATTTTTAAATATATCATAAATTTAAGATATAGATGTACAAAGTTTATATCATAAATCTTATTTATGGAGTCCCACCATTAATCCAGACCTTAGGATTTGGGCCTTGTATTGGTCAAAATTTTTGGAAATCTATTTCTTTTGCTTTCCTCTGTCTAAGCTACTGACCGTACCAATGTTTCTCCTTAATTTGGCATAGTGATTCTCAAGGGCGGATTTGCATTGAGGATAATGGGTCAATTCATCCCGCTAACTTGTGAAATATATATATATATATATATATATATATATATATATATATATATATATATATATATATATATATATATATATATATATATATATATATCTCAATTCAAAATTAATAATAAAAAATAATTTATATATTTTTTTTCTTATTTTAATGATATAAAAAGTAATGTATCATTAAATGAAAAAAATACATTAAATTTTTTTTATATTTATATGAAATTTTATGTTAATCAAAATATAAAAAAATAAAAATCTGTTTAATATTATATTTTGAAGAAAACTTAATTGTTTATTCTAATGTTACTTTTTGTCTTTCTCATTCTCATATTTACAATAATCATATCTTTTTTTTCCACGTTTCTCTTTTTTTTTTTTTTGAATTAAATTTATTTTTTTTCATTTTAATGATTTCTTAATTACATATATTGAGAAAAATATTTTTAATAGTATTAATAATAAAGTAATTATACAACACTTTCAAAAAATCAAGATTCTTTGAGAAAAATTTCAAATTTAAAAGTATTATAAGAATTTAGTATTTTATGAAATTTCCTCTTACTACCATCACGTAGCATTTTAAATTTTTATATTATCATGTAGTATTATAAAGCAAAATAAATTTTTTTTATTACTACTATATGACATTCTAAATTTAAGTATGGCCACATAACACTTATCATATAGAAATTATTATATTTAATAATTATAGTAATTAATGTAAGTAATTATTATCATTAAATATCATTATTATTACCTTTATTATCACATTTTTTATGATTAACTAATTAAAAATATTATATATATTTCAATAATTTTATAAAATTGTTATTTAATAATTCTTAATTTTTTAAATATTTCATTTAATTATAAAAATTTAAGAATTATATATCTTCAAATTAATAAAATAATTTAAAATTATACTATAAAAGTAATCACATGAAATTAAATATTTTACCCTCCATTTTATATATTTGATAAATTTTAATTTACTTTAATATCATTTTACTTTTATTTATCTTATTTTAGTATGCATTTAATAAAAACATATTTTCAATAATATATTGAATGCTATATATAAAATAAATTATGAAAAAATAAAATAAAATTTTATTTTCATTATTATGGCAAACCATAAATTTATATTATTATTTAATTTTTATTATTTTTTTAATATTTTTTATAGTGTAATTAATAAATAATTAATATTATTACTTTAGTGAATATTAATCATGTTATATTGTTTTATTATTATTTAGAAAATTTTTTAAATTATACACATATATATACCAAGTAATTTTATTATATTTTCTATATTTTTTATTAATTATTATTATTTAATTATTACAAATGCTTGGAAAGCTCAATTTAATTAGATATAGAAAAAATTAAGAGTTAATTATATTAATTTATTAATTATATCTAATAAATACATATGTTAATTTTATATACATTCCATTTTCATTTTCTGATTAAGAAATGATCTAGATTTTTATAAAATAAATTTAAAAGGAGATAAGATTTTAAATCTATTATATTTATAACAAATAGTAATTATAAAAGGTAATGCGTATCTATTAATTTTTAATTTTCTTTTAAAATAGACAAGTCAATATTAATTTTTTCTTATATTTTCTAAATAACTGTGATATAAAATTACTAAATATAATTATCACATATTATTTTATTTTCTAATTTTTAACTTAAAAATGTCAATCACAGTAAAATTAAAATTTATATTTATTTTGAAGGAAAATTAATATTTAAAAATTTTATCTATTTTTATATATTTAATAAATTTTAATTTATTTTAATATTATTTTATTTTTATTATTTTAAAATAATAATAATAATAATAATATTATTATTATTATTAGTATAAAAAGAATAATTTATAATCATTAAAAAAATTAATTATTAAAGTTATTAATTTGAAAGATATATATATATATATATATATATATATATATATATATATATATATATATATATATATATATATATATATATATCACCGTGTATAGCATTCTAGCTTCTTCTGAATTGTGGTGATTCACGATTTTATTTGTTTTATCTCACACTTCGTTAATGAATTGAGTACACTTGGCCAAAAAAACAAAAGTAATCAGTTGCTTTACAGGGAACAACACATATATCGCTACGGTTTTCTTGTTCCTGAACTTGGGCCTTTGTATTTGGGCTTAGCATACATCTTCTAGCAGTTAGATTTTTTCACGTGTTTGCATGTGGTTTGCTCTGTCTGCTTATAATAGGCTCTTTCGTAACAATATATTTGACCTTAGACCAAAAAATATATATAAAAAAAAGTGGGTAATGTAAGGAATATTCTTCGGCTCCTAGCCCACCGCCCTCACCACCATCATCACCATCACCGCCATCTTCCCTTCTGATTTCCATATCTTTTCTCGAGAAGCAAAAGCCACGCACGACAATCATTCGCGACGAGTTGTGGCTCTGCACGGTTATTATGAAAAGCTTGCCCACCAAGCAACCAGGTCAAAACCCCAAACAGCTAACAATTTTCTCTTTACAACTAATGACTTATTTAATTTAACTATTGAATGTGGTTGTTAATCGTTAATTATTATTAATAATTAATAATTAATTTATATTAAATATTTAATTATTATTATTATTATTGTTATATAAAATGATTAATAAGATTATATATTATATAATTTATTTTATTATTTAAATAAATATAAATTATTATATTATATTATTTATTTTATTATTAAATTAAATATATAATTATTAAATTAATATATTATATTATTAAAATAAATACATAATTATTAATCTATCATATAATATTATTTATTTTATTATTAAAATTAAAAAATAATTATTTAAAAAAATTAAATAATTTTAAAAATATAAATAAAATAATAATAATTATTATTATTAATAAATTAAATAAAAATAAATATTTTATATTTTATATTATTAATAAAAAATATTTTAATAAAATTAAAATATATTAATTAAAATATTAAAATTATAAATAAAAAATAAAAATATTAATAATATTAATTTTTAAATTAAATAAAAAATATAATTAAAATAAAAAATAAAATTAAATTAATTATCAACTATAAAAATATCTCTAAAAATAGATGATATCATATTAATTATTCATCAATTATTAATTTTATTTTTCGTTGCTTTAAGGTCTCTGTTTCAGTTGTAGCATCTACATGACGAGTCTGAGAACTCCTGGATCAATCGCCAAGAAACTCTGCTTCAACGGCTAGCTCAAGCAATTGCACCAGAAAACGCTCAAAATACTGAGCTACACAAGAGTATGGTCGCCCAAGTCCATTCTCATTATAACCTCTACTACCAGGAGAAAACGAAAGCCGCTAGAGATGACGCATTCGTCTTCTAATCCTCCCTGGTTCAGTTCTCTCGAAATAACTCTGCTTTGGGTTGGCGAATTCAAACCATCCGTGATTTTCAGGCTAATTAACAACTCCCTCACGGACTTAACGCCTGAGCAGCGTGAAAGAATCAAGCAGTTGAAAGTTGAGGCTAGGAGGGAGGAGAGAGCGTTGACAGAGACAATGGAGAGGATTCAAGAGAGCTTGGCATCACCGCCGATTTTGAACTTGGTAAGACGGTATGGACGATTAATTGGTGGAGAAGTGTCGGAGATAGAGGCAGCGGTGGATATGCTAAAAACGGCTTTGCTAGCCGTGATGGAGAGTGCCGATGCGCTTCGAGGATCGACGGTGGCGAATGTGGTGGAGGTTCTGAGTCCAACTGAGGCAGTTAGGTTTTTTGCGGCGGCAGCTGAATTTCAGTTAAGAATGAGGAGATTGGGGCAGCACAAAGACGCAGAAAGAAGCTGCTAAGAGAGTGCGTGATCGTTGGTTGAACTACATTAAAAAAATATTTAAAAAAAAAAAACTGCCACGAGAAATGGCAACGTTTAATTTTCAACTAACTGAGAAACGAAACAAAATCTTCCAAGGTTGATTTTTGCTCTTGCTTGAGCGTTTTCCTTTTGTTGTTTTTGGTGGTCTGGCTGGGAATTAGAAAGGTTGCTGATCGTTGCAAGACTCTTCAGATTTCTTTACCAACCCAGTGGTGTTTATCTGAAAAATATGATGTGTAGGCCCATCAAAAATTTGCATTCTCGTATTTGTTGGACTTTGGGGTTTATTCCAATGTACTGGTGAAGCCCAACTCTTACCAAAAATTAAGTTGGATCATGCATTTTCCAGCACTTTACAAGCTTTAAAAAAAAAAAGAGTTCTTGGGCTTTTCTAAGCCTTCCCTTTTAAACCTAAAAAGATCAAGCTTTTTCTAGATAAGATCGGACCGTGCGTATTGCCTGAATCCAAATTGAATATGCCTTGATTTTTAATATGGGAAGGGTGTGAAAATGACTTGGCATTGTAAAATTAGTAAAAAATAAATTAAAGCCTGCATCATCATGACCAAACTCTTCAACCAGGACTCACCATTCTAATTCCTATTTCTTTTTCTTTTTCTTTAAAAAAAAAATATTGGCCATGGGCTTCGACACAATTATTATTTCAAGTAGAATAAATAATTTTCGTTTTCTAAAAAGCATGGGACCCATCTAGAAATTTTGGCAGGGAAACAAAATAATATAAAAATTAGAGAGTGAATTACTTTTAAAATTAAAATAATAAAAAAGAGCATATGGATAAATAAATGATAAATAAATTTGCTAAGGAAAGAACTTACATATATTTCATGAGGATGAAGTGCTAACATATTCCTTAAATGTACTCTATATTATTTGAATCAAATTAACTTTCATTCAAGTTTTCAATTTCAATCAAGAATTAAATGTTTTTTTTATAAATTTTAATCTTTAATGGGAGTAATTATAAATCTCTAAAATTAATATTTAACTCTTTAAAAAAATATAAATATTAATGAAGAAAAATATTAACTCGATATCTTTAAACATTTAAATAAAATTAATAAATTAATAAAGAATTAAAAATTATAAAAATGATAATTATTTCTTATTATTCTCTTGTCAAACTTTAATTAAATCTATTATTACATTTATACATCTAGCTAATAATACATCCTTTTCATGGGAAGCGTCTTTACAGCATTCTCTTTTCTTGCAATAAGGGCCACTGTTGGCCGGCAGTGGCCCTTTACTTTTCTTTTCTTTTCTTTAAATTTTTAGCTATTTTTCTTATTAATAAAGATAAGTTCTTCTAGATCTATGGATTTTTTTTCCATGGATTTACTTAGTTTTCTCTTCTTTTATAGAGTTGGCCTCCTTGATGAATTTTTAAGCTTTAAAAATTTTAAAAAAATTATCTTCACAGTTTCTTGAAAACCTTTGACTTGGCTTACTTGATGACAAGAAGATTTTTAAGCAAAAATCAAGATAAGCTTATATTATATCAGCACATTGCATCTACTCAAAGATCAATGCGATTTTTATCCGTATCTGTATATGTAAAAGTAGATATAGAAAAATGTTTTTTTTTTAATTTTTTTTTAAACTTTTCTTTATGTAGGTTGATGTTCTTATTTTATGGTTTCATCTCCACATACTTTCATTCCATAAATGAAATCTTTCTATCTCAAACAAAAAAAAAAAAATATTGGTACCTTCTCTATCCCAATTTCAATGAAATTTCAATTTGCAAATGCCAAGAATAATAGATAGTGGCTCATTGATTTATTGTGTGGTAATCAAAACCAAAAAGAAATTGGATAATAATAAGTTTTAGTTCAACTTTGAATTTAAAATTAAATTTAATTTAATTTAGAATCAATATGTGCTTCGTAAATCTCAATTAAATTGAAATTTTTTTTCCCCTCTATTAAATCAGACTAAACAATTTCGATTCAAATCAATATTTTTGTTTTTCAAAAAATCAATCAATAATGAAATTGAGATCTTAATTTGATTTGGTGTACTCAGTTTAACAAATAAAAACAAAAATGAAATCAACTCGTGGGTGAGACCACATAGTGGGCTTGACCATTCTACCATCGATTAAAAAACAAAGAAGAAAGAAAAATGGTAAGTTATGTTCCCTCGACAAGTCTTTCTAAACAAATGAATGGTAGGCTATGAATGAATGAAGTGAACATAGAGGATGAAAGGCCACATCAACTATTAGAAACGATCATTTCTACATCACTAGACAAAAGAGCAGATCCAAGACCTCAATTATTTAGCTAGAAAGTCGAATTTTTGAATTTAAAAGGGAAAGTGAGTTGGAAAAGCTCAAAAGATTAGGTGGTCAAAGTTTTTTTATCAAAGTGGGCTCTAGCAAAAGTGGAAACATGACAAACAATTTAAATACTAGTTATTGGTTGTGAGTTGTGACACATCCTGCACTACTACAGCACTTGGGTCTTAAAGAAATGGGACCCTACACTTGCAACAAGTCCATGCTCAATATATTTCTAATTGCCAGAGTGAGAGATATAAAGACAGAATTTGAATGATCTAATGGCTTAGAATTAAGAAACAGATGGGGGTCAGTGAGTGAAAAATGTGAATATGGGTTTTAGATTGCATGAGTGGATGATGAGTGCTAATGTTTCTTTTTTAAAGGAGAAAAGCTAAATTATTGACTGGATCTCTAAAGCGATTACCTCTGTAATTAGTGCTTCCTTTTTTCTATTCTCCCTTTACATATTATCTGAGATAATATATTGTTTAATATGAAAAAGCCATGGTGTGAGATAATGTATTGTTTAGTATGAAAAAGCCATGGTGTGAGCTTTGATATTAAAGTTAGGATTTTTCTTGCTTATATTTAATTCATCGTGCGTTTAAAGTATTAGTGAAATTTATTTATTAAATACGTAATAAATCATATATAAATAAAAATTTTTTTTTAAGTCATCTTTAATATTGTGAGATCGAATAAGTCATTCAAGTTTTAAAATATTTTGTTATTCCTAATTATTAAATGAAGAGGATAGTATGGAAAAATTTTCGATACAGAAAATAAAAATAAAATCACTTAATTAGCGGTTGTTAATGGAGAAAAAACGAAGAAATTGGATAGACTTATTTATAAAATAATTAACGGATAAGCAGGTTAATTTAAAAACATTTAATTTCTGATTACATTGACTTTTATGAAATCAAATAAAAATTTAGTGAGTTTTATAAAAAAAAAAAATTAAAATTCAATAATTTTTATGAAAACACTCACAAAATTAAATGACCACAAATGATATTAATCCTTAATAAGAAATTTAAATAATACCCTTGGTTTTCCCATCTTTATGGGCATTGATTAGCATAATTATAAGTATCAAATTAATGGTTAATGTGCAGATGATTACTATCAAATGTGTCATCAATCTTAGAAGATCAAAAAGGCACAATAATTATGGAAAATAAGTTTTTTTCTTAAACATCTTAATAGTACAGCAACTCTATTCCAAAATATTACATTACAAAACTCACACCTTCCTCTTTAACAAATACTGCTTTACAACCGTCCATTCACTATAATATGAACTTCTCAATTATGCTAAACATGTTATCATAAATTTTTAAAAAAAAAAAAGAATTCATAATTAATACTTAATATAATATCAAATTTGTTTTTGGGTCTTGTCCCTCTTACCTTAGTTGTTTCTGATTTGTGATCATTGAAGTTCATTTTCTAAATTTAAATTTTCATCTATTCAAATAATCTTACGTAATTTCTGATCTATAAACTATTTTTATTTAATTTTGATTAAAACTTGAATTTAAATCTCTCAAAAATTTCATTATAGATATAATATCCATTAATTATTATTAAATTTATATAGACTTTATATGGATAAAGAATTTAATATTTTGAATTTAGATGGAGTGGATAATAATTTCATTCACTTTAAAATGTTGTTCACATAATGAAAGATTCTTGAATTGCCTGTCGTTTGAGAAAATCTACCTTGTATGATATGAAGATGTGACAAAACCACAAAGCTGTGGGTGCCAGTTGACTAAGCATGCAATAAATTTCCTCAAAGTTTGGCTAAATATGAAGACTTTATAAAAGAGTTGTCGATAGCATTATAAAATTAATATTTATGATTTAAATTTTTTTTTTTTTAAGTTTAACGTATAAATAAAATAAGATTTATTTAAAAGATAATAAGTTTGGTAGATGTGTAACGAGTTGTGCTCTTTTTCTTGGTGATATACATGCCCTGTATGCTTTGAGATGGTGATAATTTTGGGGCTAGTGACTAGGAACATTTGAGCCCCATGGGCAAGAGGGCACAAGCACATGGTCCCCGCCCGGTGGTACGTTATGCAATGGACTTGTATGGAATTTTGTAACTGTTACGTCACAGAAGTGACTCAGGAAATGAGCCTAAGTAAGAAGAATGCATGTCTGAACTATTTATCTTTCTTTAAAACATGCTAGCTAAGGCACTTAATTAACCACCAATTTTCTTCATAATTTTGTTATTTTAATATTTTAAAAAAAATATTGGAGTCATTTTTAGAGTATATACTTAAATTTTGATCTATACTTTATTTATATTCTTGAACTTTAATTTATTATTAAAAAATTTATAAACTTTAATTTTATTGAAAATAAATTATTCTAACACACTGCAAACCTGTTATAGTAAATTTTTATATTAAAAAAAATAAAATTACTGTTTTACCTTTTCTCTCACACTAAAAAAATTAATAATTTCAATCATTATTTAAATTTATAATAAAAATATCAATACAATCATAATAATTTATTTTTTATAAAGGTGAATAATTTATTGATTATTAAAAAATATTAAAATTATATTTATAGACATTATATTATAATTTAGAGAATTTTTTAATTTAAAAATTTATTATTATAAGTTTAGAAAATTTTTTTAAAATAAAATAAAATTTAAAAGTTTTTAAATAATAAATTAAAATTAAAAAAAGTAAAATATAAAATAATATTTAAAAATATTCTATAAAAATTATCCAAAAATTTCGCTTTCAAAAAAATAAAAAGTTTCAACGATAATAATGATAAAAAGAAAACTAAGAAAATGAAATGAAACTAATTATTCTGTGGCAGGTGCCAACTAATCAATTCCTTTAACCCCCTAAAACGACAAACAAAAGCCGATTGTTAAACTCGAAGCCCATAAGAAAATCGTCAAGGAGCGTGAGTTCACTCTCATTTTCTAGAAGGCCAACCCCACTCAGCGTATCTTCTTCGAAATACCGAGTTTTGTCAGGTAGTAAGGAAGGTGATGCCACGAGCAGGAGTGCAGAGTTTTGGATTTACAAACCTTTGGGCTTGTGGGCAGAAGTTGATACGAATAAATTAAATTAAATTATTTTAATTTAATTTTTAATATAATTTAATTTAATTTTATATTATAAAAATTTTAATTATTTTAATTTAATTTAATTAAAAAAATTAATTAAATTAAATTAAATTAATTTATTAATTTTTAAATTAATTTATTTATATGAATAATTTATAAATTATATATAATTATATATAAATTATTTAATTTTATTGATTAATTATTATTAAATTTAAATTAAAGTTAAAATTAAATTAAATAATTTAAAAATTAAATATAAATTAAAAATTAAAATTAATCGATTTAAATTAAATTAAATTAAAATAAAATAATTTAATTTAATTTTTAATATATATAATTTAAATTTTATAATGCAATTTAATTTCATTTAAACTAAATGCTCACCTCTGCGACCGGGTAGCATTATTCAAGTTCTTGTTTAAACAGGCTATTCATATTAAAAAGTCATCGTTGGCTGCTTGACGTTTCCGTGTCTGTCCACCTTTTGCCTGAGAAGATAATATTAAATATTTTTAACACTAAACTAACACCTATTTCCACACCCAATTTTTGCTATTTGCAGTTTCATTTCATTTATTGGAAAGGAAAAAAAAAAAAAAAGGGTAACTTCAGGTATTATCAACGGATAATGAGCTTATGATCCAATTTACATGCATCTATTTTATTATGTAATTTTTCCTATTTTACTTGATAAATTCATGAGAATCAATGGTTAGAGTGCAACATGCATTTTGTGAGAATGGAAAATTGTAGTTTTGTTCTTTCTTCTTGGAAGATAAAATTTTAATCCCGTTCAACTTTGAATTGTCATTTGTCTCCAGCAAGTAGAATATGAGCGGCTTTTTCCTTCGTGGCTGCATTAGGATGGCGGTGGTGGGGCATTTCGTCGAATGACTTTTCTCCAATAATTAATTATGAAACGCATTGCTACGGAACTACCATCTTAACCACGTAATTGGTTTTTAGAGTGAGTAAATGCGAGTCATCACGGATGCCCTTTCATTTCACCGTAGAATTTGACCCTGGATTCTAATTGTACCTAGGCTTAAACTAGTCAAAACAGCCCTGACTCAGATCGAAAGTGAGAGGAAGAAGGACCCTGATTAGTATACATTGAATCTAGGTAATTCAATGTGTAAATTCAATGACAGTGTGCTTATGGCATGGCCATGCTAAGAGCAGCAGTCAATAAAGCAAAAGAAAAGATGGATTTGAGTCCAACTTACCTTAATTTGGAATCAATGGCATATTACAATTTATGCAATAAATGTTTTTACAATATTGGGAGTTACCCATAAACAAGTGTAATATAAAATTTAAAGTTATAATTTTTTTTTATGCTTCTATATTTAATGATTATTTTCAAAATTGAGTTATGTCAGGCTCGCATAAAAGAGCTCTCTTATCAAAATTATAATTTTTTTCATTTACAAAACTTGAACTCAAATCTTTTTTAAGAGAAATTAAATTTATTGCGCTCAATTCAATCTCCGTCGGCCGGAGACATGATTTTTAATGTGCTTGATAGTTGATACTTTACTAATGCTATTTAGTAATATGAAATGATGTTAAGAATTCAAATATTTGATACATGCTTGATACATTATTATTTATTTAGCTCTATTAAAATTTAAATTTTTTAAATATAATTAATTTTAATCGAAACTTAGCTCAAGATTTTAGGCTCACCCATAGTAAAATATTATTAGGTGTACAGGTACTATAAAACATTTTTTTTTTTTAAAAAAAAAAGAAATTTAGTTTAAAACGTTCCTTAAATTCATGCTAATGAGCAATGACGACAGAAGGGAAGGGAAAAGCTAGGTAAGCAACCGCCGACAATGCCAACGGCCTCTTCATCTCTCTTCCTCCTCTGTTTCCTCTGTCTCTTCTCTGTCCTCAAATCGCAATCCGACCAGCTTCAAATTCTCCTCAACCTCAAAACCGCACTTCAAAAGTCTAGTACCAATGTTTTCGATTCATGGGATTCTAGTCGTTTCATCTGTGACTTTACTGGAATCGCCTGCAATTCAGGTAATTCAGTCACTGAAATTGAACTCTCAAATCAAAACTTAGTTGGGGTTGTTCCTTTCGATTTAATATGCAAGCTCCAATCCTTGGAAAAGCTCTCGCTTGGCTTCAATTCATTGTCGGGTAGAGTCACAGATGACTTGAATAAGTGCATAAATTTGCAATATTTAGACCTTGGCAATAATCTTTTCAGCGGTCCTTTTCCAGAATTTTCTTCTTTGAGCCAATTACAGCACTTGTTCTTAAACCAAAGTGGGTTCTCGGGTGTTTTCCCATGGAAATCCCTGGAAAATATCACGGGTCTTGTCACGCTGAGTTTAGGAGACAATCCCTTCGATCTAACTCCATTTCCATTGGAGGTTGTTAAGCTAACCAAGCTGAATTGGCTTTACTTAGCGAATTGCAGCATCGGTGGCATGATTCCACGTGATATTGGAAATCTTTCCGAGCTGATAAGCTTGGAACTTTCCGATAATAATATATCCGGCGAGATTCCATCGCAGATAGGAATGCTCAAGAACCTCTGGGAGCTGGAACTCTACAACAACAGCTTGATTGGAAAATTACCGGTTGGAATAGGAAACCTTACAAAACTGGAGAAATTCGACGCGTCCATGAACTATCTGGAAGGCAATTTGTCTGAATTGAGATTCTTGACTAATCTGGTAACTCTGCAGCTATTCGAGAACGAGCTTTCTGGTGCAATACCGGCGGAGTTTGGCCAGTTCAAGAAACTTGTAAATCTTTCTCTGTACGGGAACAAGTTAACCGGTCCTCTTCCTCCGCAGCTTGGTTCTTGGGCAAATTTTATTTTCATTGATGTGTCAGAGAATTTCTTGACAGGTCTGATTCCACCAGATATGTGCAAGCAGGGGACCATGAAGCAGCTTCTCATACTCCAAAACAACCTCACCGGGGAAATTCCAGCTAGTTATGCGAGCTGTACTACGTTGGAGAGATTCAGAGTAAGTAAAAACTCGCTTTCGGGCACTGTTCCTACTGGAATTTGGGGATTGCCCAACGTGAACATAATCGATATCGAGTTTAATCAATTTGAAGGCCCGGTGACTCCTGATATTAGGAACGCCAAAGCTCTCGGGCAGTTGTTCCTCGGAAACAACCAATTATCCGGTGAATTGCCAGAGGAGACTTCGGAAGCTACATCATTGGTTTCGATACAGCTAAACGATAATCAGTTTTCGGGGAAGATACCGGAGGCAATTGGGGAACTTAAGCAACTGAGCAGCCTTCATCTGCAGAACAATATGTTCTCTGGTTCAATTCCAGAGTCTCTAGGCTCTTGTGACTCTCTCAGCGATCTAAACATTGCTCATAATTTGCTTTCTGGTGAAATCCCATCCTCGTTAGGATCTCTACCGACTCTAAATTCTCTGAATTTATCTGAGAATCAACTTTCAGGTCAAATTCCGGACACCTTGTCGTCTTTGAGGCTAAGCCTCCTTGATCTAACCCACAATAGATTAACCGGTCGCATACCTCAATCTCTGTCAATCGAGGCATATAATGGAAGTTTTGCTGGAAATTCTGGCCTCTGCAGTCAAACAGTGAGCACTTTTCAGAGATGCAAGCCTGAATCCGGGATGCCCAGAGATGTCCGTACGCTCATTGCTTGCTTTGCTGTAGGTGCAGCAATATTGCTTCTCTCACTTGTATACTTCTTGCACTTAAAGAAGAAAGAAAAGGATCATGAACGCTCATTGAAGGAAGAATCTTGGGACGTAAAGTCCTTCCATGTGTTAAGCTTCGGTGAGGATGAGATTCTTGATTCCATAAAGGAAGAGAATTTAATAGGAAAAGGAGGGTCCGGAAACGTGTACAAAGTAGCACTTGCAAATGGTAAAGAACTTGCTGTGAAACATATTTGGAACGCAGATTCCAGTGGCCGGAAGAAGAGCTGGAGCACCACCTCACCGATGCTTGCTAAACGGGGAGGAAAGTCTAAAGAATTTGATGCAGAGGTGCAGACCTTGAGCTCAATAAGGCATGTCAATGTGGTGAAGCTGTATTGTAGTATTACCAGTGAGGATTCTAGCCTGTTAGTCTATGAGTATATGCCTAATGGGAGCTTATGGGACCGGCTGCATACTTCAAGGAAGATGGAGCTCGATTGGGAGACGAGGTATGAGATTGCAGTGGGAGCAGCTAAGGGACTGGAGTATCTGCATCATGGATGCGATAGACCAGTGATTCACAGAGATGTAAAGTCCAGTAATATTTTGTTGGATGAGTTCTTGAAGCCTAAGATTGCTGATTTTGGGCTGGCCAAGATTGTTCCACCAAGTAATGGAGGCAAAGACTCCACCCATGTCATTGCTGGTACCCATGGTTATATAGCTCCTGGTAAGTAAATCATGTTTCTGATTTCTATTTCCTTCTTGATGAGAAAAATAAATTTATGGGTATATTTCGTTAATTGATGTACTTTTAATTCTGCAGAATATGGGTACACATACAAAGTCAATGAGAAGAGTGATGTTTATAGCTTTGGAGTGGTGTTAATAGAGCTGGTGAGTGGAAAGAGGCCAATAGAGCCGGAGTACGGAGACAACAAAGATATAGTAGATTGGGTTTCCAGCAACTTGAAGAGTAAACAGACGTTGTTTAGCATTGTAGACTCCAGAATTCCAGAAGTTTTCAAGCAAGATGCTGTCAAGGTATTGAGAATTGCAATCCTCTGTACTGCAAGGCTTCCATCCCTAAGACCCACCATGAGAAGTGTAGTTCAAATGCTTGGAGAAGCTGAACCGTGTAAGCTGGTTGGCATTGTCATTAGTAAAGATGGTGCTACCAAGAAAAAAGAGGTGACAGATGAGGAGAAGTTCAATCCTGAAATTTAAGTCTTCCCAACTTGTTTAGTCTTGGTTGGGCATCTTACTTAGTCATTTCCTGGGGAAAAAAAATTTCCAATTCTGCTAGTTTGAACACGCCCTTATTGTAGCATATTTGCCTGTAACATATTAGCTAGTCTGCAATTTTGATGCAGAGAGCCAGAGCTCTCGTGTAATTTCAAACAACTGAAGGAAGAATAAAATATGGAGGTTATGTTTGTCAAATACATCTTGTCTCCTACATCCAATCTGCTGATGAGTTGTTTAGTATTTCCTACATTATGGTCCCCCACACCCACACACAGAATTAGCCCTGTGAGATAATCCCATCTTTGTTTTTCCCTGTCAATTTTCAGACTTAAGGCTTTTTCGATTTTGAAAATGAGATATCTTAAAGGAAGCTATATCTTCATCTGGTGGAAATTGCATTAAATAAATTCCTGTTAGTTATAACCGATTGATATAATTATGAGAGGATTCCTATGAGCAGAGGAAAACATATATAAAAGGGAACTACTAATTGCGTATACTTGAATTCTGGAACAATTATTAGGTGTACAGCAGTAAAGTCAAAAAGGTTTTTCTGCAGGAAGCCGCAGCTGATCAATCAAGCCAGATAAACAAACACTTACCCTCGGCGGAGTAAAGTCAGTTTTATAAAATAAAATTTTTCAAAAAGTAAGATTTTTATAATTTTTAAATATTTATAATTTTTAAAGATTTATAATTTTTTAATATTTAAAAGAAAATGAAGATTTTTTTTTTAAATATTTAAAGATTTAAAAAAAAATCTCAATAACCCACAAATTTAATAGATTAAAAAATTAAAATTTTTCAAATTTTTAAAAATTTTAGAAAAACATACTTTAAAAAATTTTCAATCCTTCCAAATAAAAATTTAAGATTTTTAAATATTGAAAAACCTTCGATTGCTTTAAAAAAAACCTTCAATCTTTCTCTGTTTTGTTTATTCTTATTATATGAGATTTGACTCGGCGGGTATGCGACTGTGGTTTCTAAGCCACTCCTTGGAAAGGAGCCCTTCCATCAAACCAATTTAAAAAAAAAAAAAAATTATTAAGTTAGAAACTGAATTGTTCAGAGAGACCAATTAAATTAAATGGTCTAAATTGATATATGCTTCACCATGGGATGAGCAACGGATTGGATCGGATATCATCCGCAATTAAATTTTAATTTTTTCTTTAAATAATATATTTTATACCTCAAATTAATTTATAAATTAATAATTTTAATACAATTAATATTTATTTTTATAAATATATAATTAATAAAAAAAATTTAATGTAATAATTTATTTCCTTTTTTGATAAAAAAAAAATGCATAGAATCAACGAAGATAATCTGTGAGGATCTAGCTAGATGGGCTGATACTCACAGCAGAAAAGGCCTGATGGCCCATAAACGGAAACGAGCTTATTTATACCAGAGCAAGTATCAATCCTCTATGATGGGCTGGACTTTTTTCCAAAGGGCAGGACTTCATGGGCCGGTTGGGGTTAAACCCACAAAATTATCAATACTTTTGTTTGATGCTTTCTGCTCAAAATTGTCCATTGTTTGCCTAATAAAAATTTTTCATTCCCTAAAATGGATGCTCTTGTCTCATTTTGGAACACTAGTTGAAAAGGCACATGCCTTGCATCTGCTATTTTTTTTTATTATTATTATTATTATTATTATTATTATTATTATTATTATTATTATTATTATTATTATATCTATTTTTAATTACTCATAATATGATATGATTATTATAATGTAACACCTCAAATCTCACATTAAAAAATTGACTTTTGGTCAAATATATGTGTCAATCTTAGTAGACTATTATTAATATCTAAGGATTAATTTCTAGACTTTTTGATTAATCCTAATTGTTAGGTTAGGTTGGTAATTTAGAATGGTTAAAATTAAGATAATGATATTGGATTAGGGGTTGGAAGCATTTGAGATTTTATCTATTTATACACTTTTGATGCAAGCTAAGTAAGATAATTAGGAAAAATGAATCATAATTCATAAATGCAAATGAATGATTTTTTCCCCTCTTTTTTTATGACTTTATTTCTTTTTTTTTTTTTAAATAACAATCTAAACATATTACCTTTAAAATTCAAGACTTATTTCAGAAGTTAGTATTAAGAATTTGAGCAAATTAATTTTATATAAAAGTTAATATTTAAGAGTTTTCATAATTATTTTATATAAAAGGCTGTGCAAATTATTTTTTTTTTCTCTAAATTAAATGAAATAAGGTTTGATTTATCATCTCAGTTAATAGTATGATTTAATTAAATTAATTTATTTAAAATATATAATAAACATGTGAGAAATGAAAATTTGAATGAAAAATTATGTTATAATCCGTAGATAAATTACTATTTAGTATTTAAAATTTTATTAATGTAATAAATAAGTGATCTTTTTTTTTAATTAATTTTCAAAGAAAATTTTTGCACAAATACTTTTATTACCAAATATTTTTTAGTTTTTTTAATTTTAATTTTTAATTTGAAGGTAATATTAAGATAAAAAAAATAAATTTATAGCAAATTTATTTTAATTTCAATTAAACTTTAATATTTGCTATTATTGGGGTATTCTTTCTGCGGTTCGCGTATTGCACATACTGAATTCGAGATAAGTTGACTTAATTTATTAATTTGAAAATTTAATTGATTTTTATATTTTATATTTAATTGAATTTTACTCTCAAAATGAGAAATCACGTTGACCTTTTGTCCAATAAAAGCAGAGAGTTGGGTTTGAAACTCCCTTAGTGCCACCATATAATTTTTTGGGCGAACCAGTATTAAGACTTAGGTCAAAATAAAACATTTAAAATTTATAGTAAGTTTAACTAATTCTAACCCAATTATAAAGTCCATAATTGTAGTTCAATTTTAAGAAAACAAACGAAAAGAATCCAATAATAAATTGGACTATCTAACAAGGAGTATTAACTCACTTGACCTGTAAACACAAAATATCACAATCTGGAGAGCTCAGCTCTCCCTCACAATCCTCAAAGCAGATAAATAATCAAATGAGAGCTCAGCTACCTCATTCAAAGAAATAATCATCTTATGCATCCAAGCATATCCACAAAGTTTACAATATCACAAGATCAAGTTATTACAATCCTAGATAAGATTAAGACGCTACGGGTACATGCAGAGTTCTAAAATTTGAAAGAAAGAAAATAAAAACACCATTAAACTTTTTTCATAAACCTACGAGAAATAAAGTAGATTATTTTAAAAAAGATTCCATTTGTTACCTGAGAAAAAATAGTTGAACAGAGGTGAGCTTTCGACTCATTGAGTAAGATATTGATTTTAAATACTAACTATCTAGAACTAATGTATTGCCTAAATATGAAATGCCGCATAGTCACATATTATTAAACAATTCAACTAATATTTGCATAAAAAAAATTTAGAGCACGCACACACTTGTGTGTCACATCAACATATATACATATGAGAGCTGATCCCCTATACAATTTTCTTAATTCTAATATCCATCAGCGATGTCAATTCAAACCATAATTTCTCTTAATAATCCAAGTACAGGGGTCAGCGAGATCAACTCAAAACTATACTCACCTTGACTTATCCACATATAAGGATTGAGTCACAGCGAGTCAAACTCTAACTGCAACTACTGGTCCTATCCATATTCATATCCATACCACACACACGTCGACACATACATATAGCTCCAAATTACCTTAAGGCGACATCCACAACAATTGCATTAATATAATATACAATATAAGAGCATGCCTAGCATTATACTCTCTCTCTCTCTCTCTCTCTCTCTCTCTCTCTCTCTCTCTCTCTCTCTCTATATATATATATATATATATATATATATGTAGATAAGTGAAAGCACAAGCATGCCTTGAATATATAATAATATTAAAATTATAAATAAAATCAATATTCACTCATAGAACAATTGAAGATCACTGTGGTTGCTGGCTAGGGGAAGAGGGTTGACTCGAATCACCTAAATAATTATATTCATAAATCTATTAATATTTAAACAAAATAACAGTTTAAAGGGTCAAAGACATCTTAAATTTATGCTGAAAATTTCAGTAGAGTTTCCCCTATACCTAGGACCTACCTAACCTACAAAACAACTCAAACACACTTCCTAATCCAATGGCCTCAGGCCCACATCACAACATCATACTATCTCTTCTGAGCCCGCCAAACTAGTCAAAAATTAGATAACTACACACTTCAGATATTAAGCTTAAAATTAATATTTAGTAAAAATTATCCAAATTAATCCCAAAAATTCTATAAACATGTCCCGCAGTCCTTAGCAATGCTATTATACTATTGCAAAAAGAATTATAATTTTTCTGTGTCACACTCTACTTCTCGTAAGATGTAACATGCTCTCGTAGTACACCTAATGAATTACCGTACTTCGCCTACCAGTAACCCATTAAATATACTACAAGGGATTTTAAAATAATTTTCGTTCATTTTTAAATTGGTGGGTAAAATTTTTTTTCAGATATTAAAAACCTTTATTTAAAGTCCAAACATAAATCAAATTTTTAGATATTTAAAATCTTCACAATTTTTACAAAAATTTAGGCAGAGTACCGTCTGTATTTTGAGAAAACAGTTCTTCAAAACCTGAAAATAAACACACTCCCAATATATTTCTCAATCACAACTCCATTAATTAATTTCATTTCATAAATCAGCACAAGGAACTCAATATACAGTTTAAATTAAATCAAATATTGAAACAACTCATTATGGTGAAAAAATTAATTTTTACATTCATGGGAGTATTAAAAATTTAGTAGTACAAAACATTATAAGTACATAAAATCTCAAGATAATATTACAATAATTTGTATTTGATTGCAATCCAAAAATATATTACAAAAAAGTTGGTACAACTGCTCAAAGGAAATTTCATACATATAATTACAGAATTACATCAAAATCTAAAGTACAAGGGTATACCTATGATATACCCCAAAATAGTCTCACTATGTCTTTTCAGAAATCTTGCTCAGCTGCTTTATTATTCATTTCACCTGCGACAGCATACAAAGCTATCGCTGAGTGGTGAACTCAGTGATGCACAAACTAACAATTTAAAACTTAATACAAGTTATACTTGACAATTCATAACAATTAAAAATTTAAAATTTCTAAATTCTTCAAAATCCATGACATTCATAAATCAATATTTTCATTCATACAAATTATTCATTTGAATAATGTTTTGATTAAATAGTAACTATTTGTCTATATTTCTTTTAAATCTCGAAACAATACAAAAATATTTTGAATCACTGACAAATTATTTATTTCAACCACAATTTATCAAACTATGATAATTTAAAGGGCGTTGCCAATAATTCACACAGTTGAACCCATGACCCAAAATTCAAATAGATGCCGTATTGTACACCATGACATTTCAAACTCTCCCAATAACCGAGGCTAAAAGGAAGGAACAAAGACTAGCTAGTAGATATGAGTACTTATTTAAACTCTTCCCCAACTGGCAAGCCAGAGAGGAAGAAACTCGCCCCATCTAGTGGAGGAGATATCTCACTAGATAAGCTAATGAGAATTCACAACATATATTGCCATGTCAACTGTAGTTTCAAATCATATTTAAAATAATTTCTATTTACCAAGTGTTTACAAACCATTAACATATTGAATCATCATATATTCATGCTCAAGGTTAGAACACATCAAACTTAAAATTTATAATCCTCAAAACCATGCAATAAATCCTTAAATGCATAAGAAAATTTATATTTAAATTATACAATTTCATTCAATAAGTTAAAATTCTCTACACAACAAAATCATAAGTCATAAATAAACTTGTTCAAATCAATTTAAAAGTGAAAAGTAACAAAATAGTTAGTTGTGCACAAACCTTATATAAGTCACCTCTTGGCCTTGACTCGATGTCTCGGGTTCTTTCCCGGTATTCTTTTCCACTGAAACATACAGTTTCATAGTGTTTCAGTATCACAATTTATCATAACTCCACAAATAAATTCAACTCTACTTATACCTAGCTTTAATATGCTAAACTTGACGTTCTTTAAAATTTGTATTTTGGGATTACTATTCATGATACCATTCAAGTCAATTTGTTGACTTTCTGATGCTTAATAGGTATGAGAATTCTAATTTACCCACATACCACATTTTGATTACCTAATTTGTTAGTTTTGGTTCTTTTCTCAAATTTTAAGTCTTTTAGGTAAAATGTCAAATTTTTAGTTTTGGTGTCCTATTTTGCACTGTTCCATTGGTCATGTTGCTATTAGAATTTGGCTAAGTTTTCTACATAGAAGTTGTTCCTTATTGTCTTAGCTTTATTTTCTTTTTGAATCACTCCATTTGGAGTTTTGTAGCACAAGTTATAGCCATTTGAACATGGCTGGCCGAATTGGTCTAACCCAGATTTTCTGGGCAATTAATTTAGTTCTGGCACTTTTAAGTCATTAATTTTGGGTGGCTAAATGACTTGGCTAAGGGTATAATTTGGACTTATTTTCTTCATGAAAGTTGTAAGGATATATCTCAGCTTTCTACTGGTGAAATTTCAGGTCATTTGGACCTGCCTAGCCCAAGTTATGGCCATTGTTCATTTGGTCATTTTTATACAGGTCAGTTTACCTAATCCGGATTTGGCCAATTTGTTCACTAAGTTATGGTCACTTTTTGGGCATGATTCCTAAATGAAAAATGTGCCATTTTGTGTCTAGTTTCATTCTCAATTGGCCTCACACCAATTGGGTTGGTACATTTTCAGTTTTGGTCCCTGAAAGGGACCTTGGTCATGTTGCTTACAAAATGACCATAAGCAATCCGAATTTAAACCTAATTCTAACACTTCTTACACCCTACAATTGGTCATACATTACCATTTTTCAACTCAAGCAAGGTCAAACACATCATTTAGCTAATTCTTATATTTTTCCTCCCAAAACCTTAGGTGCTAAAACCCTAATTTTCATGCTTAGCTCAATTCATACAATTTAAACATACAAATCACCTATACAACATTAATTCACCAAGATTTTGTATTTAACCTAACTAAACACCATCAAACTCTAGGGTACCATGGCTGCTGAAATTTCACAATTAATCCTCCATATTTGATTTGTTTTATTTCTTTCATCAATTCTAAGTGTATTTCACATACATAAGCATAATTTAACTACAAATTATAAGTTCAAATTGCTAACCTCTCTTTAAAGCTCAAATCCTTCAATTGGTCAACTTTCTTCCTTCCCTTTCTTCTTCAATCTACTTTTCAATTTGCCAAAGTAGGGTTTATCAAGAATTTTTGGGGATTTAATGGAGAATTTTAGGGTTTGTGAAGCTTTAAATTAAGCTTCAATGGAGGAAACAAGAAAGAGATGAGAGAGGAGAGAATTGGATGGCACTTGATGGAGGAAGAAGACCCATTTTTTTCTTTTAATTTTTAGTATTTATCTTACTTTTGACTTAGTCAAATTTTGGTTAATTAAAATTATTTTTATTGCATCATGCATGAGGTAAGATGTGATGTAATAATCCACTTTTTCTTTTATTTTTCTATTATTCTTTAATTTTTTCATAGTTCTTTAATTTAATTTGCTATTCCCAAATTTTCATTTCTTCGATTTTATTGGACAGTTAGGTCAGGAATCACCTCTAGGGGTAAATTGACCAATTTGCCCCTCGCTGGTATGATCCGGTTTGTAAGTTATTTGATATTTCTTCCAAATATTTAACCTAATTATTTGACCTGTTTAACAACTCTTTTTCATAATGTTCTCTTTTTTACTGTGTTCGCAATAGTCCTAAGGACCGCGGCGTCACATTTTACAGTTCGAAATTCGAGTTTAAATCGACCTCGTAGTCCTTCCAGAGAATGTCACCCATCGCTGTGACTCTCGACTTATTTAAGTTCTTATGCTTTGTTTTTCTTATTTATACTTAACTAATTGACAATTACTAATTATTTGTGTTCAGGGCTTATCTAGTTGTCTTAGATGTGGTTCTAATCCCCTTAATTATCCGGATCGACACCGGTCACCAGAACAGTGAAATATACAAGGCTATGCAAATAAGGGTGTTACATTCTGACTATCCATGAATATTTTATAAATTTTATTCTAAACCTAACATTAGGCAAAAAGAGCAAATTGGAGTTCGGGCTCATTTACGTCAATTCTGACACCTGAAACGCGTTCGGGACATCTAAAAATGGTGGAAAGCACTGTAATATTGACCCACTTCCGAAGTGGGTCCTGTCTGGCCTGAAAATGCAGTCCTGATCACCGATGGAATTTCCTCGAAATGAGAGCATCTACGTGAGACCTACAACACCAGAAGTTAAAATATAATTTTTATTTAATTAAAAGTCCTATTAAATGCCCAAAAAATCACTACTGAGTTTGTGGGACCCATCGAATTTTCGATGTCGAAAATATTCCAAATTGGTGTTGTTGTGAGGCTCTCAACAAGTGGAGCATGCTGGTAGTCTCAAAATCTCAATGGGGTTCACAGTTTAGGAGAAATTTAGTGAAAAAGTCGAAATGAGCTAAAACTTTTCAGGTTTGATTTGTACAAACTGCCCAATGAAAATTTATGAAATAGATGTCTATGGAAAGCTCTCGAGGAGTAGAACACGGAGGAAATTGCATACGGTTCGATTGGTGATCGGAATCAACCCAGAAAGATGAAATGGCATGATTTGAACGGGAGGGACTTTGGGGAGATTTTCTAGCCAGCTAGAGGGCCGACGCTGGCAGGGGAGGGTGGTCGGAGGTGTCGACATGTGGGGAAGCTTGAGGGAGGGGCGGCCGGCGATGGGGAGGGGAGGAGAGAGGGAAAAAGAAGAGAGAAGTGATGGAGAGGTGACACGCAGGAAAAAAGAGGGAGGGAAAAAAGAAGGCTGGTCCGATTCGATCAGTCCGATCTGATCCGGTTCGATTCGATCTGTTTGATTCAATATACTCGAAATTTGATTTTTGCTCTACCTTGAAACCCAAAATAAGGCCCGAAAATTTTGAAAAAATTATAAAAAACTCAAAAAAATTTATGGAGTCTAAATATATTTTTTAACTTATCACGTGGTCTTTAAATTAATTTTTAAAAATCATTAAATTTTATTGCCTCGAATGTAAAAACTCGATTTTGAAAACTCAAAAATTCAAATTAAATATTATAATATTTAATATATTAAAATATCATAATTTACACATAAAATAATTATTTAAAAATTCGAGATATTACACTTAGCCTTAGGACACCTCCAAGATAAATACCATACAACTTTGTCAATAAAAACAAGACATTGATCAAATTGACCATTTTTGCTTCTTTGCCTTGCACAAAGGAAAATAATTAACCATTGAACTTGTTGAGTGAGCCGAGAAACCCTTAAATAGGGATGGAAAAGTTTTCAAACTCGACTCGATCCGCCCTAAACGTGATTAATTTTTTCTCCACCCCGACCCCGATTTATGCAGGGTGGGGACGGGAAGACCTTCTCCCCACCCCGAAACCTCGTAACCTCCCTCGCACAATAATATATTATTATTTTTTATTAAAAAATAATTTATATTTATATATTTAAATATTATAATTTTAACAAAATATAACATTTCTAATTATATTTTATTTTTTAATAAATAAATTTATATTATATATTAATAAATTAAAATGACAAAAAAAATCCTTACCTGCCCCCGCACCCCAGCGAAGAATGCCTCGCCCTGACTTCCAACTCTTGTGGGGTGGGGATGGGAGGAGCGATCCTCGCCCCCGACCCGCCTTGTTGCCATTCCTACCCTTAACAACAAGAAAGGGTAGGAAACAAAATAACTACTGTAGATTTTCCATCCTACAAGTGTGTCATTGAGTTGTGTTGCAAGGGTTTTGCGCAAGGGTTTTGCGGTCGCCTGGATGAACTCTCACCGAAGTGGGAAAAGTGAGGAGTTGCCACTTTAATTTTGAGGGAAATTAAAGAAAACTATTTGTAAAGGTGAATAAAAAAAAAACCACTTCGAAAATAGAGATTCTAAGTTCGGGGTCCATATACGGGTGGGGAAGGTATTAGGCACCTCACCTTGTCCCTCAACGAGAGTAAGCAGATTTAATGTTATGCTTTTCACAGATTAAAATTGGTAATTAGGGGGTCAGAGTAACGATGTTAATCCTTTGTACGGATAAAAATGAATATTTAATGTTTCACCATTTGGGGTTGCCCAATAACACGAGTATATGAGATGACCCTCCAGTGAATAGGTTGTTGTATAATGGATTTTTATTGGGGATTAATTCGAATATTAAAATTGGGATATTTTGGATCCAGGTTAATTTAAGCAGGAGATTTCGGATAAGAACTCTCCTCCGAACTCCACATATTTTATTAAGATTTAGATTGAGAATCAAGTAAGAACTCTCCCCCGATCTCTTAAAGTATTATGTTTAAAGTTTAAGTGAAGGATCTCGGATAAGAACTCTCCTCCGATCTCCACATATTTTTTAAGATTTTAGCTGAGAATCGGGTAAGAATTCTCCTCCGATCTCTTAAAGTATTCTATTAAAAATTTAAGTGGGATATTTCGGATAAGAACTCTTCTCCGATCCCCACATATTTTATTAAGATTTTAGCCGAGAACTCGAGTAAGAACTCTCCCCCGATTTCTTAGTGTATTTTTTTTAAGATTTAAATGAGAGATTTCAGATAAGAACTCTCCTCTGATCTCTTTAATATATTGCGTTTAAGAATTAAACTGAGCTTGGGTAAGAACTCTCCTCCGAACTCTTAATGTCTTTGTTAGAATGGCATTTTGTAAGAACTTTAAGACTAAGAATTCAAGTAAAGGGTCTCTCTTGATCCTTCTTTTTTAGGGGGTGGAGTACCGAATACATGGGAAACCCGTGTAAAAGTTTTTCCTAGCCTACAGGACCTTATAACTAGGAGGACGATGAAAGACCGAACTCCTTTCTGATCTCCTGCGTGATCGCTTTATCTAAACTCTTTGGTTCGATCTCTTTAAGTTGTTCGCTCGGGATCCGAGCTTATTTTGATTCCCGATCTATTGTACCATCCCTTGGGCTCGTTCCGTGGCCCGACCTCATGACTTATTTGTTCAACATAATTCTATTCCCTATCTTATTCAACCCTTTCGCTATACCCCTTTCATTTCAGTCTCAATAACTCTTGTTAAGATATTCTTACCTATACTCCTTAGAGTATTTACGAGCCGCTGAGGACTCGAACCTGTACTCTTGAAGGGAATGAAAACTAAATGATGATAAATGGAATGAATGAAATAAAAGAAGATACTAGAAATAACTATTGACCTAGGTAATCTATCTTGAGTGTAGTGCGATTGAATATAAAAGAAATTTTAAAGGAAAACTGAAAAAAAATAAATCGAGGATATTCGACAAAATAACAGTTTAGGCGCTTACCTGTAGGCAGTTTAGGAGACAAATGAGTTTACTCAAGTATCCACAAGTCCTGCAGAGTTGAGAGTTGACAGCCGAAGGACTCGAACTCACCCGGAGGGATGGGAATAGGTCGGAATGAAGTTGGAATTTGGAAGGTAATATTAGAGCAGTGAGAATGAGGTGAAGTGAAGATGGTTGTACAGAAATTGAAAATGGAAGTTTCAAGACTTAGAGCTCTTTTTGATGAAAACACTTAAGAAAACAGGTTTCTAAAGTTTCTCCACACTTTGAAAGCTCAGAATGGCAAGTAGCAAGACTGAATCAAATTTCAGAGTCTTTCCACTATAATCACCACCTTCTTGTTTTTGTCCGTCCCTCCTACAATATTACATGCAGGTATTTATAGGGAACGGGTACCCATAATGAAGGGTCAGGATCTTACCAGGGGAGACAGAGGTTTTAGGTTCAAAAGGACATTATTTGACGTCCGGGAATTAAAGAGAATCAAAATGGAAGGACGGGATCCCATTCAGAATATCCGTCCTTTCTTCTTTTAATCCAACGGCTCAGGGTCTTACCTTACAAGATGGATCCGAAGGCTGGGAATAAAAAGTGCCAAACCTGTCGTCTGCTTTTTGATCTGAGGGCTCCGGATCCATCCTTACGATTATGATCGACGGTGGAGATCGAGATGCATAGGACTGCCATAACTGTTTTGGCGTCTGTCGGCTAGGTGGGCATTTCTGCAGATGAAGCGTATGGTGAGGATCTGATCACGTCTGCAACACTTTAACTAACTCGAATCTAATGATGAGGAGAGTCGATTGAAAGTTATTTAGTATCTCCGCGCTTTTCGATCTCTATTTTCTTCCGATCTCCCTATTATGACCCTCTCCTTTTCTGATCTCTCTTGTATCAAGTCCCTCCTCATTTCCCGATCTCTCCCATTCTAAATCTTTCCTTTTTACCTGACTTGCATTGGTCAACTCAATTAATTCTTCAGTTACTTCTGCATCCGCTTTGGTTTCCGTATGCAATAAATGCCCAGGCCTTATATATGCACCAACGGGAAATCTCCTTCACACTTCACTTTTCCTCCTTCAGTTTGTTTTCAATGCTCCGTTTCTCCCATTCTAGCTTCTCCAGTGATAATTCTGATTATGGTGGCCGTTTTTTATCTTTTTTCGACTGTTTTCTTTGCCCTTCGCCTAAAAATTTATGACCCTGGTGATCGGAGAACCATGAGGACATTATTTAATGACGGTGAGGGAACCAGACTAATTTACCAATCAAGATCGAAAGTGACGATCATGCCAAACTCGAATCAGTCTACCGGTACAATCAGTAGACCGATCTCGGGCAAGAGGACTGCTAATTTCAATCTTAATGTCGGTGATCGCCTCTTGAAGTTCATTTGGCTTTTGACCACATCGGGCATCCCGACTGTAACTCGGTTCTGGTCAATGACATCGATGATATCTCCGCTCAATATCATGAGAGTCATAATCACCCTATCTGAGCTGCACATCTGTCCAATACTTGTGGCTAGCTTTCTGATCAAACACATCTTTTGATTCAGCCACAAGACTAGGCTTTGACATAAGTCAGCCTCCGGAGTAGTCCTAAACTAGGTAGAATGTAGCGCTGATCTTTAGAGATTGCCTAAATAATGTAATCCGATCTTTAGAGATCACCCCAACGATGTAATCCGATCTTTTGAGATTGTCCAAATGATGTAATCCGATCTTTTGGAAATGGAATAAAATTTTTTATTTAAATGTTTTGTTTTATTTTTGCATTAGTTATTTTCTAATCTCTGATATGTGTATCCGATTTGGTCCCTAAACGAATCGTCATTAGCCGATCCGTGGTTTTGGAAGTTTGTTCAATCCGAAGACCTTGGCTAACCGATCTCATTTATTTTTTATTATGTTTCTGGAACCTTCTTGCGACGTGTCAAGGAAGCGGCCGGTTCCACTAACCGATGTGTCGCTTGGGACTTCGCGAGCATTTAATGCCCAGAGGGGTATCAATAGGGGAGAGGTGAGTCAGTTGTTTCCTTATGTCATTTTCAGAACTTCTCTAGTAATCTCAGCATTTTCTCTCATTTTCTCAAGTTTGCAGGCACCGACCACATTCCGGTAAGGGTTTTGATTCTTTTCTTGGTTAATTTCTTTTTTTTTTTTTCGAAAATGAGCAGCGTCGAGGGTCAGAGAGCTGCTAGTCCACCCTCCGTCCATTTCTCATGGACGTCGGATGAAGTTGAGGTGGTCAGGCTGAGTGGGTGACCTGAACCTTCTACAACCTCTGCCTCAGCCCACAGTCGGGCGGCCCAATCAAGACAGATATCTTCCTCTGGGAGGGAAAATCTTCCCATGGATGAGTTGTCGTCGATCCTCCAGGAAACCGATCTGCAGTCCATCAGTCAAGAGTACAACCTTCGGACTGACTCTTACGAGCTTATCAGATGCCACGACGAACTCCAAGCTGATCACTTCTTTGACGAAAATGACGTGATCATGGTGTATGAAGAGCAATTGAAAGTCGGGCTTCGGTTTCCCCTTGACGATTTCTTTAAGGCCATTTTGAAGTTTCACCAAGTATGCGTTGCCCAAGTGCATCCGAACTCATGGCGGATTTTGGTGGCTTTTAGAGGCTTATGCCGAGCCAAAAAGCTCGAGCCTATAGCGAAGGTTTTTGCTGAGTTACATAGGCTCACTCGTCGAAAGGACGATGACTACTAGTTCTTCTAACCCAAGTCGCACTATGGGCTTTTTACCGATCTTCCTTCTTCATTGAAGAATTGGAAGAACCGGTTCTTTATACTGAGGAGCAAGATGCTGAACAGCTTCGAGGGTATCTCACGAAGTTAGCAGTACCTGGTCCCTTCAGTTCCAAGGAAGATCGTCCTAAATAGGGACGAGGACGCCATGGTAAAGGAGTTGAAGGATCAAGTAGTCTCTCACAAGTATTCATACTTAGATGTTGTCATGGCCAAACTGAAGTGGTGGCTTATGCAGATGATCGCCAATGAAGATTATGAACTGCAGCTCTCTAACCTCGGACCTGAGATCTGTATAACTTGGATCTTTAGCCTCCTGACTTAAGTGATCTCACTAACTTATTTTTCCGTGCAGGTATGGCTGGTGGCGAAAGCGCTAAGGAGAGCCGCAAGCAGAAAAGAGAGGTCGCCCGGAAGGTGCGGGAAATGAAGATCGTCGCGGTATCCCAAACGCCAGGGCGAGACTCGACAGAAATTTTGGGTTCTTCGTCTCGACCTTTCGGATAACCGATCCCAGAAGTAGAGGTCGCTCCTTCCCCTCCTTGACAGGAAGAACCGCCACCTCCACCTGTTTCTTCAAGTGCGGAGGGAGGGTCTTCCCAACCTACTGTGAGGACCCTTTCTTGTGGCGCCCATGTCACACCTTACCCCTCTGTAAGGCATAACATGATCCCGTAGAATACCTAATGAACTACCGAACTTCACCTACCGATAACTCATTAAGTACCCTACAAGGGATTTTAAAACAATTTTCTTATTTTTGATAAGTGGTGAGCATTTTCTAATAGGCATTTAAAACATTTAGTTAAAATTAAAACTAGTTAATATTTTTGGTCCATTTTAGTTTTTCGCAAATTCTATAGAAATTTTGACAGAGTTTCCTCTGTATTTTGAGAAAACCGTTCTTCAAATACCTGTAAAAAGCACTTCTAAAAGTTTTTCTCAACCACTACTTCAATTTCAAACTCAATCTCAATCAATTTCTCAAATTCACAAGTTCAATAGTTCTCAAAATACTGTCAATCAATATCATACATATTTCATTAAAAACAAAATAATTTATACACAACCTTACAAATTTATATCAAAAGAAACACAAACTAAACTTTATTACAAACTTCATACAAATTTGTGTACAAGCTGCTCAAGACCCATTTTTACATGTCCATACATTTATGTGCAATATATACATCAAAAGGAATATTTACAATTAGGGTATAAATTATACCCGAAGACTTCAAAGCAGAACGATCCTCAATTCTCTGCTCCTCTAGTCTCTCAGTATCTGCGATAAAAGCTATCGCTGAGTACTAGGACTCAGTGGTGCACAATATACAAAAATAATCTTTATGCAAAACTTAAAGCACATTCATTCAAAAATTTGGCTAAACATGAAAATTAAATACAATCATGCATTGTAAGATTTTTCATGTAAACCAAGTTCATTTCAAAGTATCAAACACATTTCATAAAACCCACAGTTAGATCATGCCATTCGAAACAAATAGAATCTCAATAGCCAGAGGCTAAAGAGAAATCATATCACAAGGCTAGCTAGCTCAAATATATGGATATTCATTCACATCCTCTTCTACTAGCACACCTCAACACTTCTCCAGAGAAGGAATCAAAATTCGAAACTAATTACCCCCACTAGTCATGCTAGTGAGGTGTTCAAATATATGGTCATGACACTGTGGTTTCAAAACTTATCTTAACAATTTGCTAAACATTTTCATTTCAAATATACACAATAACTTTCAACAATTTAAGTCAAAACATCATAAATAATGTCACAAATAAATTTTCAACAATTCGAAGCAAATGTAAAATACATATTTCATTCACTTTATCAATAAACTTTAAAACATGGTGATGTTGTGCACAAACCTCAAACGAGTCGCCTGTTGGCCTTGACTCGACTCTTCGGGTTCTGTCCCGGTATTCTTTTCCACTGAAACACGAAATTTTCCAATGTTTCAGTACTAAAACTTAAAATAAATCCAAAATAAACTTAACTCCACATTTACCTAGCTCTAACGTGTTAAATTCGACGTTCTCGAAATTTTGTGTTTCGGGTTACTATTCACTGCACTATTCAAGTCAAATTATTGACTTTCTAAGGCTTAATAGGTATGGGAACTCCAACTTCACCCACATACCACATTTTGGTCACTAAACTTGTTGGTTTTGGTCATTTGTTTAAAGCCTAGGTCATTTTGGCAAAATTGCCAATTTTCGGTTTTGGTTCTCCGAAGTTGCACTGTTCCATTGGTCGATCTACTGTTGGAATTTGACAAAACTTTCTTCATATGAAATGTTCTACTATGTCTTAGGTTTCCATCGGTTCAAGAATCGCCTAAATCCGAGTTTTCTAGAGAGAGTTATAGCCATCCAAACATTACTGCTCAATTGAAAATCTGCAGAGTTGCAGGTTTGGTAATTTAACTTTGCTCAATAATTTGAATAGTTTAATGGCATAATTTGGGGTGGTGTTCTTCATGAAAGTTTTAGATCTATGTCTCATCTAATAGCTGGTAAAATTTCAGGTCAATTTGACCTGTCTAACTCGAATTATGACCAAATGAACAGTTACTGTTCATTTGGTCAGTTTAGTGCAGTGGCAGCCTGCTATCAATTCACTTTGGTCAATTGTTTCACCAAGTTTTAGTCAGTTTTTGGTCATGGTTCCTTAATGAAAATTGTGCTCTTTTATGTCTATTTTCATCTCCAATTGGTGGCATATCAATTGGACTTGTAATATTTGAGTTTTGGTCCTTCAAAGTGGGTTTGGTCATGCTGCATTGGACCTACGAATTTAGTTTAGTTTCCTATCATTCCCACACAAGTTATTTGGTCATAATTGACCATTATTTCACTTCACAATAGGTCCAACATGCCATTTATGCATTTCTCCAAATTTTGGTTCACAAACCCTAACATTCAACCCTAATTTACTAAATTATTGTATTTAACTACATTTATGCATCCCTATCCTACTACCATACTCCTACAAACTTACTAACACCTTTAATTCATTCAAAATACATCAAACTTTCCTACATCCATGGCTGGCCGAAATTTCAATAATGGTCCCTCACAATTTTTTTCTTTTTCATTTCTTTAGTTTCTAGTTAATTAGGCTAATAACACAACTAATTCAATAAAAGAAATCAAAGTTAATCTTCTAACCTTAGTGCAGAATTTCTTTCCTTCAAACTTCTTCCTTTCTTCTTTTTTTTGTTGTCAAGTCCTCTATCAAGGCTTGAAATCAAGGTTTAATATTGGAGGTTTAACTTTCTATGGTGGAATTAGGGATTTGATCAAGCTCAAAATGAACTTTAATGGAGGTTTTGGGTGAGGGAGAGGGAAGATGAAGGTGAGGCGGCAACTTGATGGAAAGAAGACCAAATAATGTTTTTTTTTCATTTCTTTTCTTTATTTATTTTAGTTGGTGGAAGACCATAAAATCCCATTTTAATAATTCACTTAATTAATTTGTTTATGACATCATTCATGATGTCATCAACTTTGACTTTTCCATCTTCTTTCTTTTTTTTTCTATTAGTTTTTTAATTTAATTCTCGATTCCGAAATTTTCTTTTCTCTGATTTAATTTGTGATTAGGTCAGAGTCACTCTGTCAATTGACCAAATTGCCCCTTTCATCCCGGTTTGCAAATAATCCAATATTTCTTCCGCTCTGACCTAATTATTTGACCGACTTAATGATTCTTTTTCGTGATTTTCTTTTCCATCAGTATTCATAAGGGTCCTAAGGACCGCGTCACTTTTACGGTTGAAATTTGAGTTTAAAACGACTTGTGATCGTTCAGGAGGTCACTCATCGCCGTGACTCTCATCGTTTAACCTCTTATGTTCTGTTTTTCTTGTTTATACTTAACTAATTAAACATTACTAATTGTTTGTGTTTATGGCTTCTCAAGTTGTCTTAAGTGTGGCCCTAATCCCATTAATTGTCCGGACCGACACCGGTCACCGGAACAGCGAAATCTACCAGGCTATGCAATGGGGTGTTACAGCCCAGGTCCTCATCCATTCTCTCAAGAAGAACCGCTTAGTTCGGGGGAATCCTGGCTTGGCCAAAGTTTTGGGTGCCACCATATGCCTCCAGGATGACCAGAACAGGCTGACTACTGATAGCATTGATAATCTCCTAGCTCAGACGATGAGCTTGAGCGTAGAGAGCCTGGTGAATTAACACATAATCAGAGAAAAGGCTCATCTCTTGAGGCAGGAAATTCTGAAGGTAGTCCAGAACGCTGCTTCTGCCTGATCCCAACTTTCGTCCGCTTAGGACTACATCACCGAGATTGAGGGTTGGACGAAATCTTACGAGGACAGGATAGTCGAACTGGAGCATGAACTAGAAGAAGCTCGGGCCCGGGCCCTTCGAAATGCTGATGTCACTCGCCTCACCGAAGAGATCAGAGTGAAAGAAGAAGAGGCCGTGACAAGGGAAGCTGGTGCTTATGTGAATACACATGGCGATCTTCTGGCCAAGCTCGAAAGGAGCTATCCTGAGGAAGACTTCTCCTGGATTGTGGATCTTGCTCCTAGAGATGAAGAGGGGAGTGAAGAGGAGCCCGAGAGAGAGAGAGAGAATGAGATAAATGATGATGAACTTGGAGAGCAGGCTGGGGGAGACCCTCCAGCCGAATGACTTGTAAATTTTTACCTTGAAATGAATTATAATTTTTTGTTCAATTTCTTGATGAGATCAGAAAGTGTCCAAATTGTTTGAGTACTTAATTGATTTAAACGTAGTTGAACATTAAACTTGAAAGCGACTATTGATCAGAAGATAAGAGATTGGAAAAATATTATGAGATCGAACTAAGTCATGACCAAATACCGGATGAAACTTTAAAATATTAGAATTGCAGAGATTTGACATTGACTTTGAACTTTTAAAATCGGAACCATTATTAAACCGGATTGAAACCTTAACTTCATTTTAAGGAATATCTGGGGCATTTAAGCGAGAAGCCTGATGACATCATTAGCCAACTGAAGTTCTGTAATATTTGTACAGAGAGATCAGAGAATATCAGTAGGTAAGATTGGATGGTCCGAAGACCCAATATTGATTTGAAGCCACCTGATAAAGACCAAGAGATCGAAAAACAGTCTAACTTAAGCGTAAGATCGGTTTGTTCCAGGGACGAGCAATCGGTGAATCCGGAAAAGTTATTTGTGATTGGGGACATCGGTTGAGAGCGGATAATAAAGTTAAAAGTTTAAAAGTTCCTTAACTTCGGAGGTTGGCCAAAATATGGTGTCTACAAGTTGTGTAAAAAGTTTTCTTCATTCAATAGAAACTTTCCTTCTCTATTAGTGCAAAGACAGTTAGGAGATTTACCTAGAAATGGCCATTCTTGAAAGAGTGCATAATAGCTCATAAAAAATGAATAGGCTAAGCAATAGTAATGAGAAAGATATTGTTTATTTCTAATTTTTAGATTAATGATCAAATTCAAGTGATGTGGCTGAATGATAAACTTAGAATGTAAAAATAAGATTACATACAAAAAGTCTCTTCAAAGTTCGTAAGTATGAAATATTTTATACATTAAGTCACCCTTTATATGATGAAATATGGTACATAAAATAAAATTACCATTATGACTATTACCACTAAGTCTCTAGTGATGTCCATGTTAGTAAACCAATATATAATAACGATTAATGTTAATGTAAATACCTAATATCATATGTTCCCACTTTAGATATGCTCCCTTAAGAAATTAGGTATTATGACCAACACCTTTGATTAAACAAATAATAATGTTAGCATCTAGCTCCTCCAATTTACATTTCTATTCCCACGAGTGTGCTAAATTGCCAAATCAATGAATGGTGAATGCCTATTTAATTAATTAACATAATATTATTTTATGCAAACCAGGATTATGAATTGACTCTACAGAAGCAAATCCCAAATATTCTATCCTATGGAAAGAGATTATAATAATAAAAAAAAATAATTGAGTTTCCAAAGCATACATCCTTATTCTCTCACTTTAGATAGAGATTATGATACTAAAATTGAAGAAAATAAACACGCTGTAATGTGCTGGGACGCGGCTTGCCGCAACATGAAATCATCCGATAAGCTGTGCGTGATCAAATCTTGGCCCTTGAACACAACTTTGGTTAGTATCAACTTATTTTTTTTTTAAGAATGGGAAATAACTATTGACCCCATTGACATTGCCAATTTTTTAGAAATGGCTGTCAATTTTGTCACTAAAAGCCAATGACATTGCCAATTTTTTTCAGCTCTGCACTTGCTATTGTGCGCATATGATTCAGGTGCTTGTTAGCCACTCCAAAAGAAGATGTCGGTGAAATGAAAAAGCAAATGAAGCCTATAAGGAATTGACATCTCAGCTATGAGCAAATTCCCTATTTGCCAAATCAACACCAAATGCTTTTTGAGGAGTGGGCATCTTTGCTTTGCATTTTCATCATTCAGCACTTCTAACATACAGAGATTCCCATTATTGAAACAGATGGGTTCAAAATATCACTTGGGCTATTATCCTAGGGCCCATTAACCATCTACTCAGCATCTCTTATTGAGCTCGTATATGACATTTGGCATTACGTGGCCCAAAAATATTCAGTGGCTCTCACTGCAAGTTCCATTAATGAAACTCATTACCCTGGTATTGGAAATGTGAAAGCTTCCACTACCGGTGCATTGTAGAAGATGAAAATGATTCTCTCCACCACCATCATGGGCATTTTATAGCAAGTAGAGCACCAAAAGATGGCTCAAATCTCCTAAGAACCAATCAAGTTTGGAAATAGGAAACCAAGAAGGCTCCAAAGATGTCAGTAAAGCAAAATATATTAACATTTTTGGCCAGGTTAATGAAACATGAACTTCAACAAAATTAACATTTGGCCTCATGCATACATAAGTTTCAATCAACCTCCAAATATAATTCAACTGTGTAATTTTCAGAACTCTCTTGGTCCATTCACCCAAAATCCGCACAAAAATCTTTTATCAGTTTTCACAACTGTTGTTGTAATAAACCACAACAGACCCTTCTCATTCAAGTTTGAGCACATGCAGATGGTAAATATATCTGTAAGTTATAGCCAAGTCTAAATCTTTTGAAGTGTTAATGCTGAAATCACATCCCATAGCAAACCCATTTCTCCTATACCTTTTACCAGATCCAATCCAAAGGGAGATGTAGAAAAGAGAAAATGCTTTGAAGTTAACAATATTGTTCCTGGTTAGATCACAAATTTCAGAAATGATGGTCCTACAATGTGATGACAATAAAGTACTACTGTACTCTTTATGTACCTGTCTTTACTTAGTGTCTTAATCTCTATCAAGTAAACAATTATTTTGGAATATGGTCCCTGTCCTTGTAATGCAAATTCCCCAGCATGATCATCTATGAAAGATTATTATCCCACTTTTGTACACCCACCTGATTGGAATTTTATAATACTGATACCATACGCCATTTACCAACAATTTGAAGGGAAAAAATATAGTGATCTAGCAAAACTTGACATGAAACTTTAAACACAGAGTACATGTGGATAGTTGAATCCAAAAATCAACATTTGCCTAAGAATGTCTAAACCGAGGAATTTATTTGCAACATTTCTCTATTATATATTGCATGTATTTGTTGCTCAAACAAGAATTGCCTTATGGAGTGCAAAATGGCACTAAACCATTGTATTGTCAGGGAAAATCATAATTCTCAGCACGTGTACTCTAACAAAGATTTGACCCTACTAGGATTACCATGTCAAGCCAAATATGTGAAGTTACAATGTGAAGCCACTGCTTAATTTTCGTCCAAGGAAAAAAAGTGCTTAACAAATTTAGTTTGAGTCTGCCTGTTTCACAGGCCTTTTAAACAAAGATCAAAGAACTAACAGACAAATTAGAGTTCAGCTTTAGTTTGGATAGAAATGAACAGAACAAATGACATTTCATGGGCCCTTAACAATGGAAAAAGTGTCATATTCAGCATGTTTAATAGAAAAGCCATCTTGTTATGCACTTGATAGGAAGAATACAACACCAACATATTACATATTGACATGCTAACATAAAAGGCATTTCTTAATATAAGAATCATATGCGAGACATACCAGCATGGACATAGGTGTAGAGTAATTGATGGTCAAAAGGCTAAACTTTTAGCTGTGGCCATCCAAGAGAAAGACATAGAACATAAGAGGTCCTAGTCACAAGAACATACGGTGATCAGGATGAGATGCAGTTTATTCAGAAAAACTTATCGGGATAAAGGACTTGCACTCATGTTATTCTTTACATTAGTGGGGTATAACGTAAAGCCTCTTTATGCAAAGATATGCATACCTCTCTTTCTCACTCTGTACTATTGCATGAACCTCTTTTTCTCATCAGGGTTTGCACTGCTGCACCCAATGATCCCCTCAATCATCTCATTTATATACTTCTGCTTCCTCACCCCCTTCTCTGCAACAACTATCTTAACTACCTTTCCCTCTCTTTCTGACATGGCTCCCAAGTTTATTTTCTTCCTATTTGTATCACTTATATCTCTATCCTTCCCTCTGCAAGCCACCAGTACAAACCAGTCCAAAATTTTCAATCTAATGAGAACTTCTCTCTCAGGAAATGCCTTGTTCGATTGGGATGTCACTGGAGGAAAATCTTACTGCAATTTCAAGGGAGTTAGCTGCAACAGTCAAGGGTATGTTGAAAAACTTGACATGACTGGCTGGTCAATCACTGGCCGTTTCCCAGTCAGTATATGCTCTTACCTGCCTGAATTGCGTATTCTCCGTCTCAGCCACAACCATTTCCATGGTGATTTCCTTCACAGCATCATCAACTGCTCTCTCTTGGAAGAGCTGAACATGAGTTCTTTGTATCTCAGTGGAACACTTCCAGACTTCTCACCATTGAAATCTCTTCGGGTACTTGACATGTCATACAATCTTTTCATAGGTGACTTTCCAATGTCAGTGACTAATCTTACCAATCTTGAGATGCTTAACTTCAATGAAAACGTGGAACTCAACATGTGGCAACTGCCAGAGAACATTTCGAAGCTGACAAAGCTTAAATCGATGATCTTGATGACATGCATGCTGTATGGTCCAATCCCAGTATCAATAGGAAATATGACGTCCCTTGTTGATCTTGAATTAAGTGGGAATTACCTCACTGGAAAAATTCCTGCAGAGATAGGATCATTGAAGAACTTGCAACAACTTGAGCTCTACTATAATTATCACCTTTCCGGCAGTATACCTGATGAACTTGGAAATTTGACAGAGCTGGTAGATTTGGACATCTCAGTCAATAAGTTAACTGGAAACATACCAGAATCTATATGTCGCCTCCCCAAGCTCGAAGTCCTGCAGCTTTACAACAACAGTCTTACGGGAGAAATCCCAAATGCTATTGCCAACTCAACAACTTTGCGCATTTTATCAATTTATGACAACTCTTTTACAGGAGAAGTTCCACAAAACTTGGGGCAACAGTCAGCTATGATTGTCCTAGACTTGTCAGAGAACCGCCTATCAGGCCCATTACCTGCACAAGTTTGCAACGGAGGTAAATTGCTGTACTTTCTTGTGTTGGATAACATGTTTTCTGGAGTGCTACCTGATAGTTATGCAAAATGCAACACCCTTCTACGGTTTCGAGTCAGTCATAACCATTTGGAGGGCCCAATACCAGGAGGACTTCTAGCTCTTCCCCATGTTTCAATCATTGATTTGAGTTACAATAATTTTAGCGGTACAATTGCTACTTCTTTTGGAACTGCTAGAAACTTGTCTGAATTGTTCTTGCAAAGCAACAAGATTTCAGGACTTCTACCTCCTGAAATTTCTGGGGCTATCAATCTGGTAAAGATTGATGTTAGCAATAATCTCCTGTCTGGCCCAGTACCCTTTGAAATAGGCTTTCTGACGAAGCTAAATGTGTTGATGCTGCAAGGCAACATGTTGAATTCTTCAATCCCCAAATCATTTTTTATGTTGAAATCTCTCAATGTTCTTGATCTGTCCAACAATATATTGACTGGAAATGTTCCAGAAAGTCTCAGTGTTTTGTTACCAAATTCTATCAACTTTTCAAACAATCGTCTTTCTGGCCCAATTCCTCTATCTCTGATAAAAGGTGGACTATTGGAGAGTTTTTTAGGCAACCCAGGTCTTTGTGTTCCAGTCTCTGTTTCATCAGATCAAAATTTCCCCATATGCTCACAGACTTACAATCGAAAGAGACTAAGTTCTATCTGGGTGATCGGAGTTTCAGTAGTTATCATTATAGTTGGAGCTCTCTTGTTTCTAAAACGTAAACTAAATAAAGAAAGGTTCATGGAACATGATGAGACCATGTCTTCATCATTCTTTTCATATAATATGAAGAGCTTCCATCGAATAAGTATTGACCCCGAAGAGATACTGGAAGGCATGGTTGATAAAAACAAAGTGGGCCAAGGAGGATCTGGGACGGTGTACAGAATCCAGTTAAGAAGTGGGGAATTTGTGGCAGCGAAGAGGCTGTGGAGTAAAAGAACAAAAGATTCAGCTTCAGAAGATTGGTTGCGTGTGGACAGACAGTTGAAAACTGAGGTTGGGACCCTGGGAAATGTAAGGCACAAGAACATAGTCAAATTATACAGTTATGTCTCGAGTTTGCATTGCAACGTATTGGTTTATGAGTATTTGCCAAATGGAAACCTCTGGGACGCCCTTCACAACAGTCAGGTCCATCTAGATTGGCCCACCCGTCATCAAATAGCACTTGGAGTCGCACAGGGCTTGGCTTATCTGCACCATGATCTGCTGGCGCCTATAATTCACAGAGATATAAAGTCAACCAATATCCTTTTAGACGTCAACTACCAGCCCAAGGTTGCAGATTTTGGCATAGCCAAAGTTTTACAAGCGAGGGGAGGAAAAGATTCCACCACCATCGTCATTGCAGGAACCTATGGTTACTTGGCTCCAGGTGATTCTACTGATCCAACTTAATTAAAAATAGATTACATATTGAAATTTATGACAAAATTTTCATTACACTTTTTGAGTGGTACAGTTCTCCATTATAGCATTAACTTCTTTTAGCAATTATTCAATAATGCTTTAAAGGTTCTACACTGGTATTGAACAATGTGCAACTTTGGCTGGTTCTAAAGAAATATATATATTATTTGTATGGAAATGTAACTAGTTACAGTATCTGTAACAGACTGCAATAGAGCTTAATATAATAATAGATCTATCCATCATTCCACTCTGTTTATTTTTCATTTTGCTTTCTTTGCTGTTTGAACAGTTAATCAATATATCTTCAATTATCACTTGTTTCCTTTAGTATAGTTATTTGTGTCTTATTAAGTATTGATTTATTTATTCATCAATTTTCATTCAAGTTCATTGATGCTTGTGACAGAATATGCATATTCATATAAAGCAACGACCAAGTGTGATGTCTACAGTTTTGGGGTAGTGCTGATGGAATTAATAACAGGGAAGAAGCCACTAGAGGCAGACTTTGGAGAGAACAAGAATATAATATATTGGATTTCAGCAAAAGCAGACACCAAGGAAGGAGCTATGGAAGTATTGGACAAACGATTGTCAGGGTCTTTCAGGGATGAGATGATCCAGGTTCTGCGGATTGCTATCTGCTGTACCTGTAACAACCCAGCCCTCCGCCCAACTATGAATGAGGTGGTCCAGTTGCTGATTGAGGCAGACCCATGCAGATTCGATTCTTGCAAGTCTTCTAATAAGACAAAAGAGATGTCAAACGCCACTAAGATAAACAGCACAAATGAACCATGATTGCAATAGAAGTATGGCAGGTTCTAGGTGAAGTATCATAGCATCTATACAATAGTATATATTGTCGCCAAGGTACTGAGAGACTTATCATGAAGAGCAACTTACCTTTTTTTTTTTTTTTTCTAACTAAAGTAGCTTGTAGATTCTTCTCTCCTTTTTATTTTCCTCTCTTCTTTTTCGTTTTTCAATTTTATGCTTTTCCATTTTGTTTTCTTTCACTTGTATTTAAGGAATTTGATCAAATATGAATGCTTTATAGTAAAGCATAGCATCCATATTTCATAGACCCACAAATGAAGTCATTCCCTAGCTTTTGAAAAATTTGTTTTTTCCTCTATATATTTGCCTTTTTATTTCTTAAGAGAGCTATCCAATAAAAAGGAGCTTCAACAATGGCATATTATTTCCTGAGAGTGGAGGGTTGTGATTCGCGAGGGGATGATTTCCTTTATGCACTGAAGTGGAGTCCTGATTCTAATTTAAAAATCAAGACATGATTCATATGGGTAGGACCCCCTTCACCGATAATATCCACTGGAAAAAAAGAGCAACTGGGTGATTGATTGGCATCTTTGTCTCCATTTAAGTTAGGGACAAGAGAAAGCAGAAACTTTTTTTTTTTCTCTTATTTTTCCCGTTCCTTCTTTTCCAAGAGAGATTAATTTCCTTGTTGTCAGGGGGGTCTAAGAATAGAAAAGCCAGCCACGATGCTGGCTTCACCGTAGATAGTGAACCAAGAATTTCCACTCACAAGTTGGAACTCTCTTTTATTTGTTAAAGGTATTCTGAGTGAGACACAATATTCTTCCATTATCAAGTATATTTTATATGATGAATACTGTAATTCTCTAATGAGTATTTATGTCATGCAGCAGACCTTATGATGTTCAACTATAAATATCTGTAACCTATTTGTAGCTATTTTAGGCCATTTGCTCGAAGCAGATCAGAATTCTTCCATTTCATGTTTCCTGATAAAAGCAATACTTCAAAATATATACTCCACAAAATTCTCTACAGCTAATAGAAGATATCATGGGTTGGAGACAACATTGAGGTTAAAACTAGTAATTAATCATTTAATATTTGTATGTAAATACGTGTGTGCCTGTGTATTTATATGCATATATCAGCAAGCAACTTGCAATAAGCATAAAGACAAAATAAGAACATGTGCAGGTGTTTGCATCTGTATATGCAAAATGTGAGTCCACAATTACAAGTGGTGTGTTGTCAATTCAGAAGTGTTTTGAGATTGGGGGGTTCCTCTCAGAAGAATAAGATTCATGGAGATAAATATTTCTTTTATCATGGTGGAGAGTCCATAAACTAAAAGAAAAGTGCCATTGAAGCGAATTGTACTCCAAGTGAAAAGACGGGACATGGAGGCATACTTGGCTATCATAAGGAACCAGAAACCCAGGACAGACATGTCAGCTATGATTTCATTAAGCAAAAGATCAAACACAGGCAGGCACAATAGATCAAAAACAGGAAAATATTCTTTAAATTATTATCTATGTTTTATTATTTTTACAAATTTGTTTTCACTTACTGGACAACATTGCCACCGTTCCCCTCTCCCCTTCTTTTAATAATATGAACTACAATTGAAATAATGGAGATTTATGAAAAATCACCTGTTTCCACCACTTGGATGCTAATGGACATGCCACTTCAGTA